>NC_141048.1:1207500-1925000 GCF_041138505.1 Cibotium barometz | reverse complement strand
GGCTCAAATTAGTGGAATTTCAAGGCGATAAGGTCGGTTGCAATTTTGTCTAGTCTTGAATTCGAAGATTCAAGATGTTGAAATAAAACCGACGGAGGCATTTTTAAAGCAAAAAAAACGGCTGATTCTTTGGGTGGGAAGAAAGAAGGGGCGAGTATTTCTGACACTACTACTGAAGCTCAACATCCAGCTACAGCAGCCATGCGCATATTGTGTGTGATTCGTGAGGAGAGAGAGAGAGAATCCAGAGGTCTTTGGATCTGGACGCCGCGCTGTTTAAAACTACGACTCATGTGGAATGTGCAGTGCAGTCCCCCTTGCTTTTTTTCACTTCATGTGCTGCTTTCTTGGCGCTGAGCACCTTCTCAGTTGCTCGTTGGTCCGCACCCACTTTGACCGCGCTCCGTGCTAGGCCCACTCCCCACATTGATGTCACCTTCCAATACATATAGCCCGTAGCCATTAATTTTTAAGCTAATACACGGTCCTGAACCTTTTCCCCTTTAAAAAAGTGCTCGAAACAAACCAAGGTTTAGCCTTCAAATTTTCCGTAAATTTATAGCTTGAAGGTGCCAATACTTGGAAAATTTGAGGGAATATAGTACAAATACCTTTTTAAAAAAAATTTTCATTGATAATTTCTTAATTTTATATATGAAGGTTTTCTAATTTTTGAGAAACTAGTTTTTTTGAGCATTGCTAAAGGACCGTTTTTCCACTCACACTACTATAGTCAAATCTGTGGACCTTGAAGTTGAATTTTGAAGCAGTCTCGAATCTCATTTCTAGATTTCAATATTGCTTTTCAGAATTCAAGCTCAAGGTCTACAAAGAACCTTGACTTGAGGTGGCTTTCTTTTGAAACCCAAATTTTCAAGTGACCTTCTCTTCATCTCATTTCAAGACGTCTTTTCAGAATTCAAGCTCCAAGGTCTACAAAGAACCTTGACTTGAGGTGGCCTTCTTTTGAAACCCAATTTTTCAAGTGACCTTCTCTTCTTTATGGTTCAAAGCGATCATGAATTAACTTCCTTCAATATGCAACATTGAAATTTGTAAGGACCACCAAGGTCATTGCCTATCTTCTCCACCCTCAAAGTAGCGGTAAAGATAAAGATACAAATTCGTCACTCGTCTTTTGATATAAAGCTAGTGTTCAGGGAACTATTTTCCCTAAATTAAATTACATGAATCCTTTTCAACATAGGTTTAAGAGGAATTAATAATTATAAGCAATCATTTTTAGTATGCCCATTAGAATATAACTTAAAACTTTAGAATTTTGAGATTTCTTCTCCCACCATTTCAAAAAGGATATTACTTAAACTTTAGATATTTGAGATTTCATATCCTACCATTTTGAGAAGGACATTTCAAATTTTAAATCGGCTCAAGGTTAAAGCATACCTAATTTTTCTTGAACTTTGTATAAAGTGTTGGACAAACTTATGACCAATGAACATTTATTAGTTTCTTGATGGAGCATCATGAAAATAGCATGGTTTTCCATTTTTCTACAGGTGCTACTAGAATCTTCAAAAGCAAGATATGTGTTTTCAAGAGGCAAGGTTTACTTATTTTGGGCTTAACATAGAATGTGCTATTTTTTGGGTGAAAATTCAAAGAAAAATATCTACATGGAGGATTTGTTATAAGATTTTATAAAAAAGGTTATGAGTTCACTAAAAAAGAACCTAGTTTTTGTGGCCAAGGTTCACAAGTAAGGGATTTTATAAAAATCCTTAAAATGCATATATGATATATAGGGTTTTTCAATAGCAATGAGCCCCTCAATATTCTCCTTATAGGCCTCTCTTACAATTGTTAGAGTGGGACTTGAGTCCTAATATTTCTTTGTCTTTTTGTTCAAAAATACTAGAGGAGGGAAAGACGCTCTAAAACCTTGGATCTATGAATATGAATATATATATATATATATATATATATATATATATATATATGCATAAAAGGGTGATACACTTTTACTGTTATTAAGTGGTCTTCCACAAGTGTCTTACAAGTGGAAATTGCAAGTGGTAAAGAAAGTATAAGTTTTTGTTTCTAGGAGAAAAAGGCATTCATTTAAAGTTCTATTGTTGTAAATTAAGTAATAGCTATAAAGATTTTTTTCCCAATATTGAATCTCCTCTCATTACACCACTACTTCCCTTGAAACCACTTCAAATATTAAAACCATTTATTCCTTATATTATGTGTGCTTGAACCTGCACTCGTCCTTCTACTTGTTTCCATTTATATTGCATGTATTTTTTTCTAACCCTTATCTAGCTACATGCACTCACTATCTAGCTACATGCACTCACTATTCTCAACGAGAACCAACACTTCTCGAGACACATGCATAAAAGAATCTTGAGCCCACTCCCTGTTTGTAGAGCTCTTTTTATTGAGATGTCAAACTCAACTAGAGATGACACTCACAACGTGCCTAGGTGATGACCATTCCACATTTACATCACTCGTGTGGTTGGTAGTCGACACGATGGATCTTTGCTAGTGATTCTACGATCAGACTAAACCTGCATAGTCCACCCACCAAGTTATGGCATACTTATCTTACTAACTTATGTATTTAGCGTATTCACATTATGGGACAGCTTATACATATAGCACTCTAGTACTTGTGTTGGGTTTTACACTTATCTTATGTATGCCTTCTTTTGAGAGTAAGAGGAGGAGGAAGACGAAGATTTTAGCCTTCCATTTTTGTGTGTGCGTTATCAATTGTTGTGTGCGTGTGTGTGCTTGCAAGAGCTTAAGCTCTCTCTCCTTCCCTAATTTTTTCATGGTATTAGAGCAGCCTGGTTCAAGCTAAGGAACCGAGCAGCAAGCAAAGGAAGCTACAAAGAAAAGGGAAGCGGTACACGAACGCGTAAGAGCATCATCATCTATTCTTCTTCATGTTTAGGTACGACACCCCTTGGGTAGCTCCGGAAGCTACACATCTCTGATTGAGGAGCTGTGTGATGAAATTTATGGAACTCTAATCAATGGCTATGGGAGCTAACCCTAATCTCACTAATTAACTTAATCTAATCCTATGGAGGATGAAGCCTAATTACAAACATAATGATGAGCTAATTGAACGAATCAAGCTTGACTCAAGTTCAATTAGGTTACAAGGGTAAATGCACGTATAAGTGGCCCTGAAAGTAGTCAATTAGGTTACAAGGGTGAATGCACGTATAAGTGGCCTTGAAAGTAGTGTCAAGGACGTTGCTTTTTTGGTGCTTAAAAGTGACTACCAATACAATTAAAAAGGAAATTTAAATTTTAAGTATATTATTAGCATTTTATTGCCAACAACTGACAAACGTGTTAATGACCTCCCACCCGGCATCCAACTACTTCCTCCTGCCCTCCCAATCCCCCCTTTCTCCCTCTCTTTGTGCATTTAGGATTCACTTTTCTCAGATATGCACTTGTGTATGCCTCTTTATATACGCAAGTAAGCGCTTTTGTGAAGGTCTTCTCTATAAGCCTCTCTTGTTGAGTGTTGCTCATGGATACAAACTATGTAGCTACATATATGACTTCCCAAAGGTATCTAGATTTTAATTACATAATTACTAGGGAGTTGTGGTGGATTCTTAGAGGAAATATTAACTCTTTTTAAAATGGTTATGTATTGGCAAGAAATGGAGACATCTCCATCACAATAACTGCATGAAGATACGACCTGTGCAACTACTACAAATAGGGGTATTTCTCAAGAACTTACAAAAGAATGTAACCATGAGGCTTCTACATCTAAAATGAATACTTTGAGAGCATATTAGGCAGAACGCAAATGAAAGAAATGAGAAAGATTTAACAATATGGTGACACAAGACAATTATGTGGTAGATGAGCAAAGAAAACGTAAGATATGCCGAGCTATGGTGCAATGCTTTGATCAAGAGACTATGGGAATGGACTCAAATATTCAAAAGGAGATTTTCTAGCAATTTCTTCGTCAACCTTGCTTTGCAAGTATGCAGGATAAAGTTTCAAAAATTGAAGCTACAATTCTAAGTAATTATGTTCACAACACCTTGAACCGAGTGAAGGTGCCAAGGTCATCAGTTGAGCTTTTCATGAAGAAATCAGCCCTCATGATGGCGGTGAATGGTGAAGGTAGTGAAGCATATGACATGAGTCTTTCACAAGCTGCAAAGGTTTTAGGGGTCCATAAGGGAAATTTATATTTAGAAAAATCTTGGTTATTAATTGATGAAGATGGATTAATGCCTTTATCGACAAAAACATGGACGCAACACCCATATCACTCAAGAGGTCAAGGACCTTGTATTTTCTTTTTTGTCAAGTGAGACAAGGGTCTCTCCAGCAAGAAAGATGTTTGTCACAAAAGATTTGCTAGATCTGCATATGTGAAGCATCCAATTCATCTTCTTGATGAGACTTAGGTGAGCAAACTGCCTATTGGCATCCAGTGAGAAGTAGTTAGTACATGCATGTTTCTATTTGTGTTTTTAACTTGAGTTGTGTTGAAGATGCTACTTTCTATTCATTTTATGCTTTTTTAAGGGCTTCAAGTCATATTTTACAAGTTGAACTTTTTCTAAGATTCAAGGCAACATATCCAAGATTGAAGATTTCACAGTGCTGTTTTGAAAGGTTAAAATGTTTTTTTGTTCGAAAATTGAAACATTGCTGCACCTGTTTTTATATTGCACATGTACAAATGATTTTTTTAAAGGATGTAGTCAATCAAATACACCATCACCAGTTTGGAATCCATGGGGCATCATGTGGATATACTTTCTCGATATGTCTTACAATAGAGAGAGCCGCTTCTGGTTTTTCCACCTCATGCAATACATATACGAGTGTTACATCTCTTTGGGAGACTATATTTTGTCCCGTGCCTAATGGGTCTGCCTTTCATGCATACAAATGTGTAATGGAAACATGTGATATATGTGGTGTGATACAATTGGGCCTATGTCCTAGAGAGGGTGTGTACCTGAATTTCTAGAATTTGTAAAGAAATGGGACAAGATGAGGAGGGGAAGAAGAAAAAACATAGAGATATAGTTCACAAAAAAATATTTCCTAGAGATAATCTACAGTTATTTAAAGACCAACTATAAAAATTCATTATTATGCATAACTTTATATACAGGTGGAGGAAAGCCCATCAATTCAAGGAATGTGTATCACAGTTTCCTAACGATGTTGTGGTCTTTGTAGTAGAATTTGTGGAGAACTACTCCGTCAAAGAACAAAATGTTCAGTCAGAGCATTGGTTCACAAGTCAAGTAACCATTTTGTTCATGATTACATATTTTCACATTGCTTCAGGTGAGATCAAGAAGACCATGCATTTCTTCATTTTAGATGATAAGGTGCATGATACCTTAGTTGTGCAACATTATTTCCTATTACATGTTGAATGGCTAAAAGATGAAGAGCTTGCATTCAAGTAGCATTGGGTGTGGTCTGATGGAGCAGCTTCGCGTTTAAGCAAAGCTACCTTTAAGACCATGCATTTCTTCATTTTAGATGATAAGGTGCATGATACCTTAGTTGTGCAACATTATTTCCTATTACATGTTGAATGGCTAAAAGATGAAGAGCTTGCATTCAAGCAGCATTGGGTGTGGTCTGATGGAGCAGCTTCGCGTTTAAGCAAAGCTACCTTTAAGACCATGCATTTCTTCATTTTAGATGATAAGGTGCATGATACCTTAGTTGTGCAACATTATTTCCTATTACATGTTAAATGGCTAAAAGATCAAGAGCTTGCATTCAATCAGCAGCACTGGGTGTGGACTGATGATGGAGCAGCTTCACGTTTAAGCAAAGCTACCTTTCTACTTTGTTGCTAGATACGAGTAACTCACGTTTGGAAATGACATGGAATTTCTTTTTTTCAGGCCATGGAAAGGGGGAGCATGATGGTGTTGGGACATTTGTCAAAAGAGCTCTAACACATGAGAAATTAAAGATAGATAGTGTCATCCTTACATGTGCAACTGAAGTTGTGGATTTCTTGAGGGTCCACCTTAGTAATGGAGCCAAAACAGTTTATGATAAGCAAAGAAGGAAAATAAGCAGAGTTTTTGGGAAGTAAAGGAAGGTGATATTAATAGAATCCGTATTGGAATTGTATGATAGTAAAAGGTTCACGGTCTATGCACTGTGTAAATGGATATTCTAAGACTGATACTATTACGCTACGATCAAGGAGATTGTCGTGCTTTTTTTCTCCTTGTATATGGAGGGTAAATGGAGAAGATGCAAGAGTAGTTCACATGTAGAGATGTGGCAATACCACACTTTGGTCCCTCCTAAGCCTAATAGCTCAGTGGCAACGCCCAACAGCTAAGTGGCAGAAGAGCACATGGTCTGACCACCTTCCATGTCATGGGCACCATCTCGGTATTTCACGTGAAGATGGCGGTGGGTTGTAACCATCAAGGTAGCCATTGCCAAGATCAAGAAGCTCGAGCTTAAAAAGGATGGTGCAAGGTGAGCAAGAGAGAGAGAGAGAGAGAGAGAGAGAGAGAGAGAGAGAGAGAGAGAGAGAGAGAGAGAGAGAGAGAGAGATAAAGGTTGTAGGAATGCATGCCATTGATAGTCACACCTAGTGAACAACCAGTGATGTGAACCATGCTATGGTTGTAGTTCTTAGGAGATTTTTAGTTATGTCTTGAGTAGCTCTGTAGTAGTGAATTATACGCGTTCTAGAAGTAATACATTTATCAAAGAGCAATGTTGTATCTCACTTTATTTTTGTGTGTTTTTTGCAATGTGCTGACCTGGAATATTGGGTCTTTGTTTTAAGAAACATGCTATGTGCTAGAGAGAGTGAGAGTGTGGCTTAGTGATGTGAGATCTGAGTGTGAGTGTGAGAAGTTCCAAGGCTGAGTTAAGTTCTGAGTGTCCCCATGTCCACTCTAGTGTTGGTGTTCGAATTGAGAAGCTCTGGCAAGTGGCTACATGTCTCCCACAGCATTGCTTGACTAGTCTAGCACCACAAATTGTTTTCTTGCCATTCTGCTAAGAGGGAAATCAACGAGAAACACCTGGTGATCCTATTGGGGAACAACAACTGTAATTCCCCACTGAAGGAAACCTCCACCATAACTAGGGCATGAATCTTTCCTTTGGGAAAATCGTGGAAAAGTGGAAAAAATCTCCATTGAGCAGCATTATGTACCTTCAAGCTGAGGAAATCCTGGAAAAAGAAAGTTTTAGTTCTGCACAAACTAATTTGGCTAGAAATTAATCCCCAAAACAAGTCCATGGGAAGCCATAACATGGAGGAAAATTTATGGGAAAGCCAGTGTGCAGAGAACCTTTCACCACCCAATTCAACCAAGAAAAATGGATTCAAGCATGCCTTTTACATGATGGTGAACCTAAGAATAGAGAAAAGTAATTCCTTCCAAAAGAAACCCTCTAGGAAGCTCGCAATTGGGAGTGGCTCTCGCAGTGTTCCAACCAAGAAGATAGTGCGAAAACTTCTACAACACCACACGAGCAAGAGGGAGTGTCAAGAGTCAAAAATAATCTAGACCAAGAAAAGGAGTGCCAAGAGCTAGAAGCTGTGCACAGTTCAGGCCCAGAAAGCCCAAGAAGGGTGAAGTAACAAAATCTAGAAGAACAACCACCACAACAAAACCCCGAAAAAGGTTCAGGGAGCCATGGCATCATTAGCCAAAAAAATTCATGGTATTCTCAAGCAAGAAAGGGGAAGATGCAGATTTACATGTAAGAATGTTTGAGCAATACTAGAAAGTGACCAAACCTCAGGATGTGGAAGAGCCAAAGCTAAGTGAAAACCATGGAGATGCCTTCATGAACACCTTCAAAGAAGATAGAGCCACGGAGTGGGTATCAAGATACCAAGATAACCATTTACAGATTTATGAAGAGTTCATGATGACTACTTTTTTGGGGAGATTCCACAAAATAAAGTCAGCAACTTAACTCTGTGAGTGATCAAATGAGAGAACTTCGACAAGAAGACATGGATGTAGAAGCCTATGTAATAAAACTACTAAGTTTAAGGTAGAGTGTGGTGGAACAAACCCGACCCTCAATGCAAATAGTTCTAGATTGGTTTGTCCAAGGGCTTAAGCGAGACATCCATGTTAGTCGGTCAACACAAAGCAGGCCAAAACTAGAGGTTTTGAGGAATTGGTCAAGCTAGCCAAAATGGTAGAAAAAAGAAGCCAAAGAAGACAAAAGAGGAAGCCTAGGAAGAGTGTCACAACTTAGGAGGAGGATTCAAGTGACACCTCATAGGACACTTCAGACCAAGAGTTGAGAATTTCAAAAAAATGTGTTCTTCTCTCGATGCAAACATGAAGGTCACCTCTCAAGGAGGAATGCATAGTGTCACCAATGTGTACCATTTGTAACATGTGCAATCATAGTACATGGACTGCAGGTACAACATGAAAAATAGAGCTCCCATGGTGAGCAACATGGAAGGAGTGGAAAGAAGTCCCTCAGGAACGGGAAGATATGGGAGCACTCTGAAAAAAGAAGCCAAGGACATGCCGGTGGATCTACTTGCTTTCACATGATACTAATGCCAACAACCTGGGCACACCAAGGTGGAATGTACCATGAAGAAAAAGCATGATCAAGAAATACAGTTTCCAGAGATGATGAAGTGGCCAAAGTCACAATTCAACTCAACAATGTGCTCATCAATGATGTAGTGTTGGACGGTGAATCCGGAGTAAATGTCATTACAAAGGAAATTACCGTAGGATTGGGTCTCAAATGGGAACCCATTCCATTCAACATAAGAATGGTAGATAATAGAATGGTGGTTCCCAAGGGAATTGTCAAAAATGTCCAAATGAAAATCAAACAAGTAGACTTCAAGGTCAACCTAGTGGTCATAATAACCACTAAAAATCACACGGGTCTTACCACCTGTGTTTTTAGGAAGACCCTGGGGTTGAGACATGGAAAAGTAAAGCACGACTAGGGAAGAAACAGAATCTCCATTAGAAAGAGGAAGTGGAAAGTCCATGTTGTTTCTTCCAACATAAGGGAATCAATAAAACTTGCACAAAGGCCAGTTCACGTGGAAACATTCAATACGTCAAAAGGCTTTGATGATGATGAAGAAGACAGAATACTCCGCAAACATCCCGAATTGGTGCCCTTGTACATGTTACATGTAGATGAAGTGATGGGGAACTATGCGGAAACAAAAGATGGACAAGCCGAAGAAGTAGCCAAAGAAATGAAGAATAAAGAATCAAATCCCGCTAAACCAGAGGGCTCAAGGAGAGTAAAGCTGAGCAAAACCATGCAAGAGAAAGCCTCAAAAGAGGTTGAATGGGCCCGGAATCTAGAGCAAGAGGAGGAAATGCAAGAAATCCATGATTGGGTCCCGAAATCTAGAGCAAGAGGAGGAAATGCAAGAAATCCATGATTGGGTCCCAAAATCTAGAGCAAGAGGAGGAAATGCAAGAAATCCATGATTGGGTTCAGAAGAAAAAAGAGAACCAGAAGGGAAATGCTGCAAAAGTAAGCCCAAATAGACTACAAGAGGTGAACCTGGGAAATGAAAAAGAAGAAAATCTAGTGAAGATTAGTCTGGAACTGGAAGAAGAATTCAATCAAGAGTTGGTGTCCTGATTTAAGGAATACTAGGATGTCTTTGCTTGGTTGTATGAGGACATGGGGAGGGCATTGACCCTAAATTCTTCTAGTACAACATCAATTTGAGAGAAGGAACCATACTAGTCAAGCAGCAGAGGTACAGAATGAACCCTAGCTATGCCAAATAAATCAAAGAAGAAATTGACAGATTGTTGACAGTGGGTTTCATTATACCAGTAGAGAAAGCTTCTTGGATATCCCCAATTGTGGTAGTTCCCAAAAAGAACATGAAGATCAAAATCTGTGTGGACTACCGCAAGCTGAATGCCGCAACTACCTTGGATCCCTTTCCACTTCCGTTTTTCATGAACTCCTTGCTAGATGATGTGGTAGGGCAAGACATGTACGTATTTATGGATGAATTCAGTGAATATAACTAGGTAAAAATGGCACCAGAAGACAGGGAGAAAATATAGTGACTTTCATGATGTTCTGCTTGAAGAATGCACTAGAGAGACTTTCCAAAGAATGTGCAAGAGATTTTCTATGATTACCTGACAGACTTCATGAAAGCCTTTGTGGATGATTTCAGTGTATCTAGAGATAAGGCAAAGCACATCTATCATTTGAGGCGGCTTAGAAGCTTTTCATATTGAGACCAGGGCACACATTTCATGAACAAAGTAATGAAAGGGTTAATGGAAAAGTACCTCATCAATCACAAGAAGTCCTCAACCTATTACCCACAATGTAATGGCCAGGCGGAATCTACCAACAAGCTTCTAACCAAGATTTTAAAGAAGATCATAAAAGCCAACAAAACTGATTGGGACCAAAAGATAGATGCTGCCCTATGGGCATTCCACACATCTTACAAAGTCTCAATGGGGCAAAGCCATTGAAACTAGTTTACGGGTTGGAGGAGGCAGTAATGCCCATGGAATTTGTGGTGCCCAGTCTGAGAGTGGCCATCCAAGAAAAGCTACCAATGGAGGAATCCCAGGAGCATAGAATACATGAGCTCCCAGCCGTAGAGGAAGAAAGATAACATAGGTCACACTACAGGCTAGGATAGTGCAACAAAGAAGGAAAGCCTGGATTGACAAGCATCTCAAGCACAAAATTTTCAAGCAAGGGGACCTAGTGTAGGTCTACAACTGCAAGTTGGGCTCGCACCCCAAAAAATTCAGATAATTAGAGCCATTCATAGTGAAAAACTCAGTCAGTCAAAATGCCTTTACATTAGAAACCTTGGATGGCATACCTTTTCCCAAAATAGTGAATGGCTTCAGGATGAGAAAGTACATGGGCCAACAGGTGTGGTAGTCACACTAGAAGAAGAACAAGCGGAGGACAAGGAACTGCGGTCTGGAGCATCTGTTGTGGCATGATCTCACTAGAAAAAATTGACGTGAAAAACCCAAAAAGCAACAAAGCCATGAGAAGGGAGTCCACAAGGTTGGCCAGTCTGCAAAAGATCACAATTTTGCAACCAAACAAGTCAGCAAAGAAGCAAACAACCAAGTGCATTCCCACATCAGCAATGTACCACGATATCGGCAAGTGACTGCATGGAGAACAACTGTCTCAATATCATTAAACTCCACATGCAACGGTAAGGCGAGCGAGGAGGCGGTGATCAAAGTTTAATGCCTTTAAGCCAAAACGGTGAGAACGATATGAGTCAAGGGTCAAGTCATATCGAAAAGCAAGAAGCCAAAAATGACAACACCCCAAGAAAGGAAAGAAAGAGAAAAAAGCATCGCAAAAAAGAGCACAAGTGCCAAAACATGCACATTCTCCACCTGCTTTCTTGCTCACATCTTTCTCACCAATTCACAGCACTCCCTCAAAAGACAGAGCCATGCCAAAAATTAGCAAGACTCTAAAGCCAGACAAAAGGCCAGAGAAAAGCCTCTATATGCTAATGATGGTCCCTGACATGAGAAAGAAGGAACACCAGGAGTGGGCCAGGAAGTGCGGCTTTGAAAAGCTATTGAATCGCTAATGGGAGGACCTGCAAAACCGCAAGGATGGGGGCAAGCTAATTAATTAGTTTCTAGAGACAAATACTATGCACATGGAGGGGAAGGAGCCCATAAAAATATCAGAGCTTGTAGTACATCACGCACTAGGGATGCCAATGGATGACGCGCTAGACACTAACATGAAGCCCAAGGTGGAGGAAGAGATCCTGGAGACGGGAAAAATGCACTAGGTAAAGGATGTGGTAGATGAGACCCAGAGAGACCTATTCTTCTTTTTCTTATAAAATGTGATGTTCATGGGGAACCCAGAGGACATGTCGAACAAAAACTATAAGCTGCTCAGAGCAGCAAAAGAAGGAGAGAGGATAAATTGGGTTGCCATCTATAAGGAAAATTTGGCAAAACGAGTAGCCACATGGGCCAAAGTAAAAAAGGTGACAGTGATGCATGCACACTTAGGGCAATCACACAAGCTTCCAGGTCCGTGGATCTTAGGTCTAGAGAATTCAATGTGGGAGGATCACACCACAAAGCTGGAGAATCCTTGAAGACCACCAAAATGACTTTCAATTCATTCAAAGATGATGTGGATGATTAAGAAGAATGGCAGAAAATAGCCTAGAAGGCTAGAAAAAAGAGAAAGCACAGAGTTGATGAAGACCTATTGCAAAACCCGAAAGAAATAGAAAGCGGAGGAAGAAAGGAAAAGGCAACTAAAGGAGAGACAGAAGTAAGAAGCTATTGCAAAAGTAGAAAAGAAGAGGAAGCTAGAAGAGGAGAAAAGGAAAAAGGAGGAAGAGGATAAGAGAAGAAAAGAGGAGGAAGAGAGAAAGAAAAGAGAAGGAGAACAACTGAAAAAGAGAGAAGAGGAAGCACAGAAGGGAAAGATGTCTGCACAGACATAACTTTTTGTACCACTAGAGCTTCGGCCTTGGGTGGCAACCCAAGCACAACAAATGCAAGAAGGTTTGAGCCACAGCCCAAATTTACTCGGAGAGCTGGAGGTGCAACTCCCCACTCAGCAGAAACTAAGCATGAACAAAGGGCTAGAACATTTTTGTCTCGGGCCATCAGTGCAGCGAGGAATATGAATCAAAGGCTCGTAATACTATTCACCAGATGTGTGCCTTGAATCATAAACAACACGAGCTGCTCACAAAAGCTACAAACAAAGCTAAGGATTTGGAGAACAAAACACAAATCATGGCTCATCATAATGTGGAGATGCAGAACAAATTGCCATGGTGGAGAAGGCCTTGGTCCAACAAAAAGAGCTGAGTGAAGGGAAGATCAAAACCCTCACCAAACGAGAAAAATATGCTCCAGGATCACGTGGAGAAACTCAAGGCGAAATTAGAGGCGAAATTAGCAAAAGCCCAGAAGCTAGCCAAGGTCTAGGGTGACACCATCCAAGGATTGAAAGAAGAAGTGCTAGAGAGCACTACAACATTGCCGAGACAGAGGTCCAAGCCTTGAAGAACCAGGAGGAAGAAGAGATATTGTGCCTTTCGCTCGATGCCAAGACAACAATTATAAAAACACCAAAGGCCAGACTCAGCAAGGTATGGGACCAAGCCTTGGAAGCATTGATTGAAATACAAAATCAAATGGCTTGTAAAACTCAAGAGGTCATTCATGACCTAGATGAAGATGATGATGTAGACAAGGGGCAATAACAATAGCCACAACAACAACAACAGCAACAACAACATCAACAACAACAACAACAACATCAAAAGTAGAGCAAAAGCAACAACTTGCAAGCTAAGGATCCCCCAAGCCTAGCACTTTTGGAAAGAGAGATAAATAGAAGGTGTGGAGTAGAGCTTGGTGCAATCCCTGAAGGCCATAGCTTGGAAAGCAACTCACTGGGAGAAGGAGGCTAAGAAATTGGCAAATAGAAATAAGGAATTGCAACAAGAACTACAGGATGCCACACCCATCCAGAAATATGCTAAAATTCTAAGGGAAGCCTATGAAGTGAGAGACAAAGCAAAAGCACAGGAAAAAGAATACAAGGAAAAGTTAGAGAAAAGCACAAAATTTTAAATGGACATAATCAGTGAGCTGAATTCCCTTGAATTGGACATAATTAGTGAGCTGAATTCCCTTGAATTGGAAATGTAACACTGTCTAGAAATCAAAAACCAACTCAGAAGAGAGAGGCCTCTATAGAGCAAAAAGGTTATAGATGTAACCCTACCACTCGTAAGATGCGAGTAAGCAGAGATATTGTCTTCGATGAGATGAGTAGCTGGTATGCACCAGTAGTGAAGAAAACTGAAGATTGTTGAAATATACAAGTGAATAGGGTGTGTCCAGGAACAAGCCCTTGGCAAAAGGCTATAAAAGAGAATCTGTAAATGTGAGTGAACCTGTGAAAAGGTGAGAAGAATCTAATGGGAGAGAATAAAGGGTAGCATGAGGAGATTTAGGAGGTGTGGAGATATTTTGGGAGAGGTGGAGAGAATCAAGCAAAAGAGGTGGAGTGAATCAAGGAGAAATCAGTGGGATTAGATGCTTGGATGTAAACCTATAAATTGAGGCATTGGCCTAATGAGAATTTGCTGGTTTTTGATTATCCATGCCTACATTAAGCTATCAGTTAATTACTCACTAATTATGTATTAATTATTATCTAATCTCTTTATTAATGATGTTGATTCTAGCATTTGATCCACCATAGCTCATCACATTGCTGTAATTTTAACATGGTATCAGAGCCTAGCCTAGAATCCATCAATTTGTGAGCCCATTATCTTGCTAATCATTTGGCTGATTAGGATTAGCAGAAAATTAATATTTTCACCTCTTTTTCAACTAACCTTTGTACCCCCAACCAAGGAGGGGCTTGATCTCCCTCGAGGAGAAACATTAGGGGAAATGCTTCTAGCCCAACAGTTGTGCTCCAGCCCATCAAGTCAGCACAGCAAACCGCCTACCAGAGCTCCTGATTTTCACTGATTTGTAGGCACCGTTTTTTGTGAGGAAAAATGAGATCTTTTCTTCTCCAGTTGCAATGGGTATAATTTCTCTTAGCCCCAAGGGTTTTCAAGCATGCTCTACAAGCTGGTGAAGTCAGAATTTGATTTGATCAAGTCTACAGTGAGATCCAAGCTCTTCATCAAATCTGCACAGGTGACTTTGGTAAAACAGAGATTAAGCATTCAATGTTTGGTCAAATCTTGTGTTTCTTGGCTTAATCCTCTACTAGAATAATTGCTATTGATGGCCTTGAAAGAATTTGACCTCATTTGAACTCTAAGGCCTCATATCTGGGCTCCTCGCATACTCTATTTTTTGCACACAAAACAGAGGATTAATTTGCTAATCAATGATGATTAATCAATGCTAATCACTATATTTTGGTGCAATTGAGGGTTCAAATTAACCATTAGGTATTTGATACAGATCCCTATAACTTTAGATTACAATTCGGAGATGGTTTGATACTTCAACCATTCCATACAAATTGGTTACCCTTGATTTAATGTAATTTCTGGTAAAATTATGCTGATAAATTTATGGTAATCATCATCATTTTGCATTTAACCCTTGGTTAATACCTGCAAATCACACTCAAATTCAAGATTATTCACAGCCAGAGTTGCATTTGGGAATGTGCATAAGAATGAATGCTATATGCATTATGTATTGGGCACATTACATCAGTATAAAAATGGGATCAGACACTGCCCTTGTCCAGAATAAGGCGAGGTAAGACCTCCCACATAGATTTGGGTTTGCATTGCATAATGACACAAGATAAACATCAAAAAGCCCAAAAGAACTGTCAACAAAACATTTAAACATGTTGCTCACATGGAGCAAGAACTGACGGACAAGCTCATGGCCCCAACCATGAAAGGAGAAGAACATCTCTTTCCAAGAGGAGGATCCACACCAAGAAGAAGAGCTAGAGGAAGCATTGAAGGAAGACATGGACACAAGAAGAGAAGCTGCCACAACAAGAAGACTGAGAGAAGAGGAAGACATGGACGCGTGAAGAGAAGCTACCACGACAAGAAGACTGAAGAGACAAGAGAAGGTGTGAGCTACCACGACAAGAGACAATAGTGAGGAGCCATGTGAAAATCTCAGAGAGAGAGAGAGAGAGAGAGAGAGAGAGAGAGAGAAACCCCACAACCCAATGTAACCTACCCCAATAGAGTAAAACCACCTCTGAGCCACTGATGATGTAGGCCATGTGGTAGATGTATGTGTGAGCACTTTAGTCAAGGTCACGGGCACTTATAGTAGCCTTGGACACATAGAGAGAGAGAGAGAGAGTGTGTCAAGGACTATGAGTTTAGGGACTTGAGGTAATGGTCGCGGACTATCAAGTAAGAGGGAAACTTGGTATAGGGTCTAGGTGTGCTAGGATTGTTCACTTGAGGGGAGGTGTGCTAGTAGGCACTGGTTGCGGACTATCAAGTAAGAGGGAAACTTGGTATAGGGTCCAGGTGTGCTAAGAGTATTCACTTGAGGGGAGGTGTTGAAATATACAAGTGAATATGGTGTGTGCGAGAATAAGCCCTTGGCAAGAGGCTATAAAAGAGAATCTGTAAATGTGAGAGAACCTGTGAAAAGGTGAGAAGAATCTAATGGGAGAGAATAAAGGGTAGCATGAGGATATTTAGGAGGTGTGGAGATATTCTGGGAGAGGTGGAGAGAATCAAGCAAAAGAGGTGGAGTGGATCAAGGAGAAATCAGTGGGATTAGATGCTTGGATGATGTAAACCCTATAAATTGAGGCATTGGCCTAATGAGAATTTGCTGGTTTTTGATTATCCATGCCTATATTAAGCTATCAGTTAATTACTCACTCACGTGTTAATTATCATCTAATCTCTTTGTTGATGTTGATTCTAGCATTTGATCCACCATAGCTCATCACATTGTTATAATTTTAACAAAGATGTAGATGTAAGAAGTGTTGATGTTGCACCACATGTAGAGCAGCAATCATAGGTGCTGAGTGGACTTGGGGAGTCCTCGAGCAGTGGATCCAATGTTAGTCCATGGTTAGGCATGTTGAGGAATGATGCAGGTACACAACATGTATCATGGAAAGGGAAGGAAAAGGTAGATCAACCTTTTATGCCTGATCTGTCAGCAAGTCACTCATATGTGGATGGTGATTCTAGTGGCTCTGAGCACAGCCTTAATGAGGAGCTTGGCATTTTGTCTGTGGTGGTTACTCCTGGTGTAAGGAGAACCAGGGCTATTTTTTGAGGACACCGGGTGGCAGTGATCCAGGTGTACACAGGTCTACGAGGGTTAGATACCCTATTGACAGGTTGAGATATGATGGATATGCAGCCCATCATTATGCTTAAATGGTAAAAGAAATACAAGAGGTTGAACCCACTTACTTTGAGTAGGCAATTGGAAATAAGAAATGGGAAGATGCCATGGATGAGGAGATGGCTGCATTTTGGATGATGCAAATGCAACATGGGAGTTAGTGCCATTGCCTAAGGAAAACAACGCAATTGGATGTATGTGGGTATATAAAGTCAAACACAATGTTGATAGTTCAGTGAGCACATACAAGGCAAGATTGGTTGGCCAAGGGCTATACGCAGACCTATGGCATAGACTATGAGGAGACATTCAACCCGATTGCAAGAATGGCAACCGTGAGAGCTATCATTGTTGCTAGCAAAGGGTTGGTCTTTACAAAGAATGCTTTCTTGCATGGTGATTTGCAAGAAGAAGTGTACATGATGCAACCACCAGGTTATGAGAGTGATGCAACCACCAGGTTATGAGAGTGATGCACATCCAGATTTTGTGTGCAAGTTACGCAAAGCCTTGTATGGCTTGTTACCATTGGATTTTAGATATCCAATGTAGATTTTTTACTATATGTGAAAAAGACAGATAGAGGGATCATGCTATTAGTCATCTATGTGGATGACTTGATTATCATTGGTGATAGTGATGCAGACATACATGATGTCAGGATGCTTTTGAAGTAGAAGTTTGAGATGAAGAATTTGGGTAAGTTGCGGTATTTCTTGGGCATAGAGGTGGTGAGATCACCTCATGGCATTTTGCTATTGTTGCAGAGGTAGTATGGCTTGGACATGTTGTCCAAGTATGGTATGAGACAGGCTGTAAGCCTATTTTAGTGCCATTGGAGCAGAACACAAAGCTTTCCACAGATACAGGTGAGCTTTTGGAGGACCCCACTACATACAGGCCCATAGTGGGTAGTCTGATCTACATGACCATTACAAGGCCAGACTTGAGCTATATTATTGAACTTGTGATTCAGTTTATGCAGGCCTCTAGGAAGCCACACTTGGATGCGGCTAGATGGATCCCGAGGTACATAAAGTCCACAATTGATTATGGACTTTTCTATGAGGCTAGTACAAAGATACAGCTGCATGGGTACACAGATGCTGATTGGGCTAGTACAAAGATACAGCTGCATGGGTACACAGATGCTGATTGGGCTAGTAGTATTGTAGACAGGAGATCTACCAGTGGTTTTATGTTCTCATTTGGGAGTGTTGTTGTGAGTTGGAGCAGTAAAAAGAAGCCAACAATTGCCTTGTTGAGTACAAAGGTAGAGTATAGGGGTGCTGCTATGGCAGCTTGTGAGGTACATTGGCTTCAGAAGGTAGTTGGTGACATGGGAGAGCTCGTGGATAGGGAAGTTGTCATATATTGTGACAACATGAGCAGCATAAAGTTGGCCAGTAACCCGATATATCATGCTAGAATGAGGCAATTAAGGTGTATTATCACTTCGTCATGAGGGAGAAGGTTCTAGCAGGAGATGTAGATCTGGTATATGTTAGCACAGAGGATCAGGTGGCTGACATCTTCACAAAGACATTGGGCACAGAGAAGCTCCACAGGTTTAGGAGCTTACTTGGAGTGCAGTGTGTGGAGTTGAGCTCGAGGGGGAGTGTTGAGATATCGAGCTCATCTAGTGCTACGGCAGACATTGATGACCCGCCTCGGTGATAGCTTCCACATCTACACCACTGGCATGGTTGGTAAGATTATGGGGGTGGTATGCGGCCAGTGGGATGACAGACTCTATGATAGCCATTTTGGATTACTAGAGATTGGCATAGTTATAGTGCCAGCTCATTTAGTCAAGTTCACATTATGGACCAACCCTTGTATGTTATAGTAGTTGAGTACTAACCCATGTATAGTGTGTAATCTTATCTATATGTTATGTTAGTTGAGTAGAGAATAAGAAGATAGAAGAAAATTCAGCTATCCATCTCTCTCTTGTGTTTTGTTCTCGCTTGTGTGTGTGTGTTTGCTTGCTAGGGTCTGAAGCTCTCCCTCTCCCCCACATTCTCTTTACCTTAGGCATGTGAATATGGGAGCATGGGAACATGCTCTAGTGGGGCAAGGGTTAGGTCTAACCTTGGGTTGAGGTTAGGGTCAGGCAACCAAGGGTCACACATGGAAATGGAGAGTCAAGAGTCACTTTGGGCCCTCCTATATAATAGGGCATGGGGCATTCTCAAGGGATGTTATCTTGTGTAGATCATTGTGTCTACTCTCTTGAAATTTCAAGCTAGGGCCAAGTGCTGCTGGAGTGAAGTCATATCTCTTAGTGGTATGGGTCACTAAGGTAAGATATGTGATACTTCATTGTATTTATGTGTGTACCCTTGGGCTCAAGGGTGGTTGGGTGGATGCGTATATGCCTGGTTCATGCATGTTTGTGCAAACTTATTAGCTAGAGAGATCTTTAGGGCACATTAGTAGAGCACACAATCTGACCACCTTCCACGTCATCATGGGCACCACCTCGGTATTGCACGTGTGAAGATGGCGCGCTATAACCACCAGGGTAGTCGTTGCCAAAATCAAGTAGCCCGAGCTTAAAAAGGATGCTACAAGGTGAGAAGCAAGAGAGTGAGAACTAAAGGTTGTAGGAATGCATTCCGTTTGATAGAGTCACACCTAGTGAACAACCAATGATGTGAACCATGCTATGGTTTTAGTTCTTAGGAGATTTTTAGTCATGTCTTGAGCAGTTTCTCTGTATTGAATTGTACCGGTTCTGGATGTAATACATTTATCAAAGATCAATGTTGCATCTCACCTTATTTTTGTGTGTTTTCCACAATGTGTTGGATACTGTGTCTTTTTTTAAAGAAACCTGATGTGTGCCAAAGAGAGTGAGAGTGAGAGTGTGGCTTAGTGGTGTGAGAGTCGAGTGTGAGTGTGAGAAGTTCCAAGGTTGAGTTGAGTTTTGAGTGACCCCATGTCCACTCTAGTGTTGGTGTTCGAATCTAGAGGCTCTAGTGAGTGGCTACATGTCTCCCACAAACATTGCCTGACTTGTTTGACATCACAGACAACTGTCTTGCCATTCCGATGATGAGAGGGAAATCAATGAGAAACAGCTCCCATAGCCGATGATGATGATGATGACGACTCATGTAGTGCTGATAACATTCATGGTCCCACTTATGCGGGACATTATGATTACTTAAGGGATGCCTTTGCATCAGAGATAACTTTATAGTCCCTCCCGAAGAGGAGAATGAAGAAATTTTTGATATCTACCTTATCAAATGTATAGTATAGCCAAAGGGCTAGCAACTAAGGATTAAAGGGATGCATAAGGTAACAAGATTGATAAAAATACTTATTTTGTGAAGGAGAACTAGTATAAATCCATAGTACATGACATGTATGAGCTTTGGAATGATCAACCAATTGTTTTCATGTACATGCATTTGGTTAGAGCAATTAAGTTTCCTATGGAGCCAGTGCAAATAGTCAAAATATGTTTCTAAATTCCCTTGAAGCACACAAGATAATTTTCAATAGTATGCCTTTTGAGTTGTAATAATCTTTCTATGAGAGAAATAAAAATTTATAGTAAAAAATAATATTGATGAGGATCATAATTATTATCACTATAAAAATTTCTATGAGGATCATAATCATTACCACTAAAAAATCACTAAAGCCTTTTCCTTTTTGGAGTTGGCTCATTGTCTACATGATCTTTGATTGGAGCAGGTTTTTGTTTTTGATACCTAAGGAGCTCCATTTTTTAAAAATCTTTTAGCATCGACTGTCCTTGATTCCACATGATAGTGCATATGCTGTGTGTGTCCCAATAGGAAGGGGATGGTGAGTACCTCACCCCATGACCCCATTGTGCAGTATTGTTCATATGTATAAGGATTGTCCGCTAAGACCAAGAATGACTGGAAAGGCTCACAAATCTAATCCCAGCACCAATCTTAACCTGTTGAGTGTTATAGATGGCTTCGTCCGGGCAATCTTGCTCAACGCTATCACAAGATTGCAAAACTGATAGAGGGTCGTGGCACATGCTACTACACAGAGGCATCGACTTCACAAGCCCAAGGACCAGCAAGAGCCCCCAAATAAGCCCGAGCGACTTGGAGTTCACGAAAGAAAGCTGCAAAGATTGGTACACAAAGATTGGTACACAAAGATTGGTAAAGGTGAAAGCTGAGTAGTTAATCAAAAGTAGTCCAGAAGACGGCACAACAACTCACACTTCAGCCTTTTCATCTAAAGAAGAAGATTTGCTACGTGCTATAGCCCGAACCAAAGAACCCATTGACACCATCCAATTGCCTAAAAAGCTCATAAAGTATCCTAAACCCATTGAGGAAAAGGAGAGACTCCTAGTGGCAGCCCCCAAGAGTTGGTCAGAGAATGCGAAGCACAATTGGAAGATGACCCTTCTACCGCATACCTTGAGTCATTCCCATTGATCTCAAACCTGTGACCTGCTTGAGAAGGCTCTGGTGTATCCAAGAGAGATTCCACACCAATCATCCTCACAAAGGAAAATAGAACCAGCAACTCCTACTTCAGCAACTATCCCCCCCAGCATGGAGACAGGGTAGCTGAATATCTCAAGAACCTGGGAGATGACAATTTTAGGGAAACAAGCACAGAAAGAGACCAGAAATCCGTGCTCCTATCCCTTACACACAAAAGAGCTTAAGACGAAGCCAAACCAACCTTCCTCATGAAACAACCCTCGTTCCAAGAGACATTATAGGTCTCTCTGCTTTCCTCTCTTCTTAGGTCCAAATCTCTATTGGAACTTTGCTTCAAAGTAGCCCAAGTCTATGGAATGACCTAAAAGATTGGATGGAAGGATGCCTCAGGGGGCAGGCATGCACAAAACCATGGAGCGTGGCGACTCTAATGAATCTGAGGAAGAAGAAGAATTTCACATACCCCTTAAGGTAATTGGAACCCCTATGGTTCGAGTGAACAAACTCGGACAATAATTTGAAGGTGATGAACTCAATGAAACTTTGCCGATAACCTTCGATGGCCACCAAGTTATAACAATCTTGGATGGTGGAGTAGGTGTAAGAATTGTTACAAAGCAATGCTGGGAAAGATGGGGAGAACCCACCTTGGATGACACTACTTTGTTGGTGGTTAAACTCGCTCATGGACCCACAACCAGACCCATTGGTCTACTAAGGGATCTTAAGATTAAGATCCTAGCAACCACTTACCGCCACACCTTTGTGGTGATGAACTTTGGACGTCAGCGAGTTTCCTATGCCTGCATCCTTGGCAAACCAATTATGAGAAAATATAAAACGATTCATGATTGGGATACTGACTACATATACATTCAGAGAAAAGATCTTACATTCAAGATCAATCTACACATGTGGAAGGTACACCCCATGGGCGGTAAACCATTCGCAGAGGAATCAATCACAGTTATGTGATCCACAATAGTCCATCTATGTCAAATGTGCCACAAGGATGAAAAGGAGAGTGAGGGTTGTGTACCTCTTCTAGAGGCTAAGGACTCTGAGAAGAACTGGATGCATATCCTTACTGTTGAGATATCAAGCTCATCTAGTGAGGCGGTGGACACTGATGACCCGCTTGGGGGATAGGCCCCACACTTACACCACTGGCATGGTTGGTGAGATCATAGGTGATATGCGGCTAGTGGGATGACAGGCTGTGTGACAGCCATTCTAGACTGGCATAGTTATAGCGCCAACTCATTTAGTTGGGTTCAATAGAGAACCCTAGTATGTATTTGGTTGAGTACCTTTTCATATGGTGTGTAATCTTATCTTTGTATAAGGTGTGTTGAGTGTTGTGTGAAAAAGAAGAAGATTTTCAGCCTCTCACCTTGTGTGCTCTCTTTTAGGGTTTTGTGAGTGTGTGTGTGCTTGCAAGAGCTCAAGCTCTCTTCTCCCCTGTATCTTTTCATGGTATCAGAGCCTGGTTCATGCTAAGGGCTGAGCTGCAAGCAAGAGAAGCAGCACAGGAAAAAGCGGTACGAGGGTAAGAGCTTCAACTACTCTTCCCTATTTGTGTTGGTGGCGAGACTATACCCTTGTCAGGAGCTCTACGGGAGGCACCGACAAACGATCTCTGATTGAGGAGCTTTCTTCGTGGGAGTCAAGCTACAGGGCAACTATACTATCCTATCGAACAAATTTTTTTGGGCCAAAAACGCATTTCGGGCGCGTTACGACCTCTGTTTTTCAGAAAGCATGCGATTTTGAGCACTGCTGCGGAGTCATCGATTCTCTGCAAAGCTCTGTTTTAATAACTACAGGAAGACATATTGGTTGAGCAGACATTGTGTGTGCTGCAAGGAGGTCAATAGTTGCCATTGGGTGTATGTATGCACATTGAGGTCACTGGTTGTAGCATTTGAGTGTAGTACAGTACCCCTATAGAAAATACAACAGTTTGTGCAAGACAAACCAGAGTGCTGTTTCTGGTAAATCTGTGCGTCTGGCAAGATGTCAAATGATGGCATAAACCAGATTGTTGCTGAGAAGCTTAATAAGAACAACTTCCATGTTTAGAGGTTCAAGTTGACAAATTTCCTGATGGGAAACGGTTACTGGGACTATATAGAAGGTGAGCATGAAGAGGCACCGGAGATACTGGAGATCAATCCGACTGCTGCAGAGGTGAAAGAGTTCAAGGATTGGAACCAAGGAGCCAGAAAAGTTATGTATTGGCTCTCTATCACTATACAAGACACCATGATTGGGCACATACAGGATGCCAAGTCTCCCAAGAAGGCATGGGACACCTTGGTAAAACTCTATGAAACGAATACCAAGGCGCAAAAGATACAGTTGAAGAATGAACTTCATACTGTGGAGAAAAAGAGTATGTCTGTGAATGAATATGCATTGAAGATCAAGGGTATTATGGAATCCCTTGCATCTATTGGCATTTGAGTAGATGATGATGATAAGGTGGAAGTCTGTCTACGTGGTCTCGGGCTACAATACAAGGCGTTCAACACATCTCTATTCAGACTCGGGAAAACATTCCAAATTTCACAGATTTGGTGTTTATGTTGATTATAAAAGAGAAGAGCTTGGGTGAAGACCAACAACCTTCACAAAACAAAAACGTTCAGAGCAACAGGCCTTCTACACAAGTTCAGGAAGAGGACGAGGTAGAGGAGGCCGTGGACGTGGCCAAGGAGGTGGCTGAACAGGTAATCAGAATTCTGGCCAGCAGAGCAGCAGCAACAACAGTCCCAGAATTCACAACAACAACAACACGCAGGTGGAAGAGGCCAATTCAGAGGCAGCAGGAGTCAAAGAGGTCGTGGAAATTGGCAAAGGCAGTATAATGATACACGTGGATGCTTTTATTGTGGTAAGCCTAGACATGTGCAGGCAGATTGCTATAAGAAGCAGGCTGACATGCAAAATGGAAAATTGCAGCAAAACAACTATGCATCCTCGAGTAGAAACAATGAGGATAATGAAAGATTGTTTGTTATGCAGCATGTCGTGAATGCCATGTTTGAAAATGTTGAAGCAGCACATAAAAGATGATGTATGGTATGTTGGAACCACATGACAAGTCATAGGGAGTGGTTCAAGGAGATGAAAAACCTTGCCAAAGACTAGGTTTTGTGGAAACAAGGGATGACACTACTCATCCAATTGCCCATGTTGGAGATGTTCCATTGTCTACGCAGGATGGCAAAGTGAAGTACCTTCTTGCAGATGTACTTCATGTTCTGAACATAACAAAGAATCTGGTTTCAGTTGGCCAGATGATTGAGCAGGGTTTGCAGGTTCGGTTTAACCCTGATGGTGTTATGTTGAAGACTTTAAAGACAAGTGCAGGTTGGTTGCAAAAGGCAACAGAGTGGGCCAAATGTTTACATTGAATGTAAACATGCCTAAAGTGAGTGCTGCGATGTTTGCAAATGGTTCAGGAATTGTTGCAGACATAGACATTTGGCATAAAAGAATTGGACATGTGAATGTGCAGAGAATGAAGTCTATGCAGACTAAAGGAATTGTGACAGGGCTGCCAAAGTTTAAAGTTGAAGGTATGAGACTCAATGAAGCTGAGAGAAACTACACCACGACTGAGAGAGAGGGACTATCCATGGTCTATACTATCAAGAAGTTTCCACATCATCTTTTGGCGAACAAGTTTGTATTATTTGTAGACCATCAAACCCTCCTATACGTGGTAAATAAGCCCGATATGGCAGGCAAAATCACTCAATGGCTACTTATTTTGCTTGAGTTTGACTTCACCCCGTTACAATGAGGAAAGGCTCTCAGCATGTTCTTGTAGACCACATGTCAAGGATCCCCAATAGTGAACAACCGCCGGTGGGAGTAGATGATGATTTACTAGATGCCACCCTATTCCAACTATGCTTGATTCCTGAATGGGTCAAGGAAGTGGCTCATTTTTTGGCCAATGGCTTACCCCCATTGATCCCCTCCCCTCAACAAAGACCACACCCGCCGCTTGATCAAAAAAGCTGCCCCCCCTACTAACTCATTGTTGTAGGTTAACTGTATAAACAAGGGAAAGATAGAATCCTTCGATGTTGTGTCTGGGGAGACGATTATGTCTTCCTCCTTGAACAGGCTCACTCTGCCTACGTTGGGGGGAACTTTGCGGAAGATATCACTGCTCATAAGGTCTTGACAGCTGGGTTATGGTGGCCCCTTCTCATGGTGGTGGCTGACGCTACAAAGTATGTCAAATGATGTGATGAGTGCCAGCGTACTGCCATTCGACGCTTCAAAGACCACATCCCCTGAACCCCTAAGTGTCCTTACAACCATTCGAGAAATGGGGCATAGATTTCATCAGACCTATCAGTCCATCAGCCAAATACACTCAAGCATGTTATATAATTACTACGACAGATTATTGTACCAAGTGGGTAGAAGCTCGCACAACCGGCAACGCTGATGCTCGATTGACTGCTAAATTTCTTTATGAGTCAGTGATCACATGCTTTGGTTTCCCCCTCGAGCTTATCAGTAAAACAATGGGACACACTTAATTAATGAGGTAATCAAATTCCTCTTGCAATAGTTCCTTGTTGTCACACCACATAAAGTCCTCCCCATATTACCCCCAAGCTAATGGCCAAGCAGAAAGCACGAACAAAATCTTGTGTGCCATTTTGACTAAAATTGTGACCAACCCCAATGATTGGGAACAAAAGTTACCAGCTACACTTTGGGCTTATAGAACTTCATACAAGGCAACAACCAACGAGACCCCTTTCAGATTAGCCTACGGTACTAAAGCGGTCATGCCCATGGAGCTCTTAGTTCTGATCTTACATATCGTTGTGCAAGAAAAACTCACCAAATTGCCTTAGGTTGTTGCCTTTTTGAGCTTGAAAAGCTCAACAAAACATGCCTTCTAGCTGTATACAGCATGATTCTTAAGAAATTAAGGCGTAAACAAGTGCTTGTCCCTTTCCAAGCATAGATTTACTGGCTCCTTTTTCCAAATCCCTCAAACCAATCACATGTAGGCATAACATAATCTTCAAAAATTTCCCACATACATGTGACCATTTACATTACATACATCAAGTGACACCAATTCCATCATTTCAAGGTGTCTCTTTATCTCCTGAAAACCTGCTTTTAAATTCCAACATCTCACAAACAAAAGATGACATATGGCATATCTATAACATGCTCATGTGATTCTAAGAAACTCCATGACTTGCATTCCAAAATCCATTTGAGTAGAAAGCAAAATCCAATTTCCAGAAACCTTACTGTATTTTTGATGCTTTGATTCCACAACTCTTCAAATCCAAATTTTTCTCATTCTCCAAAACCTTAAAAGGTTTATAAAATTTAAAAGGTTTATAAAACATACGATTTTCCAAATCGTAGGTAACAAAAAAAATAAAAAAAAACGTCACTTATCTGAAAGTAAACCAAAGCGAGTTTTTCTTTGATTTTTCGCTAATCCTTATACGGTTGCTTCGCTGCAGACTGCGCAAGGCAGAGAATAGGTATGATTTGAAAACCATCTCCTTAGATAGTGCTCATTTTCCTCTTTAATTCTAACCCCAACATGCTTAATACAGCAGCTACAAATTTGATTTTAAAATCTCTGGTCGAAGACGCCTTGGTTCTCCATTTCTGCACCCATATATCTCTGCGCCCGTCGCTTCTCTGGTTTTTTCTCCCCTTTCCCGCAAGGAAATCGGGCGCACGCCCTTTTGCAGCTATTTTCACGAAATTTCCTTCCTTGCCAATACTCTGCGCCACCTTTCACCTTTTATGTAGCTTTAGATTCGGATTTTTCCCACGTAAGCTGCCGTCAAAACTATAAAGGCTATACATGTTGCCATTATCATTACCACCTCAAGTAACCTTGGGCATGCGAGAAATCTATATGCTATAGATTTTATAGAAGATACAATGCAAATGTACACATCTCTCATAAGCTTAGCAAACACCAACACTTGAGCTCAAACACAAGTGACAAGCCTTAAAGCACCCGCCAAACTATTGTCCCAGGGTCAAAAGTGGATCAACAAAAAACTCCCAGTTGTCTTCTCCCCATTGGTAATCCTTCCAGTATATGTGTCCACCTGGATTAAAAGGGCACATCCAAGGCTCTTTCAAACCCTCTACATAATCTGTTGATGCATAGTCCACTTGGGACTCCATAACGAAGCAACACATGTACAGAAGCTTCGAGACCTGACTCAGCTTCAGCTCGTCTTATTGAACCTCATTCACAATATGAACATATGTACATGGGCATCATATAATGGCTTAAGTCATGGCACTTAATCCTATGCATCTGGATTTGCATTTAATGGCCTCATATGCATGGTTTCACACCATAGACGTGCCATGGCACGACATCCACCCCTTCTAAACCTGCACATCCTCTGGTATGTGCCAAATCATCATCAAGATCCACATATATCTGGATGTCGTCTTCATCTTCTACATTATTAGGGAAATCATCCTCTTCCTCTTCAGACATATCCATGTTATCACTATCAAGCCTCTCATCCTGAGTTCCCTGTGAATCAAAAGGATCACTGTCAAGCCTTCTTTTAAACATCTTGATCCTTTTGCCTGCTCTACAAGATTCTTTATCTCTATTCCATCAAGCTCACATAGGGTATACGTGGCATTTCCATGACAATGTAAGGGCCAAACCATCTTTTTGCAAATTTTCTTTGAACAGTGAATTGGTTGTCAAGGCTACTATCATACATTAGGACCCAATCACCTTCTTCAATAGGTTTTGGCCGGAGTCTGTGTCTTCTATCAAATCTTTCTTTATTTTTCAATCTTGCATCTTTCAAACGAGCTTTAGCAAGCCCTACATCTTCAGGCCTCCTCTCCAGCTGCCTTATTCGCAATGCAAGGAGGTCTTCCCTGTTCAATCCTTCCATCCAGGGTAATACATTCCAAGTTGGAACTACTTCTTCAACTGGCATTACTGGCTTCTGACCATACATTAATTCTGCAGGCATATATCCTGTCACTGAGCTATGAGTTGTACGGTCAGCCCACAAAGCATATGGTAGCAGCCTTGGCCACTCTCTCATTCTTTCTCTGCATGCCTTAGCCAAAGCTGGAGGATGTCCTCGCTCACTTTTACCATTGCCCTCAGGATTGTAAGCACATGTTAGGGACAGTTTAATGCCAATTCTAGAGAAGAATTCCCTTGCTTCTTCAACATCTAGTTCACCCCTATCAGCTGTTATTTTCCCAACACAACCATACCGGCAAATCACATCTTCCAAGAGAAATTTGCATATTGTTTCCGTACTCTTTGTTCTAAGAGCACGCCCCTCTACCTGATTTGTCAAATCTTCTCTTACAAGTGCTATGTACCGCATTTGCCAAATTCCCAAAGGCATTGTAACTAGATCCACTACCCATTTGTAGTGCATGGCAGGTGGGTAGGTTGGTTGCAAGCCATCACGATGTCGCACATTCGAGTACATTTGACATACCATGCATGTTTCCACATATTGGGAAATATCCTTGTACATTCCCAAAGGCATTGTAACTAGATCCACTACCCATTTGTAGTGCATGGCAGGTGGGTAGGTTGGTTGCAAGCCATCACGATGTCGCACATTCGAGTACATTTGACATACCATGCATGTTTCCACATATTGTAGTGCATGGCAGGTGGGTAGGTTGGTTGCAAGCCATCACGATGTCGCACATTCGAGTACATTTGACATACCATGCATGTTTCCACATATTGGGAAATATCCTTGTACATTCCCTTCCACCAATATTTTTTCTTTATTTTGGTAAAGGTGGCCCACACACTTCGATGTCCAGCCCAGAGACTCTCATGGAATTCTTTCACAAGCTTCCCTTGAGTCTTTTTATCACATATGACTCTCTGTGGCATAGCATTCCTCTGCTTAGGATGCTTCCAGAGGTACCCATCCTTTAGAAAATAACCATATGCTTTTCTGCGAATCCTCTTAAATTCTGAGTCAGACCAATTTTCCTGTCTTGTCAAAGTACTCAAGTATTGACCAATAAGCAACCAATCTCCTTCATACATTTCCTCAGCAAAAGACTCAAGTGCATTTGATAGTAGGCAAGTATGGTCCCCCTTTGCATATGCAGTAGTGTAGAACTTTGTACCCACATCATCAATGTCACTAATCATCTCTTTTTCATCTTCATACCTGGCTCTTGATAGCATATCTGCAAACTAGATTATCTTTTCCTGCAATATGCTCAAACTCAGGATTTAGTGACTTGATATAGGCAATCCACCTAAGCATAGCAATATCTGGAGTGGTACAGCTTGCTATCATCGCAAGGAGTGGCAAGCAATCAGTTTCCACAAGTACAGATGCCCCAATAAGATATTCTTTTTCACATTTTAGAGCAGTGACTATTCCCCATAACTCTCTCTTGATCTGCGGACATTTTCGTTTGAATGCTTAGTACCTTTGCTCCAAATCTGATTACATACCTGTGAACATCCTCATCATCTTGCCCTACTGCCCATCCTATCCCAGTAGGACTAGTATCAACTATAACAATCACGGGCCTGCCACACTCATAATCTGCCTTCCTTAGAGTAGGTGATGATTGAAGCAGATATTTCCGCTTCCGCATAGCTTTAGTATGTGCTGCACTCCACAAAAATTTTTGATTTTTCCTCAAAAGTTGATAAAGAGGATCTGCTACATGTGCATAATGCGGAATCCATATAACATAAAAGACACATGCACCAAGAAATCTCCTCAGCTCTGTAACATTAACGCATATCTCTTTTATTCTTTGTATTGCATCTATCTTGGCTGTGGTGGACAAGGTCGGCGTCCACTAGTACTACAAAGATGTCCCACTATTAGCACTTCACCAACCCCAAACATTTCAGTCCAGATAAAGTAAGATTCACCTCTTCAAGCCTGGATAGAATCATATCACAATCCTTTATATGATTTGCCACAAACTTGCGGCACCCTTTTGAATCCAAATCCCCATCTTTGTCTTTCTCATCACAGCCTTTTATTGGCACATCATCCAGAAAAGGCATAGTTATTTGTGGTATGAAGTCTCGCAAGACTTTATTCATTCCATTCATCATATGTGCCACTGAGTTGGTGGCTCCCTGTGGTAAGGTACACATCCTTACTAATCCCAAAGGAGTTTTCATTGTGGTCAAGTCCCTGCTTTGTATATCCAGCTGGAACTGATCATATCCCGAATACAGATCACCCATAGAGTATATAGCTCTCCCTGCAAATGCTTCTGCAAACTCATCCACAATCGGACCTGCTCCCACATTCCTGATTGTGACTTTGTTTACAGGTTGCATGTCTTGAATGAAGCGCAATGTTCCATTTTTCTTTGGCACGGTAAACCATCTGTTGGAATATGGAGCGCATGATGGCTCCAAAATTCCCATCCTGATCTTTTCTTTTAGTAATTCCATCAGCTTTGGCAAGAGAGCCTTTGGTACTGGAATCGGCCGCCGCAGGTTCCAGGACACATGTGGTACAGTGAAGATCACCATTGGCGCTGTTACACTTGGATCAACACAGCCTATCTCATGCGGCTGAAAAGCAAAGGCTTTCCCATGTTTTACAAGCATCTCCTCAAAGCATTCCCTTGCAACTGGCAACAGAAAATCCCTTTCACCAATCTTCAGCTCTTTTAGGGTTTCCTGTGTAAACTTATGCCCAATTTTCTTCGGATCTCTGAGATTTGGTTGCATAGAGGCTTCATCTATCTTCTTCTTGCTTCCTGGTGGCAAAGGTAAGGCAACTGGTTTCACCTTCTTTGCAACTGTTTTGTACTTTGTATCAACATGAGCATCCATCTCGCAATTCATGTTTTTACATTCCACCCCCTCAAATTCCCGGATTATATCATACATCTCCACAGATGACACCTCTATCATTCATTTCCACCCTGTAAGCATGCACTTGCCATATCAAAAAGCACATCCATAGTATCCACAAATGACACCTCATCAAGCACCCCTGAAATAAACTCATTCTTCTCCAAAAGACCACACTGCTCAAGACTTTTTTGTTCATTTTGTACATGTCTACGCATGCCACGCTTCAAATCCTTGCTTTTTACAAAGACTAGTGACCCATAGCTAGAAAATCCCTGAAAATTTGCTGAAAAGTTATTTACATTGATTGAGTCCTGCGAGAACTCATTTTCCCTTGTACCATTGGAATCCCGCTTTACAATGGCACCTGGCCAAAATCCCTCATCTCCCTGTAATTCATGAATTCTCTATTTATCTTTGGGAGTGACTGTGCTTGAAGAGACTCACGATTCCTTTCATGGTTAATGCAAACTGTCAAGAACTGAACAGCTTTCTTGCCATCTTTACTCCTTATTCTTGCATATGCCGAGCCATCATCCAAAACCTTTGTTTCCATCCTCACAGCTGTAATGTAGGGTTGCCCAAGGATGAGGGGATACGATGACATCTCCTGAACAAAGAAGTTCTGATCATCTTTCACATCCCCTATAGTTACCTTTACATTTGGACAGGCTGCATAGAGCTCTCCAGATGAATTATTAGCTGCTTTAATCATCCACCCATGATCTACATCCATTGGCCACTTACATTTGTTGTAGAGATTTTTAGCCATAAGATTTATTTCAGACCCATGATCAATTAGAGCGACATATGGCTCTTCCAAGTCACCTATCTTGACAAGGGTTTCAGTGGTTACTCTTGCCCAATGGCTCCTGGAGTAATGACTCTTTGTAAGAACTTCTTTTTCATCATCCTCTTCGACAAAGCGCACTTGTCGTGCCCCTTCAGCAGAGTGATTACATTCCACCACATTTTCTCTCTCTTCCTTTTGATGTACCAGTACTCCATGAGTCTTGGAAGTGCTTACCTCCCCTTGTGATGGAATAGATTCGATTATGGACTGCCTTTTCCTTCGTATAATATCAATTATCTCATCATGGAATTCTTTCTTTGCAATCCCCACCTCCCCTAGTGTAAATTCCACCCTGCTGTTTAGAATCCTCTCTTCAAGCACCTTTTTGAGATCTGTTGCGGCTTCAATATCAGATTGAAGCTTGTAGAGTGGACTTTTCCCTTTACCCTTCTCCTTCTCATGCTTCATTTTTGCTGGCACTTCTTCCATTGATACTTCCTGTGGAGGTCTGCTATGTGGTGGAGACATATGTGATGGCCCAGGATCCTTCTTTTCACTACCACGAGTGACCCTTTTTGATGGCCCTCCTTCCTCATTTTCCCTTTTACGCTTCTCCTCTACTTGTGCCTCATTATTCTGGCATTTAGCAATGTAGGCATGAAGAGATAAAGAATCCACAGGCTCCTTCCAGCCAGTCTCAAGACGTATACAGTCACCTGCCTCATGCAAAGCTTGCTTAGACACCTTCTTTGACGCAATTAATTCCATGGTTGATGGCCAAAAATTTTCATTCTCATAATCTTCATCATTCTCAAATCCCTGCTTTAATTGACCAGCCTTTAACAGATAAGTTGCTACCTCAACCATAGAGATAGCATGGCTAGCATGGCTAGATAGCATGGCTAGCAGCCATATCCTCGACCAGATTTTTCATCCCTCCTTTCCCAAAGTTTGTGCTTAATGGAAGGCCAGTCTCTGTAAGGTGGATTTTCCCATCTTCGAAAAACACAAGTTGATTTCTGAGGGCTTCTTTATAGCTAACACAGTCTTTCTTTGCATGTTCTGGGTCATCACACCATATGCATCTGTATGTAAACCCTTCTTTGCTTTGAGGTCTTTGCATAGAAGCCTGCCCTAATGGTAGCCCTTTTTCCTTAATCCTGGACATCTTCAATTTTAGGTCTCGCATACCCTTAATAAGCTCATCCATCGGCCCTTCTACCTTTGGGATTGTAGCAGCTGGTTTTGGTAGATTCTCAGGGATAACAGCAGTTATAGGAGTTGCCGAGCTCATCACCATTTTATCCCTCCTTCGTTGCCGCTTTGCTAGCATGGTGACCGCATCCTCGACATCATTCCAATCACTCTTTAGTCCCTGCTCTGTATCCTTATCCTCAAGGAGGATTTCTAGTTTCTCTTGGAGATCTTTCCCAGCTGCTTGTAAGAAGAGCTCTATTTTTTCTCTGTCCAAAGTTGTGTGCTCTATCCTTGACAGCTGGGCATAGCGCTTCTCAAACTCTCTTAGCAACTCTGTGGAAGAAACTCCCATTTTGGGTTTTGTGACCCATTCCAAGAAAGTTCGTTTGGTCACTCGCTCAGAATCCTCCATGAAATATTCATCCTTTAAAGCAAGCTTGAACTCCTCCCAATTTCTGCCACCATGTGCTGTCTGCAATCCTCTTATGCGCTCTCTTATTTCAGGAACACATACCAGCTCAAAACTTCAAACCATATCCTCCTCAGTCACCCTGTTTAGCTCCATTTCCTTTGTGTAATTGTGCAGGTACTTTGTGATATCCTTACCATCAAATTGATCCACCTTTTTCACAATTGATTGTAGTGCTTTGGTCGTGGAAATTTGACCCCTCTCAGCAGCTTGCTGCTGTTGCATATACATAGTAAACATCTGAAACATTTGCATAACCCCGGGGTCAAAATGAACCCCCTGACCCTCAGGATTCTCAGCCATAGCTTCCCTGTATATTTCACCACACTCTCACCCCAGCAGTTTCACGTCGGGTTCACCAAAAAGCTGTCGTGACGTGGTCGGTGTCGCTGGGAAAGTGCGAGACTTCTAGCTATGAGAGTAGCTTCTATTCCACACAAGGAAACTCACACACATAACTCACCAAGGAGCATAAGCCATCTCCATTTTTTATGTCATAAACATGTGCAAATTCACCTCAATACATCCCTGAATTCAGCCTGATGATTGCACATAAATTGTGTATCAAGTGCTTGTCCCTTTCCAAGCATAGATTTACTGGCTCCTTTTTCCAAATCCCTCAAACCAATCACATGTAGGCATAACATAATCTTCAAAAATTTCCCACATACATGTGACCATTTACATTACATACATCAAGTGACACCAATTCCATCATTTCAAGGTGTCTCTTTATCTCCTGAAAACCTGCTTTTAAATTCCAACATCTCACAAACAAAAGATGACATATGGCATATCTATAACATGCTCATGTGATTCTAAGAAACTCCATGACTTGCATTCCAAAATCCATTTGAGTAGAAAGCAAAATCCAATTTCCAGAAACCTTACTGTATTTTTGATGCTTTGATTCCACAACTCTTCAAATCCAAATTTTTCTCATTCTCCAAAACCTTAAAAGGTTTATAAAACATACGATTTTCCAAATCGTAGGTAACAAAAAAAATAAAAAAAAACGTCACTTATCTGAAAGTAAACCAAAGCGAGTTTTTCTTTGATTTTTCGCTAATCCTTATACGGTCGCTTCGCTGCTTTCAGACTGCGCAAGGCAGAGAATAGGTATGATTTGAAAACCATCTCCTTAGATAGTGCTCATTTTCCTCTTTAATTCTAACCCCAACATGCTTAATACAGCAGCTACAAATTTGATTTTAAAATCTCTGGTCAAAGACGCACTGGTTCTCCATTTCTGCACCCATATATCTCTGCGCCTGCCGCTTCTCTGGTTTTTTCTCCCCTTTCCCGCAAGGAAATCGGGCGCACGCCCTTTTGCAGCTATTTTCACGAAATTTCCTTCCTTGCCAATACTCTGCGCCACCTTTTATGTAGCTTTAGATTCAGATTTTTCCCACGTAAGCTGCCGTCAAAACTATCAAGGCTATACATGTTGCCATTATCATTACCACCTCAAGTAACCTTGGGCATGCGAGAAATCTATATGCTATAGATTTTATAGAAGATACAATGCAAATGTACACATCTCTCATAAGCTTAGCAAACACCAACACTTGAGCTCAAACACAAGTGACAAGCCTTAAAGCACCCGCCAAACTATTTTCCCAGGGTCAAAAGTGGATCAACAAAAAACTCCCAGTTGTCTTCTCCCCATTGGTAATCCTTCCAGTATATCCGTCCACCTGGATTAAAAGGGCACATCCAAGGCTCTTTCAAACCCTCTACATAATCTGTTGATGCATAGTCCACTGGGGACTCCATAACGAAGCAACACATGTACAGAAGCTTCGAGACCTGACTCAGCTTCAGCTCGTCTTATTGAACCTCATTCACAATATGAACATATGTACATGGGCATCATATAATGGCTTAAGTCATGGCACTTAATCCTATGCATCTGGATTTGCATTTAATGGCCTCATATGCATGGTTTCACACCATAGACGTGCCATGGCACGACAACGTACTTGTGCTAGGGAAGTTGCTGTATGTCCACATCACTCCGTGCATGCATTTGGAGATTGCAATCACTTCTCCCAGCGCGTCAAAGTTGGGTCCTAGCGAAGATAGTGCAAAATCGCCATAACGAAGTTTCGGATCCGAAATGAGTCCGAATCGCATCTGAACACAACAAGAAAGATCCGGGTTGCTTGCCACACATTTGTCCATGCATGATTCGAATTTCATGCCTCTTCCGCACCGTTTAGGCCACTGTTGGAAATTTCCACCATTTACCATGCTCGTGCATCTTTTTCGAGAACCCGGATTCGGACAGCTAGAAGTTGAGGATCCGGGACCCCATCAGAGAACGGACCACACGGACTTGTGTTAGGGAAGTTTCTCTATGTCCACATCACTCCGTGCATGGATTTGGGCATCGCAATTAGTCCTCCTAGCGCGTCAAAGTTGGGTCTCGGCCAAGATAGTGCAAAATCGCCATAACAGAGTTTCGGATCCAAAATGAGTCCGAATCGCATCTGAATACAACAAGAAAGATCTGGGTTGCTTGCCACATATTTGTCCATGCATGATTCGATTTTCATGCCTCTTCGATGCCGTTTGGGCCCCTGTTGGAAATTTTCACCATTTGGCATGCTCGTGCATCTTTTTCAAGCATTAGCGGAAGGTTGAGGTCTATGGGGGCCCTTTAAGCTGCCATGAGATTAAGGAGATGATTAGTGTGAAGGCCAATAGGAAAAATACATGTGTACAAAAATGTTGGGTTGATTAAGAACCTAAATCTTGTGGTCAAAGGTAGAATCTTACCTTTTTCAGATCTGCCAGCAAAGAAAATCTTCAATATCTTTTCTTTTTATATTTTTATAAAGGAAAAGTTTCAAAAAGTTACCCCCCCTCACTTCCCTCTTCCCTCCAAAAGTAGAGGTGTGTTTCTCTCTCGTCCCTTTTAGACTAACCCACTTTCCCCATCTACCACTCTCTACACCGTCACCTGCAGCCCTTTCTTCATCTCCAACTTGAGGAAAGCTCTTTGCTACCACCTACTCAGAGAAAGCTCTATTATCAGCCTCTCTCTCTCTCTCTAGAGGAAGCTCTGTTATTAGACTCTCTCTCTCTCTCTCAATCTGCAAGCAGGCACCTAATGCAATCTCTCATTAGCTTTCTTTTGAGGAAAGCTCTTTGCTACCAGCTACTCAGAGGACGCTCTGTTATCAGCCTTTCTCTCTCTCTCTAGAGGAAGCTCTGTTTATCAGACTCTCTCTCTCTCTCTCTCTCTCTCTCTCTCTCTCTCTCTCTCTCTCTGTGTGTGCAAGTAGGCACCTAATGCAAATTTTCATTTGCTTTCTTTTGAAGGTTTAGCTTTCTGTGTGTGTGTGTGTGTGTGCATGTGTGTGTGTGTGTGTGTATGGATTTGCAGTGATCTTCTTTGAAGCTTTAGCTAGCTCTCTCTCTCTCTCTCTCTCTCTCTCTCTCTCTCTCTCTCTCTCTCTGAGCAGGTATTTGCTTTTTTGCCATATTCTTAACATTCACTTTCTTTTCATTTGGGCAATCTATGGCTCTTCAGTGTGTACGCAGGCCATCATCCACTATCGAGTCCATGGCTATTTCCAAAGTACAGGATGATGAATGTTATTGGATTCCTACTGTTTTTAAGCGGTTCATGTGGATAACAATGCAGCCCAGTTTGAGGGGTGCACACAAGGTTCCTCGAAGGCATATGGCTTCCACAAGCCAAGGAAGGATCTTAGAATTCAAAGTTTGCAACAACAAGGATGGAAAGCGGCTTGCAAAGGTGCAACAAGGATGGAAAGCGGCTTGCAAAGGTGCAACATGTTTACACCTCAAGCCAAATACATCTTGAAGATGAGAACTCACCACGGTTCCCAACTAACTGTAAGTTTCAGAACTTGTTTATAGTTTCTTTGCTTTAGAGAAATGCTTGCATGAAGACTATGAATATCAAGAACTCCAATGTATTCTATTGTATGCAGATGTTTTCCCTTCAACATGTGTGGAATGGCAGCCTCTAGAATGTTTTACAGGGACCTTCGAAGCATGTCATGTTGATCTAGGTAGGCTTATGTATGCTGGGGAAACAGCTTGCAAATAGAGGAGTATTTTCATTGCTGCAACATATGTTGTGCCATAGAGGGGAAGGTTTGGAGCACTTGAGCCAATTTCTCCTCCTGCACTAAATAGCCCGGAATGGCCCATTCCAGACCCCACCACAATGGAGAGCTTTCAGCGCAGGATTTTCCATGACATTCAGTCAAGCCTAAAGGCTGCATATGGATCCCACAGGATAAGTGTATCTCTTTTCATGCCTTTACATGTGTTTATTGCTATTTTCAAAGTAGGCAAGTTCCATCGCACCCCAACAATGTGGATAAGCAAAGATGGGGGCATTGAAGCTCTAGATACATTTCTAAAAGGTGATTGGACCGCCAAGGTGGCAAAACATCAGGGCGATGTAATAAAGTGCTCAGCGGTAATGTCAATGATGGTAAGATGCAGGTATCAGATAGGCAAGCAAAATCTAACTATGGTGTACCCAATTAGAAGGTGGAAATGCTCACATGGTGAATGGGAAGCTTTGGACTCTGATCTCTATGCTAGGGAGGAGGTAGAACTTCATATTGAAGTTCACCCAGGAGAGGAGCATACAGTGGTAGTTAATGATGATTGGAATTTCGCTCAACTGAGAGATCATATTGTCATGTCTTTTAATGTAAGGTACCAATTCAAGTTTGTTGTTTCTAATCGACCTATGCATCACAGGTCAGAGAAACATACACTCTGTGTGTCATTGGAGCCCCCTAGGGTCCTTAGCTTGAAAGACTATTAAGTTGCAGACTTAGGTAACATTTTGAGTGATTTTTGGCGATAATTTGTAGTGGTGTACTTTTGAATACAAAAATTTTGATTACACCATAGCCCCAATGTCCTCTGTATTTCATTGCAATTTGGATTTTAATTTTGTTAATTTTAAAATTTTTAAGTATGTTCTATAAATTTATTAAATGTTTAAATGGAATGCTTTATAAGAATAGGTTTTGCTCTATAAAGCTCATTTCATTCTTAAGATCTCGCAGTTTCTATTTCCCTTCAATATCCCGCCATGGCTTCAAGCTCTAACTCGCTACGCGCAAAGCTTGAGAAAATTGGGCTCTCAGAAGCAGGTGCAGGTCAGAACATCGCCATTTTTGAGGGGGTGATTGATATGCATAGAACTATAGACCTTCACGCAGAGGCTTTTCAAGAGAAAGTCCAGTACATGAATGATGTAGTGGCACAATATGTCGTGCAATTGCCTGAGTCCACCACTAAATGGGTTCCAGTGGACTTAATCAGGCATCTGTACCATGGTGACAAGTTGTTCCGATTTAGGCTCAATCGATTTTTGAAAGGGCTTACATCTAGCAATTACAAGGTCGAAGATGATGACACCGTTTATGAATTGCAGGTTTTGATAATGTAGGCACCACCTTCCTTTCATGGGATATGACGTTAGCACTATTTCTGCAAGAAGCCAGGGATGCAGAAAAAAAGAAGGGAAAGGTAATGAGTAAAGAAGTAGCTCTTGTGAAGGAATCCAAAGGCGAGGTGGAAGAGGTTTTCTGAGAAGAAGCTGAAGCGTCCATGGCCTTGGTGCTTCTCCAACAAGGGTCAACTGAGGATGAAGAGCCTCATCGTGACCTCGAGGGGGATGAAATTGTGGAAGAGATCCCTGAGCTGGATGTAACCACTTTGAATCCCATCATCATGGATAACAAGGAATTTCTTTTCCTTGATGACATTTGTAAATCCTTGGGGTTAAGGGAGGATGAGGACCTAAGCATATTAGCAATTGGGTCTGGTTTCTGCAAAGAAGACACACTTGAGCAATAGACTGCACGTGTACAGATTGATTTTGATGGCCATGATCTTACCAAAGCGCTAGCATTCCAAAGTTATGATACAGAACGATCCATTTTCACATCCATGCATCCACATCCACATCCACATCTACATCCACATCCACATCTACATCCACATTCACATCCATACATCTACATTCTCATTCAAATATCCACATATGCCTTCACATCTATTCTTTTACATTACATCCATTCTCGCCCTATCACAACCCATATACATCTTATCCCATCACGTACACTTCTTACCTCATCCCATACACATCTTATCACATCTTAACTCATCTTATCACGTCCTAACTCATCTCATATGCATCTTATCGCATCTTATCATTTTCCATATCTATTTATAGAATACAAGAGAATTCTTATATTTGATATAAGATTTCTTTACGCATCTATTTATGCATAAATTCCATTTAAGGAGACTAACACTTTCGAAATAAAAATCAATCTTCTATCCATCTTCCTATGCATAAATTCATTTTAGATGAGAATGACACTTTGAATTAAAATTCAATCTTTTATGCATCTTCCTATGCATAAATTCAATTTAGATGAGAATGACACTTTGAATTAAAGTTCAATCTTCTATGCGTCTTCCTATGCATAAATTCAATTTAGATGAGAATGACACTTTTGAATTAAAATTCAATCTTTTATGCATCTTCTTATGCATAAATTCAATTTAGATGAGAATGACACTTTTGAATTAAAAATCAATCTTTTATGCATCTTCTTATGCATAAATTCAATTTAGTAGGAATTACACTTTTAGAATAAAATATTCATCTTTTATGCATACCTCTATGCATGAAATTCAATTATGCTAAAAGTAACACTTTTATAATAAAATATTCACCTTTTATACATACCTCTATGCATGAAATTCAATTATGCTAAAAGTAACACTTTTATAATAAAATATTCACCTTTTATGCATACCTCTATGCATGAAATTCAATTATGCTAAAAGTAACTCTTTTATAATAAAATATTCATCTTTTATGCATACCTCTATGCATGAAATTCAATTATGCTAAAAGTAACTCTTTTATAATAAAATATTCATCTTTTTATGCATACCTCTATGCATGAAATTCAATTATGCTAAAAGTAACACTTTTATAATAAAATAATCATCTTTTACACATACCTCTATGCATGAAATTCAATTATGCTAAAAGTAACACTTTTATAATAAAATATTCACCTTTTATGATCACCATTTAAATGGAACCGAGGCTGGTCAAGACCTCGACCGACCTTGCTACGCGAGATGTCCTCCATTGTGATAAAAAACAGAAACAGGAGAGAGCACACACAAGAGAAGCAAACCCTAATCCATAACCATCAATCATAAAGAAGGAGAGAAGCCATAGTCACCATCTCTCTCACACACACAAAAGGGAACACAACATAGTGTTATGTCCACACTACAAGATAAACCTAATGTAATGTCCACACCACACATGACCAGCTGGACGCGGTCATAAACACACCACACGATATCTATCTACCATACTGTCACTCTGTCAGCACCCATGTGCTATCCTCCAGCTGTATACGAGCTTGATATTTCAACACTCCCCCTCAAGCTCGACATGTCCATCTCTAGGACTCCCAATCTGGTACGAAAATACTCGAACTTATCCTTACCAAGTGCTTTGGTAAAGATATCTGCAACCTGCTCATCTGTCTGCACATATGTCAAATCAACATGCCCATCTAGCACCTTCTCTCTGATGAAATGATAGTGGACCTCAATATGTTTGGTCCTGGCATGATAAACTGGGTTGCTAGCAAGCTGAATACTACTCATGTTGTCACAATGAATGACAACTCTCATATCACTCTGTAACCTGACATCATCTAGCAACTTCTTCAACCACATAGCCTCACATGCAGCTATGGCTGCTCCACGATACTCTGCCTCTGTGGTAGATAAAGCAACTGTAGGTTGCTTTTTACTGCTCCAACTCACAGCTCCACTACCAAGGCTGAAAACATAGCCACTGGTAGATCTCCTGTCATATGCACTACCGGCCCAATCTGCATCTGTATATCCATAGACATGCATGTCTTTTCCTGCCTCATAGAAAAGACCATAATGCACGGTAGTTTTGACGTATCTCAGAATACGTCTCACAGCATCCAAGTGAGGTTTACGAGGACTCTGCATAAACTGACTCACCAAACCAACTGCATAACTGAGATCTGGCCTCGTAATGGTCATGTAGATAAGGCTACCAACCATTTGCCTGTACATGGTGATATCATCAAGCTCATCACCCAAATCAGTCCTAAGCTTCATGTTTTGCTCTAATGGTGTCAACATTGGTTTGCATGCTGTCATACCATACTTTGCCAGCATGTCAAGTGCATATTGCCTTTGCACCAACCATATACCCTTGTTTGTTCTAATCACCTCAATGCCAAGAAAGAACCTCAAATCACCAAGGTCTTTCATATCAAACTCTTTGCATAAAGAGGCCTTAACCTCATCAATGCCTTTCCCACAATCACCTGTGATAATCAGATCATCAACATAAATGACTATCATCACGATACCATCATGTGTCTTCTTCACATAAAGTGAAGAGTCTGCATTTCCAACCACAAATCCAATACTGACAAGATATCTGCTGATCTTGTCACTCCAAGCACGAGGTGCTTGCTTCAAACCATAGAGTGCTTTCTTTAACTTGCAAACAAAAGTAGGATATTTTGGATGTACATATCCTTCTGGCTGTTCCATGTACACCTCTTCTTGTAGATCACCATTCAAGAAAGCATTTTTTACATCCATTTGATGTAAAGCCCAACCTTTTTGTGCTGCTAATGCAATGATAGTCCTCACTGTAGCCATCTTAGCCACTGGGCTGAAAGTTTCATCATAATCAAGACCATAAGTTTGTGCATATCCTTTAGCGACCAGCCTTGCCTTATGTCTCTCTAGGCTGCCATCTGACTTGCACTTTACCTTATACACCCATTTGCAACCAATTGCATTCTTTCCTTGAGGTAACTCAGCCAATTCCCATGTATCATTTTTGTCCAAAGCATCCATCTCTTCATCCATGGCTTTCTGCCACACATGCTCTCCAATAGCCTCTGTATAGCATGTAGGTTCCACATGCTTTACCATAGATGTCATGTATGCATAGTGCATAGCAAAATCTCTATATGTCAATCTTTCCACTGGATATCTGACTCTCTGGGATCTCCGCAATGCATGCGGGTCACTCTGTACACCTGTAACTCTGGCATGTGGTGGCACATATCTGTCCTGCCTAGCACCAGGTGTGCGTACAACAGGTATCCCGAGCTCCTCATCCAAACTCTCTGAGCTAGAGGACTCATAACCTGTGATTCCAATTCCTTCGACTTTCTTCTTGCCTTTATCCATAGCACTACTCCCAGTGCTCACACTCTCATGCCTCAAACGTCCTGACCATGGACGTACACTGTTACTACTCTCAGCTTCTGGCTGCTGGCCCAGACATAGTAGTAGAACTAGAACTTGCTTGTGATGGCAAGTTCACAGGCACATTAGCCTCAAGTGAGTCAATAACTCCCTCATCTTTTGCTTTGTACCAACTAGCAAGCTCATCAAACACCACATCACGTGAGATGACTACTTGTCTAGTTTGAGGGTTATAACATTTGTAGGCCTTTCGATCCTGTGCATATCCAACAAATACACATTTCTCTGCTTTAGGATCCAACTTCCGTCTTCTTTCATCAGGCACATGAACATAAGCTACACATCCAAAGACTTTGAGATGTCCAATATCTGCCCTGTAACCTGTAAGCCGCATCTCTGGCGTGCTTCCATGAATGGCAGCTGTAGGTGTTTTGTTCAGGATATACACTGCAGTAGCACATGCTTCTGCCTAATAGTAATCTGGCATGCTCTTTTCATTGAGCATTGCCCTTGCCACTTCACATATGACTCGATTCTTTCTCTCAGCCACACCATTCTGCTGAGGTGTATACCTGCATGTCAACTGTCTCCTTATCCCATGCTTCCGCAAGAAATGCTCAAAAACTTTTGAGGTGTATTCACCACCTCCATCTGTTCTCAGACACTTAATCCAACAGCCATATTGTTTTTCTACAAGAGCTTTGAAATCCATGAATTTTTCCAGCACTTCACTCTTCTCTCTCAGAAAGTATATCCATGTCATCCTGCTGAAGTCATCTATAAATGTCACATAGTATAGACTTCCTTTGATAGATGAATTTTGCGCAGGGCCCCATACATCACTGTGCACTATTTCAAGTGGCCTGTTACTCATATTTCCTTCCCAAGGAAACCTCAACCTTGCCTGCTTTCCAAACTGTGACAGGCTTCACAAACATGCATATGTCCATCATATTTGAATCGAGGCAATCCACTGACAATGCCTCGTGTTTGCATGTTCTTTAATCTCTGTATATTGACATGTCCAATCCTCTTGTGCCACATGTCAATGTCCTGCACAATCCCATTGCTCTTTGAAAACATGGTTGAGCTCAATTCTGGTATGCCTGCATCCAATTTGAACAACCTTCCTTCCTTCTTGCCCTTGGCAATCAATCTACAGCCATGCTTAAAATCTTCCACAAAACAGCCTTTCTCATTGAATCTTACTTGTAATCCCTGCTCAACCATTTGGCCTACTGATGCCAAACTCTTTGTAATGGATGGTACATATAACACTTCTGACATTTCACATTTCCATCATGCATCTTCAAAGGCACACTGCCAACATGTGTTATAAGATGCTGAGTATCATGTCCTGTGACCACATAACCATTTGTATCCAATGGTTGCATCTTCTCAAACCACTCACCATGACATGTCATGTGGTTTGAGGCACCTAAATCCATATACCATGACTCATCTCCAGCATTCTGAGACTCCATTGTCCCCATAACGTGCTTCATTGCAAAAAGATGATTTGAACTCCCATCATTGTTACTGGTAGATGCATAATTTTCATGTTGTGGTCTTCCATTCCTCACATCATTCTGCTTTTTGTAACAATCTTTTGCCAAATGTCCAAGTTTGCCACAATAATAACATTCAATCCCATTCAAATTTTGTTGAGGACCTTGCCATCGTCCTCTACCACGAGCACCTGTTCCAAATCTCCCCCTATGGGATTGAAATCCACGACCTCCACGTGATCCAAATGATGACTGTGAATTCTGAAAATTCTGATTTGATTGTGGTTGAGTAGACCTGTCATTCCAACCACGTCCTCCACGGCCTCGAGGGGTAAATCTCCCCCTGCCTCGAAAGCCTCTAGATGAGTAAAAAGCCTGATTCCTTGCATGCTCATCATTGCTTGACGAGGATGCACCACCTGTAACACTCATACCACCAAGGCCAAGCTTCAATTCTTCCACAATGAGCAATGACACAAGCTCATTAAAGTCTGGCATTCCTCCCAACCTTACTGAGATGGAAGTGTCAAAAGATTTGTATTCTTTGCCTAAACCACGCAATGTGAGATCAACCAAATCATCATCATCCATCGGGGCATGGATTGATGACAAGGAATCTGCATAACCCTTGATTTCCTGAACATACTCATGTATACTCCTATTCCTTCGTGTTACACTGTGAATCTGTTGCTTTAGTTGTATCTTCCTTGCACCAGTGTCTGTCTCATACATTCGGCACAATATACCCCATGCTTCTTTCGGTGTATCTGCATCTTGGATGTGAACAAGCAAGGCATCTGTTACACATATTGAAAAATAATGCAACACTTTCGAAGACCGCTCTACCCATTGCTTGTGAGCCAGTAACTGAGCATTATTTGGTTGAGGAGGTAAGTATGGCTCAGGGTCTTCCTCCGAGACGAGACTCCATAAACCTTTGCCTTTCAAAAAACTCTTCATTCAAAACTTCCACACTTGAAAGTTAGTGCGAATTGCAATTCATGGTTTTAAGAATGTCAAAATTCACTTACAATACTTAGTGGAATTACATAAGTGTATGATTCCAAAAAACTGATATACAAAATACAGCATAATGAAAACCTATGGAGCTAGGGACTATCTAGATCTCATGCTGTGCAATTATTATTGTTCCAGCTCTAGCCTTTTTGCTTCTCACATTTCCATTGCTACCGGCATGGACATTTGCACCACTGTTTCTGCTTACATGATCCTAAAACACAATAAAACTAACACAAGTGAGAATCAGTTTTGCAAAAACAAAGAGGTTTAGGGTTTGGGAATGTACTTACTTGCCATACTTGCCAAGCATCTCCTCCAATATTAACAATATATCATTCGTCTTGCACCCTATCAAATAGAGCTTCCAAACCCTGTTGTAATGCAAAATCATATTCATCTTGCGTAGGGGGGCCGTCCACTGCTTCAAGCTTTAGACATACAAACAAATGAACATTTTAGAAAGTTGTTATTTAAGATAAGATACAATTTGAGGCTAATATATACTTACAAATATTGTTGGAATATCGACTCCTTATTCACGTGTAACATCACGCCTCAAGTTATTTGTCATCTATCCAAGAAAAAACATAAATACTTAAAACTCTTATGCATATGGCCTTATGCATATGGCTATTGGCATGTGTTGGAAGCTACCGACATGCACAGGAAGCTACCAACATGCACAGGAAGCTACTCGCATAATGCATAAAGCTATAGGCATGCGTTGGAAGCTACTAGCATGCGTAGGAAGCTACCGGCATAATGCATAAATCTATCAGCATGCGTAGGAAGCTACCGGCATGCATCGGAAGCTACCGGCATGCATTGGATGCTATCGGCATGCGTAGGTTGCTACCGGCATGCATAGGAAGCTACCGGCATGCATTGGATGCTACCAGCATGCCTAGGAAACTACCGACATGCTTAGGAAGCTACTTGCATTGCATAAAGCTATGGGCATGCGTAGGTTGCTATCGACATGTATAGGAAGCTACCGACATGCATAGGAAGCTATCGGTGTGCATAGGAAGCTACGGGCATGCCTAGGAAGCTACCAACATAATGCATAAAGTACCTACATGCATAGGTAGCTACCAGCATGCGTTGGTTGCTACCGACATGCATAGGTTACTACCAACATGCATAGGTAGCTACCGGCATGCATAGAGCGTGGGAGAATAAACAAACCCTAAACTTACAAACCCTATAACATGTAAAAGCATAAGAGAAGAAACATACAAGAAAGAGATCTCTTACCTTGTGCAGCTTGTATGTGTTGAAAACCTACAAAATCACACCAAAACCCTAAACTTACAAACCCTATAACATGTAAAAGCATAAGAGAAGAAACATACAAGAAAGAGATCTCTTACCTTGTGTAGCTTATATGTGTTGAAAACCTACAAAATCACACCAAAATAAGGAAAAAATGTATTAATAACAAACCCTACTCTTAAAAGCCCTAAAACTTACAAACCCTATAAACATGTAAAGGCATGAAAGAAGAAACATACAAGAAAGAGATATTTGGTGACGCTCATATGTATTGAAAAGCTATAAAATTAAACCAAGTCAAGAAAAAAAAAGTATTAAGAAAAATCAAGATCTCTTACCATATGAAGCTTTAATGAAGAGTTCTTAATTAGAGAAAAAGAAGAAAAGAAAAACTTAAAAGAGAGAAAAGAGAACGGAAATACTCAAAAGATAGCTTTTATGGAAAGCTTGTTTGCATACGAGATAAATGAAAACAGTAGACATACCTTGCTTGAGCTTGAGGAGGATAGGGTAGAAGAGGTAGAAGTGATAACAAGGCAAAAACTTGTTTTAAAAAAACTCAGAGTACAAGTTTATTGTATTCAAAAGATAAAACTATGTGGCGGCAAAAGAAGCGACAAAAAGCATGATATTTTTACAGTATAGAAGCATTTTGTCACTGCTATAGACACTACTACGCAGCGTTATTTCGTTGCTAAAAGCATTTCCTAGTAGCAAAAAAGTGTTGTGGAGCAGCGATACATCATTGTTTGCTGAGCATCTTGAAAACCCCTGATATTTTCCTTCTGATGAAAACACTACAAAAATGCTACTAAAAAACGTTGCTATGCTCCCGATGTGTTGTAGTGTTATATCTCCCTTGTATATAAGTGAATTTATCTAATGAGAAAGGGACATTTCCTTGAGTGATTGAGATTGTGCTCTTGCTCCTTGTGCTCTAGCTCTCTACCCTATCCTCTTGCCCTTTTGGTAACGCTTGTGTGCTAGTGAGTGAGTGTGTGTGTGTGTGTGTGTGTGTGAGAGAGAGAGAGAGAGAGGGGGGGGGGGGGGGGGCTATTGTCGTGCATGTTGGAGCATGGTATTGTAAAACTTGGGAGTTCCAAGCTTTATGTGGACAACTCTTGTGGTGACAATGGGAGAGGAGGGTCTTCTTAAGTTCTAGCCAACATCTTTGGAGTTGCCACTTCTACGAGATGGGGGGTAAGCAACCAGGTTCCCATACATAATGTGAAAGGTAAGCTCTCTTCACTTGGTTAGCTTTGAGCTAGTGAGTGTGGTGGGTTTGGACTTTCCATTGGTGGCATTGTGCTGGGGAGATAGTTACGTGCTTGTTTAGACTCTTATGTAGGGTTCGGTTTCTTTATTGATTCAGTGATGAAAGATTTGGTTTTGTTTTCTTTTCTCGTTGCATTTAGTTTAAGATACGGTGCATGGGTTTAATCGGTTTAATGATTTAATGACAGATTGCTTGTTGCGTTTGACGTGCAACAATAAGACAAGGTTTGGTTTGACTTTTGGTTGGATTTGATTTGCAGAACGTAAAATAAGGTTTGGGTGATGTTAGGTTGTTTTTGTTGGTGTGTTTTTAGGGTTTTTCATCTTTTTCCTCATTAGCTAATGTTTTCAAGTTAGGGTTAGTATTTAGTGAGTTTTGTTAGTTACTACTAGTAAGATTATTGTTAGTTAGTCTCATTAGTATTAACCAGTAATTAGTATAATTACTTGTTTTATTAGTTAGTGGTTAGTTAGGGTTATTTTAGAAATAGTAATTAGTTAGTATTAATGTTAGTAAATCACCAGGATTAGTGTTAATATGAGTAGTTAGTATTAGTATTAGTTAAGTTAATAAATTATTAGTATTAAACTAGATTAGCTAATTAGCTAGAGCTTAGGTTAGTGGTAGGGAGTACGAGCTAGAAAAAAAAGGCTAAAAAAGAAAAGAAAGGCTAATTTTTGTATGTGCCTAAAAGTGGCTTGAGGAAAGCTCAACAAGGGAACGACCGTGCACATAGCAAAGTGGACGGCAAGGCAATGCGATGCTGCAAGAACCGAAGCAAGGGAAGTTGGCACAACATGCACATGATATAGGTGCACGGCAAGGCACAAGTGCAACAGCCATAGTATGTGTTGCACGTGCTGCTCTTTTGCAAGGTGATTTGTTTTTTTAAAAATCAATAGTAAGTATATATATTAACTGAGAGCTAAGTTCACAACTATGTCTTTTACATCCATCAAAAATACTTTTGCTACCACATAACTACAAAATGACCCACTACTTACCACATTTCACTTCATTAAGGAAATTACACAACAAAGTCCATCTATCATCGTCCAAAAAAAAACTAGATTGCTCCCAAGAGATCTGATATCCCACCTTGATGTAAGGATCCATCATAGCCTCAATGGTACACCCTCTAGGGGTTTGTTTTTCCAATATGTCTCCCTTTTTGGACCAGAGTTTTATTGTAGATCTATTCCCCACAGGATTCTCTATGAAAGAAACAAAAGTATGATCCACTTGTTTCTCTTTAAGGTACCATCTTCTAGTTTTGGGTCCAAATCTGGGTAGCTTGGTCTTCGAACCCTCAGCAATTCTAACCTACAAAATATGAATCATGGGTTAGATTACCATCTTCTGGTTTTGGGTACAAATCTGGGCAGCTTGGTCTTCAAACCCTTAGCAATACTACCCTACAAGATATGAATCATGGGTTAGATTACCCTAGTATGCTTGAAGATCCCCCCAAGTAGATACATAGATCAGGTGATGCTCATCTGAAGTTTCTACATTTGCTGACTCATCCCCTCTTTTTCTAGCTTATTCACACAAGTTACAGACCAGCTCATACACACACATTTATCCATTACATCTGTCTCACATCAAGTCCAACAAGAGATCCATTTTGAAAAACAATAGCATTCCTAGAAATCCAGATTTCCCACAAACAGCATGCTCTGATAATATTGAAAAGTACTTCTATAGCTTCATCATTGAAAGCCCACTTCCCTAAGATCTAATCACCCCAATGAGCGTGAATTCCTAAGCACTGCTCAACCCACTTTCCAATTTTTTCCCATGCACCTCTAATGTGGCTGGTCAATCCCATAATGCATGTTTACCATGTTCAAGTGTAGTTCTACACCTGGAACAACATCTATTAGTGTGGTTGGTCAATCCCATAATGCATGTTTACCATGTTCAAGTGTAGTTCTACACCTGGAACAACATCTATTAGTGTAGTTCTTTTTTATCAGTTTAGATCCAATGGGCAAAGCCCACATACATACTCTCCACAGAAAGCCATGAAACTTAACAAAGTAGCTGGATTTCCCATAGTAACTTCCATCTCTTTTTCCAACAATGAGAACTCCAACTCACCCTCCAAATCTTATTACAATATTCCACATTGCTTTCTCCTTTTCTCAGCTTAGTGTACATGTCTCTAGTTTTACCTTTTTCCACCAGTTTAGTCCCATTAAACCAAGCCTGGTTCTTAATCCAGCATGTTTCATCTACACTCGGGGGGTCCACTATATGGAAGCCCCTCCTACGACGTGCGGTATTTAAAAATCCCCTTATCTGTGAATGTTGAGCTAATAAAACTACCCCTTTTTCTTTATAAACTTACGGTTTTTTTTCCAAAGTACAATTAAAATACCCCACTTGTAATTGTATTTCTGTAAATTTACCCAATATTTTGGATTAAAAAAACCCCACCTAATGATCGCACGTGGTAGACTTACATATTTTGAGGTGCACCCCCCGAGCATCTACAGCAGTGGAATACCACCCAACTCCTTCCACCCTATAACTGTCCAATCCCAACAATCATTCAACCACTTTAGGCCTTTATTATTTAGCTTCCTTGCTGACTATTGCTGACTAGGTATCAGGTGGGCCTAAAGGGGGGTTAAATTTGTGGGTCCACCAGAGCCCCAAGCTAAGCATAGAGTTGCTTGATACTCTACATCCCCCATCCCAGGCCATAAGCCTCAAGCCTTCCTTCCCCCTCTTGCACTGTAAGATTCCTCCCCAGCCTCTCAAGATATCCAGCATCTTTCCCTGTAATCAATCCCCTCTTCAAAATTATAAGAGATCTCGTCTCTGCTTGTTTTGACATAGAGAGAGAGAAAATATTCTAGAGAGAGAATATTCAGATTTTTTAATATTTTTGGATAGAAAATTATCTCATCTTATTAAAATAAGTTCCCCTGAAATAGAAATTCAAAAAGAACTTTCCAATGTGCGATTGGAATTAATTGGAAATGGGTATAAAGGACCTTAGCCTAAGGGTCTAGATTTTCAGAAATTTTTGGATTATGGTCCAATTAAGGTTCCTATGGGCCAATAGCATTAATCCATGTGTAGGGAGGAGATAAATCCAATTTCGTAAAAGAAAATACCCAACAATGAGTAAATGCTCACATAAGATGAAGAGTTGACTATGTACAAGGTTTATTAGTAAGAAACTATGAGTAATATCAAAATTATGAGATATTTTGGGTATCCAAAAATGAGTAAATGCTCACATAAGATGAAGAGTTGAAAATGTACAAGGTTTATTAGAAAAAAACTATGAGCAATATTAAAAATATGAGATATTTTGGGTATCCAAAAATGAGTAAATGCTCACATAAGATGAAGAGTTGAAAATGTACAAGGTTTATTAGTAAAAAACTATGAGCAATATTAAAAATATGAGATATTTTGGGTATAATGATTCCATTTTGACACATATGTAAGGAAGGGGAGTCCATTAAAGGAGGTTCATATTTCACATGCTTGAATGAGTTTTAAACTAAAAAATAATGTGATATTTTTATCTCTCCTCTCTCTTGAACCAAACCGAATCAAAAAGGAACCAAACTAGGTCCAAATCTAGTCCAAATTCAACCAAACTGAAATTGGAAAATTCTAGAAATCAGTTAGCTTTGGTTAGAGCCTCCCTCTCCTATAAATAGAACATGAATCCTTTGAAAAAAAGGAGGAGAATTTTACTATTCGAACTATGCTGAAATAATGCTAATATTTACTATTCTCTAAAATTCTCTCTAATTTGTAAGAAATTGGAGCTTCCCTCTTTCTTCAATCTCCATTGGTGGCTCCATCAACATACTAAACCAATTGATTGGTTGGGGGCCTCTACCGTGAACAAAGAATCAAGCAATTTGTAAGGTAAGTGGTGAATTTTGAGCTTTTCTATAATCTCTCAATGTTTCTCTCTTCTCAACCAGCTTGAGAAGCTTAATTGGAATGGTTTTTGAATGCTATTGAAGTAATTAATGAATGATAGAAAAGAATTACATAAATTTACATTTATGCTTAATTTTAACAATTTTTATGTACATTCACATTCACCTCCATACATCTATATCTACATGCATACATCCACCTCCACATTCACATCCACATCTATACATCTACATCTACATGCATACATCCACCTCCACATTCACATCCACATCTATACATCTACATCTACATGCATACATCCACATCCACATTCACATCCACATCCATACATCTACATCTCCATGCATACATCCACATCCACATTCGCATTCACATCCATACATCTACATCTACATGCATACATCCACCTCCACATTCACATCCACATCTATACATCTACATCTACATCTACATGCATACATCCACCTCCACATTCACATCCACATCTATACATCTACATCTACATGCATACATCTACATCTCCATGCACATTCATACATCCACATCTACATGCATACATCTATACATACACATCCACATTCACATCCATACATCCACATCCACTCATCCCATACTCAATCTTATCACATCTCATATAACTCTTAACTTATCCTATCACATCTCAATATCTATTTATAGAATACAAGAGAATTCTTATATTTGATATAAGATTTCTTTATACATGCATAAGTTCTATTTTTAGGAGAATAACACTTTCGAAATAAAATCAATCTTTTATGCATCTTCCTATACATAAATCCAATTTAGTAGGAATTATACTTTTAGAATAAAAGAATTTCTCTTATGCATCTTATTTATGCAAAAATTCCATTTATGAGATGAAAATCACACTCTTAATATAAAAATTATATCCTTTAAGCATATGTTTATGCATACAATTCTTTTATGATAAAAATCATTCTTTTAATATAAAATTTTTATCCTTTATGCATATGTTTATGCATTCAATTCATTTATGATGAAAAATCATTCTTTTAATAAAAGAATTTCTCTTATGCATCTTAATTATGCATAACATAAAAATCAAATTCTCCATGATTACAATAAAATTCTTTTAATTAATCTAGGATGATAATTCCTAGAATATGGTAGGAAAACCTCTTTTCATTCTTTGAATGAAATTATTTTATGAGTAAGTTTTATAAAAATTTTGCCATAGCTCCGCTACTATGATAAATCTCAATTATTTTAAAAGATAAAGCTTATCATTAAGGGAATGATTAGAATGATCCCTAATTGGATCATTAACCCATAATGGATTGAATCATCAATATTCATAAACTAAAAGCATAGGGAAAGTCATTAATTTGGTCTTAAGCATAGATTAATCTTGGATTAAGGAAAAGCTTTATGAAAAGCTTCATTTGGATTGAGAATAGGTCATGAGTATGACCATTTCTTTAGTGAGAGAGAGATATTACATAAAAACCATTAGAATTAAGCATAAATGTAAATTTATGTAATTCTTTTCTATCATTCATTAATTACTTCAATAGCATTCAAAAACCATTCTAATTAAGCTTCTCAAGCTTGAGAGGGGTTGAGAAGAGAGAAACATTGAGAGATTACAGAAAAGCTCAAAATTCACCACTTATCTTACAAATTGCTTGATTCTTTGTTTCACGGTAGAGGCCCCCAACCAATCAATTGGTTTAGTATGTTGATGGAGCCACCAATGGAGATTGAAGAAAGAGGGAAGCTCCAATTTCTTACAAATTGGAGAGAATTTTAGACAATAGTAAATATTAGCATTATTTCAGCAGCAGCATAGTTCTAGAATAGTAAAATTCTCCTCCTTTTTTTCAAAGGATTCATGTTCTATTTATAGGAGAGGGAGGCTCTAGCCTCTAACCAAAGCTAACTGATTTCTAGAATTTTCTAATTTCAGTTTGGTTGAATTTGGACTAGGTTTGGACCTAGTTTGGTTCCTTTTTGATTCAATTTGGTTCAAGAGAGAGGAGAGATAAAAATATCACATTATTTTTGAGTTTAAAACTCATTCAAGCATGTGAAATATGCACCTCCTTTAATGGACTCCCCTTCCTTACATATGTGTCAAAATGGAATCATTCTACCCAAAATATCTCATATTCTTAATATTGCTCATAGTTTTTTACTAATAAACCTTGTACATTTTTAACTCTTCATCTTATGTGAGCATTTACTCATTTTTGGATACCCAAAATATCTCATATTTTTAATATTGCTCATAGTTTTGTACTAATAAACCTTGTACATTTTCAACTCTTCATCTTATGTGAGCATTTACTCATTTTTGGATACCCAAAATATCTCATAATTTTGATATTACTCATAGTTTCTTACTAATAAACGTTGTACATATTTTTGATATTACTCATAGTTTCTTACTAATAAACCTTGTACATAGTCAACTCTTCATCTTATGTGAGCATTTACTCTATTTTGGGTATCTTCTTTTACAAAATTGGATTTATCTCCTCCCTACACATGGATTGATGCTATTGACCCATAGGAACCTTAATTGGACCATAATCCAAGAATTTCTGAAAATCTAGACCCTTAGGCTAAGGTCCTGTATACCCATTTCCAATTAATTCCAATCGCACATTGGAAAGTTCTTTTTGAATTTCTGTTTCAAGGGAACTTATTTTAATAAGATGAGATAATTTTCTATCCAAAAATATTAAAAAATCTGAATATTCTCTCTCTAGAATATTTTCTCTCTCTCTCTCTATGTCAAAACAGGCAGAGACGAGATCTCTTATAATTCTGAAGAGGGGATTGATTATAGGGAAAGATGCTGGATATCTTGAGAGGCTGGGGAGGAATCTTACATTCTCTCCCACTTGAAAAACGCGAGATGTCCTCATCTCGCAAAGTGGGGATAATTTCACAAGATGCACAAATATGAGACTTAGAGAAAAATTTAATTAAGATTAACCACCAATTAAAAAAGTCTCAAAGAGAGTAAGGGTCAAGACAAGAACAAGATTTAAACTTTATTCATTCTTGGAACATATACAGTAAAGATAGAAGAACTCTTTACACTTCCATAAGCCCGTCCATCATATGATCACAAAAGCAGCACTCACAAGCTACGCACGTATAAGGTAACTCATCTATGGGAATAATTCTGTTGGTTATTGCCGCACCTATCTCAGTGATATGAGGTGATCTAACAAAAGGACCTCTGAGAGGCAAGCCAAAAATGGGGTAAAGGCATATCTTCTGATGAGGAAGAAAACACGCCAGTAAGAAGACTCGCTCAGAAAACCCAAGATGCCTTGATCTCATGATGCAGTAGTATCGGGGACCCAAACCCAAATCTTCAATAACCATGGCCAAGCGGACATTGTTACGAAAGTGCTGACCCCAGGGTGTTACCCTAGTTATGTCTTGATAGGTCCGCCATTTGGTCTGAGCTACAGAAGTTCCTAGGTGAGGAAAAAGTGAGCGCTCATACAGTTCTATAAAATCCTTCTTCACAGACTCGCTTGCGTCTTGAAGGTGAGAAATCATCATGGATAAAACTAATTCCTGTTGCCAAGCCATGAAGGAGATTAAGAAAGAAAGGAGATCGATGGAAGTAAGATTACTGTGAGCGATAAGTAAAAGTTACGACTTATATAAAGGAAGGAGCTAGCGTAACCTAGAAGCCAACGGTATCTTGCCACTGAAGTTTTACCGTCTTTCCATGATTTGGGTTTGGCACATATTTCTATAGAAGGCATTAAGAACTTTGAGATGAAGAGATAAAAGAAGTTCGTAGGCTAAGTCACTTACTTTCTTTGGTCCACAATATCTGGGGGATAACTACTTATACTCCCCAAGAGATAAAGAACTTCTTTTGGGCCGTACTCGAATGAAGACCAAAACCTTGGTATCCAAAACACCGATTTTTACTTCTGAACTCATTGTTCTGAATCCTTAAAACAGGTGGGACTCCTGAGAAGTATTCTAGGGAAAGGGTCTTCCTAAAAAAAAAACAGAATTTTTCTTTTATTTTAGAGAGGGAATAATTATAAGATCAGAAAGGGGGATTCTTACTCATGTATACCTCGAAGGTTCCGAATCTTATATTCTATATCAAATTGTATGAATTATATCACACAATTACAACCTTTTTGTGCTTCTTGATAAATTTTTGACATCTTTGGCTTCTCAGTTGATCTTTATTAGCCAATTTTCTCTGATACCAACTGTGAGATCCCTGTCCCCACTGCACAACGGATTCGGGGTGCTAGCAGTGGAAGTAGCATTTCAAGCGCGGGGTAGGGTCCCACACTCGGGGCCTTGCTCACGGATATCCGGACAAGAGACTAATCCGTCGGTTTTTCCAAAACCGAACCCGGAAAAACTTCCTTCACCCGGAAAGCACGCGCAATTCCACCAGGATAACTCTTTACTCTAATGTAGTCAAGACCATTACTGATCAAGCTGATCCGCCGACTGCACCTATAAAGATACTCGGTCAGATCAAGGAAGAAACTTGCACTTGGATCATTGGGATCAACACTTTTTCCCTCATTAAGAGGCACAGCCGTTGATTCCTATCCATAGAACAATTACTATCTGGGATTTACTTTATCTATCGTAAACAGAAATTGAGTCTCAATTTACGGATCCATCAGTCCAGCCTAACCCCATCCAGTCCCATGGGTTAGCCAACTGCCTAACCACTGTAGTGATGGGATCCAATTAAGAATTTGGTTAGGTTTTGTCCCGGGTACCAAGGAAAAGAGTTCCAAGGTCCCCTAGCCAGATATTCATGCAAAAAGAAAACTAGTCACACCACTTACACACCCAATATGAAATTGCCTTTTCATGGATTCAACCAGTTTTAAAACAATCCTTTAATAAAACCATAGTATCACTGATCACAATCTTCCAATTTATCCGGTTGATTCATAATTTCCCATCATTCCTTCATCAGAGTATCTATGGCATCATTGGCAACCAGAACGCTCACCACCTGTCCACGCAAGGGCCTTTTCAATAGTTCCTAGCCCATAATACTCGGCAATATAATCACTTATAAAAATCAAGATGGACTCTCGTTGAAGATCAACAAGATCAACCAACAGATCCATATAAAGAGCCATGGACTCATCCATTGAAGACCAGCAAGGTCAATCAACCAGATCCATGCCCGATTTCAGAAAACAACTCTTACTCGTTCCAATATCTTCCTCGACGCACGTGTGGGTATCCTAGGCGACCCAGAGCCCGAGCACCGTATGGTCAGCACCCTCTAGGATCCTTCACAGGTGACCTAGCGCTTCACTCATAGGCCGCTTCCTTGGTCCCTCATCCACCGTACCCGAAGCTCACCATTTTAATCGAACTGAGGCTGGTCGACCTTGCTACGCGAGACGTCCTCCATTGACTCTCCGTCTCAGCAGTTGCAACTTTATCAGTTAGGTCTCCACACGACCTTAATCACAAGATGGTCAAAATGCTTTCCCAGCATTCTTGACATAAAACAGTCATTTTTACAAAGAGCATTTACAAACAGTTTACAATACAGTTTCTATATTAACTCTCATTTTTCCACATTATCCCTCATCAATCCACATTACTTATTCCATATTCCATTTATATGTATACTCATTCCATCACATCATTTTCCATATCATCACTTCAGATTCCTTCACATCACATATCATATATTCACATCCATACATATATCCACATCCACATCCATACCTATATCCACATCCACATTCACATCCATACATCCACATCTACATCCATACATCAATTTTCACATCCACATCTACATGCACATTCATGCATCCTCATCCATACATCCACATCTATATGCACATTCACATCCATACATCTACATCTACATGTATACATCCACATCTCCATGCATACATCCACATCCACATTCACATTCACATCTATATATCTACATCTACATGCATACATCCACATCTCTATGCATACATCCACATCCACATTCACATTCACCTCCATACATCTACATCTACATGCATACATCCACCTCCACATTCACATCCACATCTATACATCTACATCTACATGCATACATCCACCTCCACATTCACATCCACATCTATACATCTACATCTACATCTACATCTATACATCCACATCTATACATCTACATCTACATGCATACATCCACATCTCTATGCATACATCCACATCCACATTCACATTCACCTTCATACATCTATATCTCCATGCATACATCCACATTCACATTCGCATTCACATCCATACATCTACATCTACATGCATACATCCACCTCCGCATTCACATCCACATCCATACATCTACATCTACATGAATACATCCACCTCCACATTCACATCCACATCTATACATCTATATCTACATGCATACATCTACATCTCCATGCACATTCATACATCCACATCTACATGCATACATCTATACATACACATCCACATTCACATCCATACATCCACATCCACTCATCCCATACTCAATCTTATCACATCTCATATAACTCTTAACTCATCCTATCACATCTCAATATCTATTTATAGAATACAAGAGAATTCTTATATTTGATATAAGATTTCTTTACGCATGCATAAGTTCTATTTTTAGGAGAATAACACTTTCGAAATAAAATCAATCTTTTATGCATCTTCCTATGCATAAATCCAATTTAGTAGGAATTACACTTTTAGAATAAAAGAATTTCTCTTATGCATCTTCTTTATGTAAAATTCAATTTATGATGAAAATCACACTCTTAATATAAAAATTATATCCTTTAAGCATATGTTTATGCAGACAATTCTTTTATGATAAAAATCATTCTTTTAATATCAAATTTTTATCCTTTATGCATATGTTTATGCATACAATTCATTTATGATGAAAAATCATTCTTTTAATAAAAGAATTTCTCTTATGCATCTTAATTATGCATAACATAAAAATCAAATTCTCCATGATTACAATAAAATTCTTTTAATTAATCTAGGATGATAATTCCTAGAATATGGTAGGAAATCCTCTTTTCATGCTTTGAATGAAATTATTTTATGAGTAATTTTTATAAAAATTTTGCCATAGCTCCGCTACTATGACTGATAAATCTTAATTATTTTAAAAGATAAAGCTTATCATTAAGGGAATGATTAGAATGATCCCTACTTGGATCATTAACCCATAATGGATTGAATCATCAATATTCATAAACTAAAAGCATAGGGAAAGTCATTAATTTGGTCTTAAGCATAGATTTATCTTGGATTAAGAAAAAGCTTTATGAAAAGCTTCATTTGGATTGAGAATAGGTCATGAGTATGACCATTTCTTTAGTGAGAGAGAGATATAATGTGGAAAAATGAGAGTTAATATAGAAACTGTATTGTAAACTGTTTGTAAATGCTATTTGTAAATTTATGTCAAGAATGCTGGGAAAGCATTTTGACCATCTTGTGATTAAGGTCGTGGAGACCTAACTGATAAAGTTGCAACTGCTGAGACGGAGAGTCAATGGAGGACGTCTCACGTAGCAAGGTCGACCGAGGTCTTGACCAGCCTCGGTTCGATTAAAATGGTGAGCTTCCACCAGTACGATGGATGAGGGACCAAGGAAGCGGCCTATGAGTGAAGCACTAGTAGGTCACCTACGAAGGATCCTAGAGGGTGCTGACCATATGGTGCTCGGGCTCTAGGTCGCCTAGGATACCCACACGTGCGTCGAGGAAGATATTGGAACGAGTAAGAGTTGTTTTCTGAAACCGGGCATGGATCTGGTTGATTGACCTTGCTGGTCTTCAATGGATGAGTCCATGGCTCTTTTTTTATGGATTTGTTGGTTGATCTTGCTGATCTTTAACGAGAGTCCATCTTGATTTTTATAAGTGATTATATTGCCGAGTATTATGGGCTAGGAACTATTGAAAAGGCCCCTACGTGGACAGGTAGCGTTCTGGTTGCCAATGATGCCATAGATACTCTGATGAAGGAATGATGGGAAATTATGAATCAATCGGATAAATTGGAAGATTGTGATCAGTGATACTATGGTTTTATTAAAGGATTGTTTTAAAACTGGTTGAATCTGTGAAAAGGCAATTTCATATTGGGTGTGTAAGTGGTGTGACTAGTTTTCTTTTTGTATGAACATATGGCTAGGGGGCCTTGGAACTCTTTTCCTTGGTACCCGGGACAAAACCTAACCAAATTCTTAATTGGATCCCATCACTACAGTGGTTGGGCGGTTGGCTCGTAACCCATGGGACTGGATGGAGTTAGGCTGGACTGATGGATCCGTAAATCGAGATGCAATTTCTGTTTACGATAGATAAAGTAAATCCCAGATAGTAATTGTTCTATTGTCAACGGCTGTGCCTCTTAATGGGGAAAAAAGCGTTGATCCCAATGATCCAAGTGCAAGTTTCTTCCTTGATCTGACCGAGTATCTTTATAGGTGCAGTCGGCGGATCAGCTTGATCAGTAATGGTCTTGACTACGTTAGAGTAAAGAGTTATCCTGGTGGAATCGCCCGTGCTTTCCGGGTGAAAGAAGTTTTTTCGGGTTCGGTTTTGGAAAAACCGACGGATTAGTCTCTTGTCCGGATATCCGTGGGCGAGGCCCCGAGTGTGGGACCCTGCCCCGCACTTGAAATGCTACTTCCGTTGCTAGCACCCCGAATCCATTGTGCGGTGGGGACAGGGATCTCACAGTTGGTATCAGAGCAAATTGGCTAATAAAGATCAAGTGAGAAGCCAAAGATGTCAAAAATTTATCAAGAAGCACAAAAAGGTTGTAATTGTGTGATATAATTCATACAATTTGATATTCAAACTGAAAATTCATAAATTAGCAATTGGGTCTTCAATTGGAAGTACCGCAATTGTATGGAATCCCGGACTTGCTTGAGGCCTAAACATGATAGTATTTACCTTATTGTTCCAAGTACCATGACTACCCGTATATACGGAGGGTATAACTGCAGCTCATCGGCAGTATATACGAGTAAATCTAAGACTTGAAATTATAAGCGTTAATGCTATCCAGATGATGATTTCGAATGTGGTTGATATGATTTTTAATTCTGTTTGAGAATTGATGAATTGATTTGGATTCTGATTGAAAAATGTTGATTTCTGAAATTTAGTTGAAATATAATAACCTGAACGAAACCACAATGAGGATGAATGGGACGAGTCCCTGTGATGATATTCATAAGTGGAATGATGATAATGAATTCAGCAAATCACTATGAGATTAGTGGATTGTGCTGTCAGATTACTACTATTAACACTTGATCGATCAAGTTAAGGGATGACAAATTGAGAACTTGCTTGACTGAAATTCCCGTGGAGGAATGTTCAGAAGGAAATTTTTTTCGGTCTAATGGACCATTATCATGTTAAAGATATGAATGATATGATCTGAATGAATTGCTATTTAATGATGAGTTCTATATAAGGATATTTATCCCAGTGTTCTGTTGGGTTGATTAGAATATAAGGAACCCCAGAATAAAATTGGATCTTAAGAAAAAGAGTTGTCCTCTACCTTGCGAGATGAGGACATCTCGCACTTTTTTAACTGGGGTAGAATGTAAGATTCCTCCCCAACCTTCGAGGTATACAGGAGTAAGAATCTCCCTTTCTGATCTTATAATTATTCCCTCTCTAAAATAAAAGAAAAATTTTGTTTTTTTTTATAAAGGAAGACCCTTTCCCTAGAATACTTCTCAGGAGTCCCACCTGTTTTAAGGATTCAGAACAATGAGTTCAGAAGTAAAAATCGGTGTTTTGGATACCAAGGTTTTGGTCTTCATTTGAGTACGGCCCAAAAGAAGTTCTTTATCTCTTGGGGAGTATAAGTAGTTATCCCCCAGATATTGTGGACCAAAGAAAGTAAGTGACTTAGCCTACGAACTTCTTTTATCTCCTCATCTCAAAGTTCTTAATGCCTTCTATAGAAATATGTGCCAAACCCAAATCATGGAAAGACGGTAAAACTTCAGTGGCAAGATACCATTAGCTTCTAGGTTACGCTAGCTCCTTCCTTTATATAAGTCGTAACTTTTACTTATCGCTCACAGTAATCTTACTTCCATCGATCTCCTTTCTTTCTTAACCTCCTTCATGGCTTGGCAACAGGAATTAGTTTTATCCATGATGATTTCTCACCTTCAAGACGCAAGCGAGTCTGTGAAGAAGGATTTTATATAACTGTATGAGCGCTCACTTTTTCCTCACCCAGGAACTTCTGTAGCTCAGACCAAATGGCAGACCTATCAAGACATAACTAGGGTAACACCCTAGGGTTAGCAGCACTTTCGTAACAATGTCCGCTTGGCCATGGTTATTGAAGCTTTGGGTTTGGGTCCCCGATACTACTGCATCATGAGATCAAGGCATCTTGGGTTTTCTGAGCGGGTCTTCTTACTGGCGTGTTTTCTTCCTCATCAAAAGATATGCCTTTACCCCATTTTTGGCTTGCCTCTCAGAGGTCCTTTTGTTAGATCACCTCATATACTTGAGATAGGTGCGGCAATAACCAACAGAATTATTCCCATAGATGAGTTACCTTATACGTGCGCAGCTTGTGAGTGCTGCTTTTGTGATCATATGATGGACGGGCTTATGGAAGTGTAAAGAGTTCTTCTATCTTTATTGTATATGTTCCAAGAATGAATAAAGTTTAAATCTTGTTCTTGTCTTGACCCTTACTCTCTTTGAGACTTTTTTAATTGGTGGTTAATCTTAATTAAATTTTTCTCTAAGTCTCATATTTGTGCATCTTGTAAAATTACCCCCAGTTTGCGAGATGAGGACATCTCGCGTTTTTCAAGTGGGAGAGAATGTAAGATTCCTCCCCAGCCTCTCAAGATATCCAGCATCTTTCCCTGTAATCAATCCTCTCTTCAGAATTATAAGAGATCTCGTCTCTGCCTGTTTTGACATAGAGAGAGAAAATATTCTAGAGAGAGAATATTCAGATTTTTAATATTTTTGGATAGAAAATTATCTCATCTTATTAAAATAAGTTCCCCTGAAACAGAAATTCAAAAAGAACTTTCCAATGTGAGATTGAAATTAATTGGAAATGGGTATAAAGGACCTTAGCCTAAGGGTCTAGATTTTCAGAAATTTTTAAGAGTTATATGAGATGTGATAAGATTGAGTATGGGATGAGTGGATGTGGATGTATGGATGTGAATGTGGATGTGTATGTATAGATGTATGCATGTAGATGTGGATGTATGAATGTGCATGGAGTTGTAGATGTATGCATGTAGACGTAGATGTATAGATGTGGATGTGAATGTGGAGGTGGATGTATGCATGTAGATGTAGATGTATAGATGTGGATGTGAATGTGGAGGTAGATGTATGCATGTAGATGTAGATGTATGGAGGTGAATGTGAATGTGAATGTGGATGTATGCATGGAGATGTAGATGTATGGATGTGAATGTGAATGTGGATGTGGATGTATGCATGTAGATGTAGATGTATAGATGTGGATGTGAATGTGGAGGTGGATGTATGCATGTAGATGTAGATGTATAGATGTGGATGTGAATGTGGAGGTGGATGTATGCATGTAGATGTAGATGTATGGAGGTGAATGTGAATGTGGATGTGGATATATGCATAGAGATGTGGATGTATGCATGTAGATGTAGATATATGGATGTGAATGTGAATGTGGATGTGGATGTATGCATGGAGATGTGGATGTATACATGTAGATGTAGATGTATGGATGTGAATGTGCATGTAGATGTGGATGTATGGATGAGGATGCATGAATGTGCATGTAGATGTGGATGTGAAAATAGGTGTATGGATGTAGATGTGGATGTATGGATGTGAATGTGGATATATGGATGTGAATGTGGATGTGGATGTGGATATATGTATGGATGTGAATATATGATATGTGATGTGAAGGAATCTGAAGTGATGAGATGGAAAATGATGTGATGGGATGAGTATACATATAAATGGAATATGGAATAAGTAATGTGGATTGATGAGGGATAATGTGGAAAAATGAGAGTTAATATAGAAACTGTATTGTAAACTGTTTGTAAATGTTGTTTGTAAATGACTGTTTTATGTCAAGAATGCTGAGAAAGCATTTTGACCATCTTGTGATTAAGGTTGTGGAGACCTAACTGATAAAGTTGCAACTGCTGAGACGGAGAGTCAATGGAGGACGTCTCGCGTAGCAAGGTCGACCGAGGTCTTGACCAGCCTCGGTTTGATTAAAAGGGTGAGCTTCCGCCGGTACGGTGGATGAGGGACCAAGGAAGCGGCCTATGAGTGAAGCGCTAGGTCACCTGCGAAGGATCCTAGAGGGTGCTGACCATACGGCACTCGGGCTCTGGGTCGCCTAGGATACCCACACGTGCGTCAAGGAAGATATTGGAACGAGTAAGAGTTGTTTTCTGAAACCGTTGTTTTCTGAAACCGGGCATGAATCTGATTGATTGACCTTGCTAGTCTTCAATGGATGAGTCCATGGCTCTTTATATGGATCTCCATCTTGATTTTTATAAGTGATTATATTACCGAGTATTATGGGCTAGGATCTATTGAAAAGGCCCTTGCGTGGACAGGTGGTGAGCGTTCTGATTGCCAATGATGCCATAGATACTCTTATGAAGGAATGATGGAAAATTATGAATCAACCGGATAAATTGGAAGATTGTGATCAGTGATACTATGGTTTTATTAAAGGATTGTTTTAAAACTAGTTGAATCTGTGAAAAGGCAATTTCATATTGGGTGTGTAAGTGGTGTGACTAGTTTTCTTTTTGCATGAACATCCGGCTAGGGGACCTTGGAACTCTTTTCCTTGGTACACCCGGGACAAAACCTAACCAAATTCTTAATTGGATCCCATCACTACAGTGGTTGGGCGGTTGGCTAACCCATGGGACTGGATGGGGTTAGGCTGGACTGATGGATCCATAAATCAAGACTCAATTTCTGTTTACGATAGATAAAGTAAATCCCGGATAGTAATTGTTCTATGGATAGGAATCAACAGCTGTGCCTCTTAATGGGGAAAAAAGCATTGATCCCAATGATCCAAGTGCAAGTTTCTTCCTTGATCTGACCGAGTATCTTTATAGGTGCAGTCGGCGGATCAGCTTGATCAGTAATGGTCTTGACTACGTTAGAGTAAAGAGTTATCCTGGTGGAATCGCCCGTGCTTTCCGGGTGAAGGAAGTTTTTCCGGGTTCGGTTTTGGAAAAACCGACGGATTAGTCTCTTGTCCGGATATCCGTGGGGGCGAGGCCCCGAGTGTGGGACCCTGCCCTGCACTTGAAATGCTACTTCCGCTGCTAGCACCCCGAATCCGTTGTGCGGTGGGGACAGGGATCTCACATGCACAACATCTTGCATAAAGGGAAACCTATCAACTTCAGAGGAGCATAGGAGAATAGTCTGTCTTTCCATCCCAATCCCTCTACCAATTGCCTTTAGCTTGAACCAGTGATAATTCTACTAACTCTCTCACCATCATAGACCATGTATCATCCTAATAAAGGCATTTGGGAAGAAGCAAGGTAGCTCTTGCAAGGGATTGGGGTGGCAAATGCAAAATTACAATGCCCCCTTCCCCTTTGGAATAAACAGCTTGAACTCTTATGGTAGCTATTCCTCTCTATAAAATCTTGATGGGACCCATCATCTTTTTCCAATGACTCTTTCCAACCTCCATCACATGACATAAAAACATAATATACGCATTCAACAGAGCATTGCATATCGCTATTCTGTTATGAAAAGGAACTCTAATCCCCTCCCACTTCTTTAACTTTTCTAAAAATCTGTTTACCACCCAATCAATCATCTATTTGTTTGTAACATCAACCCCAAATGGGATTCCCAGAAGTCTAACAATTTGTCCTTTTTGAACCACCTCACACGCCCACCTCTACAATTCAAAGTCATTATCCTCATTCAAGCTTATGATTCTGGGTTTTTGAATGTTGCATCTGGATCTAGATGCTACAGCAAAATCCTGTATGATATCTAGAGCCTGTCTCATATTATTATTCTCATCTTTCATAAACAACAATGAATCATCAGCAAAACACTATATAATCAGTTACTCACTGTATCTCAATTTCAGACCAGTGAGGGGGGCAAGAGGGCATCCTTGCCTCACATATCTATTTACTTCAAGCCCCCCATCCACCCTCCCATTTAATATGACATTAGAATGCCCACCCCAAGTTAGAGTGTAAATACATGTTGCCATTTTAGTTCGAAATCCAAGTTTTTACGTCACTCTTGCAACAAAGGACCAATGCACCCTATCATCAGCCTTTTCCAAATCCAATTGCAGCATGATACATTTTTGTTGGGCTTTAAGGGCTACATCTCTCCCTAACATGGCTACAAAGATATTATCATATATTGATCTGCCCTTAATAAACCCATGTTGTTTCTTAGAAATGACTTCTTGCAAAACATGAGTGATTTTGAGAGCAATCACCTTGGCCAAGATCTTATAGATAACAATCAACAAGGTGATAGGCCTCCAATGGCCAAACCTATTGCACGCAATTTTCTTAGGGATTAACTTCACTATTAAAGCCTTCTTTGAAATCCTTATCCATATTGCCAGAGTTGAAGGCTTTTTTACATACTTTCCCAACAATATCCTTCAGGGATGGCCAAAAAGCAATAAAGAATTCCACAAACAAACCATCCCATCTAGGAGCTTTGTGCCTTTCCAATTTCAAGAGAGCTACCCGAAATTCCCCAATATCAACATCCCTCTCTAGCCATCTAGCCTTGTCAAGGTCCACACTATGCTTAATTAGATCTAGAAATTTATCTTTTTCCTGAAAACTCCTCTAAGAATAGTCCTCCTTCAAGCTAAGGGTGGAACCTAGGAACTCTACCCATTTTCTTTGCCATTTTCTCAACATTCTCCATCTAAAATTCTCCCCACCACTTCCCTACTATTTCTCCATTTGGCAAGTCTAAAGAAGTATCTCTCTGGTTTCCTTTTATTATTGAAAGATTTTTATTTTATCTAGTTTCCCTCCTCTCTAGCACACCTGTCATCCTCTTGTTTTAATCCAGATTGGCATCTGAAATATAAATTAGTCTCCTCAGCAGAGCAGTGAGTTTCTCAACCCGCCTTTTCCTTTTGTGCAGACTCTCCAATTGCATTACCCACTTCTTCCTTACTTGCCTTCTCTCCTCAGCTAATTTGCCAACAGCTCTGATGATCCCTTGCATTCACTACAAGACACTGCTGCCATACACGCATTCAATACACGCGATAAGTTACGGGCGTGTGTATGGTCGCGCATGTATATGAGTAGTATCGGGCGCGTGTATATTGGCATCTACATTCGTGTGTATACTGGTTTCAAAAACGCGTGTACCAACGCGTGTATATTGGCATCTACATTTACGTGTATACTGGTTTCAGAAACGTGTGTACCAGCGCGTGTATATATGCACAATTATACACGCTTTATTACACGCGATAACAGAAAACTTTATTAAGAAAAACTCCATTCCTTTACAAAATTAAAAACCATTTTCTTTAAACCATCTCATAGTACATTACAATATATATCATTACACAATCCCACTACATGCATTTACAACAATGTAATATATTCAAAAATAAATCATGAGATGATAATTAAAAGACAACATATACAATAGAAATGTCATCAATATAGAACGATACAGTGATGGATTGGTTAGGGTTCGATCTCATCTTCAATAAGATCCATCCTTCAACATCAATATCCATTTGATCAATTTGTAAGGCTACGATTAAATTTATTCCACTATTGATATTCTGTCCATTGATAATGGTACCGATGCCCTGATCATTCTCATCAACATCACCATCATCCTCAATGGTAGGGTCATCCTCATGATCATGAGAAATGGCATGCTCATCCTCATTATCATGATCATCTCTTATTTCTTAATCATCGATCACAACATCTTCATTGGCATGTTTGACATCATCTTCATTGCGGCTTGCTACATCCTCCATATGCTCCATATCAGTGAATGTATTATACATCACTTTGGAACATGGTGCAATAGGGATGACGTACCACCATTTAATGTCATGCACCATTGGCAAATAGATAACCTACTCAAATACACATACTGCAGTAATTAATTAGCATATATCAAAAGTCAAGGGGTACGCGAGCTTAGATATATATGTACATGAAACACATCAGTAAAAAAAGGCATACTTGCTCACATTGTTGTAGCAATACTGAAACAGCCTTCCAAGCACACTAAAAAGACAGCAAACCCAGGCTCAAGCATGCAAAATATATGCGTGGAGCTTTGCTCCTAGCCATAAAAACTGCAAGAAGCTCTCAAGAAACACACATATATACACACACCATCTATTCTCTCATCTCTCTCTCTCTAGGAAAACACCATAGCCATATACCCACACAATGAAAAGCTACCTAGTGTAGAGCACACAGAAGATAGACAAGACAATCATCCTCACCATCCTCTTCTCCTTCCTCCATAGCTAGGAAATATTCAAGAACAAGGAAGAGACAAGAGAGAGGCAAGAGTTGTGCTCAAACCAAGAGAGTTAGAAAGGAACGTGAAAGAGGTTGATAAAGGAAGAGAGAGACTCCTCAACCACCCACATCCCACGACCCTTCTTTTCCTCTTTTCTTTATTTGATTCCAAATATTCAAAAGTACATAATGTTTGAACTTTAGCCTTGCTTCATTTTGTGAATACATGGCTTGGACCTTACAAAATACTTAAGAGAGAGTTTTCATGCTGTGGCTTTACAAATGCGGACCCGCTAATATGCCAAGCATTTACATTAAAAAGGAGTACAAAAGATAAGTACAATTTAGGCATGAATTCCATGAAAGTGTGACTTTTGTCGATGAAGAACCTCCAAACATCACCATAATGCGCCAAAATTGGCACCAAAATCCGGGGTTGTCATTTCTCCTCCACTCAGCTGTGAGCGTCCTCGCGAATAAATGTTGATGAAAAACCTTCCATTAACGCATACTTTTAGCTCCTTCACACATCTTCCGCACAACTCCCTTGTTCAAGAAACACCCACACTAACTTACACACTCATCACACTCACTCAGTCACTCATCTCTAAACTTACACACTAACACCACCTCACTCAAATGACATAGGATAAGGATGTACAACATCAACCCTTTGCTCAAAAGAACACTCACCCACCCTCATGGAAACAAAATGGAAACCCCTTCTTTTGACCCCAAATGAAACCCCATCCAAATTTTTTCACTATGCTCGCCCACACAAAACATTTAGTAATCAAGCCCTCCACCCGGCACATCCTAGCTATGGTGCAAAAAATTTCTCCGGCGTAAGGATTATTTTTAGTACCCAAGCCCATATTGATAAAATGTGTGTGTGTGTTTCATTGCCTTGGTGCGAATGATCCCTTAGAATTAGGTGATGATATTTTAATAAAAGATAAAAATGAACTTAAAGAATTGAAACCCTGCAACAATATGACGTGGAGCGAGCACACAGAATGATGTGTAGAGAGCGACAACTTTCTGTCCAACGCCATAACTGCACCCTCAACTATTCCTTCTCCATCGACCTGCTCTTTCCTCTCTGCCATTTGCTGGAGCAGCATTCAAGTTTTTCTCTGCAGTTCTTGCAACCAAGCTTGTTGTCATCTCCTCCAAGCTCTTCCGTAAATCTTGTTTGCGCTTCCCCTGCAATCTGCAAGCGTCAAGAAACACACACACCCATACAATCTTGTCTCTCTTCTCTGGGTACTGCCAGCGCAACAGCTTCTTCATCATCTCCTTCTCGGCTCATAGGGCAACGCCCACTTTGAGCACACATGGGCATGCTTTTGCCCTTCTATTGCAGCTTCCATGATTAGATCGGTCCCGGCCAGTGCACCAAGAATGCCTCCACTCCTCGTAGCTTCCATGGTTAGCCTCTCCCGGGGAACGCACCAAATGATACGCCTTCCCAAGTACACTAAAAAGACAGCAAACCCGGGCTCAAGCACGCAAAATATATGCATGGAGCTTTGCTCCTAGCCATAAAAACTGCAAGAAGCTCTCAAGAAACACACATATACACACACACCATCTATTCTCTCATCTCTCTCTCTAGGAAAACACCATAGCCATATACCCACACAATGAAAAGCTATCTAGTGTAGAGCACACAATGAAAAGCTACCTAGTGTAGAGCACACAGAAGATAGACAAGACAATCATCCTCACCATCCTCTTCTCCTTTCTCCATAGCTAGGAAATATTCAAGAACAAGGAAGAGATAAAAACTGCAAGAAGCTCTCAAGAAACACACATATACACACACACCATCTATTCTCTCATCTCTCTCTCTCTAGGAAAACACCATAGCCATATACCCACACAATGAAAAGCTACCTAGTGTAGAGCACACAGAAGATAGACAAGACAATCATCCTCACCATCCTCTTCTCCTTCCTCCATAGCTAGGAAATATTCAAGAACAAGGAAGAGACAAGAGAGAGGCAAGAGTTGTGCTCAAACCAAGAGAGTTAGAAAGGAACGTGAAAGAGGTTGATAAAGGAAGAGAGAGACTCCTCAACCACCCACATCCCACGATCCTTCTTTTCCTCTTTTCTTTATTTGATTCCAAATATTCAAAAGTACATAATGTTTGAACTTTAGGCTTGCTTCATTTTGTGAATACATGGCTTGGACCTTACAAAATACTTAAGAGAGAGTTTTCATGCTGTGGCTTTACAAATGCGGACCCGCTAAAAGGAGTACAAAAGATAAATACAATTTAGGTATGAATTCCATGAAAGTGTGACTTTTGTCGATGAAGAACCTCCAAACATCACCATAATGCGCCAAAATTGGCACCAAAATCCGGGGTTGTCAAATACGAGCCTATCTTTCTTTGTTTGCCAAAACTTTGTACAGTCAATAGTTACATAGCCACTTGCATGGCGTTTTATCGTTACATTAGGCCCTTTTTCCACCACGTTCATTTGCCATTTGACATCCAAAAAATACACAAAGAAGCGATGAAAGTCAAGCCTAAATATGTCTTGGATTGTGCCACAATAATCATCCATTTTTCCATTGGCTCCTTCAAAGCTACTAATGACACCGCAATCTTGTGTATTCCTCTTTTCATCAATTCTTTATGTTCAAAAATGCTTGCCTTCACACCATATAGCATTGAACATAGTGCACTAGACCAAAATAGAAGCAATATTTGTGTAAGCAATGTGAATAAATATTAAAAGCAAATCCCTTACAACTAATGCAAAACATTACATTAGTTCTATGTACCTTTAATATGCATCCTCGTGCATACTCCCATTTTTTCGCCGTGATATGCAGCCCCTCGCCGCTCTCTGCTCTCTCCATTTCCTCATGCAACCAATCCACATGGATATCATTCGAAAGTGTTGCTAGTAGATGCTTAGGGTACGCCTTACGAGAGCCATGTTGCCTCCGAAAGAGAGCTCTTTCTGCTTGCCTTTTTGTCTTTGCATCCTCATATCTTGTAACCCATCTGCTCATCACATCACTATTAAGGATGCAAGTGAAATTGCGATCATCACTATTAAGGATGCAAGTGAAATTGAGATCATCAATCAATGTTCTGTCAATTACTTTACTCTGTCCTTTTCCTTGAGGCACAATAGAGGTCATCCTCAAGTCCTCTTCATTGCTCCATAGTCGTGGCAAAGAGCTGTCCACCTGACCAAGAAATTCTGAAATATATACAAGAGACTCTTGTATCAACCAACCCTCGGCCATGCTTCCTTCGGGCCTTGCACTTTGCCTCACAAATTCTTTTATGGTCTTCATGAAGCGCTCTAGGAAGAACATCTAACGTGCATGCACAGTGCCACATAAAGTGATTTCATCCACTAAATGCACAATGAGATGTAGTTGACTTGTGAGAATGGTTCACGGAAAAGTCTTCTCTACCAAACAAACCACCTCCACTGCCATAAGACGCGCATCATCCAACGTGGCTAGATCAATTTCTTTGGAACTAACATATCTGAAAAATAAATGAATAGTACGTTATACCTCATGTACGTTCATGTTGCAAGGTATAATGAAAGGTGATCTGACATGGGTTTTACATACCTCACAAGCTCGCCCATCTTATAAATACATTTTTTCAAACTCTTGTTTTGCACAATGGTCGATGCTAGTAGGTAGTATGAACTGCGCACATAAGAGCACATGTATGTATGGTTTATGGCATTACAAAATTTAATTTCAATGTACAAGACTTGGAAAACACTTACTTGGAGCATCTTGTGCTAATCGTGAAACTTCAAACCATATAGTTTCTCAACGCCTCTTTTCTTAGTGGTCGTAAAGGCTCAATGATCTCATGCATCCACAGTGGGAGTACGCAAAGTGGTGATGGCCTGCTTTACCTGCTTCTCCTCTTTCTTTGATGTAATCCATGGTGTAGGCGGAAGACGAACGTGCCCACCCTCCTCTCGTGTGGCCAAGCTTGACGCATACATCCTACGACCCGCAAGTCCTCCCGTACGCTAACATTATCTTGTTTACCAATAACATGTTCCCAAATACCAGATCCCACATTCTTGAAGATGTGCATGGGATCAAGAAGATGGTTGATCTTAAGATGGGTCCAATATGGTAGCCGGAAAAAAATGGAGTACCTACACAAGGGATTGCTCTATGTGATCTTTAATCCAATTAGAGACTACACAAAACAAGATTGAAAAACATTACCGTACCTGTTCATGCCATCTGGAGGAAGAACATTTGTAGACTCCCAAATACGCTTCCAATCTTTTGCACGAAGTGTTTGTGGAGGAATGTTACTCTTACTAGAAACATATTTAGGATGATGTGACGGGAGAAATCGATGATGATTATTGAATATGGTCTTACACAAACCGTCAGCATACTCATGTACTAATGAAGGGCCACAAACAGGACATGCATGTTTACCCAATGTTTTCAAACCTGTTAAAATATAAATAAAAGTTAGAATAATAAAGTCAATAGTTATAAATTAATATAGCCACTAGTATTAGAGTAGGGAGGTAATTAGAATTCTTACCAGAACAATCGCTGTATCCTAGAAAGTCATGCATTGTCCACATCAACACTGCTTTTAAGTTGAAGTGTCGAGAGGAGGGAGGCCTACTAATGTCCACCACCGCAACACCTCTCCATAGTTCCTCCAACTCATCAATCAACGGTTGGAGATAAACATCCATATGCTTGACTTTATGTTTCCCTGGAATTAGAAGACATAAGATGTCCCTTCTTGATCGCCATTGATGGTGGAAGGTTGTAATTCACTAACACAACTGGCCACATGCTGTATGCGGTGCTTTTGAAACCAAATGGATTCACTGCATCCATACCTAGGCCAAGTCTCAAGTTTCTAGGCTCTGTTTAAAAGCTGGGCCACTCATCTTCAATATGCTTCCAAGCAGGAGTGTCTGCGGGAATTCTCCACATGCCATCATCATCCGATCGATGTGAGGAATGCCATGACATGAGCTCTGCTATGGATTTGCACTTGAACATGTGTTTGATGCAAGGAATTATAGGAAAGTGTCGCAAGACTTTACGAGGTACATCAAAACTCTTCACATCTGTTCTATACCTTGCTTCACCACAAGTGGGACAATGTCGAGCCTCCTTATGCATCGTCCCACGAAAGAGAATGCAATCATTGATGCATGCATGTATACGATCATAATCCAATCCTCCAAGAGATGTCACATAACGCCTTGCTATGTCTCTTGAGGTGGGTAGTCTATTCCCCTTTGGAAGCATGTTTGATAATAGCCTACATTCAATATCATCAATTAGCCCTAAACCCTAAACCCTAAACCCTAAACCCTTAACCACTAATTCAAATTTTCAAGTTAGAATGCTTACTTCAATAATGCTTCAAGACTTGCATTGCTCCATCCATAAACTGTTAGTAGTTCAAGTGAAGCACGTAAAATAGAGAATGTGCACCCTTCAAAAACCGGTGTCGATGAAGCCTTGTAAAGATGCTCTTGTTCCATATCATCGTCGTCCATACCTTTGGGATCATCCCTAAAAAGATACCGCACCATATCATCAAAACACTTCCTCTTCCACAACTTCGTGGGGTGCAGGGCTATTGTCATCCCTTTCCCACTCATCTCTGACAATAGATCCCGAAGCTCCAGTATCATCTCGTTGACACTTTGCCTGATTTCGTCGCGCGTACAACACCATGTTAGGGTGTGGTGCTACATCCTGCTTCAATTAGAGTATATATATTATAACTCCATTAATTTGGACACCATGAGTCATTTGAATACTATCAATTTACATCTACTCACCTCTAAACCTGTTTGATTCCATTCTCCATACATGGAGATGTGATTCAAGGTAATTCGACGCGCTCGTACAATGCATCCTTGACATCGATTACACATACACTTAATCCTTTGTCCCAACCACACATCGCAATTACGATGACGCATTGTCTCATCCTCACCAGAACTGCTTGAGGAGGTTGATGACATCCTATGTACAAAAGAGCAAACACATAATCATAATGAGTTTTTAATGAAAGTATAAAAAGTCTCTATATGTCTGCATGTACCCTGTTTGCACAGATTGTTTACGCGCACATATACGCGTTTTTGGACGGGTTTTTACACGCAACTGTGTTTGTCCTTAAAGTTCACCCATGCTTGTGTGTCTTGCTTGTCGATCCAGCTCAAGAGAGAGATGAGCCCATCTGCATATGGCTTGCCTTCATAAAATCATATGTGCTAGCTTGCATGTTGTTATCATGGGGAATCATGAAGCATGTATAGGAACAACCTTGATCAAGATGCTGCATAAAGTTTGTGCTCTCAATCTTCATCTTTGTGCTTTGATACATAGAGTGATTCCCTTCATGGCGACTGTGCTTTGATACATAGAGTGTTTCCCTGCATCGCCATCCCCTTTATCGCCTCTCATAGTAGCTCTTATCGCCATCCCCTTCATGGATCCTTCATGTATATACTTTTATTTTTGCAAATTCTTCATGGATCCAGGTTTTTCATCCGATCCATTTGCGTACGGCACTTGGATGATGGAGATGCTAAATCATTTTAGGCACCATCCTAGTCCAATTGAGCTTACAAGTACATGTATGCCCATCCCCCTCCTAGATTCCTTGGTATGGTCACCCCACCCCCGAGTATCCATGTCACTCCACTGCCATCTATGCCTGCGAGTCCGGCGAGACGGCATGCAGCTTCTCCTCTTCCACGCCCACCGAGGAGACATACCCCATCCCAGACACACTCACGCACACCCTCCCAGGCATCGTCACGTCAGGGCTCACAGCCACCATCACGTACTCCCTCACAGCCATAGTCACGTACACAATCCCCCAGTCGTGACTCCACCCGCAGTATAGAGGAGAGCAAACGCCGCAGTAGGAAGAGTAGGAGTGGAGGATGCGACGGGTGCTTTGGTGGGGGAGGTAGGAGGGGCACACGGTGAGAGAGAAGATAGAGGGAGAAGAGTTAGAGGAGACAGTGAGGATGAGGAGGAGGTGAGAGAGGTGGAGGGAGTGATTTACTATGATGTGACGGATAGGGGCGGGGTAGTGATGGATGCGAAGGGGAAAGAGGTAATGGAGTACATGCGTGGGGTAGTTTCAAACTTATACAGAAATTGTTTTATTAAATTTAAAGATCAAAATAGCCGATTAGTTGGGGAGGTGATAGATGTTGTAAATAGTCGATACCCCAATCCCCCACATGCGACATTCTCGAATGTATGGGGAAGGACGCGAATAAGGGAGATCTTAAGTAATAAAAGATCTCACCTTAAGAAACTCGTGTACGATGATGGGCTAAATGTAGCTGCGGGTGGCTATCCTGTCGAGAAACCTGCCACCAGCACTGTGCACAAACGCGAGTGGAAGGAGGCAAAGAAACGAGCAGAGGGTGGCATGAAGAGCAGGCAACATGTGGAGGCACGACGGATCCAGATGGAGACCATTGGATCTTCGCATTTTGGATCTGGCGGCGTCGAGTCATGGGAGGCAGAGTTCGTAAGTATCTTGCCACTTTATTTGATTGTTTACTTAATCCATTGATTCTATGATTGTTTTAATCTTACAAATTGTGTTGATTATGATACAGCGACGGGTTATGGGAAGGAAGCCCACAGCCAACGATACTGGGTATGCTCGTCGGCATAGCAGACGTGACACGTGGGCCCTCTTCAGAGCCGAGGGACGTATTACGGACGCGCAGTTTGAGATGGCCACCATGAGATCATACAGCCGATAGGTACTTGAAAACTCTAAACGAATGATTTTGGTTTATTGAATTACATATATATATACTTATATACGATATATTACTTGAACAGGCACAAGTTGTTGCTGCACCTGCTGTGCTGATGCTCCTGCCACCACTGATGATCCACCCGCCGCCACTACTCCTGCTAGACGTGAGCACTACTCATCGGACATGTATATCGATGTGAGCTCATCTGATCATGGAGGGAGCAGTGGGTCATCATCTGGGTCTGAGTAGTACTCAGACTTATAGTATCACATTCCATATTGAGGATGTGGTTGTATATATATTTTTGTAACTGAAGCCATGGGCTTTTTTAGACAAAGCAATTTGATTTTGTATATATTTGTTTATAATTGAAGCCATGGGCTACTTCGACATATGGACTCCCTTCTATATATGTGTACACATAAAATTTTGATAGTAATATTGAATCATGAATTGACAGTATTGCATTCATGTCTGTCTTGAATCGTGTATTGACAATGTATGCATTCATGTCGTTCTTGAATCGTGTAATGACAATGCACTAAATCTTCCTCGTGGATGGTACAATGCACCCAAAAAAAAATCCAGAGAGTGCTATCGGGTGCTGGAATGCTGGAACAGCATTCAGGTACCAAATAGCACTCTCTGGATTTTTTTTTTGCTCTCTGTTCGCATGTATAGACGTGTAAACTCTGTAAAAGTCCCGTGTATATAAGCGGATACTCTGTGAAATGCACGTGTGTATAAGTGTAGCTTAACTTACAAAACGCATGTATAAGCCCTCGTATCAGCGCGTCTCACTACGTCTATACACACGCTTTTACATGCATGTCTCTGGCCGCCATGATACACGCGCTGATACACGGGCCCGCTACTTTTTTTCCACAAGTCATTTTCCGCGGCAAGTTCTATGATGAAAGGTTAATAGGGAGATTTTTGGTGGAAAAGGTCTGTATGGCATATCCCTACATAATTCTTTGTGTATTCCTTGGCCCATACCTACTTTGAGCAATGCTACAGGAGTGCTATGGACTTTGAGGACAATTTCAAGGGAACATGTTCCTGAGAACTCCATGAGGATACATCAGAAGCCTTATTCAAGATCACCAGCACAAAATCTAAAGGAAAGAGCAAGGAGTCTACTTCTAGACAACAAGTCACAAGCAATTGGTCGCTGCATTATTGCAGCAAATGACCAACATTGGTGGAGAACCGGCCAAGGTTGGGATTGGGTGGGCCAACCCTATCTCTATCCAAAGAGGGAGCTAGTATGGTGCCCGATTTGTTAAGCTAACCATACTAGCATGGAATGTCCACATTTGCGACCTCGTTCCACCCGCTATTGCACGTGCATATTGCCAAAGATGGGGCAATCATGAAGTCATGAATTGTGATTAGCAAAGGGCTGCTCAAGCCCTGCCTACAACCGTTGGCCTTGCCAGTACCTACTCTTCATAATGCACCTCAACCACGCCAAGAAGTGGCCCAAAGAGGAAATCTTAGGGTACCTGAGATGCCCTTACCACCCCCCGTTATCCCACCTCAACCACCCCCATTGCCTCGTGAATCACACTTGTTCTTTCCGTCAGCTAACCCTTGACTGAAATTTGTGAAGAAGGAGAGAGAGGGAAGTTCTAGAAGGTCATACCTACAAACCTTTGGAGCTAACCAGTCCACCCTCCCAAGTTCTAAGCCACTACATGATGGAAGGTGACCAAATGTTCCCAGTGTACTTAGCTGCCCCAATTCCACAAGGCCGGGACATGAATACAATCATTAGGGCCAAAAACGGCTAGAAAAGGGCTGTTTGTTAATCTAAGGATTAACAAACAGTCCAATTGTGAATTGACACGTATACAAAAGTATGGCATTCTTGTCTCCTCTAAATGTCTTCTTAACGGTTCTATTTTAGTGGCGAACGGCTAAAACAGCTAAATTTAGACATTTACGATGGCTAACATTAAAGTTTGGGTCCAAAATAGTGACATCTTGTTCCATTTTTTATTTCAAAAAATCAAGCATGAAGATACGAAATCCTCTTTTCAGGCCTTGAAAACAACGCTATTAATGACAAAACACCAAATTTTTTCAAACGTCTACTTTCCACCTTCCCTTCATTTTGGCATATGGTTTATTCTCCTTTCTTTGCACTTTCAAAAGATTCACTATTCAAAAGATTCACTATTTTTCTCTCATCTGTGAGCTTCTATGGCGTCCTCACGTCGTCCTTCTCATAATATAACTTCTTGTGATTTTCATAACACGAGAGAAGATGGTGTTTGGAAACCCATGTCATTTCGTGTGAATGATTGGGTAACAATGCTTCCCTCTTGCAAAGGTGCCCACAGGGTGAAAAGAACCAAGCGAAATGAAGTAAAATCCCATTGGAAAGGTCGTGTTCTTGCATTCAAAGTGACCGACAATGGCTGGCTTGCAAAAGTTCAACATGTCTACATGGCCAAAGACATGGTGTTGAACTTGGATGAACATCCAATTCTCCATTCTTACTGTAATTCAACGACATCCAATTCTCCATTCTTACTGTAATTCAACAAAACATTATCTATTTGATACAACACAATATTTCTCTTTCTGATATATTTGTTGTTTGTTTAATTTCAGTTATTTTTCCGTCAACAGCTGTGAAGTGGCAGCTTGTTGAGAGCTTAAGTGGCATATTCAAAGCAATTCACAAGGGGATTGCAGATGTCATGTACGCAGACAAACCACCTTCATTTTACAAATCAGTGGATTTATTTGTGTATTTTGCAGAATACAGGGTTCCATCAAGAGAAGGTGTTCATGGAGAATTATATGACATACCTATTCCCACATTAATGTCACTAGAATGGGAAGTTCCTGATCCACATACCATAACAAGCTTCAAATCCAAAATCAAAGATGATATTCTTAAAGCTATGTCTCCTGGAAGGATTTCAAGAAGGATAAAAATTCAATGGTTCTTGCCTATACATGTCTTTGTGGCATGTTTCAAAACAATGGAATTGGAGAGGACAAGAACGATGTGGCTTAATAGAAGACTATCTCTGACTGATCTGGACACAGTACTTGGAGAAGAATGGGGTACCAAGGAAACTTTTCATATGGGGGACAATATTAGTTGTCGAGTAAGCCCAAATTCTTTGTCTATCTCATACCAACTGTGTCGCCAATCCCTAGTTTTGGGCTATGACTATAGGAGATGGAAAAGCAAGCTTGGTAGTTGGGTCCCTTTGGATTCTGAAGAGAATTGTCCAGAGTTTTAATTTAACATCATAGTCCATCCATTCATAGATCCCAGGAAACTCATAGTAACATCAAACAGGCGACTACAACATGTAAGAGAGTTGCTTGAGTTTGTGGATGAAATATCACCTGAATATAGATTCAAAGTAGATGATATTGTTGTCAATACAAGGATGGAGAGTGTAACCTTATGCATCACATGTCTCCCCCCAAAAAAAGTTGTATTTGAGCCACTTGCAAGGGCAAGTTTGTATAGTTGAAAAGGATTTCTCCAATAATGTAATCAATATATTCTGCTAGATTTTGTCTTTTCTTCACAAAAATGGTAAACATATTGTTCGCAACACAGAACAAGGTTTAACAGTTGAAAATCAAATTATTGATACTGAATTTAATTAAGTACAGAATATTGTCCCTAAAAGGGTGTGTTCATATGGACAAAATGAACAAAACAAAAGCCAATTTGTGGAATCACTTTTGGCACTTGATTTGCAAACATCTGACCACTCATTTATCCCTGCTACTACTGATGCACTTGCCTTGTGCCTTAAAAAAGTGGATGAGGGGAAACCTTCCCTGAGAGATGAGGATTTTGAGAGCAGGCTTATTGAGTTAGGTATTGAGTCTTTTGGCAGAGATTTCAAGCTTCAGGCAGATTCTGAGAAAGTGGAAAGGGTTGGCTCCTGCAACTTGATGAAAGACAAAGTAGTAATTGAGGATGAGTTGCAGAAGGTAGCTTCCATTTAATATTTTGTAAAATGTTATTGTGATTGTAATTTTTTTAAATTGAGGTTTTTGTCTTGCAGATTGAATTGCTTGATAAGGATGATTTTCTGGGAAGAGCTAGAGGCAGAAGAGTGAAATCTACAGACACTAGGTCAAGAAGGCCTTCATCTGCTCTCATGCACTACTTGCCTACATTGGATAAGGCTGTGTTCTGTGCATTCCACATGAACTTCTCTGAAGATGCTGAGTTGCCAATATTTGCCTTGAAGGTGTTGTCAAGGTTCATGGGATACACTCCCCTTCAAATAAATGCTAACAAGGTTTTGCTTCTAGAGAGAGCTGTTGCTCTTAGAATCTTTGGATATGCTGCAGGTTTCAATGCCTGAAGAGCAGGATACTTTCTTTGCTACTCTAGCTATGCAGCTGCAGAAGCTGAGGTGTCAGATATCAATCTTCTTGGAGGTTATAGAAGGAGAAAATTTTTGAGATACAGAGGTGACATGCCAAGTAGTACCAAGAGAATCAAAAACTAATGTACACAATATTTTGCAAGGACATTATATTTCAGCAAATATTTTGTTAGAGGTACAAATGTGTTAGTAATCATTAGTCTCTGTCTTGAGGTGTTGGTGTAGTTTCAGATTGCTGGGTCTTTGATCTCATCCTTTGTAAAATTGCCTCCTGTAGAACCAATTGAATAATTCTTTAAGTGCATTGCTTCTTCTTTGACCACCTCCTCCTCTTCTGGTACATCTAAAGAAGGAAGTTCTCGCTTGATGATGAGACTTTTCCATTCCTTGTGTATTCCATGTTGCAAGGGGTCCTTCTGTAGCAAAATATGGTCCATGCAAGTAAAGAATATGCTACAAAGATAATTTTTTGTTAGTACATTTAAGAAATTACACTTATATTTTAACTGTTTTGATAAGTCTGAACTGTTGAGATTCAAGCTCGATATGTCAGTGTGAGCCAGCTATGCTATGTGCTGGCAGATTAGGTAGGAACATCTGTGAGACATAAATGACCGCGTGTCCAGCTGGTCATAGTGTGTGGACATTAGCTAGGGTTAGTAGAGTGTGGACACAATTCATTGTGTGTTGTGTGGATTATGGATTAGTGCATTATGCTTTGTGTGAGTGTGGACATGGCTTCCCTCTATGGTTAGGGTTTGCAATATACATTAGGGTTTGCTCCTGTGTGTGTGTCTCCTCCCCCTCTACCAATCTTTCAACATGGTATCAGAGCCTTGTGCTGTTTATTAGGGTTTATGAGTGAGTGAGTGAAGAGGGAGAAGAAGAAGCTGTGAAAAGAAGCTGTGAAGCTGCCATTGGAGCTGTGAAGCTTGGAGCACACCAAATACTATCAGATCTGAAAGCTTGGCCTACCGGGTAAGGTCTTCTAAACATCCTTGAGCGGATTGCAGGTGAAACAGGCAAAGGCAAAGCAAAATAGAGCAAATCAAAGCAAAGAAAAATTCTGGTTTTTGAAGCTTTCCATTAAAGCTTGGGAACATTGATGTATGGTGAAAATATGTGTGATTCTGGCAAAGCAAACATGTATCTGAAAATGAGGGATGTATTGGCAACTCTTATGCAAGCCCTACTGTGATTTTGGAGCAATTTACATGCATTTAATTGAGAGAAATTACTGGTTTTTTGAGCTCTCACAAAACAGAGAGAAGAAAGTCAAAAATTGATGCATTTGGAGCCTATTTTTGGTGAAAATCAAAGCATTGGTGGGTTGCACACATACCCAAGTGTGTTGGGCACCTAAATACAACATCAATTGTCACTTCAATCACTCCCAAACACCCTGAATGCAGGCGGCACAGCCCATACAGACAAAACAGAGCATTTTTCTGGTTTTTTCACCACGAGGAGGTCGATTATCACTCGGTTGCTTGATATCTTCCACAACTCTCTTAGCAATTGGATGCTTTACACTTTGGAGAAGAGGGCTATGTGATTTGTTTGGTCAATGATGCTTAATTGAGCTGGGAATGAGCTGATTAAAACAGGCTGTCCACTGCAGAGAAACAGAGCATTTTAATCGAGCAATTAATCTTTGGTGTTTTACAATTGGACAAATTCCTCTTACATGGAGTTGATGGACACTATTGCTAAGCCAATGAATGCCTGGTTGCTCAATTTGGTCAAATATTGAAGAAATTAGAGCCAAATCATTACTGGTTTTTCTGGTTTTTCTGGTTTTTTCAAAAACAGAAAAAGGGGTTTTCAAAAATTGATAATTACACATGTCAGATGGAGTTGATACTCAACATTGAGGTTCATTAGGTGTCAATGCAAGTTGCCCATACTTGATTGCACCATTACATTGTGATTTGGAGCCTTGGAAGGCGTGTACAGTCAGGGTATTCCGTACTGTGTGAGTCAGTTCATCTCAGATGATTACAGGTTGATTTTCTACATCAAATTTGGAGTTTATTGGCTATCCTGGAGTATCTGGAACATTCATTGGAGTGTGGTTAACTTGAGGAAGGCTCGGTTTCAGATTTGGACGAGTGCGGAAGGTGCACATTTGAGCAGATATGTCGGACAATCCAGTTCAGATTGTTGGTGAGAAGCTGGATAGGAAGAACTTCCAGGCATGGAAGTACAGGAAAAAGAGTTTCTTGAAAGGGAAAGGATTTTGGAATCTCATTACAGGTGCTGAGCCAGAGCCTGAGCTACCTCGGCAACCTACACAGCAGCAGCTTATTGCTCATAAGCAGTGGTCAGAGAGAGCATTCAAAGTGCTGCATTATTTGTCTATATGTATATCTGATGCTATGCTCATACACATTCAGGATGCTGAGAATCCCAAAGATGCATGGGATACTTTGGTCAAGATGTTTGATACAGATACGAGTGCTCGCAAGTCTCAATTGCGACAGCAGATACACAATGTGAAAAGGAATAAAAGGAGCATACATGATTATGTGCAAGAAATCAAGAAGTTTGCAGATGCATTGGCCACAATAAATGCCCCCATGCCTGATGACGATTTGGTGGATATTACCTTGCGCGGTCTTGGCAAGGAATACAAATCCTTTGATACATCTATCTCAGTGAGGAGTACAGGTCTACCCGACTTCGATGAGTTGGTTTCCCTCTTGTTGGTTGAGGAAATCAAGCTCAATGATTCATTTCAGGATGCATCTACTAGCCATGATGATGGCAGAAATCAGGCATTTACTTGCAGAGAGGTTTTAGAGGCAGGGGGAGATTTGCATCGCGTGGACGTGGTGGTAAAATGCCATTATTGTGGCAAATATGGTCATATGGCGAGAGATTGCTTTCGCAAACAGAATGATTTGAGATGGGGAAGAGCACAGCGTGGTTGTCATTATGGTGGAAACTATGCACAACATGGTGGTAACTATGCATCAAGTAGCAATGATGGAACTGCAAATCATTTGTTTGCCATGAAGCATGTTGTGGGTTCTATGACAACAAATGCTGAGAATGATGATACATGGTATATGGACTCAGGAGCATCAAATCATATGACATGCCATGGTGAATGGTTTGAGCACATGAAGCCAATGGATGTAAAAGGCTATGTGGAAACAGGTGATGATACCCAGCATGTCATTACACATGTTGGAAGTGTACCATTGGTCATGCATAATGGTCAGACAAAGTCTATGTCAGATGTGCTGTATGTGCCTTCAATCACTAAAAGCTTGGCCTCAGTTGGTCAAATGGTGGAACAGGGATTACAGGTTAGATTCAATGAGCATGGATGCTTCGTTGAAGACTTCAAACATGGATGTAGAGTGATTGCTAAAGGCAAGAAAGAAGGAAGACTGTTTAAGCTGGATGCTGGAATTCCTGAGCTAAAATCAGCCATGTTCTCAAAGAGCAGGAATGTGGTACAGGATATTGATATGTGGCACAAGAGGATTGGCCATGTCAATATACAGAGATTAAAGAACATGCAAACAAGAGGCATTGTCAATGGTTTGCCTAGGTTCAAATATGATGGACATATGCATGTTTGTGAAGCCTGTCAGTTTGGGAAGCAGGCAAGATTGAGGTTTCCTAGAGAAGGAAATATGAGTAACAGGCCACTTGAGATAGTACACAGTGATGTATGGGGTCCTGCACAAAACCCATCTATCAAAGGCAGTTTATACTATGTTACATTCATTGATGACTTTAGCAGGATGACATGGATATACTTTCTGAAAGAGAAGAGTGAAGTGTTGGAAAAATTCATGGATTTCAAAGCTTTTGCAGAAAAGCAGTATGGCTGTTGGATTAAATGTCTGAGGACAGATGGAGGTGGTGAATACACCTCTAAAGCTTTTGAACATTTCTTGAGGAAGCATGGAATAAGAAGACAGTTGACATGCAGGTATACACCTCAGCAGAATGGTGTGGCTGAGAGAAAGAATAGAGTTATATGTGAAGTGGCAAGGGCAATGCTTAATGAAAAGAGCATGCCAGATTACTATTGGGCAGAAGCATGTGCTACTGCAGTATACATATTGAACAAAACACCTACAGTAGCCATTCATGGAAGCACGCCAGAGATGCGGCTCACAGGTTACAGGCCAGACTTGGGGATGCATAGCTTATGTTCATGTGCCTGATGAAAGGAGAAGAAAGTTGGATCCTAAGGCAGAGAAATGTATATTTGTTGGATATGCACAGGATCGAAAGGCCTACAAGTGTTATAATCCACAAACTAGACAAGTGGTCATCTCACGTGATGTAGTGTTTGATGAGCTTGCTAGTTGGTATAAAGCAAAAGATGAGGGTGTTATTGAGTCACTTGAGGCTGATGTTCATGTGAACTTGCCACCACAAGCAAGTTCTAGTTCTACTACTATGTCTGGGCCAGCAGAGCAGAAGCTGAGAGTAGCAGTGTACGTCCATGGTCAGGACGTTTGAGGCATGAGAGCGTAAGCACTGGGAGTAGTGCTATGGACAAAGGAAAGAAGAAAGTCGAAGGAATTGGAATCACAGGATATGAGTCATCTAGTTCTGAAAGTTTGGATGAGGAGCTTGGCATACCTGTTTTACGCACACCTGGTGCTAGACAGGATAGATATGTGCCACCACATGCTAGAGTTACAGGTGTTCAGAGTGACCCGCAGGCATTGCGAAGATCCCAGAGAGTCAGATATCCTGTTGACAGATTGACATATAGAGATTTTGCTATGCACTATGCATACATGACATCTATGGTGAAGCATGTGGAACCTACATGCTATACAGAGGCTATTGGAGAGCATGTATGGGAAAAAGCAATGGATGTGGAGATGGACGCATTGGTCCATAATGATACATGGGACTTGGTTGCACTACCAAAAGACAAGAATGTTATTGGATGTAAATGGGTTTACAAAGTGAAGTGCAAATCTGATGGTTCTATTGAAAGACATAAAGCAAGATTGGTAGCAAAGGGTTATGCACAGACCCAAGGATTGGATTATGATGAGACGTTTAGTCCAGTGGCTAAGATGGGCACAGTGAGAGCAGTCATTGCTATGGCTGCAGCTAATGGCTGGGAAATGCATCAGATGGATGTTAAGAATGCATTTCTGAATGGAGATCTACAAGAGGAAGTATACATGGCACAGCCAGAAGGGTATGTACACCCTAGATATCCCACTCACGTATGCAGGTTGAAAAAGGCATTGTATGGTCTAAAGCAAGCACCACGTGCTTGGAGTGATAAGATGAGCAGATATCTTATCTCACTTGGTTTCCAGATTTCTACAGCAGATTCTTCACTGTATGTAAAGAAGACACAGCATGGGATTGTTTTACTAGTCATCTATGTGGATGACTTGATTATCACAGGTGATCATGGTGCAGATGTGATGCATGTCAAGCAAGCTTTAAGTGGGAAATTTGACATGAAAGATCTTGGTGAGTTGAGATACTTCCTTGGCATTGAAGTGGTGAAAGATCATGCAGGTACTTGGTTAGTACAGCGCCAATATGCATTGGATATGTTGGCAAAGTATGGCATGACAGGGTGTAAACCTATGAGTACACCATTGGAGCAAAATGTGAAATTGCGGGCTGATTATGGCGAGGAATTGGATGATCCTTCCATGTACAGGAAGATGGTTGGTAGTCTCATATATATGACTATCACACGCCCGGATTTGAGTTATGCTGTGGGGCTAGTCAGTCAGTTTATGCAGAGTCCCAGGAAACCACATTCGGATGCAGTGAGATGCATCATGAGATATGTGAAGACCACAGCACATTATGGTCTACTTTATGAGAGTGGTAAAAGCTTGGACATACATGGCTACACAGATGCTGATTGGGCAGGTAGCGCATATGACAGGAGGTCTACTAGTGGATATGCTTTTACACTTGGAAGTGCTGTGGTGAGTTGGAGTAGCAAAAAGCAACCTACAGTTGCTTTATCCAGTACAGAGGCTGAGTACAGGGGTGCAGCCATTGCTACTTGCGAGGCTGTTTGGTTAAAGAGTCTCTTGGCAGATTTATGTGAGCCTATTAGTGGCAAAGTTGTCATTCATTGTGACAACATGAGCAGTATACAGCTGGCAAAGAATCCAGTATTTCATGCGAGGACCAAACACATAGAGGTCCATTATCACTTTGTCAGAGAAAAGGTGCTGGATGGTACAGTTGATCTTCACTATGTGAAGACTGATGAGCAGGTGGCTGATATCTTCACGAAGCCACTTAGCAGGGAGAAGTTTGAGTACTTCCGGACTATGTTGGGAGTACATGGGATGAGCTTGAGGGGGAGTGTTGAGAGTCTTGATATCCCAAGCTCATCTACATCTTCATCGGCAGTACATCATGAGCTTGAGAGGGGCTGTTGAGATTCAAGCTCGATATGTCAGTGTGAGCCAGCTATGCTATGTGCTGGCAGATTAGGTAGGAACATCTGTGAGACATAAATGACCGCGTGTCCAGCTGGTCATAGTGTGTGGACATTAGCTAGGGTTAGTAGAGTGTGGACACAATTCATTGTGTGTTGTGTGGATTATGGATTAGTGCATTATGCTTTGTGTGAGTGTGGACATGGCTTCCCTCTATGGTTAGGGTTTGCAATATACATTAGGGTTTGCTCCTGTGTGTGTGTCTCCTCCCCCTCTACCGATCTTTCAACATGAACACTCACCAAGTAATAAGTTATGTCTTTTTCTCCCCAGGCTTCTATGATAGCTTTTATCAAAAGCTTTATTGCCTTTTTGAAATCATCTGCATAAGTATTTGAACCAACTTGTTGTCTAAGGACTTTGAAAAAATTATCGAGTTTTTTCCAAACTTCCATACGTTTGTTGGCTACATCTGGTCTACTTTTGACATTTGTGGTGATGACACATAGCTGTTTCCAACAGTTCCACATTGCATTGACTTGTTTGGTGTCTTGGTTGCTCAAAAATCTTCTCGCTTTTGCTCCTCCCATTGAAACATCTTACAGAACATCACTTGTACCTCCAGAAAGAACAGGATCTTTTTTAAGATGCACTTCCCCACCATGAAAACCCATTTGAGAGAGCAAGGCTTCGCATTTTTCTATGCACTCATCTGCAAGTTTAGTCGGCTTAATAGAATATGCATAGTCCAGATGAAGTCTGAGCAATTTGTCCAAGATTCTTATCTCTGCATGCAATGTACATATATGCACATTTTTTAAATGTATTGGTAGAATTGGATCCCATATTTTAATAAAAGTTGGATAATCGACAACATTCACATTGTCTCTGTGCTTGCCATGCAATAAAGACATGGATATTTGGTATTTGCTCCTCCACATACACCAAACATACACTTCAACGCCTTGAGGTCGGCACTCAAATGCCATTCCACAATGAAATCACCTATGTCGTCTACATGAATGTGTTCACCTGTATTTTGGCTCTGAATAACTGAAGGAATGTCTGTTTGTGAGAAGAGCCACTTTAATGTTTCATGACTCTCTACTGGTACCTGAGCTGATCCAATCCACCATAGCTCCATTTCTGATTGAGTTTTGTGGTATGGAGAATCAAGCTTACCTTGACTACAGTCCAATGCTTTATTCATTAGGGATATAGATATTCTTTCCATTTTTTGACATTTTTGGATTTGAGCTTCATCTAATTTTAAAACAAATACAAGTTTTCCTTCACAATCTATTTCTCTTATGTTGTAATATCTCACCATAAAAGATTGGACTTTTCTAATGTTCATCCAAATATTATTATAAACGTTGTATTCAAAAGATGATTTTTTTTTTGTCTCATATGGCATTGTTCCCTCAATATGGAAATACTCTCCGAAATGTTTAGAAATTTCCTCATTTAACAGAGTTCTATATTTCCCAACATTGTGAGGTCTAGGCAACCCAAAAGCTTTGATTTTGTAATACTTAAGGACCCTGAACCAGGTTTTAGAGATGGCTCTGTATCCCTTTCTACTCACTCCCACTGTGTCACAAACTTCTTGCATTTGGGAAGGCTGGACTAATAAGTCCATATCTCTTAATAGATGTTGAAAGACTAGTTTTTTTTGAGTTTGATTTTCAGGAAGTTCCAAAAGTTTCAAGATATCCGACCTATTCATAAGCCCATTCAAAAATCTTACCCTTTCCTGAGCATTAGACATGTCAAATCCTAGAAGGTTAGTAACATGATCTCTTACAAGTTTCAACCTTTTTCTTCTTTGTCCAGATCTCTCTGTTAAGTTAACTACATCCCGCATTCGTTTTACTCATGCTCTTAACCCTATTGGAGTTTCTTTTAAGGTTTTCAATTGATCATTTTCTTGTTTCAAAGACACTATTTTGTTTTCAAGTTCTATAATTTTTGTTGCATTCAAAGATGAAGTATTTTGAAGATATGTAGTATATTCTGCATAATTAATATGTGATTGAGATAGTCTTGAACTATAACCAAGTAAGCCATCCACTCCATCACCAACAAATCTAATCAAATCATGTGGTGTGTGAAAAGAAGGATACCTTCCTGTTTTGGGATCCGGTGGATATAGACTTCCATCTGTCCATAGGTCAATATGTTTCTTTCCTTCGTTGCGAAGATGTTGAGCTTCATTTGCACATGAAAGGGATCTTTGGTAGACACTCCGTGTAGTTGCATACTCTTGGTTGAGCTTGATATTCAAATGAAACTTGCGATTAGATGTATCACTCATTACTAACAGAGTTAAAAATATAAGCAAAGCTATTAGAACATGAGAGACACAGAAGAATGAGAATGAGATGTAGCTTGTGAAATTTTTTTGGAGAATGGATAAGAGCACGTTTGGAGGGAATGGTCATTTTGCCACGCAGTCACTAAAAGAGGACAAATTTCGAGACGAGCCATTAAAGAGTAGCATGAAAACAATATATTTTTTTAGATTTTAAAATATGTACTTAGATACATATTCAATCAAATAGATATGCTTTAAATATCCAAAACGGCTAAATTTGGAGCCGTTTTGACCGTCAACATTCTACTAATTAGCAAGTTAGCGAAATTCCTTACACAGCCCATTTTGAGACGTTTTTGGCCCTAATGTGGCAAAACAACCACCCATGAAATGCTACCATTACAGAGGACCTCACCAAGTGGCCGAGTGTCCAATCAAGAAAGGGATGGCAAGCACCTCTGTAGGCGCTCTTGCACTGATGACCCCTTTATGCGGCGAGTGTGGGACCATATGTATAAGGATTGTCCTACTAAGACCGACGATAGGAAAGGCTCGTGAAGCTAATCCCAGTACCAACATTAACCTATTGAGTGTAAGAGACAGCTTCGTCCATACGGTCCCTCTCAACGCCATAACCATATTGTAGAATAGATAGAGGGCCGCAGCTCATGCTGCTGCAGCAGCAGAGGCATCAACCTCGCGAGACCAAGAACAAGAAAATGTCTTATCTTCAAAGAATGTCCCTAAACAAGCATGAAAAACTAGACGCTCGAGAAAGAAAACTATAAAAATCGGTAAGCAAAGAGGATAGTTGGGTAGTTATTAATAGTGGTTCGGAAGATGGCACAACCACACATGCATCAACCTCTTCGTTAGAAGAGGAAGCGGCATGGTTGATTGTGTCACGTAGGGTCCCACACATACCACTGAGAGACTCACTCAAGAGTTGGTAGAGGTGAGAGCGGAGATTGACTGCTTAGAGCTGCATTGCGGGCAGAGGCAGCTACTACAGAGGCACGGCATGCAAGAGAGTCTTACATCCACCAAGGAGGTTTCTCTTGTATGTAAAAGAGTTATAATTAAGGTCCTAAGTTATAAATTTCTTTAAGTAATACCTAATGAGAGAGACTAATCAATTATTTTTATACTTTACTTTTTGTGTAGGCTCGGACTGAGGTAGAGAGTTCTAGAGCTGAGGCGCAGCAGCACATGACTATGGAGCGAATTGCATAGCATAGGGCAGAGCAGTTGATGGTGCATGTTAGAGAGCGGATTGCAGTTGATAGCATGGGGCAGAGCGGATTACAGTTGATGGTGCATGTTCGAGAGTTTCGCAGATCCTCAGACGTGAGAGTGCCCTAATTACCTTTATATCCACGGCCTATTACAGAGGTTTTTCGATGACCTCTCCCTCAGGATGCACCACCATTCCTCTGTGATGCCTACTGCGCTCTTTGTATCGAGGACATTGACAATACTGGTGGATATGCTCTGGGATGTGGACATTTTTTCCATTTGTCTTGCATCACCCAAGAGCTAGTACGTTTCTCAGCATGTCCCTCTTGCCGCGCACGCATCGACCTAGCAACATACAAAGTTTTAGACATTGACAATCTTCACCCAGCCTAGTAGCAGGCTGCTTCTCATGAGAAGAATGTCCTTACAGCAGAGGAGCTTACACGCGCAGAGTGGCAGACACGTACCACTGCTGATTTCTTGGTTTTTTTAAATTTTTAACACTTTGGCTATCATATTGTTTGTTGAAAATTCCCATGCCATCGTACCCAAACATGCTCCGATGTGGACCAAACTTTGCAAGAATGTGGAGGGGAACCCGCCCCCACATACTTGCAAAGTTTGGTCATAATCAAAGCATGTTTGGGTTAGTAATTAGTGCCCAGTGCGGATTTTTCAAGTCTCTTGGTGCTTAAGAGGCCATGGAAAATCCGAGTATTCCCCATACCATCGTACCCAAACATGCTCCGATGGAGACTAAACTTTGCAAGCATGTGGGGGGGGCCCACCCCCACATGCTTGCAAAGTTTGGTCATAATCAGAGCCTGTTTGGGTTAGTAATTAGCGCCCTGTGCAGATTTTTCAAGTCTCTTGGTGCTTAAGAGGCCGAAAATCTAGACCTTCCCCATACCATCATACCCAAACATGCTACCCAAACATGCTCCGATGGGGACCAAACTTTGCAAGCACATGGGAGGGGCCAACCCCCACATGCTTGCAAAGTTTGGTAATGATTGGAGTATGTTTGGGTTAGTAATTAGCGCCCAGTGCAGCTTTTTCAAGTCTCTTGGTGCTTAAGAGGCCACAGAAAATCCGGGCCTTTCCCATACCATCGTACCCAAACATGCTCCGATGGGAACCAATCTTTACGAGCATGTGGCAGGGACTACCCCCACATTCTTGCAAAGTTTGGTCACAATCGTAGCATGTTTGTATTGGTAATTAATGCCCACTGCAGATTTTTGAAGTCTCTTGGTGCTTGAGAGGCCATGGAAAATCCGGGCCTTCCCCATACCATCGTACCCAAAAATTCTCTCATGGGGACCAAACTTTACAAGCATGTGGGGTGTGACCCACCCCCACATGCTTGCAAAGTTTAGTCATGATCAGAGCATGTTTGGATTAGTAATTAGTGCTCAGTGTTGTGAATTTTTCAAGTCTCTTGGTGCTTAAGAGGCCATGGAAAATCCGGGCCTTCCCCATACCATTGTACCCAAACATGCTTCGATGGGGACCAAACTTGCAAGCATGTGGGGGGGACTAACCCCCACATGTTTGCAAAGTTTGGTCATGATCGGAGCATTTTTGGGTTAGTAATTAGCGCCCTCTGCAGATTTTTCACTAAAGTGTCTTGGTGATTAAGAGGCCATGGAAAATCCAGGCCTTCCCTATACCATCGTAATATGATAGCCAAAGTGTTCAAAAATAATATGGTGATGGTGATTTTCAACAAACAATATGATAGGCCAAAGTGTTAAAAATCAAAAAAACATGAACACATCAACTAAAATGCAGTGATCCTCAATAATGAGAAAACTCATAATGATATAAACATCAACTAAGTACATCAGAATGTGAGCTAACACAGCCACTTTGGGTTTAGCCACACTAACTCAAAAGATCAAGGTATAATGAAAATGAGCTACCCCAACTATTCTGAGGTTAGTCACTCCCAAAAAATTTAAGTACAATGTAAGTGAGCTAACCCAGCTAGTCTGAGTTTAGTCACTATTAAGATAGAGATCTAGTCAACAGTACCCTCTCTAGCTCTCAACTGCTCTAGAATGCTCTCATGGTCATCCACTCGAAGCCGAAACGAGGGCAAGAACTATGTTTTCGGCTCTGTACTCAATCAAGAGTGAGCCTGGTAGCAACCACTAGATGAGAGAACTGAAATGCCTCTTACTCCCACTTCCACTGCTGGAACTCGAGACTCCCTCGATGAAGTCAAATCTACTGTAGAATCGGCCTGCCACAATCATGCTATGGGCGTCAAAAGAAAACCCATAATCATCCACTGTAGACAGAGAATGGGGAAGGGAGAGGGGAGAGGTGCGGGTGATTTTTTTTTCATATATAAATAATTATGTTAGAGAAGACCCCACGGGTTTAAACCAAGTTAATGCATGAGGCATTAAAGGAAAATTTTAAAGAGTACCCAATTGAAGCTTTAGCTTGTAAAGTGTCTGGAAATGTCTAGCTAAGAATCCACCAGTCCTGAAGTATAACCAGATTGCTTATATTGCACACAAGGTGGAAGCTTATATCTACAATATTAGTTGTGTGAAGCCTCCAGTGAGCTCCCATGGGTCGAGAAGCGCTCCTTGTGTTCAATGTGAGATCATGCTCATCTTTGTGACAATATTCCTGCAAAATCTCAATGTGTAAACCACATAACCATTCCTTCAATGAAACAATGTAAATGTGTTTTCATGCATTGGTATGAAGTGAAGCCTGACCAATTTGGTACAAATATGGTCACACTTTTAACCCCTCATTAAGAACTTATGAGGACAAATGCATTATGAGATGACTTACCTCTTCAGGGAAAGGGATGATACTTGATGCCACATGCTACCCAACACAGTCTTCAGGACAAGAAATGTATATACAAGAGACAATATTTGATTCATGCAAACTAATTCTAAATTGTTAAATCTATAGAAATGTTAACTTCTATGAATATATTTTTTCACAAGCATCGAGATCATCTAATGGAACATATGCTTTCAATTGAGAGACTTGGAACACATCATGCATACATGTAGTTTCTGGTAGCATCAACTTGTAAGTCACTTGCCCCACTCTTCTCTGCACTTTGTATGGACCATGATATCTATGAGCCAATTTGGTGTTGGTATTACCCTTGAGAGATGCATATCTTGATTCGGGAATGTATAAAAGCACCCAATCCCCTTCTTTGAGCTCCACAAATCTCCCATGGTATTGCTTCATACTCCTTTAAGCAAGCTTTAAATTGTCCTTGGATTGTTGTAGAAGTGTTTTCATCATTTGAGCCTCATTCTTTGCATTTCGATTTGTAACCTCTTCTTCGCCATTGGTACACTCGCTATCCATAGATGGCCTTAAAAGATGACACTCCAATTCTAAAATGATTTGTACTATTTTATAATAAAATTGTGCCAAAAGGCAACCAATCATCCCATGCATGTTGAGTGTCATGGCAATAGTGTCTCAAATTATACATGTCCACTCACTTATTAACTCTCTCTATTTTCCCATCCATTTTTGGGTGATAGGCGATGCTAGGAGTCAATTTGGTCCCCACTAGGTCAAACAGTGTCCTTTAACATGAACCCGTAGATTTGGCATCTCTATCACTCTCACAAGTCATTAAGGCATTCCATGTAATTTGAACACATGTTGCACAGATTGTCTTACGGAAGGAATGAGATTAACTAATCCTAGAGTGTTAGGGGGGGCTCAAGATTGGGGATTAACTTGATACCTGGTTAGGGTTTTTGGATTGATGAAACAAGCTTAATGGTGGTGGCGAGTTAGCTATTTATGGTGTAGTTATCACTACATAAGTGAGAGTTTGGGTTATTGTGAGACATAGTTGTGTAGATGCACCACTGAAGGTTTGGTTTGAACCGAGAGAGTAGACCTGCTCATGCTGAAGGAATGAGATTAACTAATCCTAGAGGGTTAGGGGGGGATCAAGATTGGGGAGTAACAAGTTAATACCTGGCTAGGGTTTTTGGATTGATGAAACAAGCGTAATGGTGGTGGCGAGTTAGCTATTTATGGTGTAGTTATCACTACATAAGTGAGAGGATGGGTTATTGAGAGACATAGTTGTGTAGATGCACCACTGAAGGTTTGGTTTGAACCAAGAGAGTAGACCTGCTCATGCCATGCACGTGGCGAGTATGTAGGTTGGCATGTCGAATAAAAGAGAAGTTTTGATTAATCCTTGCTAACACCTTGATACAATGTCCCAAAAATTCCTAGTATGACTCCCATCCATCAACACATGATAGAGCTCGGCCCTCGTAAATGAGAAAGAAACAAACATTATATAGAGCTAGGCCCTTGTAAATAATGAGAGAGAGAGAGAAACATTATAGAGCCAGGGCCTTAAGGATAAATGAGAAATACATGCAATTATTCTCTTAAGCTCATTTCTCTCTCAAGTAGTTTGGCGTCTCTTATCCTTGTAGCATTAAAAATTTATATTTAAAAAGGACGCCTCAGAGCACATGCGTTAACTAAGCATATATTGAATTCCTCCTATGATGCCTCATTCCACCACATTGAGACTTCAAAGAAATTATATGAACACCTTTATCCTCCACTTCCAAAGAACACTTGACAACACAATCCTTTGCTATCCATTATGTTATTAAAAAATAACATTATAAATTAAACAATATTCTTTAATGTATATAAGTTTCATTAAATTGAAACTCTTAAAACCATTTCATTTGTGTATGTAAAAAAACATTATATTTATGAATAGGATATATAGAATAAATATTTACACATAAATTTATGAAATTATTGCCTATAGAAGATTCATTTATAATTTTAAAATTAAGAATACACTCAAATTTATACTAAGTTCAACTAAAAAAAATCACTCAAGTTTATATTTTGTACACCCTAAACATTTCAAACCATTTACATAAAGGGAGAGAAACTATGGTCACACTTTTAACCCCTCGTTAAAAACTTATGAGAGGACAAATGAATTATGAGATGACTCACCTCTTCAGGGAAAGGGATGATACTTGATGCCCCATGCTACCAACACAGTCTTCAGGACAAGAAATGTATATACAAGGGACAATATTTGATTCATGCAAACTAATTCTAAATTGTTAAATCTATAGAAATGTTAACTATGAATATATTTTTTCACAAGCAAGATGCATCCATGATCAATAGCGGCGATCTTTCGCCCTTCAACGGTCATGCCCTACACAAAGCCAACGATGTCGATTCACCTTCAATTAATGCAGCTGCCTCAAATCCAATATGGCCAACTCAAATCCATATGGTTCTTTCTTCGATGGGGCCAAGCTCTCCCAAACTTGGATGGCTTAGATCTCTTAGACATCAAAACGATCGAGATCATCTAATGGAACATATGCTTTCAATTGAGAGACTTGGAACACGTCATGCATACATGTAGTTGCCGGTAGCATCAACTTGTAAGTCACTTGCCCCACTCTTCTCTGCACTTTGTATGGACCATAATATCTATGAGCCAATTTGATGTTGGTATTACCCTTGAGAGATGCATATCTTGATTCGGGAATGTATAAAAGCACCCAATCCCCTTCTTTGAGCTCCACAAATCTCCTATGGTATTGCTTCATAGTCCTTTAAGCAAGCTTTAAATTGTCCTTGGATTGTTGTAGAAGTGTTTTCATCATTTGAGCCTCATTCTTTGCATTTTGATTTGTAACCTCTTCTTTATTATTGATTGCCATTGGTACACTCGCTATCCATAGATGGCCTTAAAAGATGACACTCCAATTCTCAAATGATTTGTACTATTTTATGAGAAAATTGTGCCAAAAGGCAACCAATCATCCCATGCATGTTGAGTGTCATGGCAATAGTGTGTCAATACATGTCCACTCACTTATTAACTCTCTCTATTTGCCCATCAATTTTTGGGTGATAGGCGATGCTAGGAGTCAATTTGGTCCCCACAAGGTCAAACTAGAACGGCGATCTTTCGCCCTTCAATGGTCATACCCTACTCAAAGCCAACGATGTCGATTCACCTTCAATTAATGTAGCTGCCTCAAATTCAATATGACCAACTCAAATCCATATGGTTCTTTCTTTGATGGGGCCAAGCTCTCCCAAACTTGGATGACTTAGATCTCTTAGACATCAACGATCGAGATCATCTAATGGAACATATGCTTTCAATTGAGAGACTTGGAACACATCATGCATACATGTAGTTGCCGGTAGCAGCAACTTGTAAGTCACTTGCCCCACTCTTCTCTGCACTTTGTATGGACCATAATATCTATGAGCCAGTTTGGTGTTGGTATTACCCTTGAGAGATGCATATCTTGATTCGGGAATGTATAAAAGCACCCAATCCCCTTCTTTGAGCTCCACAAATCTCCTATGGTATTGCTTCATACACCTTTAAGCAAGCTTTAAATTGTCCTTGGATTGTTGTAGAAGTGTTTTCATCATTTGAGCCTCATTCTTTGCATTTCGATTTGTAACCTCTTCTTTATTGATCTCCAATTGGTACACTCGCTATCCATAGATGGCCTTAAAAGATGACACTCCAATTCTCAAATGATTTGTACTATTTTATAAGAAAATTTTGCCAAAAGGCAACCAATCATCCCATGCATGTTGAGCGTCATGGCAATAGTGTCTTAATATATGTCCACTCACTTATTAACTCTCTCTATTTTCCCATCCATTTTTGGGTGATAGGCAATGCTAGGAGTCAATTTGGTCCCCACAAGGTCAAACAGTGTCCTTTAACATGAACCCGTAGATTTGGCATCTCTATCACTCTCACAAGTTATTAAGGCATTCCATGTAATTTGAACACATGTTGCACAGATTGTCTTATGGAAGAAATGAGATTAACTAATAATCCTAGAGGGTTAGGGGGGGCTCAAGATTGGGGTTAACAAGTTGATACCTGGCTAGGGTTTTTGGATTGATGAAACAAGCTTAATGGTGGCGAGTTAGCTATTTATGGTATAGTTATCCCTACATAAGTGAGAGTTTGGGTTATTGGGAGACATAGTTGTGTAGATGCACCACTGAAGGTTTGGTTTGAACCGGGAGAGCAGACCTGCTCATGCGATGCACATGGCGAGTATGTAGGTTGGCATGTCGAATAAAAGAGAAGTTTTGATTAATCCTTGCTAACACCCTGATACAATGTCCCAAAAATTCCTAGTATGACTCCCATCCATCAACACATTATAGAGCTCGGCCCTCGTAAATGAGAAAGAAACAAACATTATATAGAGCTAGGCCCTTGTAAATAATGAGAGAGAGAGAGAGAAACATTATAGAGCCAGGGCCTTAAGGATAAATGAGAAATACATGCAATTATTCTCTTAAGCTCAGTTCTCTCTCAAGTAATTTGGCGCAAGTAATTTGGCGTCTCTTATCCTTGTAGCATTAAAAATTTATATTTAAAAAGGATGCCTCAGAGCACATGCGTTAACTAAGCATATATTGAATTCCTCCTATGATGCCTCATTCCACCACATTAAGACTTCAAAGAAATTATACGAACACCTTTATCCTCCACTTCCAAAGAACACTTGACAACACAATCCTTGCCACTTCTACAACAATCCAAGGACAATTTAAAGCTTGCTTAAAGGAGTATGAAGCAATACCATAGGAGATTTGTGGAGCTCAAAGAAGGGGATTGGGTGCTTTTATACATTCCCGAATCAAGATATGCATCTCTTAAGGGTAATACCAACACCAAATTGGCTCATAGATATTATGGTCCATACAAAGTGCAGAGAAGAGTGGGGCAAGTGACTTACAAGTTGCTGCTACCGGCAACTACATGTATGCATGATGTGTTCCAAGTCTCTCAATTGAAAGCATATGAGGAGAACCTCTCTCGGACAAAAAAAAAAAATTCACCGGCATGCAAATCAAGGCGGGTGCCCCAAATTTGGGTATCCCGCCCCAAAAATTTAGGCCGTACACACTTACTAGGGTGCCCGTACGATGGCCACCCAAGAACCAACTGTATGGTCCACACAATACTATACTGCACATGCCACCTATAAATCCATAAAACAAAGTCTTAATTGTTGTTTTCTTTAAGATGTTCTAGTGAATTTAGTTTAATTTTGCGAAGAGAACCATAAGTACTACCTGTAGAGCCAATAGAATTGTCGTGAGACGATTTGAACTATGCGCCACAACCATCAGACCAAACCCATCGCTAGCCACATATGATCCACTTTCTCGTAAAAAATCGTCATGGAGACGAAAACAATGTTGCACAAATGTGCATCATGTGAACGATCATCACTGATATAGAAATGATACTCTCGAATAATGACACAAGTCTCGGGGATACTCATTATCCCATCTACAAGGGCCTTTGCATGTCGATAGCTAATGTGGACCATAATAGCAACCTAGTGAGGTAAGCAATAGAGACAATTAGGACACAAAAAATCAAATAAGTAATATAGCTCGAATAATGACACAAGTCTCGGGGGTACTCATTATCCCATCTACATGGGCCTCTGCATGTCGATAGCTAATGTGGACCATAATAGCAACCTAGTGAGGTAAGCAATAGAGACAATTAGGACACAAAAAATCAAATAAGTAATATAGCTCAAACAGGAAACAAATATTATGAAATATAACCATTACCTGCTCCGAGAAGTAATACTCAGATTGTATCTCCTGAAAAGGTGTAAAGGTGTAGTTCTCTGCAAAATCAATCACAGAGACGACCACACCAATAGGAAACTCTACCAAGCATGCTTGGAACTGACGATCTTGCCACTTGGCACAATGACTGTGATGTATATAGGGGTAGATCAGCTCCCTAAATGTGGCTATGAAGTGACAATGTGATGTATGTTTGTCAACAAGCTGCAACTTCCTGGATTGTCACCACTCTGGAGCTGGTGTGTCACATACTCATAACGTTGCCATGGCACTATCTCTTGGTCACTTGCATCAAGATCTACCATCTATAGATGGGCAAGTGAACCACATGATATGCAATTTCTCTCCACAGAAGGAATCCTATGGAACTGGGCATCCTCCGTGCGTGCACACAAAAGAGAGTGGATGAAATCACGAGGACTACGAGGCAACTCTCTATGCCCACTAAGAGAATGGAACACATCATAAAAAAGTTTGAACTCAACATGGTAGTGACAACAACATGTGTTAGACGTGAGTACACAAACCAAGGCTTACACCCCTCAAATGACCTTTGCTCAATTTTAAGCTCTGGATACGATGCCACAAACTGAGAATACAACTCTGTTTGGGTCATTTCAAGAAAGCAAGCACCGTGCTCAATGAACACTCCTCCTTGTCACTCTCTTGCGCAAAGCTTTCTTGAAAACTGGCGAGGCACGACAATTCCCCTCCCAAAAACTTTCTCTCAAGGCTCTAGTGGTTTCATCTAGTAGGCGATAATGCCTAGCTACACGACCACTACTCGCCCACAAAACACCAACCTCATTGGCATCTAAACTTTGCTGTCTAATAGACCCAACTCTAAGTGCATGTGGTGCTATGGAAAGGATGCGAGATTTGGCACTCACCTTACCCTTCATTTGGGAGCTACTTATGGCTGCCACAATAGCCCGTCGAGCAGCCAAAGCATCCGCAAAGTTCCTCTTCTTGTTAAGTATATAGAAACGACGAACACTTTGTAGCACTGCCATGCTAGCTCTCCTCTCTCTTCGACCTCCAATGTCGGAAAGCGCCCTGCAGTTGGCCATGTTGGGCAGATCGATCAAAGCATCAAGCACGCATGCTTGTGATGAAGGTGTGAGGTCTTTGAAATAGGAATGGAAGATTGCATGGGCACGATGACGTGCCCCTGACTTTGATAGTTCTTTCCTATCCACATAGGATGAGCGCACAAAGGAGGGGGGTGGGTTCATGTGGAAGAGAAGGGGGTTCAGGAAGGGCGGGATCATGTGGATTATCTAAACTAAGGGGTAGTGGGGGGGAAGAGGGCGGAGGAAAAGGAAGTAGAAGAGGAGGAGCAAGGCTTGAAGACCGTATTAGGTATTATGGGAAAAATCCCGCATTATGGGAATTTTGAAATTGAGAGGTTTCATGTATTATGGGAATTTCCCACTTAATGTGGGAAAAGTTATTGTGGAATTTCTTAATATAGAACGGAGGAAGGTAGTGTTGATAATCACCTTTCGAACCAAAAAAGTGGTATTAGTATTTGTGCATAAACATATTTGAAAGGAGTTTGATAATCATGTAGGAAGGTGGTGTTGATAACAAACACCATTAATAAGAAAGTGGTATTTGTTTGTTTGCAAGGACCTACACCAATTGAGTTGTACACTGCACAAAATTTATGAAACAATTGAACAAATAAGATAGAAACATTATTATATCCAAAAAATGTAGGAGGCACAAAGAAAAATTTCATTCAATAAGTGAAAATAAAAAATAAAGAAGATACCAAAGTACATCTCTTTTGGATATTAGAGTTATAACCTAAAAATCCACATTGTCAATATTGAATCTACAAATGCTACATTGAAGGAACCATCAATATGAGCTTCATCCTCACAAGCCAAGCCTAAGCATGCTTTTGCTTTACGGGCTTCCTTTTCTGGTATCTTGATTCTTTTGTATGGTGGTGGATTCCTTGGTCTCCACGACCAAAGAATTGCATCAGCATTTTCCCATACTTGTTGTTCTGCCTCATTAATTTGCCAATATCCCTTCCAACAATCAGCATATAAGCTTGAGTATTTGTCAAACCTTTCTTCCTTGCACAAGGTCCCCAATATTGAATCAAGAGTTTCTTGTAATTTGGTGATGTAGGCTCATCATCAATATCCGATTCAGCCATAACAAGCCAAACTGGATAGATGTTTGTGTCATCTGGGTGCAGCATGATAAAGTGTCCTTGCTGAACATGTAGCATAGGGTTAAATGCCTCCCTTGTTTATCCCGTGCAGGCCCACAATAATGATCATTATGTTCTTCAATACCTAAGAATCTTTGTGTCTGCAATTGTTCAACATTCATATCATCTAATTGATGGGACCCTTCAAATTTTGGCCAAAAATCTGTGTACTTTCTTGCCTCTGATTGTATTGGTTTTCCAAGCTCTTCGATTACATTACTCCAATAATCTATCACGGGCCTATAATATCTTGGCACAAATGAACCATTACTTAGATTCTGCCAAAATTTTATGTAACCCTTCAATCCTGATATTACTTCTGCATGCATCTTTATATTCTCGGCCATTGGTAGTAGAGGTGGATCTCCTTTTGGTCTCCTTTTGGTAACCTTGGTTTACCTTCACTGTCTGTCTTCCAAAGACAGATACTTCCACTCCAATTACGAATAGCTACATGTGCCTTAAATTGCATTACCGGTGTGTCTCCTTCCATGAAGAACCTGAATAGAAGTGGTTTGGAGTGACCTATAAGTGCTTCTTGCCCATCACAAATGTAGCCATCACAATATGCCTTGAAGTCAGGGACCTCTGTAAGCAAGAAGGGAGCTAGAGAAGAAGTTGAGCTGGTTCTTAAAGTATCCATCAAATGTGGTAAAGTAAAGGTTTGCCCCACTCTTAATTTCTTTGAAAACCTGCTAAACATGGCATCTATATCCTCATGTGTATGTCCGACCATTAGAAATCCCAACTGTACAGTTTTGAAAGCACCCCGTGCAACAAGCAATGACAAATAGGCAAATAAGTACCGGTTTTTATTTTCTCCAGCACAATTATCTAGTTGTAGCAACAAGTTTTCTGGCAACTTGCAAAACGAGGAAACCCAATTCATTGTGTCTCCCTGATTTATACATGGTTCAAAAATGGGATCTTTACCACCACTCATATAGTGGTTGTCTAAAGCTGTCCTTGAATTTAAAGCATGTAGAAGTGAAACATTGCTCCTTGGAAGCCCATTTGTTACTAGATCACCAAGAGGATGCTTATCCATCCTCTCTAAGTTATGTAAACAACTTGCAATTGAGTCAATTGTTAGATTGGGATCAGATGGCCCTAAACCATTCAAATAAAGTGTCCATAATGACCTTTTGCATGTCCATGAGTGATCATACCAATCAATGTAATTGGTAAATTATATCCCGACGAATCCACACCCTTGGGAAGGACCCGTAGTCTAGGAATGGCTATTTTCTTTTGATCCATCTTGTCATGGATGATGCATACATACTTTTGTGGTTGGGTTTCTGAAAATATGCGCCATGCATAGTATAAGCTCCTGCAACTTTGTTGTTGTTGCATGTGAATATCTCTTTCACTGAGGAGCCTTGCTCTTTCTTCTAGACTAGGTTTGGCTTCTAGTTTTGCCTTGAGACCACTACACAAGGTGCACTTGGAGAACTCACTTGCCTTTGTTAGGGACACTTGTGGGTACTCTTTATTCCAATTTCTACTAAACAATTACTTTGATAGCCTCTTCTCATGTCCCAACTACTCAAGTGTTGCATTGATTTCATTTAAAATGTCAACTTGCTTGAATATTGATGGAATCGACAACCTGGTTTTCCTTGAGCCATCTAGCATTGTTCTACTTTTGTGTGGCGCAGGCTCGGAGTTCATGTTCACAAATTCATCATCAAGTAGTGCTCTTGCCTCACTAGAATGTTGTAGGCCTCTCCTCAATACCCCTGTGTTTCCATGTAGATATTGACACACACCGGACTCAAACTTTTCCCTGTAAACGGTAAAAGGATGTCTTTGGTATACCATGCATCTCATACCATACTCTGCAACAAAAAATCACCCCATTTAACCTAAATTCATGTCCGTCCTTTTGGGGAAAATCTCAGGAGTCTCATACAAATTATGTATATGATGTGCTTTCTATAGCTTGGCATCGTGATTCAGCTCAAAAAATTAAATATTCATATTTAATTTTTTGAGCTGAATCACGATGCCAAGCTATAGAAAGCACATCATATACATAATTTGTATGAGACTCCTGAGATTTTCCCCAAAAGTCTTGTCGTATCCTCATTAGTACATCACGATCGATTAGCTTACAACATTTTTTTGCACAACAATCAATGGATGAAATCCTTTGAACTGATTCACGTGACATATATAAGGCAGAAGCTGGTTGTGGTCTCTGCTTTGGAATCCTGTTTATGAAAGTGTAGCGTCATTTTGCAGAGGTTTGGGCAACAATAACCTCATTAGTTACATCTCCATCATTATCCTCATTACATACATCAGCATGTTCAACATGCATGCCATTAAGTGGAACATAGCATTGCAATGGGCTCCCATCCAGCATTGTCAGCTGTTTAATAGGCCATTTAACTAGGGTGATACTATCCACTCGCGGCATAGTTTGAAATTCATTTGCACTTTCAATAGCCACACCCACACAATCATCACCAAGTTGTTGAAAGTTGACACATTCAAATGGAAACACATATAAGATAGTCCCTTGATTGATAGTTTGCATCATGCTCTCATCCTTTAGAATCATTCTTCCAAGATTGTTGGATTTGCATGTCAAGTTCTGGAGATGTTATCGGTATTGCATCTACAGTTGGAGGTTCCACAGGCTCTTCTTGATTTGCATCACTGCATCTTTCACTCCACTCTCCAAATTCCAGCTCCCTTGTGAAAGGCCTTAAAAGCATTTTTGGCCAACGAACATTACTCCGTAATGCATTTTTGGCCAACGAACATTACTCCATAATGCATTTTTTAGATAAATGGTATCCATTGTAGGGAATGGTAGTTCCACATCCTTCAAGCATTCCTCCACAAGTAATGACACATTTCCTTGACCAATCTTTGTTCCACTACAAGGGGAATTTGGATCAATTCTACACACGCAGCCAATACCAACAGAATCATTGTTCAACATCATGTAGACCCTCCCTCCAGATTGGAAATCCATCCTGCACATAATCATGTTGGACTTGTTAAACTAGTAATCAAATCTAGCAAGCAAATTTTTTAAGATTGGAACCTACATCAGACTCTACCATGAAGTATAGCTCTACCATGTGGCCGAGCTAGAACTAGAGCTAGAACTAGCTCTATCATATGATGGTAGAGATAGACCTCATTGAAGACTATCTCTACTATGTGGTGAAGTTACTTCAAAGCATTCTAGCGATACCATGGTGTCTAGATAGATTATTTTGATATAGCTCTACCACATGGTAGAGCTAGATCAATGAACTCTAGCTTTGTTACATGATGATGTAGTTACATTGATGCATTCTAGCTCCACCACATGATATAGTTACCAGATAGTAGAGCTAGTTCAATGTATTCTAGCTCCACCACATCGTAGAGCTAGACCTCTAGGCATTCTAGGTCTACAACGTAGTTTATGGTACAGCTAGATTGATGCATTCTAACTCCACCACATGGTAGAGCTAGACCTTAAAGTTCTACAATGTGGTCTAGGTAGAATATAGCTCTACCACGTGGTAGAGCTAGATCAAATACTTTGAGGTCTAGCTCTACCATGTGGTGGAGCTAGAATTGCATTTAAGGCCTAGCTCTACCATGTGGTGGAGCTAGAATGCATCAATCTAACTGTGTACCATGTAGATCAATAAAACCAATTACTCCAAGAAGAGACCTACTTCACATGACAAGAACAAAGGAGCTAGAATTGCATTTGATCGTGCTCTACCACGTGGTAGAGCTGTATTCTACCTAGACCACATCGTAGAGCTGGAATTATTTGAGGTCTAGCTCTACCATTTGGTGGAGCTAATGCAGATCAATAAAACTAATTACTCCAAGAAGAGACCTACTTCACATGATGAGAACCAAGGATCTAGAAAAAAGGTCAGACTCCATTAGTCCTAAAAATCTATATAAACTTGTAGTCTCTCATTCAATGCAATAGAAGTATTTATGTAATCATGGTTTGTGTGTGAATTGATCTTCCTAGTCCTTGATACCTAACAATCTATGGTAGGAATCAATGTTTCAAATTCAGGGCTTGTTATAGGAATTGCATCTATAATTGGAGGATCAGAATGATCCCCTTCTTCATCACTTCTATAGCTTTCGTTTGATCAAATTAAGTTGCCATTCATGATAGTAGATTGCAAAATAATCTTTGGCCATCGAACGGCACTCCATAATAAGTCTTGAAGAGATGAAGTATCCATTGTAGGAAAAGGTAGGACCACATCTTTCAAACATTCCTCCACTAGTATGGATACATTTCCTTGCCCTATCTTTGTACCAAAATCCCCTTGAATTTATACATATACTTTAACCTATAATAAAAGCTATAATCAAACTTATAAGCTTATAGTTATATTTATTAAATAAGGTATAATATAGTAGCATTAAAATAAGCTTTTATTAACTATAAGTTACTATAATAAGCTATATAGTTATAAATATTAATATAATTTAAGTTACTATAAGTTATATAGTTATAGTTGTAGGTTAATATATAGGTTAATGTATATAATTTAAGTCACTATAGGTTATTTATAGACTTTAAATTATATAGGTTTATATATAAATAGGTTTGATTTATATAGCTATGGAAAGTTAATAAATAAGATATATAAAGTATAATTATAAACTATAAATAGACTTTAAGTTACTATAGTGAACTTATTAAACCTATAAGCCAATTTATATATATCTTTAAGTCTATTTATATAATCAAACCTATAGTTACTATAGTTAATCTATTAAACCTATAAGCCTATTTGTATATCTTTAAGTTACTATAGTTAACCTATTAAATCTATAAGCCTATTTATATATATCTTTAAGCCTATTTATATAAACAAACCTATAAGCCTATTAATTATAAACAAACCTATAAGCCTATTAATATAAACAAACCTATAAGCCTATTAATTATAAACTTAAGCCTATATATATAACTATAAAAGCTATATTTTTATAATCAAACCTTTAAGCCTATCGATTATAACTTTATATTACCTATTTATAAAGGTTTATTTATAAACTATAGGTTATTTATAAACTTAAATTATATGGGTTTATATATAAATAGGTTTGATTTATATAGCTATATAAAGTCTATAAATAACTATAAACATGCTTTAAGTTACTATAGTTAACCTACATATTTAAATATAGCTTTAATCCTATTTAAATAATCGCTTCATGGCCCATCGCTTCACAGTCCATCGCTTGCCTCTCTCTCCCATCGCTTCACAGTCCATCGGTTGCCTCTCTCTCCCATTCGGGCTGCTGCGGACTTGGCCAGCCATGCCCACCGCTCACCTCTCTCTCCCTCGCGATTCTGCCCCCGTGCACACACATGGCAATCTCTCTCTCTCTGCTCCATCTTCCACCGCCATAGCTAGGCTCCTTCATTCAAATTTCAAATTTGAATTTCCCTCCCTCTAGTCAAGGGGCCATTCCCACGTGCCACTTCCACAAACACTAGGGTCTTTTCACATTACAATTAAAAAAAGACCTAACGAGGCTTAAAAAAGGTAAGTTGAAGAAGTTATAAATATCTATACCAAATAATGATCACACCTAGGGCAATGTTCAGTCTCAATACCTGTTAACCTGAGGCTCTTGATCAAATTTGTTGGTGGTTCTAGATTTAGAAGGTGAGATGGGGTCACGTATCAACTTGACCCATGCCCAACACATGACCTCAAAAACATCATATTTGACACAAGCCTCACCTTATTGTTATAATTATTCCTATGCTTTACAAGGGTTATCACAACCCTTTTTTGCAACCCGTGAGTTGGAATAAGTGCCTATAGGCATGGTGAATTGGAATAAGTGCCTACGAGCATAAATCCCCCCAAAAAAAAACTTAACCCTCGCCTTCTTAAACTTATCTAGTTTCAATCGGAGCTCCACGTTCACTAAATCAATTATAGAAATCTTATATGCCCCCAGATACACTTGTAGTGCAAGCATAATTGTGTTTGCTAGGTCACCTATGACAAACAATCGAGCACCCTTAATGCAACCACATGAGACATGGTAATTTTCCACCCATATATAACACCTCTCGGGGATTACACTGAAGGTATGCTTCAAATATTAAACCCGTATAGGAAGGGGTTGGGCATGTAGGTAGTCCACACAATTAGAAACCCACATGCAAAACTAACACATATTGCCACATTGATGAATAAATTTGATGGAACAAGAAACAAATTTCAACATTTAGAGTTGTTTGATAACTTTTAGAAACCCTATAATCCCATACAGGTTAGGGCCTTTACATTGACACTTAAGGTTAGGGCCTTTACATTTAGAGTTGTTTGATAACTTTTAGAAACCCTATAATCCCATAAAGGTTAGGGCCTTTACATTGACACTTAAGGGCCAAGGTGATCTAATGGTTTGGATCACCTTTTAGAAACTCTAATTAACAAAATTAAAGTTTAAGTTTTAAACTTCCACGCTGCAACCTTATCCGGCTCTCTCTCTCTGTAGGCTCTGTGGGGCGCAGGTTTGTTGGGCGGCTACTGGCTTCAGCTGCTCTCTTCTTGTAGGCAAAGAGCCATGTCGACACCCTCTCTCAGGCTTGGTTTTCTTTAGGTGTCCTCTTATTGCTGAGCAGGCCCACTCTCTTGATTTTCTTCCTATGCAACATATACAAGTCATTGCATAGTTGCTGGCCACATCTTCTATAGCACCGCAGACAGAGCAGCCAGCATAAACTTGTCTACGCAGGCCCACTCTCTTGATTTTCTTCCTACGCAGCATATACTCATTGCATTGTTGCCGGCCACTATTTCTACAGTAGCGCAGACATAGCATCGTTTCTACAACCCACTATTTCTACAGCAGCGCAGACATAGCATCGTTTCTACAACCCACATAAACTTGGGTATAGTTGGCCACTATTTCTACAGCACCGCAGACAGAGCATCGTTTCTACAACCCACATAAACTTGGGTATCAGTCTCTCACCTTATCGTTGTTTTGTTCAGCCTTTCTGGAACTCACCCTAATTTTTTTCAGCTGCTCCTTAAAAACCTGATTTTCAGCTTCTGGAAATCCAAATTTCGAGTGTTTTTTTTCTTTTTCTTTTCCAACGCTACAATAGTATGCTTGAATAGGATCTTCTTGGCACTGCTAGCCTCTACTCTATAGGAGTGAGATGGGCGCTTGAGGACTAGCACTGCAGCTCCATGCACCTGGTGGAGGTCATCCCTGTGCACCCCGTACCAGCTTTTCACTACCCAATCTTCTCCCCCGTATCAGTTTCAACATCACCATTCAATTTGCTAAGAAGTGCAACCCAAATCTATATCAGGTTTTTTCTCTTCAACCATTCCTGATTTTTTGAATTCTTGCATGCTTTTTTTTTTCTACTCTATGTCAATAGGTATGATCTGAATTTTAATTGACATGTTCAAAACTTTAAATCTAATCATAGATAATGATTTAATATGACACAAAAATATGTGTACCTTGTTGTATCATTGAATTTGATAATGGATGCGGTGATGTCCAAGTGCTAGTTGTCAATGACAAGGTGGGAAAGTAGGTTTGTATTACATAAGCGACATGGACGTCAAGGAAATTTTGAAAAAGAGCAAGACCATTTCAAATTCTTAAAGGGTGGGATAATTTGAATTTAAAATTGGGCGGGATAATTTGAATGCTCTACCACATGCTAGAGCTGGAGAAATGCATTCTAGCTCTACCACATGGTAGAGCTGGAGTTGAAATGACTTAAACTAGTGCAAGATTACTTGAAATGAAAAATCATCCATCTAGTATCGTACCTCTATTCATAGCATAGCTTCTTCCCTCTCTCCTTGCTTGAAATTGTACTTTCCTGCTCTTACACTCTAAGCATGAGATCTATGCAAGAGAGCTCTCATAATAATGCAAGATGTAGCTCCTAATGCAAGACCTAGCTCTATGCATGAGAACTCTTTCACTTTTTTCATGAGATCTATCCATGGGAGCTCTTATAATAATGCAAGATATAGCTCTATGTATGAGAGCTCTTATAATAATTAATGCAAGATCTAACTCTATGCATGCGATCTCTATGTATGAGAGCTCTTAATGCAAGATTTAGCTCTATGCATGAGAACTCTTTCACTCTATACATGAGATTTATCCATGGGAGCTCTTAATGCAAGATTTAGCTCTATGCATGAGAACTCTTTCACTCTATACATGAGATCTATCCATGGGAGCTCTTATAATAATGCAAGATATAGCTCTATGCATGAGATGTATGTAAGAGAGCTCTCATAATAATGCAAGATCTAACTCTATGCATGTGAGATCTATGTATGAGAGCTTTGAATGCAAGACCTAGCTCTATGCATTACAGCTCTTTCACTCTATACATGAGATCTATCCATGGGAACTCTTATAATAATGCAAGATATAGCTCTATGCATGCGAGCTCTATGTATGAGAGATCTTAATGTAAGACCTAGCTCTATGCATGACAGCTCTTTCACTCTATACATGAGATCTATCCATGGGAACTCTTATAATAATGCAAGATATAGCTCTATGCATGCGAGCTCTATGTATGAGAGATCTTAATGTAAGACCTAGCTCTATGAATGAGCTCTCTAATGCAAGACCAAGCTCTATGCATGGGAGCTCTATGTATGAGAGCTCTTAATGTAAGACCTAGCTCTTTGCATGAGAGCTCTAGTGCAAGACCAAAATCTCTATAGCTCTCATGCATGATATGAGAGATCTATGCATATGAGAGCTATTAATGCATGAGAGCTCTTACAATGCAAGAGGGATATCATGCATGAGACCTCTTAGAATACAAGAGAGCTCCATGCATAAGATTTCATGTATGATAACTCTATATGCATGAGAGCTCATCGATATGCATAAGAGCTCTCATGCATGAGATTATGCATGACAGCCCTCTATGCATAGGAGCTCTCACAATGACTCGCACTTGATAATAGCTGATCTATATGCATGAGAGCTCTCTATGCATGAGATTTGTGATCTATATGCATGGGAGCTCTCACAATGAATCACACACAATGATAGCTCTGCATGAGATTATGCATGATAGCCCTCTATGCATAGGAGCTCTCACAATGACTCGCACTTGATAATAGCTGATCTATATGCATGAGAGCTCTCTATGCATGAGATTTTTGATCTATATGCATGGGAGCTCTCACAATGAATCACACACAATGATAGCTCTATATTTATGAGATCTATATGCATGGATCTCTCATGGAAGAGATCCACGCTTGAGAGCTTTATGTAAGATCTCTCACAATGCATGAAAACTCTCTATGCATGAGAGCTCTCACACCTTGCGTAGATATATCCTAGATCTATATGCATGAGAGCCCTCTATGCATAATCGATAACACATGCATCATAGTAAATAAAAGTATGTAAATAATTCTCTATTGTGTTATTCTCTTGACCTCACGTCCTGACCATGCTTTGGTGTTAGGTCCTCACCACCTAGTTGTGGTAAGCTCTAAACCCAATGCTCTCTTTTTTATGTTGCAACCCACAAGGGTGCTATGGGAGTTTTTTATAAGAGCATTAGAGATCTCATGGCTACAAGAGATCTCTATGCATAAGATCTCTTATTTTCATTTATTTGCATTGAGTGTACGAGCTCTCGTGCGCTGCATGATATCTCTATATGCATGTGAGTTCTCTATCCATGAGAGCTCGCATTTATTAAGAGCTCTTTTGCAGAGAGCTCGCATTTATTAAGAGCTCTTTTGCAGAGAGCTCTCATTTTCATGAGTGTAAGCGCTCTCATACATATGAGAGCTACATAGAGTTCACATGCATTGAGCTCATGCATGTGAGAGATTGTTATGCCTAGAGTGATCACATGCATGAACTCAATACATAAGATCTCTCACATGTAAGAGCTTAATGCATGGATCTCTCACATACACACTGCTCTCAATGCATAGAACTCTCAGCGCATAGAGATCTCACATGCACATATCTCCCAATGCATAGAGCCCAATGTATGATAAGATACTCAAACATAGTTCATAATATGGTTTTAATTGAAATTTTGTTGTATAGAAAATGTGGATATGGGAACGAAAAGGTGATACTAGTGTGGTCGGAAGGCAATACACCACCATGACGAAGTAACATTGATAATAACCCAAACGAATCCACTCTCCAAGCCCTCACTCATCTCAAGAAATATGGATCTAGCAGATGGATTTAGTACATGATGTAGAGGTTTGTCCCCTTTGAAGCCTCCATCTATGCCCCTATCTATGCCCATGTCACTACTTTTATCCTGTCATTTATCGTAATCATCTTCGACGATCCTCTCGTAACCCTTCCCATGTTTTCTTCACTATTCTTAGCTCCATGCACCTGACGGAGTTCACCAGTATTGCCTGGGAGGTCATCCCTGTGCACCCTCTGCTCTGGAGATATTGGCTCAGCTTCAAGTAGATTTTTGACTACCTACTGCTTCTGCTCTCTACTGGCCTGTACCAGCTTTTCACTACCCAATCTTCTTGCCCGTATCAGTTTCAATATCTTCTCCCCCGTATCAGTTTCAATATCTTCTCCCCCGTATCAGTTTCAACATCACCATTGCTAAGAAGTGCAACCCAAATCTGTATCAAGATTTTTCTCTTCAACCATTCTTGATTTTTTGAATTCTTGAATACTTTTATTTTCTACTCTATGTCAATGTGTATAATATGAATTCTAATTGACATGTTCAAAACTTTAAAGCTAATCATAGATAATGATTTAATATGAGACAAAAATATGTGTACCTTGTTGTATCGTTGAATTTGATAATGGATGCGGTGATATCCAAGTGCTAGTTGTCAATGACAAGATGGGAAAGTAGGTTTGTATTACATAAGCGACATGGACGTCAAGGAAAATTTGAAAAAGAGCAAGACCATTTAAAATTCTTAAAGGGCGGGATAATTTGAATTTAAAATTGGGCGGGATAATTTGAATGCTCTACCACATGCTAGAGCTGGAGAAATGCATTCTAGCTCTACCACATAGAGCTGGAGTTGAAATGACTTAAACTAATGCAAGATGACTTGAAATGACAAACCATCCATCTAGTATCGTACCTCTATCTTGACTTGAAGAGTCAAAAATCACTTACTCTTACCTACTAGGCCTTTCAAGGTTCTATGCTATGGCTGACCTTACTAGTCACGCCCATTTAGGTCAAGCTCTACCACATGGTTCCACCCCAGCTAGACTTTAGAGTGTTCTAGCTCTACCATGTGGTACAGCTACATTTATGCAACAAAAGATTTGTGAGACAATCTGGGTATGCATAGTGAATTGATTCTTCTCTTTGTATGGGTGACCCCATCAGAGAACGGACCACACGGACTTGTGCTAGGGAAGTTGCTCTATGTCCACATCACTCCGTGCATGCATTTGGAGATCGCAATCACTTCTTCCAGCGCGTCAAAGTTGGGTCCCGGCGAAGATAGTGCAAAATCGCCATAACAGAGTTTCGGATCCGAAATGAGTCCAAATCGCATCTGAACACAACAACAAAGATCCGGGTTGCTTGCCACACATTTGTCCATGCATGATTCGAATTTCATGCCTCTTCGGTGCCGTTTGGGCCACTGTTGGAAATTTCCACCATTTACCATGCTCGTGCATCTTTTTCGTCGAGAACCCGGATTCGGACAGTTAGAAGTTGAGGATGCGGGACCCCATCAGAGAACGGACCACACGGACTTGTGTTAGGGAAGTTGCTCTATGTCCACATCACTCCGTGCATGGATTTGGGCATCGCAATCAGTTCTCCCATCGCATCAAAGTTGGGTCCCGGTCAAGATAGTGCAAAATCGCCATAATAGAGTTTCGGATCCGAAATGAGTCCGAATCGCATGTGAACACAACAAGAAAGATCCGGGTTGCTTGCAACACATTTGTCCATGCATGATTCGATTTTCATGCCTCTTCGGCACCGTTTGGGCCCCTGTTGGAAATTTTCGTCATTTGGCACGCTCGTGCATCTTTTTCGAGAACCCGGATTCGGACAGTTAGAAGTTGAGGATCCGGGACCCCATTAGAGAACGGACCACACCGACTTGTGCTAGGGAAGTTGCTCTATGTCCACATCACTCTGTGCATGGATTTGGGCATCGCAATCACTTCTCCCAGCGCATCAAAGTTGGGTCCTGGCCAAGATAGTGCAAAATCACCATAACAGAGTTTCGGATCCGAAATGAGTCCGAATCACATCTCAACACAACAACAAAGATCCGGGTTGCTTGCCAGACATTTGTCCATGCATGATTCAATTTTCATGCCTCTTCGGCGTCGTTTGGGCCATGGTTGGAAATTTCCGCCATTTACCACGCTCATGCATCTTTTTCGAGAACCCGGATTCGGACACTTAGAAGTTGAGGATCTGGGACCCCATCAGAGAACGGACCACACGGACTTGTGTTAGGGAAGTTGCTCTATGTCCACATCACTCCGTGCATGGATTTGGGCATCACAATCAATTCTCCCAGCGCGTCAAAGTTGGGTCCCAGCGATGATAGTGCAAAATTGCCATAACAGAGTTTCGGGTCCGAAATTTGTCCGAATCGCATCTAAACACAACAAGAAAGATCCGGGTTGCTTGCCACACATTTCTCCATGTATGATTGGAATTTCATGCCTCTTCGGCGCCATCTGTGCCACGGTTGGAAATTTGCACCATTTGGCACGCTCGTGCATCTTTTTCGAGAACCTGGATTCAGACAGTTAGAAGTTGAGGATCCGGGACCCCATCGGAGAATGGACCACACGGACTTGTGCTAGGGAAGTTGCTCTATGTCCACATCACTCTGTGCATGGATTTGGGCATCGCAATCAGTTCTCCCAATGCGTCAAAGTTGGGTCCCGGCCAAGATAGTGCAAAATCGCCATAACAGAGTTTCGGATCTGAAATGAGTCCGAATCGCATCTGAACACAACAAGAAAGATCCGGGTTTCTTGCCACACATTTATCGATGCATGATTCGATATTCATGCCTCTTCGGCACCGTTTAGACCCCTGTTGGAAATTTCCACCATTTGGCACGCTCGTGCATCTTTTTCGAGAACCCGGATTCGGACAGTTAGAAGTTGAGGATCCGAGACCCCATCAGAGAACGGACCACACGGACTTGTGATAGGGAAGTTGCTCTATGTCCACATCACTCCGTGCATGGATTTGGGCATCGCAATCACTTCTCCCAGCGCGTCAAAGTTGGGTCCCGTGAAGATAGTGCAAAATCGCCATAACAGAGTTTCGGATCCGAAATGAGTCCGAATCGCATCTCAACACAACAAGAAAGATCCAGGTTGGTTGCCACACATTTGTCCATGCATGATTCAAATTTCATGCCCTCTTCGGTGCCGTTTGAGCCACGGTTGGAAATTTCTGCCATTTGGCACGCTCGTGCATCTTTTTCGAGAACCCGAATTTAGACATTTAGAAGTTGAGGATCTGGGACCCCATGAGAGAACGGACCACATGGACTTGTGCTAGGAAAGTTGCTATATGTCCACATCACTCCGTGCATGGATTTGGGCATAGCTATTAGTTCTCCCAGCGCGTCAAAGTTGGGTCCCGGCGAAGATAGTGCAAAATCGCCATAACAGAGTTTCGGATCCGAAATGAGTCCGAATCGCATCTGAACACAACAAGAAAGATCTGGGTTGCTTGCCACACATTTGTCCATGCATGATTCAATTTTCATGCCTCTTCGGTGCCGTTTGGGCCACGGTTGGAAATTTTTGCCATTTGGTACACTCGTGCATCTTTTTCGAGAACTCGGATTCGGACAGTTAGAAGTTGAGGATCCGGGTCCCCATCAGAGAACGGACCACACGGACTTGAGCTAGGAAAGTTGCTGTATGTCCACAAACATCACTCTGTGCATGCATTTGGAGATCGCAATCACTTCTCCCAACGCGTCAAAGTTGGGTCCTGCGGCGACGATAGTGCAAAATCGCCATAAAAAGTTTCGGATCCGAAATGAGTCCGAATCGCATCTAAACACAACAAGAAAGATCCAGGTTGCTTTGCAACACATTTGTCCATGCATGATTCGAATTTCATGTCTCTTCGGCACCGTTTGGGCCATTGTTGAAAATTTTCGCCATTTACCATGCTCGTGTATCTTTTTCGAGAACCCGGATTCGGACAGTTAGAAGTTGAGGATCCAGGACCCCATCAGAGAACGGACCCCATCAGAGAACGGACCACACGGACTTGCGCTAGGGAAGTTGCTCTATGTCCACATCACTCCGTGCATGGATTTGGGCATCGCAATCAGTTCTCCTAGCGCGTCAAAGTTGGGTCCCGGCCAAGATAGTGCAAAATCGCCATAACAGAGTTTCGGATCTGAAATGAGTCCGAATCGCATTTGAACACAACAAGAAAGGTCCGGGTTTCTTGCCACACATTTGTCGATGCATGATTTGATATTCATGCCTCTTCGGCACCGTTTGGGCCCCTGTTGAAAATTTCCACCATTTGGTAGGCTCGTGCATCTTTTTCGAGAACCTAGATTCGGACAGTTTAGAAGTTGAGGATCTGGGACCCCATCAGAGAACGGACCACACGGACTTGTGCTAGGGAAGTTGCTCTATGTCCACATCACTCCGTGCATGGATTTGGGCATCGCAATCACTTCTCCGAGCGCGTCAAAGTTGGGTCCCGACGAAGATAGTGCAAAATCGCCATAACAGAGTTTCGGATCCGAAATGAGTCCAAATCGCATCTGAACACAACAAGAAAGATCCAGGTTGGCTGCCACACATTTGTCCATGCATGATTCGAATTTAATGCCTTTTTAGGTGCCGTTTGGGCCACGGTTGGAAATTTTCGCCATTTGGCACGCTCGTGCATCTTTTTCGAGAACCCGAATTCAGACATTTAGAAGTTGAGGATCTGGGACCCCATGAGAGAACGGACCACACGGACTTTGTAAGATTCCTCCCCCACCCCCTTTTTGATGTCTAGTATCTTTCCCTGTAATCAATCCCTCTTCAGAAATATAAAGACCTTGTTTCTATCTGTTTTAGCCTAGAGAGAGAAAAATATTCTAGAGAGAGAATATTCAGATTTTGAATATTTTTGGATAGAAAAATATCTCTTCTAATTCAGATGAGTTCCCCTGAAACAGAAATTCAAAAAGAATTTTCCAATGTGCAATTGGAATTAATTGAAAATAGCTATAAAGAACCTTAGCCTAAGGGTCTAGATTTTCAGAAATCTTTAGACTATGGTCCAATTAAGGTTCCTATGGACCAATAGCATCAATCCATGTGTAGGGAGGAGATAAATCCAACTTGTAAAAAGAAAATACCCAAAAATGAGTAAATGCTCACATAAGATGAAGAGTTGAAAATGTACAAGGATTATTAGTAAAAAACTATGAGCAATATTAAAAATATGACATATGTAAGGAAGGGGAATTCTTTAAAGGAGGTGCATATTTCACATAAGATGAAGAGTTGAAAATGTACAAGGATTATTAGTAAAAAACTATGAGCAATATTAAAAATATGACATATGTAAGGAAGGGGAATTCTTTAAAGGAGGTGCATATTTCACATAAGATGAAGAGTTGAAAATGTACAAGGTTTATTAGTAAAAAAAAAAAACTATGAGCAATATTAAAATGATTCCATTATGACACATATGTAAGGAAGGGGAGTTCTTTAAAGGAGGTGCATATTTCACATGCTTGAATGAGTTTTAAACTCATAAAAATTGAGATATTTCATCTCTCCTCTCTCCTCATTTAAGTCTAGTTCCAAAAAGTTAGCTTAACTGACCTAAAAAATGGTCAAATATTGACCAAACTGATTTAGAAAATTCTAGAATCAGTTTGTTTGGTTAGGAGCTCAATTTTTCCTATAAATAGAAGCCTCCCCCTTGTTGAAAAATATATAGTGTTTATGCATCGTTACTCTACTCCACCTAAGCCAGAAACTGTGAATTCATTTAATAATTCACTAGTTTTTGGAGCTTCCCTCTTTCTTCAATCCCCATTAGTGGCTCCATCAACATACTTAACCAATTCATTGGTTGGGGGCCTCTACCGTGAACAAAGAATCAAGCAAGTTGTAAGGTAATTAGTGAATATTGATCTTTCTATAATTTCTCAATGTTTCTCTCTTCTCAACCCCTCTCAAGCTTGAGAAGTTTAATTGGTATGGTTTTTTTTAATGCTATTGAAGTTTGAATAGTAGTGAAGAGTTACATAATGCTATTGAAGTTAATTTTCATTTATGTTTAAATTATAATGATTTTTATGTAAATTCTCTCTCTCACTCAAGAAATGGTCATACTCATGAACCGTTCTCAATCCAAATCAAGCTTTTCATAAAGCTTTTCCTTAACCCAAGATTAAGCTATGCTTGAGGCCAAATTAATGGCTTTTTTCTATGCTTTTAGTTTATGTATATTAATGATTCAATCCATTATGGATTGATAATCCAATTAGAGATTATTTTAATTATTTTCTTAATGATAAGCATTATCCCTTAGAAAATTTGAGATTTATCAGTCATAGCAGCGGAGCTATGGCAAAATTTTTATAAAAATTATGCATAAAATAATCTCATTCAAAGCATAAAAAGAGGACTTCCTACCATATTCTAGGAATTATCATCCTAGATTAATTGAAAGAATTTCATTACAATCATGGAGAAATTGAATTTTAATATTAGGCATAATGGATAAATTTTTATATCAAAAGTGTTATTTTTACCATTTTTATTTCATGCATAGAAGTATGCATAATGGAAAAATTTTTATATCAAAAGTGTTACTTTTATCATATTGGATTTCATGCATAGAGGTATGCATAAAAGTTGATTATTTTATTATAAAAGTGTGACTTTTATCATAATTGAATTTCATGCATATAGGTATGCATAAAAGATATTCTTTTTATACTAAAAGTGTGATTTTCCTCATAAATGGATTTTATGCTTAACTTAGATGCATAAGAGAAATTTTTTTTATTCTAAAAGTGTAATTCCTACCAAATTGAATTTATGCATAAGAAGATGCATAAAAGATTGATTTTTTAATTCAAAAGTGTCATTCTCATCTAAATTGAATTTATGTATAGAAAAATGCATAAAAGATTAAAATTTAATTCAAAAGTGTCATTTTCATTAAAAATGAATTTATGCATAGGAAGATGCATAAAAGATTGATTTTTACTTTGAAAATATTAATCTCCTTAAATAGAATTTATTCATAAATAAATGTGTAAAGAAATCTTATATCAAATGTAAGAATTCTCTTGTATTCTATAAATAGATAAGAGATGTGATAGGATGTGATAAGAGGTGTGATAAGATGCTTATGAAATAAGTTAGGAGGTGATAAGAGATGTGATAAGAGGTGTGATAAGAGGTGATAAGATGCTTATGAAATAAGTTAGGAGGTGGTAAGATGAATTAAGATGTGTATGGGGGGATGAGGTAAGAAGTGTATGTGATAGGATAAGATGTATATGGGTTGTGATAGGGCGAGAATGGATGTGATGTAAAAGATTAGATGCGAAGGTATATGGGGTTATATAAATGGGAATGTGGAAATGGATGTATGTATGTGGATGTGTGGATGTGGAGATGGGAGTGTGGATGTATGAACGTGAAAATGGATATATGCATGAAGATATATATGCATAGATGTGAATGTGGATGTAGATGTGGATGTATAGATGTGAATGGATGTGGATGTATAGATGTGAATGGGAATGTGGATGTGGATGTATGTGAATGTGGATGTAGATGTGGATGTATAGATGTGAATGTGGAATGTGGATGTGGATGTATGTGAATGTGAATGTAGATGTGGATGTATGTGAATGTGAATGTAGATGTGGATGTATAGATGTGAATGTGGAATGTGGATGTATAGATGTGGATGTATGGGAATGTGGATGTGGATGTATGTGAATGTGAATGTGGATGTGGATGTATGTATGTATGTGGATGTAGATGTGGATGTATGGATGTGTATGTATGAATGTGGATATGGGATGTGGATGTATAAATGAGGATGTGAAAATGGAGGTAAGCATGTAGATGTGGATGTATGAACGTGAAAATGGATATATGCATGAAGATATATATGCATAGATGTGAATGTGGATGTAGATGTGGATGTATAGATGTGAATGGATGTGGATGTATAGATGTGAATGGGAATGTGGATGTGGATGTATGTGAATGTGGATGTAGATGTGGATGTATAGATGTGAATGTGGAATGTGGATGTGGATGTATGTATGTATGTGGATGTATAGATGTGAATGGGAATGGGGATGTGGATGTATGTGAATGTGAATGTAGATGTGGATGTATAGATGTGAATGTGGAATGTGGATGTATAGATGTGGATGTATGGGAATGTGGATGTGGATGTATGTGAATGTGAATGTGGATGTGGATGTATGTATGTATGTGGATGTAGATGTGGATGTATGGATGTGTATGTATGAATGTGGATATGGGATGTGGATGTATAAATGAGGATGTGAAAATGGAGGTAAGCATGTAGATGTGGATGTATGGATGTGAATGTGGATGTGGATGTGGATGTATGGATGTGGATATGGATGTGTATGTATGAATGTGGATATGGGATGTGGATGTATAAATGAAGATGTGAAAATGGAGATAAGCATGTAGATGTGGATGTATGGATGTGAATGTGGATATGGATGTGGATGTATGGATGTGGATATGGATGTGAATATATGATATGTGATGTGAAGGAATTTGAAGTGAAGAGATGGAAAATGAGGTGATTGGATGAGTACACATATAAATGGAATGTGGAATAAGTAATGTGGATTAATGAGGAACAATGTGGAAAAATGAGAGTTAATATAGAAACTGTATTTGTAAACTGTTTGTAAATGCTGTTTGTAAATGGCTGTTTTATGTCAAGAATGCTGGGGAAGCATTTTGACCGTCTTGTGATTAAGGTCGTGGAGACCTAACTGATAAAGTTGCAACTGCTGACGGAGAGTCAATGGAGGACGTCTCGCGTAGCAAGGTCGACCGAGGTCTTGACCAGCCTCGGTTCGATTAAAATGGTGAGCTTCCGGTACGGTGGATGAGGGACCAAGGAAGCGGCCTATGAGTGAAGCGCTAGGTCACCTGCGAAGGATCCTAGAGGGTGCTGACCATACGGTGCTCGGGCTCTGGGTCGCCTAGGATACCCACGCGTGCGTCGAGGAAGATATTGGAACAAGGAGTAAGAGTTGTTTTGTGAAACCGGGCATGGATCTGGTTGACTGACCTTGCTGGTCCTCAACGGATGAGTCCATGGCTCTTTTATATGGATCTGTTGGTTGATCTTGCTGATCTTCAACGAGAGTCCATCTTGATAAATGATTATATTGCCGAGTATTATGGGCTAGGAACTATGGAAACGGCCTCTGTGTGGACAGGTGGTGAGCGTTCTAGTTGCCAATGATGCCATAGATACTCTGATGAAGGAATGATGGGAAATTATGAATCAACCAAATAAATTGGAAGATTGTGATCAGTGGTACTATGGTTTCATTAAAGGATTGTTTTAAAGTTAGCTGAAGCTAAGAAAAAGGCAATTTCATATTGGGTGTGTAAGTGGTGTGGCTAGTTTTATGTTTGCATGAACTTCCGGCTAGGGGGCCTTGGAACTCTTTTCCTTAGTACCCGGGACAAAACCTAACCAAATTCCAAATTGGATCCCATCACTACAGTGGTTGGGCGGTTGGCTAACCCATGGGATCGGATGGGGTTAGGCTGGACTGATGGATCCGTAAATCGAGACTCAACTTTTGTTAATACGATAGATAAAGTAAATCCCGGACAGTAATTGTTCTATGGATAGGAATCAACGGCTGTGCCTCTTGAATGGGAAAAAAAGCGTTGATCCCAATGATCCAAGTGCAAGTTTCTTCCTTGATCTGATCTAGTATCTTGAAGATACAATTGGATCAGCTTGATCAGAAATGATCTTGTCTTTGTTAGAGAAAAAAATTATCCTGGTGGAATCGCCCGTGCTTTCCGATAAGGGAAGTTTTTTCCGGGTTCGGTTTTGGAAAAACCGACGGATTAGTCTCTTGTCCGGATATCTGTGGACGAGGCCCCGAATGTGGGACCCCTGTCCCGCGCGAGAAGTGCTACTTCCGCTGCTAGTACCGAATCCGTTGCTCGGTGGGAACAGGGGGACCTCACAGTTGGTATCAGAGCAGCTTTTGAAAGCTAATAAAGATAATTAAATTCTTATCTGAAATTGGTAATAAGAATTCAGAAACAGCATTTTCATAATGTATTTTCATCCCGTAAGCTTCTTTAATGAAGAAATTTTAATCAAAGAAATTGTTTTTATAGATGGAAGTTCCACATTTATCTGGTATTCCCGACCTCACCCAGTCTCAAGATATGATTGCATTTGCCTTCGAGCATCTCATCTCTTCCGCTTCAACTCAAACAAGCCGAGTAAGACTTGCATGCCATTTCACGGATTTATATTTTCCTACCCCAGTGGAGAGAATTCAACATAAGTGGGTTGCAGGGCAATATGTCCACGCCCATTGCAACCGCCGTACAATGCTGTGGCAGAATCTCTCATTGACTATGATCCTGTTAAAGCTGAAAATGGTGCGTGGTGTCATTCTATATCATTCGACACCTTGAAATTTCAGACTTTCATGTCAAATTTATAGACTCCTTAGTCGATTTATCCCTAAGGAGAAAATAATAACTTCCTTCGCAGTTCGAGAACTTATGTAACAGGGCATGACTATGGCCCAGTACCGTCGTCTTATACGTCTCTCGAAGAGATTTTGAATTTTGGAGCCGAGCCACTCTATGTAATTATTGCAACTTGTATATAAATATACAAATGTTTTTTTTTACGGACGATCGGATAAAGAAAAATCTATTTATCAGACTTAAGTCATAGATCTCCAATAAGATCAACTGAGGAGCAAATTATGTCAAAAGTTTATCAAGACGCACAAAAAGGTTGTAATTGTTTGATATAATTCATACAAATTGTTAATTCAAATTGAAATTCGTAAATTAGTAATTGGGTCTTCAATTGGAAGTACCGCAATTGTATGGAACCCTGACTTGCTTGAGACCTAGACATGATGGTATTTACCTTATAGTTTCGAGTATCATGACTATCCGTATATACCGAGGGTATAACTGCAGCTCTTTACCGACAGTATATACGAGTAAATCTAAGACTTGAAATTATAAGCGTTAATGCTATCCAGATGATGATTTCGAATGTGGTTGATATGATTTTTAATTCTGTTTGAGAATTGATGAATTGAATTGGATTCTGATTGAAAAATGACGATTTTCGAAATTTAGTTGAAATGTAATAAGCTGAGCGAAACCACAATGAGGATGAATGGGACGAGTCCCAGTGATGATATTCATAACTGGAATGATGATAATGATTTCAGCAAATCACTATGAGATTAGTGGATTGTGCTGTCAGATTGCTACTGTTAACACTTGAGACGGTAGATTAAGTTAAGGGATGACAAATTGAGAACTTGCTTAACTAAAATTCCTGTGGAGGAATGTTCAGAAGGAAAATTTTCAGACTAATGGACCATTATCATGTTAAAGATATGAATGATATGATCTGAATGAATTGTTATTTAATGATGAGTTCTATATAAGGGATAATTATCCCCGTATTCTGTTGGGTTGACCAGAATATAAGGAACCCCAGAATAAATTGGATCTTAAGAAAAAGAGTTGTCCTCTACCTTGCGAGATGAGGACATCTCGCACTTTTCAAGTGGGGTAGAATGTAAGATTCTCCCCCAGCCTTAGAGGTATACAGGAGTAAGAATCTCCCTTTCTGATCTTATAATTATTCTCTCTCTAAAATTAAAAGAAAGATTCTGTTTAAAAAAGGAAGAACCTTTTTCCTGAATACTTCTCAAGAGTCCCACCTGTTTTAAGATTCAGAACAATGAGTTCAGAAGTGAGAATCGATGTTTTGGATATCAAGGTTTTGGATATCAAGGTTTTGGTCTTCATTCGAGTACGGCCCAAAAGAAGTTCTTTATCTCTTGGGAAGAAGTTATCTCCCAGATATTGTGGACCAAAGAAAGTAGATGATTTAGCTTACGAACTTCTTTTATCTCCTCATCTCAAAGTTTTGAATGCCTTCTATAGAAAAAATGTGCCAAACCCAAATCATGGAAAGACGGTAAAACTTCAGTGGCAAGTTACCGTTGGCTTCTAAGTTACGCTAGCTCCTTCCTTTATATAAGTCGTAACTTTTACTTGTCGTTCACAGTAATCTTACTTCCATCGATCTCCTTTCTTTCTTAATCTCCTTCATGGCTTGGCAACAAGAATTAGTTTTATCCATGATGATTTCTCACCTTCAAGATGCAAGGGAGTCTGTGAAGAAAGATTTTATAGAGCAGTATGAGCGCTCACTTTTCCCTCACTTGGGAACTTCTGTAGCGCAGACAAAATGGCGGACCTATCAAGACATAACTAGGGTAACACCCTGGGGTCAGCAGCACTTTCGTAACAATGTCCGCTTGGCCATGGTTATTGAAGCTTTGGGTTTGGGTCCCCGATACTACTGCGTCATGAGATCAAGGCATCCTGGGTTTTCTGAGCGGGTCTTCTTACTGGCGTGTTTTCTTCCTCATGAGAAGATATGCCTTTACCCCGTTTTTGGCTTGCCTCTCAGAGGTCCTTTTCTTAGAACACCTCATACCACTGAGATAGGCGCAGCAATAACCCACAGAATCATTCCCATAGATGAGTTACCTTATACTTGTGCAGCTTGTGAGGACTGCTTTTGTGACCATATGATGGACGGGCTTATGGAAGTGTAAAGAGTTCCTCTATCTTTACTGTATAAGTTCCGAGAATGAATAAAGTTTAAATCTTGTTCGTATTTTGAATCTTGCTCTCTTTAAGACTTATCTTGGTGGTTAATCTTGATTAAAATTTTTCTCTAAGTCTCATATTCGTGCATCTTGCAAAATTATCCCAGTTTGCGAGATGAGGACATCTCGCATTTTTTTAAGTGGGGTAGAATGTAAGATTCCTCCCCCACCCCCTTTTTGATGTCTAGTATCTTTCCCTGTAATCAATCCCTCTTCAGAAATATAAAGACCTTGTTTCTATCTGTTTTAGCCTAGAGAGAGAAAAATATTCTAGAGAGAGAATATTCAGATTTTGAATATTTTTGGATAGAAAAATATCTCTTCTAATTCAGATGAGTTCCCCTGAAACAGAAATTCAAAAAGAATTTTCCAATGTGCAATTGGAATTAATTGAAAATAGCTATAAAGAACCTTAGCCTAAGGGTCTAGATTTTCAGAAATCTTTAGACTATGGTCCAATTAAGGTTCCTATGGACCAATAGCATCAATCCATGTGTAGGGAGGAGATAAATCCAACTTGTAAAAAGAAAATACCCAAAAATGAGTAAATGCTCACATAAGATGAAGAGTTGAAAATGTACAAGGATTATTAGTAAAAAACTATGAGCAATATTAAAAATATGACATATGTAAGGAAGGGGAATTCTTTAAAGGAGGTGCATATTTCACATAAGATGAAGAGTTGAAAATGTACAAGGATTATTAGTAAAAAACTATGAGCAATATTAAAAATATGACATATGTAAGGAAGGGGAATTCTTTAAAGGAGGTGCATATTTCACATAAGATGAAGAGTTGAAAATGTACAAGGTTTATTAGTAAAAAAAAAAAACTATGAGCAATATTAAAATGATTCCATTATGACACATATGTAAGGAAGGGGAGTTCTTTAAAGGAGGTGCATATTTCACATGCTTGAATGAGTTTTAAACTCATAAAAATTGAGATATTTCATCTCTCCTCTCTCCTCATTTAAGTCTAGTTCCAAAAAGTTAGCTTAACTGACCTAAAAAATGGTCAAATATTGACCAAACTGATTTAGAAAATTCTAGAATCAGTTTGTTTGGTTAGGAGCTCAATTTTTCCTATAAATAGAAGCCTCCCCCTTGTTGAAAAATATATAGTGTTTATGCATCGTTACTCTACTCCACCTAAGCCAGAAACTGTGAATTCATTTAATAATTCACTAGTTTTTGGAGCTTCCCTCTTTCTTCAATCCCCATTAGTGGCTCCATCAACATACTTAACCAATTGATTGGTTGGGGGCCTCTACCGTGAACAAAGAATCAAGCAAGTTGTAAGGTAATTAGTGAATATTGATCTTTCTATAATTTCTCAATGTTTCTCTCTTCTCAACCCCTCTCAAGCTTGAGAAGTTTAATTGGTATGGTTTTTTTTTAATGCTATTGAAGTTTGAATAGTAGTGAAGAGTTACATAATGCTATTGAAGTTAATTTTCATTTATGTTTAAATTCTAATGATTTTTATGTAAATTCTCTCTCTCACTCAAGAAATGATCATACTCATGAACCGTTCTCAATCCAAATCAAGCTTTTCATAAAGCTTTTCCTTAACCCAAGATTAAGCTATGCTTGAGGCCAAATTAATGGCTTTTTTCTATGCTTTTAGTTTATGTATATTAATGATTCAATCCATTATGGATTGATAATCCAATTAGAGATTATTTTAATTATTTTCTTAATGATAAGCATTATCCCTTAAAAAATTTGAGATTTATCAGTCATAGCAGCGGAGCTATGGCAAAATTTTTATAAAAATTATGCATAAAATAATCTCATTCAAAGCATAAAAAGAGGACTTCCTACCATATTCTAGGAATTATCATCCTAGATTAATTGAAAGAATTTCATTACAATCATGGAGAAATTGAATTTTAATATTAGGCATAATGGATAAATTTTTATATCAAAAGTGTTATTTTTACCATTTTTATTTCATGCATAGAAGTATGCATAATGGAAAAATTTTTATATCAAAAGTGTTACTTTTATCATATTGGATTTCATGCATAGAGGTATGCATAAAAGTTGATTATTTTATTATAAAAGTGTGACTTTTATCATAATTGAATTTCATGCATATAGGTATGCATAAAAGATATTCTTTTTATACTAAAAGTGTGATTTTCCTCATAAATGGATTTTATGCTTAACTTAGATGCATAAGAGAAATTTTTTTTATTCTAAAAGTGTAATTCCTACCAAATTGAATTTATGCATAAGAAGATGCATAAAAGATTGATTTTTTAATTCAAAAGTGTCATTCTCATCTAAATTGAATTTATGTATAGAAAAATGCATAAAAGATTAAAATTTAATTCAAAAGTGTCATTTTCATTAAAAATGAATTTATGCATAGGAAGATGCATAAAAGATTGATTTTTACTTTGAAAGTATTAATCTCCTTAAATAGAATTTATTCATAGATAAATGTGTAAAGAAATCTTATATTAAATGTAAGAATTCTCTTGTATTCTATAAATAGATAAGAGATGTGATAGGATGTGATAAGAGGTGTGATAAGATGCTTATGAAATAAGTTAGGAGGTGATAAGAGATGTGATAAGAGGTGTGATAAGAGGTGATAAGATGCTTATGAAATAAGTTAGGAGGTGGTAAGATGAATTAAGATGTGTATGGGGGGATGAGGTAAGAAGTGTATGTGATAGGATAAGATGTATATGGGTTGTGATAGGGCGAGAATGGATGTGATGTAAAAGATTAGATGCGAAGGTATATGGGGTTATATAAATGGGAATGTGGAAATGGATGTATGTATGTGGATGTGTGGATGTGGAGATGGGAGTGTGGATGTATGAACGTGAAAATGGATATATGCATGAAGATATATATGCATAGATGTGAATGTGGATGTAGATGTGGATGTATAGATGTGAATGGATGTGGATGTATAGATGTGAATGGGAATGTGGATGTGGATGTATGTGAATGTGGATGTAGATGTGGATGTATAGATGTGAATGTGGAATGTGGATGTGGATGTATGTGAATGTGAATGTAGATGTGGATGTATGTGAATGTGAATGTAGATGTGGATGTATAGATGTGAATGTGGAATGTGGATGTATAGATGTGGATGTATGGGAATGTGGATGTGGATGTATGTGAATGTGAATGTGGATGTGGATGTATGTATGTATGTGGATGTAGATGTGGATGTATGGATGTGTATGTATGAATGTGGATATGGGATGTGGATGTATAAATGAGGATGTGAAAATGGAGGTAAGCATGCAGATGTGGATGTATGAACGTGAAAATGGATATATGCATGAAGATATATATGCATAGATGTGAATGTGGATGTAGATGTGGATGTATAGATGTGAATGGATGTGGATGTATAGATGTGAATGGGAATGTGGATGTGGATGTATGTGAATGTGGATGTAGATGTGGATGTATAGATGTGAATGTGGAATGTGGATGTGGATGTATGTATGTATGTGGATGTATAGATGTGAATGGGAATGGGGATGTGGATGTATGTGAATGTGAATGTAGATGTGGATGTATAGATGTGAATGTGGAATGTGGATGTATAGATGTGGATGTATGGGAATGTGGATGTGGATGTATGTGAATGTGAATGTGGATGTGGATGTATGTATGTATGTGGATGTAGATGTGGATGTATGGATGTGTATGTATAAATGTGGATATGGGATGTGGATGTGAAAATGGAGGTAAGCATGTAGATGTGGATGTATGGATGTGAATGTGGATGTGGATGTGGATGTATGGATGTGGATATGGATGTGTATGTATGAATGTGGATATGGGATGTGGATGTATAAATGAAGATGTGAAAATGGAGATAAGCATGTAGATATGGATGTATGGATGTGAATGTGGATATGGATGTGGATGTATGGATGTGGATATGGATGTGAATATATGATATGTGATGTGAAGGAATTTGAAGTGAAGAGATGGAAAATGAGGTGATTGGATGAGTACACATATAAATGGAATGTGGAATAAGTAATGTGGATTAATGAGGAACAATGTGAAAAAATGAGAGTTAATATAGAAACTGTATTTGTAAACTGTTTGTAAATGCTATTTGTAAATGGCTGTTTTATGTCAAGAATGCTGGGGAAGCATTTTGACCGTCTTGTGATTAAGGTCGTGGAGACCTAACTAATAAAGTTGCAACTGCTGACGGAGAGTCAATGGAGGACGTCTCGCGTAGCAAGGTCGACCGAGGTCTTGACCAGCCTCGGTTCGATTAAAATGGTGAGCTTCCGGTACGGTGGATGAGGGACCAAGGAAGCGGCCTATGAGTGAAGCGCTAGGTCACCTGCGAAGGATCCTAGAGGGTGCTGACCATACGGTGCTCGGGCTCTGGGTCGCCTAGGATACCCACGCGTGCGTCGAGGAAGATATTGGAACAAGGAGTAAGAGTTGTTTTGTGAAACCGGGCATGGATCTGGTTGACTGACCTTGCTGGTCCTCAACGGATGAGTCCATGGCTCTTTTATATGGATCTGTTGGTTGATCTTGCTGATCTTCAACGAGAGTCCATCTTGATAAATGATTATATTGCCGAGTATTATGGGCTAGGAACTATGGAAACGGCCTCTGTGTGGACAGGTGGTGAGCGTTCTAGTTGCCAATGATGCCATAGATACTCTGATGAAGGAATGATGGGAAATTATGAATCAACCAAATAAATTGGAAGATTGTGATCAGTGGTACTATGGTTTCATTAAAGGATTGTTTTAAAGTTAGCTGAAGCTAAGAAAAAGGCAATTTCATATTGGGTGTGTAAGTGGTGTGGCTAGTTTTATGTTTGCATGAACTTCCGGCTAGGGGGCCTTGGAACTCTTTTCCTTAGTACCCGGGACAAAACCTAACCAAATTCCAAATTGGATCCCATCACTACAGTGGTTGGGCGGTTGGCTAACCCATGGGATCGGATGGGGTTAGGCTGGACTGATGGATCCGTAAATCGAGACTCAACTTTTGTTAATACGATAGATAAAGTAAATCCCGGACAGTAATTGTTCTATGGATAGGAATCAACGGCTGTGCCTCTTGAATGGGGAAAAAAGCGTTGATCCAAATGATCCAAGTGCAAGTTTCTTCCTTGATCTGATCTAGTATCTTGAAGATACAATTGGATCAGCTTGATCAGAAATGATCTTGTCTTCGTTAGAGAAAAAAATTATCCTGGTGGAATCGCCCGTGCTTTCCGGTAAGGGAAGTTTTTTCCGGGTTCGGTTTTGGAAAAACCGACGGATTAGTCTCTTGTCCGGATATCCGTGGACGAGGCCCCGAATGTGGGACCCCTGTCCCGCGCGAGAAGTGCTACTTCCGCTGCTAGTACCGAATCCGTTGCTCGGTGGGAACACGGGGACCTCACAGACTTGTGCTAGGGAAGTTGCTATATGTCCACATCACTCCGTGCATGGATTTGGGCATAGCTATTAGTTCTCCTAGCGCGTCAAAGTTGGGTCCCGGCGAAGATAGTGCAAAATCGCCATAACAGAGTTTCGGATCCGACATGAGTCCGAATCGCATCTGAACACAACAAGAAAGATCCGGGTTGCTTGCCACACATTTGTCCATGCATGATTCAATTTTCATGCGTCTTCGACGCCGTTTGGGCCACGGTTGGAAATTTCCGCCATTTGGCACACTCGTGCATCTTTTTCGAGAACCCGGATTCGGACAGTTAGAAGTTGAGGATCCGGGTCCCCATCAGAGAACGGACCACACGGACTTGAGCTAGGAAAGTTGCTGTATGTCCACAAACATCACTCCGTGCATGCATTTGGAGATCGCAATCACTTCTCCCAGCGCGTCAAAGTTGGGTCCTGCGACGAAGATAGTGCAAAATCGCCATAAAAGAGTTTCGGATCCGAAATGAGTCCGAATCGCATCTAAACACAACTAAAAAGATCCAGGTTGCTTGCCACACATTTGTCCATGCATGATTCGAATTTCATGTCTCTTCGGCACCGTTTGGGCCACTGTTGGAAATTTCCACCATTTACCATGCTCGTGCATCTTTTTCGTCGAGAACCCGGATTTGGACAGTTAGAAGTTGAGAATCCGGGACCCCATCAGAGAACGGACCACACAGACTTGTGCTAGGGAAGTTGCTCTATGTCCACATCACTCCGTGCATGGATTTGGGCATCGCAATCAGTTCTCCCAGCGCGTCAAAGTTGGGTCCCGGCCAAGATAGTGCAAAATTGCCATAACAGAGTTTCGGATCTGAAATGAGTCCGAATCGCATCTGAATACAACAAAAAAGATCCAGGTTTCTTGCCACACATTTGTCGATGCATGATTCGATTTTCATGCCTCTTCGGCACCGTTTGGACCCCTGTTGGAAATTTTCGCCATTTGGCACGCGCATGCATCTTTTTCGAGAACCCGGATTCGGACAGTTAGAAGTTGAGGATCCGGGACCCCATCAGAGAACGGACCACACGGACTTGTGCTAGGGAAGTTGCTCTATGTCCACATCACTCTGTGCATGGATTTGGGCATCGCAATCACTTCTCCCAGCGCGTCAAAGTTGGGTCCCGGCGGCGGCGAAGATAGTGCAAAATCACCATAACAGAGTTTCGGATCCGAAATGAGTCCGAATTGCATCTGAACACAACAAGAAAGATCCAGGTTGGTGGCCACACATTTGTCCATGCATGATTCGAATTTCATGCCCTCTTTGGTGCCGTTTGGGCCACGGTTGGAAATTTCCATTTGGCATGCTCGTGTATCTTTTTCGAGAACCCCGATTCAGACATCTAGAAGTTGAGGATCTGGGACCCCATGATGAGAGAACGGACCACACGGACTTGTGCTAGGGAAGTTGCTATATGTCCACATCACTCCGTGCATGGATTTGGGCATAGCAATTAGTTCTCCTAGCGCGTCAAAGTTGGGTCCCAGCGAAGATAGTGCAAAATCGCCATAACAGAGTTTCGGATCCGAAATGAGTCCGAATCGCATCTGAACACAACAAGAAAGATCCGGGTTGCTTGCCACACATTTGTCCATGCATGATTCAATTTTCATGCCTCTTCGGCGCCGTTTGGGCCACGGTTGGAAATTTCTGCCATTTGGCACACTCGTGCATCTTTTTCGTCGAGAACCCGGATTCGGACAGTTAGAAGTTGAGAATCCGGGTCCCCATCAGAGAACGGACCACACGGACTTGAGCTAGGAAAGTTGCTATATGTCCACAAACATCACTCCATGCATGCATTTGGAGATCACAATCACTTCTCTCCGAGTGCGTCAAAGTTGGGTCCCGCGCGCGGCGAAGATAGTGCAAAATCGCCATAAAAGAGTTTCGGATCCGAAATGAGTCCGAATCGCATAAAGATCCAGGTTGCTTGCCACACATTTGTCCATGCATGATTCGAATTTCATGTCTCTTCGGCACCGTTTGGGCCACTGTTGAAAATTTTCGCCATTTACCATGCTCGTGCATCTTTTTCGAGAACCCGAATTCGGACAGCTAGAAGTTGAGAATCCGGGACCCCATCAGAGAACGGACCACACGGACTTGTGTTAGGGAAGTTTCTCTATGTCCACATCACTCCGTGCATGGATTTGGGCATCGCAATCACTTCTCCCAGCGCGTCAAAGTTGGGTCCCGGCGAAGATAGTGCAAAATCGCCATAACAGAGTTTCGGATCCGAAATGAGTCCGAATCGCATCTGAATACAACAAGAAAGATCCAGGTTTCTTGCCACACATTTGTCCATGCATGATTCGATTTTCATGCCTCTTCGGTGCCGTTTGGGCCCCTATTAGAAATTTCCACCATTTGGCAGGCTCGTGCATCTTATTCGAGAACCTAGATTCGGACAGTTTAGAAGTTGAGGATCTGGGACCCCATCAGAGAACGGACCACACGGAGTTGTGCTAGGGAAGTTGCTCTATGTTCACATCACTCCGTGCATGGATTTGGGCATCGGAATTGGTTCTCCCAGCACGTCAAAGTTGGGTCCCGACGAAGATAGTGCAAAATTGCCATAACAGAGTTTCGGATCCGAAATGAGTACGAATAGCATCTAAACACAACAAGAAAGATTCGGGTTGCTTGCCACACATTTGTCCATGCATGATTCGATTTTCATGCCTCTTCGGCGCCGTTTGGGACCCTGTTGGAAATTTCTGCCATTTGGCACGCTCATGCATCTTTTTCGTCGAGAACCCGGATTCGGACAGTTTTAGAAGTTGAGGATCCGGGACCCCATCAGAGAACGGACCACATGGACTTGTGCTAGGGAAGTTACTCTATGTCCACATCACTCCGTGCACGAATTTGGGCACCGCAATCACTTCTCCCAGCGCGTCAAAGTTGGGTCCCAGTGCCATTCAACACACTTGTTTATCTCCTTGGTTCTCGTCATGGCCTCTTCTTGGAGTAATTGGTTTTGTTGATTTGCATGGTACACAGCTAGATCAATGCATTCTAGCTCTACCACATGGTAGAGCTAGACCTCAAATGCAATTCTAGCTCTACCACATGGTAGAGCTAGACCTCAAAGCAGTCTAGCTCTACGATGTGGTCTAGGTTGGATACTGCTCTACCACGTGGTGGAGCTAGATCAAATGCAATTCTAGCTTCTTGGTTCTTGTCATGTGAAGTAGATCTCATCTTGGAGTAATTGATTTTGTTAATCTGTATGGTACACAGCTAGATCGATGCATTCTAGCTCCGCCACATGGTAGAGCTAGATCGGATGCAATTGTAGCTCCTTGGTTCTCGTCATGTGAAGTAGGTCTCTTCTTAGAGTAATTGGTTTTGTTGATCTGCATGGTACACAAGTAGATCCAGGTTGCTTGCCACACATTTTTCCATGCATGATTCGAATTTCATGCCTCTTTGGCGCCGTTTGGGCCACGGTTGGAAATTTGTGCCATTTGGCACGCTTGTTCATCTGATTCAAACAGTTAGAAGTTGAGGATCCGGGACCCCATCGGAGAACGGACCACACGGACTTGTGCTAGGAAAGTTGCTCTATGTCCACATCACTCTGTGGGCGTCGCAATCACTTCTCCCGGTGCGTTAAAGTTTGGTCCCGGCGAAGATAGTGCAAAATCGCCATTACAGAGTTTCGGGTCCGAAATGAGTTTGAATCGCATCTGAACACAACAAGAAAGATCCGGGTTGCTTGCCACACATTTGTCCGTGCATGATTTGAATTTCATGCCTCTTAGGCACCGTTTGGGCTACGGTTGGAAATTTCTGCCATCTGGCATGCTCGTGCATCTTTTTCTCATCGCTCGAGAACCCAGATTCGGACAGTTAGAAGTTGAGGATCCGGGACCCCATCAGAGAACGAACCACACGGACTTGTGCTAGGGAAGTTGCTCTATGTCCACATCACTCTGTGCATAGATTTGGGCATCGGAATTAGTTCTCCAAGTGCGTCAAATTTGGGTCCCGGGGAAGATAGTGCAAAATCGCCATAACAGAGTTTCGGATCCGAAATGAGTCCGAATCGCATTCATACATCCATCTCCACATCCATATTCATACATCCACATCCTCATCCACATCCATACATCCACATCCACATCTACATCATACATACACATCCATACATCCATTTTCACATCCACATTTATACATTCGGATTCACATCCACATCCATACGTCCATTTTCACATCCACATTCATACGTCCACATCTACATTCATACATCCACATTCACATACATATTCACATCCATACATCTATACATTCACAACCGCGTTCACATTCATACATCCACATCCATACATCCATATCCACATTCACACATCCACATTCACATTCACATACATCCACATCCTTACATCCATATCCACATTTACACATCCACATTCACATTCACATACATCCACATTCTTACATCCATAGCCACATTCTCACATCCACATTCACATTCACATTCACATACATCTACATTCTTACATCCATTCTTTCACATACATACATCTCCATCTATTCCTCGTTCATTTTCATCTATCTGATTCATTTCACATCCTCATATCTATTTATAGAATACAAGAAAATTCTTATTTTTGATATAAGATTTCTTTACACATCTATTTATGCATAAATTCCATTTTAAGGAGGAGAATAACACTTTCGAAATAAAAATCAATCTTTTATGCATCTTCTTATGCATAAATTCATTTTAAATAAAAATTGACACTTTTGAATTAAAAATTAATATTTTATGCATCTTCCTATGCATAAAATCAAAATTGATGAGAATAACTCTTTTGAAGTAAAAATAGATTTCTTTATGCATCTTTCTATGCATAAAATTAAAATTGATGAAAATAACTCTTTTGAATTAAAAATAGATTTCTTTATGCATCTTTCTATGCATAAAATCAATATTGATGAGAATAACACTTTTAGATTAAAATAAATTCTTTATGCATCTTTCCATACATAAATCCAATTTAGTAGGAATTACACTTTTAGAATAAAAGAATTTTTCTTATGCATTCTATTTATGCATAAAATCACTTAAGATGAAAACCACACTTTTAATATATTAAAAAAATATCTTTTATGCATATGTTTATGCATACAATCATTTATGATTAAAATCACTCTTTTAATATAAAAATATCTTTTATGCATACGATTATGCATATAATAATTTAGATGAAAATCAAATATGATAAAAGTAACACTTTTATAATAATAAAAAAAAATCTTTCATGCATACTTCTATGCGCATGAAAATAATAATAAAAAATAATCTTTTATGCATACTTCTATGCGCATGAAAATCAATTATGATAAAAGTAACACTTTTATAATAAAATAATAATCTTTTATGCATACCTCTATGCATGAAATTTAATTATGATAAAAGTAACACTTTTATAAAAAAATAATAATCTTTTATGCATACCTCTATGCATGAAATTCAAATATGATAAAAGTAACACTTTTACAGTAAAATAATAATCTTTTATGCATACCTCTCTGCATGAAATTCAAATATGATAAAAGTAACACTTTTACAATAAAATAATAATCTTTTATGCATACCTCTATGCATGAAATTTAAATATGATAAAAGTAACACTTTTGTAATAAAATAATAATCTTTTATGCATACCTCTATGCATGAAATTCAAATATGATAAAAGTAACACTTTTACAATAAAATAATAATCTTTTATGCCTAAAAATCCATTTTGATGAAAGTAACACTTTCATAAGAAAATTATTCCTTTATGCATAAAAATCTATTTTGATGAAAGTAACACTTCCATAATAAAAAAAAATTATTCCTTTATGCATAAAAATAATAATAATTAATATGCATCTTCTATGCTTGAAAATGACACTTTTAGAGTATAGAATTGATAGGAATTACTCTTTTAGCACAATAAAAGATAATTCTTATTTCCAAAAATTTTGCCATAACCTCCTTTGTATGGCTGACCATTTTTTAAAATTTTCTACTTAATTTTATCTTAAAAATTAACTCTAATTGATTTAAAGTAATCTATACTAATCAAAATTCACTTATAAAAGAGAAAACATTATAAAAAGTTTAATTCCAACAATCTTCACTTAACTAGGATAAAGAAGGATTGATTCTAAGAAGAGAGAGGGGAAAAGCCTTTCGATCAAGGCATAACATCCATTTATCACTTCAAACAATCATAAACATTAGAAAAACATAAAATCAATAAGAAAAATACAAGAATCTCTACTTACATAATTTCGTGGAGCTTTCCTTTGGCTTGATGGTTTGAGGGTTCAACTCTTGTTTGTAACAAGAGTGGCCACCAATCTTTGGAAGAGGGAAATGTCAAAAACTAGTGAATTATTAATAAATTCACAGTTCTTGGCTTGGGAGGAGCAGAGTAACAGTGCATAAAACACTATTAAGTTTCAACAAAGGGGAGGGCTTCTATTTATAAGAAAAAGTGAGCCTCTAACCAAGCAAACTGATTCTAGAATTTTCCAGATCAGTTTGGTCAATTTTTGACCATTTTTAGGTCAGTTTTGCTCACTTTTTGGATCTAGTTGAAACAGGAGAGAGGAGAGATAAAAATATCCCATTATTTGAGAGTTTAAAACTCATTCAAGCATGTGAAATAGGCGCCCTCTTCATGAGGTAAATTTCCCCATGCAGAGGTGTCAAAAATGCATCATTTCACCTAAATATCTCTCTTTTTTAACTATTCACCTTGTCCTTAGTCAACTCTTCATCTTATGTGAGTATTTACTCATTTTTGGGGGATTTTTCTTTTATTTCTTCATTTATCTCCTCCCTACATTTGGATGAATCTTATTGGTCCATAGGAACCTTAATTTAAAATTTCGAAAAAATCTTCACCCCCAAGATAATGCCTCTTGAGCAGATTATACTTAATTTCTAATGCACCTTATCTTTTTAACTTCTATTTCAGGGGAACTTATTTTAATAAGATGAGGTATTTTTCTATCCAAAAATATTTAAAATATGAATATTTTCTCTCTCTAGGTCAAAACAGGTAGAAACAAGATCTCTTATATTTCTGAAGAGGAAAATGATTACAGGGGAAGATACTGGACATCCTGAGAGGTTGGGAAAGGAATCTCACATTCCTTGTAATAAGCAGCTAGATATTCCTATCACACATTATGAGCAAGAAATTACTTTTTTTTTTGAACAACATGTTATCTTCCTCATACAAGGTTTCTCCCCTTCATTTTTGCTTCATGTAACCTTTCTACCTCATGTAAGGATTATACCCTTTATTTCTTTCTTGATCATCCACAAATGTTACATGCTACTAGTGTTGAGGCTTACATGGAGCTTGTGGCATGAAAAGGGAAATGCACACCTACTCTCTCTCTCTCTCTCTCTCTCTCTCTCTCTCTCTCTCTTTCATTTTGTGTGTGTGTGTGTGTGTGTGTGTGAGAGAGAGAGAGAGAGAGAGAGAGAGAGAGAGAGAGAGAGAGAGTTCCAAGGAACTCAGAAAAAAAATCCAACATGAAAAGCTACATGGAACAAGAGAAGGACAAGAGAGAACCAAGTTGTAATGTATGTGCAATCAAATATGCCACCACGCATTTCTCCAAAGTTGTCAACAAAATGATGGCCTCCAGAAAATGATGGTCTGCTTACATTTCCAAAAGTTGTCACTCAATGAAATGATGGACTTCAGAAAATAATGGCCCGTTTGATTTTAATGTGACTAACATTTTTCTTTTTTCCTGTCTCATTTTACAAGTGTTTATGAGAGTGTTGTTGGTTGTGGACCAGCCAAACTGCCACCGCAATTGGACCGCTGCCCTACCGTCAAGCCAAATGTTTGCGCCGTCGAATGTCAAAGCCCGTCGGGTGTCATCTGGTGCACTTTATCACAAAGTCGGTGCTCCCTTAAAACCCAATCAGCACATTTTATCACTAAGTAATCACAGTACCAATGGATACTACAAGCAAGAATTATAAAAGGATGTAACTTAAACTTTACAAGATTGGTTGTCAATTGTATCATATGCTCTTCTTGGAATAAATCAAGACTATTGTTTTTTCAGTTCTCTCTATATATGTGTCATTACGTTGTGTCTTTGTATATTTATTTTTATTTATGTATTGTGTCTAGTGGAGTTACATACATGTTAAGTCTCCAGTGTCTTCTTCTTTTTATTTTAGCGGTCGAGATTGCTTGCAAGAGACGATTAGTCTTATGCAGTCGAATCCTTCAAGTAGTTATCTGTAGCCTGTGGGTTATGTCTCTGTTGTGTATGATATGTATCCACTTGGTGTATGCTACCCGCATAACCAAAGACCCTTGGCAGGATGCTCGAGGGCAGCAGTCAGTCCCCCAACAAAACTTTGGCGACCACGATGCTTTTTGCTACTTTTTGTTGGTGCCTTTTTGCTTGTGCCCGATTGTCGAACGTTCTGTTCGAATCTATTCCCCTTGTTTTTAAACATGTCCTTCATGTCAACAACACACGTGCTCGAGAACTCCTTTTCGCCCCACGAGATCTGATTACAACTTGTCAGCACACGTTCGAATCTATTCCCCTTGTTTTTAAACATGCATGTCAGCACACGTGAAAGGCACTACTTGATGCACAACCAAGCTCGAGAACTCCTTTTCGCCCCACGAGACCTGAGTACAACTTGTCGCGATGCTGAATCTGAAGAACCCGAATCCCAATCCGAAGAAGACTCGAAAACCCCACCCCCACCATTGTTCATACCACCTCACCCACCCCCACATCCCTATCCCCTCAACTACAACATGCTTTCGCGCGACGACCAATTGTCCACCATGAAGTATCCCAAGTTCTCTGGGAAATTCTCGAAGGATGCGGATGCTCACATCTTGTTGTTCAACAGTGCTTGGCATGTAAATGTACCCAACCCGATGGACCATCGCCTCAAAAAGGTCGTGTTCATCTCAGCCTTACAAAGGAGTGTCTCTCTCTGGGTTGCTCAATATGAGTACACCCATTTCCCCACTTATGACGCCATTCATGATGCATTCCTTCAACAGTTCAGAGGAGACATGATATCCATGTATGTGTTGGATAAGCTATGCGCGGATGAACCAAAAGAGCCTAGCATTCGAGGATTATGTTGTAAAATTCAAGAAGCTTCTCTGCCAGCTAGATGTAGCCAATCGGCCCGTGGAGGAAATCCTAAATTCTTATTTCATGAAGGGCCTCAACAAGCAATTCAAAAGGTCGACCTGACTACCATCACTATGGAACAGCTCGTAGAATCAGCCCTCAGGATAGAGCAGGTGCTGGTAGGAGAGCCCCTTCACAATCGGCGATCCAAGCTCCTGTTATGGTCACCGTCCAACCCATCCAACCGATGGCTCCATTGGACCCATACCGAAGGCCCCAATTCCACCCACCTGCAAACTTTCCTCCCAGGGATGTGGCCAGTGCTCAAAGGCCTACCTTCACATGCCTTTATTTCCATGCACAAGGCCACCGAAGTCGTAGTGTGAGATCTGGAGAAAGCATAGGGCAGAAGTAGAGGGAGCCGAGATTTCAACATCCGGTCACGGCAGCAGAGTGAATGCAGTGGGAATCCAAGCCCTGGATGTGCAGGTAGTTGTTCGGCCAACCGCAAAGGTGGCCCAAGCCATGGTGATGACAAGATCTATGCAACCCGGGACTCCGAAGAAGGCAGGTAAAGAACAACCTTGGAAAAGAAGGGGAAGCACAAAGTGGTCACCTACTAGCAGGAACATCAAAAGTTCCAGATGGAAGTTTTCGATTAGGGGGAAAAGCAGCATGCCAGAGAGGCACTACAGAAAATGGAGCCAGAAAGGCCTAGGCTGAATTCGGCAAAACCTTGAAGTCCTGATGCAGGATGGCCAGGTGTACTCACCTACGTCGATACAGAGGCTAAAGTAAGGTGCGCAGACACCATGACCGGAAGGATATGAGGAAGCATAGAAGCGATTGGAAAACTCAAGTAGGCTCACAGAAGCCAAACACCAGTCGTACGATCTATGGGAAGATCTGAGCGACACCCAATTCACATGTCGGTGGAACATCTCCTCACATTGGTGCCAAGTTTTAGGGAGTAGCTGATGGATCGTTTGATGCCTCAGCAAGCCTGACGACGCCACTCTCGCAATCGTTTGGAAGCCTTGAATATCAAGAAGGAAGACACTCCACCAAGGGAAGCCCTAATCTATGATGAAGCCATTCCAATGATCCAGGTCAAGTTGACTGGAATGGATATAGTAGAAGTGCTACTCGATGGAGGCTCAGGGGTTAACATCTTATAGGATACAACATGCTGAATGCTCAGGTTGATTAGATGGGAGCCTACTTGGTTCATTGTCAAAATGGCAGATTAGGGAAGAGTACAGCCACTTGGACTAATCCATGAGCTCACCTTGGAAGTAACCGGATTCAGATTTCAGATTGCAGTAGTGGTGCTTCAGATGGAGGATATCAAAGGTTCTTACCCGATTCTTCTCGGGAGACCATGGATTCGGCAGGCATGGATCAAGCAAGATTGGGACGCGGATATGATCACTATTTGACATGGGAAGAAGAAAGTAAGGATTTACATAACCAGTAGATGGAAAGTGGAGAAACCGCTTCGGTCGAAAGTAGATGAGGGAGTCAACATGCTGGAAGGATTAGACCTTGATGTGAGGAAGAAGAGTATCTCCAGCAAAATGCAAACTTGATCAACTTGTTTGAGATTGATATAGTCCGGATAATGGACAGATACCAACCAAGCCCTCCACACAAGGATGAGATCACCAGGGATCACTCTGATCCGCAAAGCATAGGGCAAAGTTCGGACGGCGCTAAAGATTTTTACGAGGCTCTAGCTAATGATGGCAGTAGCCCATGCCTACAGTAGATCATTGCAACAAAAAATTCTTTCACAAGGACCTCAAGCACTCCACGCGGGTCAAGGAAGATGATTTGATGGAGATGAGAAAGTGTTACTTTCATCAAAATGGATTTTTATGCATAAATAGACGCATAAAAGAATATTTTTATTATAAAAGTGTTACTTTCATCAATATTGATTTTTATGCATAAATAGATGCATAAAAGAATATTTTTTATTATAAAAGTATTACTTTCATCAAAATGGATTTTTATGCATAAAAGAATATTTTTATTATAAAAGTGTTACTTTCATCAATATTGATTTTTATGCATAAATAGATGCATAAAAGAATATTTTTTATTATAAAAGTGTTACTTTCATCAAAATGGATTTTTATGCATAAATAGATGCATGAAAGAATTTTTTTATTATAAAAGTGTTACTTTCATCAAAATGGATTTTATGCATAAAATGATGCATAAAAGAAAATTTTTATTGTAAAAGTGTTACTTTCACTAATATTGATTTTTATGCATAAATAGATGCATAAAAGGATTTTTCTTTTATATAAAAGTGTTATTTCTTTAGAAGTTAGATTTTATGCATAAATAGATGCATAAAAGAATTTTTCTTTTATATAAAAGTGTTATTTCTTTAGAAGTTGGATTTTATGCATAAATAGATGCATATAGAATTTTTTTATCAAAACAAGAGTTCTCTTTAATCCTTTGTTTAAATCCCATGAATATTGGTAAATGAATAAGTAAATGCTCTGTGAAAGAAAATTCTACCATTTCATATTCTCTAGGATGGTAATGAGAAAATTCAGAAAACCTATCGAAGTCGAAATTTTCGTTAAATGATTAATTTATCCCTCATAGGAATTTGTGATTAGTTTTGAATTCAGTTAAGCAATTACTCAATTCAGTAAAGTAGTAATTGAAATATTACCCTTCGATAAAGATAGTTCAGGGAGAACCTTTCCAGACTCAATCCCCTGAATGAGACTATGACCAAGACATAACTCCTTCGTCAGTTTCAAGAATAGACGATGTGACCAGTTCAGTAATCTACACTCAAATCACCCACCAAATCTAAAACTAAGTTGAGATCTTTGATTTTTGATTAGAGGATCAAGATTACAGAATTCGAGAAATTCTGCTTGGGAATCCAGACATGTGATCTAGAAGTCTTGGGATACGGAATTAAGATATATCCATTGTATTCAAAAGAAAATAAAAACTGAAAGCTTGCATAGAAACCCTGTTTTCTTAAAGGATTGTCTTACGTGGAGGGAGCATTTGGTATATGTGTTTTTCTAAGGGAAGTTCGGTTGCAACAGCTGGCGGGGAATGTTCAAAGGACGGCTCACGTGGCAAAAACCCGCCCAAGTATTCTTGACCAGCCTGGGTATGGTGTAAAATGGTGTGCTTCCTGTATGATGGGCGAGGGCCGACGAAGCGATCCGTGAGTGAAGTGCCAGGACACCTAAGGAGGATCCTGGAGGATTCTGACTAGGCGATGCACGGGCTCGCGGTGCTTAGGACACCCACGCATATGTTGTGGAAGATGTATATATAAATTATGACGAGAAAATTATTTTAATCTGTTACTGGATCTCGTTTGCTGACCCGCTGGTCTCAACGGGAGAGTCCAGAGTGATACTGTTTCGTGAGAATCAAGGATTGAATGGAAATTTTGAGTTATGACATCTATAACCAGTAATTGTTTTGTCAATGGATTATTTTATAAATTAAAGTTTAAAGAGGAGTGTGTGAGTATCTGTATTCTAAAGCAAAAGTTAAGAAAGGCTTTCAATTATGGGTGGGCGAGTACTTTTCTGGTTCTACTATTCCAGTGGTTGGGCGGTGGCTAACCCATGGGCCGGATGGGGTTAGAGGCTGGAATCAGTAGAGTTTTAATAATAAAATTGATTAATAGGAATACGCGTAGAACTGGAGTAGTTAATTAGAATCCTGAAGACTTCTCTAAAGAATAAATCAACGGTTGTACTTGATTCAATTAGGAAAAAAATGTTGATTCCTTCAAAGTTAAGTTTGTAATAGTTTCCCTTCTATCTAATTTTGTTAGATTTGACCTCGTTAAAAGAATTGGTTAAGAAAATAAAAATGTGAAATCGTCCCTGCTTTTCGGGCGTGGAAAATTTTCCCGGTTTCGGTTTTCGGAATGACCGCCAGCTTAGTCTCGTGCCGCCCGGACATTCGGGGGCGAGGCCCCGAGTGAGAAACCCTGCGCCCTATGTAAGAGGAAGCTACTTCCGCTGTCTGCTACCATCCGAGAATCCAGTGCGCAGAGGGGGCAGTGGGATCCCACAGTTGGTATCAGAGCACTGTTGTAAATTCACACGTAACAGCAAACAGAAATTGCTTAAAATTTCAAAGTAAATCTGGGAAATAATATTTTCACTTGTTAATATTATGTTGAACGAACTTCAAAAATTGAATTGGAAATTTATAGATGGGTACCCCGAATCTATCTAGCATTCCTAAACTCTCCCAGAGTCAGGATATGATAGCCTTTACATTTGAGCACCTCATCAACTCTGATCCTCTTGAGCGATGTCAGTATATGTGGTTCTGTGGTGGAGGACGATGTATTAATGTTAGTACCAGTCAGCGTCAGAGGCTCAGGCAAAATATTTCCTCAGGCAAAATATTTCCTTAGCCATGATTCTGATAAGGCTAGGACTTGTTTAGCATGTACAACTCTTTGATCATTCACCCAAGAACTTTAGAACTTCATGCCGAGTTTTTAGGCTTCTTAGCCGCTTTATCCCTAGAGATAGAATTACAGCACCTCTTTCTGTAATGAATCATGTGTACCATGGTATATCTCCTTCATAATTTTGCTTCTTTATGCGTATACGATTTGAGACAGTGACTTTGGAGCCGTGATGCTCTATGTATATATCAAAAACTTTTGAAAATAAATGATGTTTTGCAAAAAAAATCCAAATTATCTTCATGATTGTGAATATGGTTAATCTTGTTCAAGAAGTATGATGAAATAATTATCTGTTTAAAGAATAAATCACAAAAATTTAATAATCATAAATCTATTGTTGTCAAAGCTAAGTTGACGAAAATCTCATTTTGTCAGAATCATGAGGCGCGCGGCCCGTGCAAGGCAACTGGATCCTCTAACCGATGACGAAAAGTTAGATCGGGATGTTCAAAAAGCCCTGCATCCCAGCCTGGTCCATTCAAGGGTGAAGGGGAACAGTTAGGTGAAGTAGTGGAAAAGTGGATTGAGGCAATGGAGGAATACTTTGATGTAACTGGCTATAATGAGAGAAGCAATATGGCTCTCGCCAAGTTGTGGAAACGGCCAGGGTCACTTGGAGGAATCACTGCGAGACTAACCATCTCGACCGGAAATCCTAGGCCTGGACCGATCTTAAAGCTTACCTCAGAAAGAAGTTTTGTCCTCCGGGCTTCCTTGAAACTAAAATGAATAAGTTCTTGGAACTAAAGCAGGATAATCAGACAATTGAAGAGTACCATCAAGCTTTTGCCCTTCTCCCTCAAATATTCTCTATAATTGGATGAAGAAGCAGTTGATGGGCCAGGTTCATTCGAGGAATGAACGAGCCATTGGACACCTTAGTAAAGAATGCCAAACCTGTCTCAATGGCCGAAGCAGCAAAGCCTTTGTAGTTAAGGTCCCACCGAACGCTCTAATTTTAAAAGATTCCAAACCTCAGCAAAGTACTTCAAACTTTCCACCCCCACCAAAGATCAGGAGCCCCACCTCTTTCAAGGATTTAGAAGGACAAGCTCCGAAGTGAGAACCGGTGTTTTGGATGCCAGGGTTTTGGTCACCAGCTAAACTTGACTGCCCAACTCACACCATGTTAAGGGGACAGGGAAGTCAAGGACCCAGAGTGCTCAAACCAATCCCTTTTTGTATCAGTCAAATCAAGGTCTGTCTCGCCCAAATCAGGGGAATCCCACGAGAACTCCAGCTTAGCCATCTGCCTCTATCCAGAGTAGCCTCAAAACTCCTTCCCAGAAACAAGGGCAACCAAAGAGAAAGAGTTCCGCCTTAGATTGCAGCAGCTAGAGTAGTCACAATAGCTAAGGTAGTGGAAGAGGAAAGAGGAGAGATTTATGCTGCAATTGAAAACCAAGGGCCAAATCTCCAATTCTCAGTCATCCATACTCTAGTTGAGTATCAGGGTAAGCCTTTTAAGCTTTTGATTGATTCAGGCAGTACTCATTCTTTCATTTCCCCTGGATGCTTGTGTAAGCTAGTCTTAGATAAGAAATCAGGGAAACCTATGCAAGTTTAATTGGCAAGTGGGAAGATTCTTTTCACTCACCTTGAGACAGATCATATTCAGTTCAATCTAAATGATGGGAATTTAACTGACAGAGTTATACCTTTGGGAGTTTTTGACGGGATCCTTGGAATGGATTGGCTCCATAAAAATCAAGCTGACATTCATTGTCATAATGGAACCATTTCCTTCTGTGACCTTCACGAAAACAAGGTTCAAGGAACCGGAATTTCAGGATCCCCAAGTGTGCAGTTAGTAAAAGCTTCTAAGTTACTAAAAGGACTTAGAAAGGAATTTCAGGATCACCAAGTCTGCAGTTACTAAAAGGACTTAGAAAGGAATTTCAGGATCACCAAGTCTGCAGTTAGTAAAAGCTTCTAAGTTACTAAAAGGACTTAGAAAGAAGCAGCGCATTTATCTTGTCAAAATGAATCCGGTAGACTCAAAGTTAAAAGCTAAAGAACCTGAATGGTTAAGTGATTATGATGATTTATTCCCAGCAGAGCTAATAGAGATGCCTCCAATTCGGAAAGTAGATCATGTGATAGAATTGACCCTCGGAGCTCAGCCAGTAGCCTTGTGCACGTACAAAATGCCAGTTCCTGAAGCCATCAAACTCAAGGAATAGCTTAGACAGTTGTTGGAACAAGGGTTTGTAAGACCCAATGTTTCACCTTGGGGTGCGCCAGTTCTCTTTCAAAAAAAGAAAGATGGAACACTAAGACTCTGTGTGGACTACAGAGGTCTCAATTAGCTGACAGTTAAGAATAAGTATCCTATCCCCAAAATTGATGAGTAGAGCCAAGATCTTCACAAAGATAGATCTCAAATCAGGGTATTATCAGATCAGGATTAATGAGCAAGATATCCCGAAGACAGCCATCAATACTCAGTATGGGCATTATGAATTCATTGTCATGCCGTTTGGATTGACAAATGCACCAGCTATATTCAATCGCTTAATGCATGACATTCTCAGAGAATACTTGGATGATTTTGTTCTTGTTTTCTTTAATGATATTTTGATTTACTCAAAGAATGCAGCTGACCATGAAGCTCATGTTAGAAAAGTTCTTGAGATTCTAAGGAAGCACCAACTCTTTGCAAAAAAGAGCAAATGCACTTTCTCTGCCGACCATGTTGAATACTTGGGCTTTCTGGTATCAAACGATGAAATTTCTCCAGATTTCGCAAAAGTCCAAGCAGTCATAGATTGGATTGAACCAAAGACAGTGAAAGAAGTCAGAGGATTCTTGGGATTGACTGTTGGTATAGAATTTTTATACTAAAGTATGCTCTCATAGCTTCCCCCCTGTGACAAATCTTCTCAAGAAGAATATTCCGTTTCAATGGTCTGCCAGGTGCCAGAGTGCTTTTGATAAGCTAAAGACCGCCTTGGTAACCAATCCCGTTCTGAAGTTGCCAGATTTCTCTCTACCCTTTGAGGTAGTTAACTGATGCCAGTGGTTTTTCCCTGGGAGGTGCACATATACAGGAAGGCCATGCAGTGGCCTATGAATCCCAAAAACGCAGAATGCATGAGAGGAATTATGCTGTCCACCACGACTTGGAACTACTTTCAGTAGTTTATGCCCTGAAGTTGTGGAGACATTACCTACTGGGTCAAAGATTCACTTTGATGATGACAGATCATCAGAGCTTAAAGTGTATCTTCACTGAGAAGGATCTCAACATGCGCGAAAGAAGGTGGATGCAGACCCTGCAGGAATTTGATTTTGAAATCAAGTACCGCCCAGGCAAAGAAAATGTGGTAGCAGATGCCCCCAGCAGAAAAGCCTCCTTGCTTGCAATTACTGTAGTGTCAAATCCTTTGATTATTATTGAAGCAAGAGAGAAGATCATGTATAGATTCTTTGGCCCTATTGCTACCCTACTTATGTAGGAAAGCAAAACTCCACAGGAGTTGAACCGAGTTCAAGGGTACAGCCTGGATGATGGAATTATGTATTATAATCGTAGGCTATGCATTCGCAATGATGAGGGAAATAAGGGTCAAATTCTGAATGAAGTCCATGATAGTCTTACTGCTGCAGGACATACAAGTTTCATCAAAACCTACATGTCTGTGAAGAAAAGCTTCTTTTGGCTTGGTCTAAAAAAGGATGTACTTAATCATGTATGTCAATGTCTGACCTGTCAGAAAGTCAAGGCTGAGAGAGTAAAAATGCCTAGGAAGTTACATCCATTAGACATCCCCCGCGATGAAGTGGGATTGCATCAGAATGGATTTTATTACTAGATTACCTTCAGTGCAATCAGGTTACAACTCCATCTTTGTGGTAGTTGATAGACTAACCAAAGTTGCCCATCTGATTCCAGTAAAAGAAACCTACACTGCAGTGGATGTGGCCAGAGTGTTCCTCAAGGAAATCTTCAGATTGCACGGCCTACCCTGAAGAATAGTAAGTGATCGAGATCCCAAATTCACATCAAGATTGTGGAATGAATTTTTTGAAGCAGTAGGAACTTTCTTGGATCTCAGCACAGCTTACCACCCTGAGATCGATGGTCAACAGAAAGGGTAAACCAAGTAATGGAAGATATACTTCGGTCATGCTGTGTTGGCAGGGAACCCAAGAAGTGGCTAAGCTATCTGCACACCTAGTCGAGTTCGCCTACAATGCTTCTTATCACCAAAGTATTGGGATGAGCCCTTTCAAAGCTCTGTATGGACAAGATTGCTTAACTCCATTAACTTGGTCCGACCCATTGATTAGGGTCGAGATGTCCAGATAGATGCTTGACGACATGGAGCAGCAGATGTAGTCAATTCGCAAAGATATAAAAGCTGCCCAGGATAGACAAAAGCAGTATGCAGATAAGAAGAGGACAGTCAGAGAATTTGAAGAAGCAAATATGGTCTTCATTCGAGTACGGCCCAAAAGAAGTTCTCTATCTCTTGGGAAGTACAAGAAGTTATCCCCCAGATATTGTGGGCTATATTTGATTACAAAGAAAGTAGGTGACTTAGCCTAGGAGCTTCTTCTGACTCCTCATCTCAAAGTACATAATGTATTTCATGTCAGCCTTCTTAAAACAAAGCCCGAATCATGTGCTTGATGAAATCTTAACTTCTTCAACCCAAGGACAGATGGAACTCCAACCTGAAGAAATCCTTGATGTTCGAGAAAAGGTTCTTAGGAACAGAATTCTGAGAGAATTATTGGTCAAATGGAAGTTCTATCCTTTTGAAGATGCCACCTGGGAGAAAAAAGCTGATGTGTTGCGGGATTACCCCCAGTTTGCGAGATGAGGACATCTCGTGTTTTTCAAGTGGGAGAGAATGTAAGATTCCTCCCCAGCCTCTCAAGATATCCAGCATCTTCCCCTGTAATTAAATCCCTCTTCAGAAATATAAAAGATCTTGTTTCTACCTGCTAGAGAGAGAAAATATTCTAGAGAGAGGTTATTCAAATTTTGAATATTTTTAGATGGAAAAATATCTCTTCTTATTAAAATAATTTCTCCCGAAACAGAAGTTCAAAAAGAATTTCAGAGAAGGTGCATTAGAAATAAATTATAATATGTTCAAAAGGCCTTATCCTAAGGTGCATTAGAAATAAATTATAATATGTTCAAAAGGCCTTATCCTAAGGGTCTAGATTTTTTGAAAATTTTAAATTAAGGTTCCTATGGACCAATAAGATTAATCCAAATTTAGAAAGGAGGTAAATTGAAGAAATAAAGAAAATCCCCCCAAAAATGAGTAAATACTCACATAAGATGAAGAGTGGACTAAGGACTAAAGGAAATACTAAAAAAATGGATTTTTGACACCTCACAATGGGAATTCCCCCCTCATGAAGGAGGCACCTATTTCACATGTGTGGTGGAGTTTTAAATTATCAAAAATTGAGATATTTCATCTCTCCTTTCATCTCTCCTTTCTCCTAATTCAAGTCTAGTTCCAAAAGAAAGCTAAACTGACCTAAAAATGATCAAAAATTGACCAAACTAATTTGGAAAATTCTAGAATCAGTTTGCTTGGTTAGGAGCTCACTTTTTCCTATAAATAAAAGCCTCCACCTTTGTTAAAGCTTAATAGTGTTTTATGCACTGTTACTCTACTCCTCCCAAGAGCTAAGAACTGTGAATTTCTTAATAATTCACTAGTTTTTGACCATTCCCTCTTCTAAAGATTTGGTGGCCACTCTTGTTGCAAACAAGAGTAGATCCCTCAAACCATCAAGCCAAAGGAAAGCTCCCTGAATTTATGTAAGTTAGAAATCTTATATTTTTCTTTACTCTTTGAACGGTTTTCTAATTTTTGTTTTGTTGAAATGATAAATCGATGCTATGCCTTGTTGGAAAGGCTTTCCCACTCTCTCATTCTTAAAATCAGCCCTTCTTTATCCTAGTTAAGTGATCTAATAGTTGGAACTAAACTTTTCATATTGTTTCTCTTTTAAAAGTGAAAATTGATTAGTTTAGAGTGCTTAAAAATAATTGGGATTAATTTTAGAGTAAATTAAAGTAAGAAAAATTGAAAAATGGTCAGCCATACAAAGGAGGTTATGGTGAAATTTTCTAAAATTTTGTGAAATAATTTTATTATTCTAAAAGAATAATCCCTATCGTTTGTGTATTCTAAAAGTGTCATTTTCATTCTATGCATAGAAAATGCATAGTAGAAATATATTTATTCTAAAAGTGTTATTTTCATTCGATTTAAATTCTATGCATAGAAAGATGCATATTTGTTATTTTTCTTATTATAAAAGAGTGATTTTCATTAGATATAAATTCTATGCAGAGAAATATGCATATTGGTTATTTTTTTAATTATAAAAGAGTTATTTTCATTAGATATAAATTCTATGCATAGAAAGATGCATATTGGTTATTTTTTTATTATAAAAGAGTGATTTTCATTAGATATAAATTCTATGCATAGAAAGATGCATATTGGTTTTTTTTAGTTATAAAAGGGTGATTTTCATTAGATATAAATTCTATACATAGAAAGATGCATATCGGTTATTTTTTTAAAAGAGTGATTTTCATTACATATAAATTCTATGCAATAGAAAGATGCATATTGGTTATTTTTTATTATTATAAAAGAGTGATTTTCATTAGATACAAATTCTATGCATAGAAAGAAGCATATTGGTTAATTTTTTTATTACAAAAGTGTTACTTTAATTAATATTGATTTTTATGCATAAATAGATGCATAAAAGAATATTTTTTATTATAAAAGTGTTAGTTTCATCAAAATAGATTTTTTATGCATAAATATATGCATAAAAGTATATTTTTATAAAAGTGTTACTTTCATCAATATTGATTTTTATGCATAAATAGATGCATGAAAGAATATTTTTTATTATAAAAGTGTTACTTTCATCAAAATGGATTTTTATGCATAAATAGATGCATAAAATAATATTTTTATTATAAAAGTGTTACTTTCATCAATATTGATTTTTATGCATAAATAGATGCATAAAAGAATATTTTTTATTATAAAAGTGTTACTTTCATCAAAATGGATTTTTATGCATAAATAGATGCATAAAAGAATATTTTTATTATAAAAGTGTTACTTTCATCAATATTGATTTTCATGCATAAATAGATGCATAAAAGAATATTTTTTATTATAAAAGTGTTACTTTCATCAAAATTGATTTTTATGCATAAATAGATGCAAAATAGAATTTTTTTTAATTATAAAAGTGTTACTTTCATCAAAATGGATTTTTATGCATAAAATGATGCATAAAAGAAAATTTTTATTGTAAAAGTGTTACTTTCACTTATATTGTAAAAGTGTTACTTTCACTAATATTGATTTTTATGCATAAATAGATGCATAAAAGGATTTTCCTTTTATATAAAAGTGTTATTTCTTTAGAAGTTGGATTTTATGCATAGATAGATGCATACAGAATTTTTATATCAAAACAAGAGTTCTCTTTAATCCTTTGTTTAAATCCCATGACTATTGGTAAATGAATAAGTAAATACTTTGAGAAAGAAAACTCTACCGTTTCATATTCTCTAGGATGGTAATGAGAAAATTCAGAAAACCTATCGAAGTCAAAATTTTAGTTAAATGATTAATGTATCCCTCATAGGAATTCGTGATTAGTTTTGAATTCAATTAAGTAATTACTCAATAAATGAAATTCACTAAAGTAGTAATTGAAATATTACCCTTTGTCGATAAAGATAGTTCAGGGAGAGCCTTTCCCGACTCAATCCCCTGAATCAGACTATGACCAAGACATAACTCCTTCATCAATTTCAAGAATAGACGATGTGACCAGTTCAATAATCTACACTCAAATCACCCACCAAATTTGAAACTAAGTTGAGATCTTTAATTTTTGATTAGAGGATCAAGATTACAAAATTCAAGGAATTCTGCTTGGAAATCTAGACCTGTGATCTAGAAGTCTTAGGATACGAAATTAAGATATATCCTTTGTATTCTCAAAAGAAAATCAAAACTGAAAACTTGCATAGAAACCCTGTTTTCTTAAAGGACTATTTTACGCCAGAATGCTGGGAGGGAGCATTTGGTATATGTGTTTTTCTAAGGGAAGTTCCGTTGCAACATATGGCGGGGAGTGTTCAAAGGACGGCTCATGTCAGGACTATGGTCCTACGGAAGTCGAACCCTAGCATAAGTTAATAGCTTTCGGAGTCTCGAGAGTATTATTAGTGCTAGCGGGGTTCAGGGGTTAATGGGCGTTAGGGTTTGGTCCATGTGTGTACACATCTAAGTTAGCACGGCTCTTAAGTAAGATGGGCGGCCGGGCTAGGAGGTGTGGACACAGGCCAGGGTTTTGGTATAAAACCCAACGAGAAACCCTAACTCGTCATTATATGGTTGGGAGGTGAACCGACTTCCACCCTCTCTTCTTCTCCACGCCTAGGCTATGGCGGCTTGAGGAAGACGCAGCCGTAGCGGAGGCGTTACACTGGTATCAGAGCTAGCGGCGACCGGCGTGACCTGTTTGAGAAAAAGAGCTCAACGCTGCAGCAAAAGAAACGAGCGCCGCCGCCCGTACGGTGACCTGCACGAGCGCAGCCTACACGCGTCTGCGTGAACAGCCCACAGCGAGCGCCGCCACCTACCCGTCGTCCGTACGGCCTTAGCAGACAGCCACCACAGCGGACGCCTAAGGCGGCGACCAAGGCAGACCGGCAGTCCTCGAAGGCGATCGGTGAGCGATCGTTGGCGCGCCGTTGGCGAGCGCGCGAGAATTCTCCCTTACTTGAGTGGCACAAGGGGGAGGCTTCACCATCCAAGGAGTGGGGTTTTGAACCCACAACCTCAAGCTCCAAGGCAAGTGTGCTAGCCACTTCACCTTTTCACTTGTGTTGTTCTTCTCTTCAAAAGAGCTCTACTTATTCTTTCAAGGGAGGACACAAACTACAAGGAAAGTGACACAAACTACAAGGAAAGTGACCTTTTCACCTTCTTCAACTTTCCTTCTTTCAATTTGTGAGAGGAGTTTTCTATGCTCCAAGTTTGGAAGTTTTTGGTGGACGGATCTTCAACGACATGCTACATGCAACACACTTTTTTGCATGCATGTGTTGATTGACGACTCAAGTGGTGATTTCTTCTCGATTTTTGTGCATGCAAGAGGAATTCTTCTACGACGCTTCAATTGGAGTTCGCTTTTGAAGGTAATCAGTTCTCTATTTGTAAGCACGTGCATACCATGGCCTCAGCGGAACCGTCTCATGTTCACTTCGATTTTGAGAATGATATGCATGATGTTAGTGAGGCACACCCTTTGGGTGGTGGTGTGGGTGATTCGCGACAGGCCGTTGCGCCTGATCGGGATGACAACATGACCGATGCCGAAGGGGGTGCGAGTCCAATAGATGATTATGGTTTGGTAGACACGGTAGAGTTTGGGCGTCTCACTTCAAGGGTAGTTGCACTTGAGCGCACTATAACAAATGTCAATACCAATCTCACAAACATGAGCACGCTTTTTACTGAATTTATGGCACGTTTTGCAAGTGGATCGGCGGCAAGTGGAGGGCCTATTCCGATAGTTATGCCTCCTCTTGTTCCAAATCCTATAGTAGAATCTATTGCACCATCTGCAACGCAGGACGGGGCTATGTTGAAAAACGTGAAGCCGCCTGTGTTTAAGGGAGAGGAGCGCGATCGTAACAAGGATGCGGTCCATACATTTTTACATAAGTGGACGGACTTGCATCGTTTACGCCGCACTCCCGCTACTGTTATGGTCACTGAGACGAGTCTCACCCTTGAAGGTAAAGCCTACAAGTGGTGGATGAGTCTACCTATTGAAACTCGCCCTAAGACTTGGGAGGAGTTTGCGACAGCATTTAAAAAGGAGTTCTTACCACAAAACGAGAAAGATCGGAGTTGGACAGCCTGGGACAAGTGCAAGATGGAAGGTCTTACACTTAATCAGTATGTGTCCAAATACCGTGAAGTCATTCTCAAGCTAGATGGTTTGGACGACTTTCAAAAGGTTCGTGGGTTTGTTAGAGGCCTTGATAAAGAATATCAGGCAAAGGTTAAAACCCAATATCCTAAAACTTTGGAAGCGGCTATCCAAAGTGCCCTTATCTTTGATGACACCATGGATAAGAAGGGCATGGATAGACCGGCCAAATTCAATGGCTCGCAATTTAATGCTAATAAGCGTAAACTTGCCAGCAATTCTACTGAAAACACAAAGAAGTCTAAAGGGTCAAGTGGTCCGTTGTCTTCACAAGACTTTGAACGGGCCAAGAAGGAGAAACTATGTTATCATTGCTTAGGTAGTGATCATGAGAAGAAAAATTGTCCACAGTTGCCTCGCAAGAATAAGGATAAGGAGAAGGTCAAGGAGAAGGCTGTACACATGGTGCAAACACTTCCCTTAGATGCTGATCCTAAGTATTCTGCGGTAGAGGTTTCGCACACTGCCGAGATGCATGAGTGTAATCTCACTGCATCTATGTGGCAAGAGACAGTTGGACCACATGATTTGGTCCGTATGCATGGCTCCATTTATGGTCATCGAGTACGTATTCTCATTGATGATGGTGCCACGCACAATTTCTTGAACTATGCATTAGTTAAGAAATTAAAGTTGCCGGAGACAAAGAGTTCTCATCGTTATGTGGTGTCCACCATTCAGGGGGATGATCACGATGTGTGGGATACTCTAGTACGGCAAGTGCCTGTGTTTGTGCAAGAACACACTATGGTTCTTGACTTCCAAGTGATGAATATGTCTCGTGCGGATGTCATCTTAGGACGGGAGTGGTTGTATGGGTTAGGGTCATCCCTCAAAAGGAGTTATGAACATAATACGTTTACGTTTGAGGCCAATGGTAAGCATGTTTTACTTATTGGGGAACGTGATGTACCCCCAACACCACTCATATGTAATGCCGAACTCTCTTTTTTGGAGCATAGTAATCAAATAGAAGAAGTCTATTTTTGTTATTGTGTGTCTCAAACTAGTGGGTTTGATGTGCATGATGTTTCTTCTTCAAATGAATCTTCCTCAGCGATGCCTTCTTTCTCTTTACCTTCTTCTAAAATCTCTTTAAATAATCTTAAGCAACCAGTTAATGCTTTGTCTTTGCAACAACTGTTACAAGAATTTAAAGATATTTTTCCTAATGAATTACCAGAGGGTTTGCCACCCGAACGAGCTTTGCCTCATCGCATTGATGTCGTTCCGGGCACCAAACCAATTAGTAAGCCGTCGTACAGGCTTAGTGCGACTGAAGCAGCTGAGGTGGAACGTCAGCTTGCTGACTACCTTAGTAAGGGCTTCATTCGCCATAGTGCTTCACCATGGGCATCGCCCATTCTTTTGGTGAAGAAAAAGGATGGATCCATGCGCATGTGTGTGGATTATCGCTCCTTGAATGCGGTAACCATTAAGAACAAATACCCGCTACCTAAGATAGATGAGTTGTTTGATCAACTCAACGGTGCGAAGTATTTTTCTAAAATTGATTTACGTTCAGGATATCATCAAGTGCGTATTAACGCTGATGATATAACCAAGACTGCGTTCCGAACTCGCTTTGGACACTATGAGTTTTTGGTTATGCCGTTTGGGCTTACTAATGCCCCGGCAACGTTTATGACGCTTATGGATAGCGTACTAAGGCCGTACTTAGGCAAATTTGTCATTGTCTTTCTTGATGACATTTTGGTCTATAGTTCGACTTTAGAAGAGCATTTGGAACACTTACGAAAAGTTTTTCAGTTATTACGCGAGAATGCACTTTACGCGAAAGAAAGTAAGTGTGAATTTCTCAAGGATAGCATACAATACCTAGGTCATGTAATTTCTGCAGACGGAATTGCTATGGATTCTAGTAAGGTTGATGCTATTATGCGATGGCCAACACCTCGAAGTAAGGAAGAACTTCAAATCTTCTTGGGAATGGCAGGATTTTATCGCAAATATGTGAACGGTTATGCAAAGATTGCCGCTCCCATGACTGATCAATTGAAAGGTGCGGCCATTACCTTTCAATGGCGTGAGGAGCAACAACGTAGCTTTGATAAGCTTAAAGTTGCTTTGGCTACAGCTCCCATCTTGGCAATTGTGGATCCTCAAAAACCATTTGTGATTGAAACGGATGCCAGTGCTAAGGCAGTGGGTGCGGTTCTCATTCAAGATGGTCATCCTGTTGCCTATGAGAGCAAGAAGCTCAATCGTGCTCAACAAAACTACTCAGCTTATGAGCGTGAGCTCTTTGCCATCATATATGCCTTACGAAAATGGCGACATTACTTATATGGTGCGCAATTCGAGCTTGTTTTTGATCACGAAAGCATAAAGTGGTTTATGAACCAAACAGATTTGCAGGGTCGAAAGGCCAGATGGGCTGAGATCCTTCAGGAGTATGATTGCAAGCTACGCTATCGCAAAGGACGTTACAATATTGTAGCTGATGCTTTGAGTCGTATGCCGGAGATTAATTCGCTGCTATTCACAGAGTTGAAAAGCGAATTGTTAGAATCTTTACGAGGCAAATGCAAGCAGGATTCAACATACTCAAAGGTGTGGAATCATGTTCAAATGAGGGGTCCCTCTCACTCAAACGGTAGTGTTTCCAGTTCTTCCACACATGGTTCTTCTTTATCACAAGATGAACTACAGCGATGGAAAAACTTTTCCATCGATGATGGATACTTACTCCACAAGGGGAGAGTTTGTGTTCCATTGGACTTAGACACTAGGCGCCAAATTCTTTTTGAGTGTCATGATAGTCCAAGTGCAGGTCATGCGGGCATTCGCAAAACGTATGCTCTCGTAAGAAAGCATTTCTATTGGCCTGGACTTCACAAGGATGTCACTGACTATGTTCTGCAGTGTCAGAAGTGTCAAGTGAACAAAGCAGAACGTCTTAAAGCTGGCGGGTTACTGCATCCATTAGAGATTCCTGACGGAAAGTGGGAAAGTATCTCTATGGATTTTATAACGGGCTTGCCCACAACGAATCGTGGACATGATGCCATTTGGGTAATCGTGGATCGATTAACCAAGCTTTGTCGGTTTGTGCCTACTAAGAAAACAGTTACAACTCCAGAATTGGGATGCCTTTTCGTGGAGAATGTTTACCGACTTTATGGCTTACCATCCAATATTGTCAGTGATCGCGATCGCAAGTTTAACAGCCATTTTTGGCGAGCAGTATTCAGTAAGTTGGGTACTATGTTGAACCTTAGTACAGCTGATCATCCGCAGACAGATGGTCAGACTGAACGGGTTAATCAAGTGCTGGAAGATATGCTTCGGGCATATGTCAGCAAAAAACAATCTGATTGGGAGTCTTATTTGCCTATTCTTGAGTTTGCTTACAATAGTGCAAAGCATGTCTCGACAGGCTTTAGCCCTTTCATGTTGATGTATGGTTTTCAGCCACGTTCACCAGTGTCGGTGGGACTGGCGAATGAGAAAATCAGTCAGGTTAAGGATTTTATCCAAGACCATATGGATATGTTGCGCCTTGCACGATTAAATGTTCGTCAAGCGCAAGATCGTTACAAGAAGTTTGCGGACCAGAAACGTAGGCCACTTCACTTTCAAGAAGGTGATTGGGTGTTTCTGAAGGTGTTTCACATGTTACGTACTCGCCACCAAGTTCGGAAACAAGCTCTTATCAAGTGGAAGGACCGTCCAGAGGAAGGCTCCACTTGGGAAAACATTAGTGTGATGAGGAAACGTTTCCCCACTTTTGTTTTCGAGGACGAAAACTCTTTTCGAAGGGGGGAGTAATGTCAGGACTATGGTCCTACGGAAGTCGAACCCTAGCATAAGTTAATAGCTTTCGGAGTCTCGAGAGTATTATTAGTGCTAGCGGGGTTCAGGGGTTAATGGGCGTTAGGGTTTGGTCCATGTGTGTACACATCTAAGTTAGCACGGCTCTTAAGTAAGATGGGCGGCCGGGCTAGGAGGTGTGGACACAGGCCAGGGTTTTGGTATAAAACCCAACGAGAAACCCTAACTCGTCATTATATGGTTGGGAGGTGAACCGACTTCCACCCTCTCTTCTTCTCCACGCCTAGGCTATGGCGGCTTGAGGAAGACGCAGCCGTAGCGGAGGCGTTACAGCTCACGTAGCAAAAACTTGCCCAGGTCTTGACCAGCCTGGGTATGGTGTAAAATGGTGTGCGTCCCCGGTACGATGGGCGAGGGCCGATGAAGCGGTCCTTGAGTGAAGTGCCAAGACACCTAAGGAGGGTTCTGATCAGGCACGATGCACGGGCTCGCATGCTTAGGACACCCATGCGTATGTCGAGGAAGATGTATATATGAATGATGAGTGACGAGAAAATTATTGTAATCTGTTACTGGATCTCGTGCTGACCTGCTGGTCTCAACGGAGAGTCTAGAGTGATACTATTTTGTGAGAATCAAGGATTGAATGGAAATTTTGAGTTATGACATCTGTAACCAGTAATTGTTTGTCAATGGATTCGGTGAGTACTTGTCTGGCTCTACTGTTCCAGTGGAAATTTTGAGTTATGACATCTGTAACCAGTAATTATTTGTCAATGGATTGTTTTATAAATTAAAGTTTAAAGAGGTGTGTGTGAGTATCTGTATTCTAAAGCAAAAGTTAAGAACCTTTCAATTATGGGTGGGTGAGTACTTGTCTGGTTCTACTATTCCAGTGGTTGGGCGGTGGCTAACCCATGGGCCGGAGGCTGGAATCAGTAGAGTTTTAATAATAAAATTGATTAATAGGAATACGCTTAGAACTCGAGTAGTTAATTAGAATCCTGAAGACTTCTCTAAAGAATAAATCAACGGCTGTGCCTGATTCAATTAGAAAAAATGCATTGATTCCTTCAAAGTTAAGTCTGTAATAGTTTCCCTTCTATCTGGTTTTATCAGATGAAGGTAGTTCAGTATCTTGACCTCGTTTTAAAAGAATTCGTTAAGAATATAAAAGTGGTGGAATCGTCCCCGCTTTCTGGGCGTGGGAAATTTTCCCGGTTTTAGTTTTCGGAATGACCACTAGCTTAGTCTCGTGCCCAGACACTCGAGGGCGAGGCCCCGAGTGAGAAACCCTGCCGTGCTTAAGAGGAAGCTACTTGCGCTGCTGCTGCTACCATCCGGCCGGGAATCCACCACAGTGCGCAAAGGGGGCAGTGGGATCTCACACTTGTGCAGATTTGATGTAGAGCTTGATGCCACTTCTCCTTGAGAAATTTCACAAATCTGACATCACCAGCATGTAGAGCACCCTTGAAAACCCCTGGGGCCAAGAGGAATTAGACCAATTCCTTCTATGTGAGTGTAGATCTTCAATTTTCCTTAGAAATTTGGCGCCAATGATTTCACGATTTTTTGTAGCTCCCGATGGCGGTTTGGCGATTTGACGTGACTGGCTGATGCGTGGGGAGTGTAGCTAGATGTGGCTAGTAGCTTGTTGCCTAATTTTAAGCTTGGAGGGAGATCAAGCCCGTCCACTAGGGGTGCAGAGAGCTTGTTGAAAAAGACTAAAAAAAAGTGATTATCTCTTAATCCTAATTAATAGGGTGATTAGCAAGATAATAAGCTCATAAATCGGATGGATCCTAAGCTAGGCTCTGATACCATGTTAAAATGCAAGCAAAAGTGATGAGCTATGGTGGATCAAATGCAAGAATCAACATCATTAGCAAAGTGGCTAGACGATGATTAAGATAAGATTAGTGACTGATAGATGAATGTAGGCATGGATACTCAAAAACCAGCAAATACTCATTAGGCCAATGCCTCAATTTATAGTGTTTACATCCACAAGATGCCAAGCATCTAATCCCACTGATCTCTCCTTGATTCACTCCACCGCTTTTGCTTGATTCTCTCCACCTCTTCACTTTTCCTAGAATATCTCCACACATCCTAGAACTTCTCATGCTACCCTTTATTGTCTCCTTTCACCTTTTCACTGCTACTCACTCATTTACAGACTCTCTTTTATAGCCTCTTGCTGCTAAGGGCTTGTTTCTAGCAGCACACACACCCATTCACTTGTATATTTCAACATTATCTAGCTTCTCACTAACAATCTGATTAATTCTGTTAGACATATTTTCTTGGAGCAATCAAATAACCTGCAAACAGACAACTTATGTATGCAACCTGGAATACAGTAGTATCTCTTTTGCTGCTACAACAGTGGTACTTCAGCACAATGTGTGTGTCACCAAATGTGACCAGAGTACATGTACATACACATAGTATCAACAATACATGTGCAAACCCTATTTGCACTTCCAAAATGCACTACTGCACTGCAATAACCAAATTTCGTGCAAAAATAGTTCTCTACCAGAACTTCTAGAAACTATCGAAAATACTTTGCAGAGTGATGAAACGGGGTCCACGTGCCCGAAACGCAAATCTGCCCAAAAAAAATATCCAATAGGATAATATACTTGCCCTGTAGCTCTGCTCCCCCGCGAAGACAACTCCTCAATGTCTGAGATGTGTAGCTCCCAGAGCTACTGAGGGGGTGTTGTACCTAAACCAAGAAGGAGAAAGAGATGATGGTGCTCTTACCCCATGTGTAGTACCGCTTCCTTCCTTGCTTGTTCTTGCCTCTTTCTTGCCTCCTTAGCTCTCACACGAACCAGGCTCTGATACCATAAAGAGAATGTGGGGGAGAAGAAGAGCTTCAAACCCTACTATCAAGCAAACACACACACACACAAGAGAGAGCAAGACACAAGAGAAAGATGGATGGCTGAATTTTCTTCTATCTTCTTCTTCTCTACTCAACCAACATAACATAAAAGATAAGAGTACACACTATATGGGTTAGTACTCAACTACTACAACATACAAGGGTCAGTCCATAATGTGAAGCCGACCAAATGAGCTGGCGCTATAACTATGCCAGTCTCTAGTAATCCAAAATGGCTGTCACATAGCCTGTCATCCCATTGGCCGTATATCACCCATAATCTCACCAACCATGCCAGTGGTGTAGATGTGGAAGCTATCACCCAGGTCGGTCATCAGTGTCCATCGTCATAGCACTAGTTGAGCTCAATATCTTAACATTCTCAAGATCCCACACGATCTTCACGAGAGAGCTTGCATCAACCGCCTCCTCTCAGTGTGACAAACGAGTACGGGAGGACGACAATGACAAGTGGCTATGGTGGAGCTCTTGAGCCACGCTCGAGCTCAGTGGATAGGCAACTTCCCATGACACAGTTAGGGTATGGTTTCCTCAACATGCTCTTGCAAGGTACGGATTGTGGCCTTTGTAAGCTCCCGATGGTTGACAAAATCTGTCTCAGTGTGGGCAAAAGTGTCCTCTGTAGTCTGGGCCCAACTATGTGCATCTTAATGTAGGCCCTCGATAATAGTGAGCTCGTGATGGGGCCTTTTCGGCCACTGCGCATGGGCTTGAGTAGCTTGCTGCTATATCGTAGTGATGCGATTAATGGCAGTCCCCAACTGCTCCATGTGCTCATCAAACTTCTTTTGCAGCTGCATGTATTAGAGGTTTGTCTGGTATAGGTCCTCAAATGAAACTCGCTCCTGGGCTTTGTTTAGTAGCATCTCTCTCTGCGACATCTGGGCCACCTCTTGTTGACAGTAAATATAGTCAATAATTTGTGTGATGAGTGCTTGTGCCATGTGAGAGAAGCTAAACGCAAAATTTGGCACATCTCCATGGGCCGCATGTATGCTCTCTACATAAGCTTGACTAGGATGGAAGCTGCTTGAGCAACGGGGAGTATTGATTGTGTTTTGTGTAGCACTGTGGGGGAAGAAGGGCCGACCTCAGCATATGATGGCATTTTGTTGAAGTGTGATGGAGGGGGTTGTTTCAAAGAGGATCATGTTGGAAAAACGCATGTTTCTGCTACTCTTCCTCTTCCTTTGCGGCCTCCTTGGTGGCTTCTGCAGTAGTAGCTGCTCTCCAAGCTCTTCTTGTGTTGGTCCTAGGCTTGGGGCGGTGGAGCCTGTTCTGTAAACTGTTGGCTTCTGGTGTGACCTCTTTGCTAGTGGGGGGTTAGGAGAAGTGGATGGAGAGATAATAAGGTGACTACAGCTAGATTTCTCCGGGAAACTCCTCCCATCTAGCTGCATAGTAGAGTACTTTGGTAAGCAGGGTAGCAGTCGCCAGCTTCCCTTGGGGATTCGAACAAACTGCGTGCAAATATTTGAAAAGGTAATCCACCTAGTTAACCCTTTGTTCTTAGTGGACCCGAGCCAAAGTAGACATATTGCAGTAACTGAAACATTCTGTCCACCTGGTGAGTAAGAAGTGTAATGCTCGAGGTGCGGGCATGACGAGATCCTCCTCTGCAATATTCTCCCATTCAACACCGGCCTTGTTGGGGCTACCTCTATATAGGCCTCTAGTGAGCTTTGATGCATTGTTGAGGCAGACATATGGGTGGCTGATCCATGTAGGGGATCAAAAAAAGCATCCCTAACTAGCTCCACATTGAGCTACACTCGGTGCATCTAGCCCTCGTTATCTATTACTGTGCCAATGTGCTAATTGGCGTTGTAGGTCTCTGTGAAGTAGAGTAGAGATCTGGCCCCCATGGCTCTAAGGTGTGCAGTCTCCCCAAACCAAGTTGTTCCAGCTTTAGCACCATAGCAAGGTCTGCAAGCAGCCCACGGCCCAGTAACATGGTTCGGTGTAGTAAAGGAGCTTGTGCTCCACCTTATGATTGTTCTTCATAAGGAAGTGTACAGTATGCCCATTGACATGTTTCATAAGTGCTTCACCCAAGTGAGAGAACTGGGTCAGGTGCTTTGCATACTCTTTGAAACAGTAACCTGCCGCATGTCTCTTCCTCCGGATAGAGGTGTGTTGGAGAACTTCTTGGGAGGAGTTGGAGGCTTCTGACATGTTGCTAGGATGGTTGGTGAGCGAGGGAGCTCGAGAGAAAAAATGGCAATAGTTCGGCTAAAGTGAGCTAAAAGTGAGGAAATAGGGAGGGGGGCATATATATAGCTTTGGGAGAAGGGAATAGGTGTGGCAAGTCCACGGAATGGACATGGCACTAGTAGGGAACGACCGTGGGGCAGTTGGGTTATGGGAGCTAACAGGAGGGAATAGCCCGCGGCTTCAAGAATTATAGAGCAAACGAACGTCGGCAAGTCAAGCGAACGGGCGTGGGCTCACTGAATTGGAATTTAACAGGCATTTTCTCAACTGAATTGGAATGGAGAGGTCGTAGGGAAGTTCGAACGGGTGTGGCATTTAGGTTGAAGAAGGAACGGCTCAGGCAAACTTGGAATGGCCGAGGCATGCCAGAACCCAAGAAGGGAACAGGTGTGGAAAAATTTGAATGGGTGTGGCAAATGTGGAACACCCATGGCTTTCTCTCTTTTTTTTGTGCACCCTAAGGAAGTTTTTGTGCATAGAGGCTATGCTACCAGCACCCATTGCATGTTTTATACTGACTACGTGCCCATTTTGCCACAGTAAGGAGTCGATGCCAATTAGGCAAAGGTGAGATGGGAGGGATTAATTCCTTAAGGGATTCTGAAGCAGGTGATAAGGGAGTACTGGAGGCTGAAGGAGTTGATGAGGGCATTGTTGTATTCTATTGTTGTTGCAGCCTCACAATGATAGGTGGGGGGGTTGCTGATGTTGAAGGTATATCAGTCATTAACTTTGTCAAAGCGGTAGCTTGGGGGTTTCAGTTTCATTGTGGAGTTTCTGTTTCCCTTTATCCTGGGTGGTCTTCACGGGATGTTGTCTTGGGCTTCCATTGAAGGGTGGGAGATTGCTAAGTGACACGGGGTGGAAGTTGAGGTTGGCAAGATATGGGGACCCAAATGTGGTGGTTGCCCTCATAGAAGTGCTGGGTTTGTAGGAGAGGTTTGGGGATCCAATGAGGAGTTAGTTTTGGATAGACTTGAGGGTTGGGTTGAGGATTAGAACGCCATGGAGAGCGCTTCGGCTTGTGTTTGTCATGTACCCTGTAGGCTTGAGGTTCACAAATGTGTTGCCGACATTGGGGACGAGGAGATCTGGGTGCCTGTGGGCAAGGGGGATGGTTGGCCCGCTTGGGGATCCACAACTTTGGTTTGCCCACGTAATATTCTTGTGCTGCAAGAAGCTTTCGAGGTACCCAATGGCAAGATAGTAAACCCTATGGAGTTTTTTTAGTAAATTTAGCAATGTTACTTGGGTTAGTGTGACGTGGTGGGGCAGTAGCTTGTGAAGTGGCAATGTGAGAGTGGGTTGCTGTCGTGTGTGGTGGTGGGGAGTGTGTGAGGCATTGATGGGGTTGGAATGATAAGCGGCCTCTTTTTTAGGGGGATGAATTGATAGGAGTGAGGTAACGTGATGACGGGGGGTGGTGAAATGGGAAGTTCTTAGTGTGGGGAGCAACGAGAGCTAGTTCTTCATCTATCATAAGGATTGTAACCTGGTGAAGCCAATTGTAGGGGCTCCGTTCGTGCATCCTAGTCAATGTCCCATATCGGTTATGTCCCATCCAACCCCTTCTGGAGTAGTATCTCTTCATGCATTGTTCCTGCTGTGTACGTAGAACTTCCCTTCCAACAAGGGATTATTTCCAATGTGGAATAAAAGTGTGACTGTGCCTACAAAATGAACATGTTGTGATGTAATAGTGGTAACAATGGCAGGGGTCTCTTTGAGTGTGGGTTCCCCAAGGGAACACTATGTTTCATAAGACATTAAATTGTAACTAGCCCCTGTATCAACAAGAGCTAATTTTTGGACAAAGCTTGTCAGGGTGGTCATTCCTAACCACAACCGAGCTGGCTTCATCTCCCAATCTTCTTCTTCTAAGTTGAACACTCGTCGGGCCATATTGACCATGATATGTCTTTGGCTTGCCTTACTTTGGCTTGCCTTACTTTGGCTTCTTCTTGTACAGTGCATTTCATATCCTCATGGTTCTTCTTTCGCTATTTTTTAATCATGGATGGCTTTTAAGGTGGCCTCTGTGAGAGGGCCGTAGTAGCATTTTAGTTTGCTACCATTGAAGTAACCATCCATCTCAACACCATCAAGTGTTTCATTGCGCCTTGCGGTGTTATCTCAGTGGTCCTAATTCTCTAAGTGTGAGATCCCTGTTCCCACCGAGCAACGGATTCAGGATACTGGCAGCGGAAGTAACACATCAAGTGCGGGTAGGGGTCTCACACTCGGGGCCTCGCCCACGGATATCCGGACAAGAGACTAATCCGTCGGTTTGTCCAAAACCGAAAAACCGGAAAAACTTCCTTTACCCGGAAAGCATGGGCAATTCCACCAGGATAACTCTTTACTCTAACGTAGTCAAGATCATTACGGATCAACTGATCTGACTGCACCTTTAACGGTACTTGGTCAAATCAAGGAAGAAACTTGCACTTGGATCATTGGGATCAACGCTTTTTTCCCCATCAAGAGGCACAGCCGTTGATTCCTATCCATAGAACAATTTCTATCCGGGATTTACTTCATCTATCGTAATAATAGAAATTAAATCTCGATTTACGGATCCATCAGTCCAGCCTAACCCCATCCGATCCCATGGGTTAGCCAACCGCCCAACCACTGTAGTGATGGGATCCAATTTGGAATTTGGTTAGGTTTTGTCCCGGGTACCAAGGAAAAGAGTTCCAAGGCCCCCTAGCCGGAAATTCATGCAAACATAAAACTAGCCACACCACTTACACACCCAATATGAAAATTGCCTTTTTCTTAGCATCAGCTAACTTTAAAACAATCCTTTAATGAAACCATAGTACCACTGATCACAATCTTCCAATTTATCCAGTTGATTCATAATTTCCCATCATTCCTTCATCAGAGTATCTATGGCATCATTGGCAACTAGAACGCTCACCACCTGTCCACACAGGGGCCTTTTCAATAGTTCCTAGCCCATAATACTCGGCAATATAATCACTTATAAAAATCAAGATGGACTCTCGTTGAAGATCAGCAAGATCAACCAACAGATCCATATAAAGAGCCATGGACTCATCCATTGAAGACCAGCAAGGTCAATCAACCAGATCCATGCCCGGTTTCACAAAACAACTCTTACTCCTTGTTCCAATATCTTCCACGACGCACGTGTGGGTATCTTCGGCGACCCAGAGCCCGAGCACCGTATGGTCAGCACCCTCTAGGATCCTTCGCAGGTGACCTAGCGCTTCACTCATAGGCCGCTTCCTTGGTCCCTCATCCACCGTACCGGAAGCTCACCATTTAAATCGAACCGCGGCTGGTCAAGACCTCGGTCGACCTTGCTACGCGAGACGTCCTCCATTGACTCTCCGTCAGCAGTTGCAACTTTAACAGTTAGGTCTTCATGACCTTAATCCATAAGACGGTCAAAATGCTTCCCCAGCATTCTTGACATAAAACAGTCATTTACAAACAGTCACAAAATACAGTTTCTAAATCGAACTCTCGTCTTTCCACATTATCCCTCCTTAGTCCACATTACTTATTCCACATTCCATTCAATGTGTACTCATTCTCATCCATTTCCTCATATCGACGACACATTAATTCACATACACATTCCCCTTCACATCCATACATCCACATTTACATGTATACATCCATTTTCACATCCTCATTTATACATCCACATCGCTTATCTACATTCATACATACACATCCATATCCACATCCATACATCCACATCCACATCCACATTCATATTCACATCCATATATCCACATCTACATGCATACATCCATTATCACGTCCTCATTCATACATCCACATCCACATACATACATACATCCACATCCACATACATACATACATCCACATCCACATTCTCATTCACATCTATACATCCACATCTACATCCACATACATACATACATCCACATCCACATTTCCATTCACATCTATACATCCACATCCACATTCCCATTCACATCTATACATCCACATCTACATCCACATACATACATACATCCATATCCACATTCCCATTCACATCTATACATCCACATCTGCATCCACATCTACATCCACATTCACATCCACATTCCCATTCACATCTATACATCCACATCTACATCTATATCCACATTCACATCTATGCATATACATCTTCATGCATACATCCATTTTCACGTTCATATATCCATTTTCACATTCATACATCCATACTCCCATCTCCACATCCACACATCCACATACATACATCCATTTCCACATTCCCATTCATGTAACCCCATATGCCTTCACATCTAATCTTTTACATCACATCCATTCTCGTCCTATCACAACCCATATGCATCTTATTCTATCACATACACTTCTTACCTCATCCCATACACATCTTATCACATCTTAATTCATCTTATCACCTCTTATCATCTCTTATCACATCCTATCACATCTCATATCTATTTATAGAATACAAGAGAACTCTTATATTTGATATAAGATTTCTTTACACATTTACTTATGCATAAATTCCATTTAAGGAGATTAATACTTCCGAAGAAAAATCAATCTTTTATGCATCTTCCTATGCATAAATTCATTTTAAATGAAAATGACACTTTTGAATTAAAATTCAATCTTTTATGCATCTTCCTATGCATAAATTCAATTTAGATGAGAATGACACTTTTGAATTAAAAATCATTTTTTTAAAATGCATCTTCTTATGCATAAAGTCAATTTGGTAGGAATTACACTTTTAGAATAAAAGAATTTCTCTTATGCATCTAAGTTATGCATAAAATCCATTTATGATGAAAATCACACTTTTAGTATAAAAAGAATATCTTTTATGCATACCTCCATGCATGAAATCCAATTATGATAAAAGTTACACTTTTATAATAAAATAATCAACTTTTATGCATACCTCTATGCATGAAATTCAATTGTGACAAAAGTAACACTTTTTACATTAAAATAATCATCTTTTATCCATACCTCTATACATGAAATCCAATATGATAAAAGTATCACTTTTGATATTAAAAAAAAAATTATCCTTTATGCATACTTCTATGCATGAAAATTAAAAATGATAAAAGTAACACTTTTGATATAAAAATTTTCCTTTATGCATACTTCTATGCATGAAAATTAAAAATGGTAAAAGTAACACTTTTAATTAAAAAAATTATCTTTTATGCATACTTCTATGCATGAAAATTAAAAATGATAAAAGTAACACTTTTGATATAAAAAATTTTCCTTTATGCATACTTCTATGCATGAAAATTAAAAATGATAAAAGTAACACTTTTGATATAAAAATTTTCCTTTATGCATACTTCTATGCATGAAAATTAAAAATGATAAAAATAACACTTTTGATATAAAAATTTATCCATTATGCATAATATTAAAATTCAATTTCTCTATGATTGTAATGAAATTCTTTCAATTAATCTAGGATGATAATTCCTAGAATATGGTAGGAAGTCCTCTTTTTATGCTTTGAATGAGATTATTTTATGCATAATTTTTATAAAAATTTTGCCATAGCTCCGCTGCTATGACTGATAAATCTCAATTTTTCTAAGGGATAATGCTTATCATTAAGAAAATAATTAAAATAATCTCTAATTGGATTATCAATCCATAATGGATTGAATCATTAATATACATAAACTAAAAGCATAGAAAAAAGCCATTAATTTGGCCTCAAGCATAGCTTAATCTTGGGTTAAGGAAAAGCTTTATGAAAAGCTTGATTTGGATTGAGAACGGTTCATGAGTATGACCATTTCTTGAGTGAGAGAGAGAATTTACATAAAAATCATTAGAATTTAAACATAAATGAAAATTAACTTCAATAGCATTATGTAACTCTTCACTACTATTCAAACTTCAATAGCATTAAAAAAAAAACATACCAATTAAACTTCTCAAGCTTGAGAGGGGTTGAGAAGAGAGAAACATTGAGAAATTATAGAAAGATCAATATTCACTAATTACCTTACAACTTGCTTGATTCTTTGTTCACGGTAGAGGCCCCCAACCAATCAATTGGTTAAGTATGTTGATGGAGCCACTAATAGGGATTGAAGAAAGAGGGAAGCTCCAAAAACTAGTGAATTATTAAATGAATTCACAGTTCTTGGCTTAGGTGGAGTAGAGTAACGATGCATAAACACTATCCCTTTTTCAACAAGGGGGAGGCTTCTATTTATAGGAAAAATTGAGCTCCTAACCAAACAAACTGATTCTAGAATTTTCTAAATCAGTTTGGTCAATATTTGACCATTTTTAGGTCAGTTAAGCTAACTTTTTGGAACTAGACTTGAATGAGGAGAGAGGAGAGATGAAATATCTCAATTTTTATGAGTTTAAAACTCATTCAAGCATGTGAAATATGCACCTCCTTTAAAGAACTCCTCTTCCTTACATATGTGTCATAATGGAATCATTTTAATATTGCTCATAGTTTTTTTTTACTAATAATCCTTGTACATTTTCAACTCTTCATCTTATGTGAAATATGCACCTCCTTTAAAGAATTCCCCTTCCTTACATATGTCATATTTTTAATATTGCTCATAGTTTTTTACTAATAATCCTTGTACATTTTCAACTCTTCATCTTATGTGAAATATGCACCTCCTTTAAAGAATTCCCCTTCCTTACATATGTCATATTTTTAATATTGCTCATAGTTTTTTACTAATAATCCTTGTACATTTTCAACTCTTCATCTTATGTGAAATATGCACCTCCTTTAAAGAATTCCCCTTCCTTACATATGTCATATTTTTAATATTGCTCATAGTTTTTTACTAATAATCCTTGTACATTTTCAACTCTTCATCTTATGTGAAATATGCACCTCCTTTAAAGAATTCCCCTTCCTTACATATGTCATATTTTTAATATTGCTCATAGTTTTTTACTAATAATCCTTGTACATTTTCAACTCTTCATCTTATGTGAAATATGCACCTCCTTTAAAGAATTCCCCTTCCTTACATATGTCATATTTTTAATATTGCTCATAGTTTTTTTACTAATAATCCTTGTACATTTTCAACTCTTCACCTCATGTGAGCATTTACTCATTTTTGGGTATTTTCTTTTTACAAGTTGGATTTATCTCCTCCCTACACATGGATTGATGCTATTGGTCCATAGGAACCTTAATTGGACCATAGTCTAAAGATTTCTGAAAATCTAGACCCTTAGACTAAGGTTCTTTATACCTATTTCCAATTAATTCCAATTGCACATTGGAAAATTCTTTTTGAATTTCTGTTTCAGGGGAACTCATCTGAATTATAAGAGATATTTTTCTATCCAAAAATATTCAAAATCTGAATATTCTCTCTCTAGAATAATTTTTCTCTCTCTAGGCTAAAATAGTTAGCAACAGGGTCTTTATATTTCTGAAGAGGGTTGATTACAGGGGAAGATACTAGACATCAAAAAGGGGTTGGGGGAGGAATCTTACATTCTACCCCACTTAAAAAACGCGAGATGTCCTCATCTCGCAGTTGGAGTATGATTTCTTTCATCATCTTCTTCTTCTTCAATCACATTCAACTTTACGCCTTGGAAGTGAACGGTCGATTTTTCCTTGGTATTCTGCTGGAGTATGGATGACTTGAGAACTATCGGTTAAGCCCTTGGTTTTTCAATTGCAGTAAAGATTTGCCCTTCTTTCCTCTTCTACTTCTTTTGAAATTGTGACTGCTCTTGGCTGCTGCAGTCTGAGGTGGAATTCTTTCTCTTTGGTTGCCCCTGTTCTGGAAAGGAGTTCTGAGGTTACTCTGGGTAGAGGCAGACGGTTGATTTGGAGTTCTTCTGGGGTTACCCTGGCTTGGGTGAGACGGACCCTGATTAGACTGGTATGAAGGAATTGGTCTCTGAATTCGGGGTCCTAGACTTCCCTGTCCCCTTGACATGGCAGGAGTTGGGCAGTCTTTTAACTGATGACCAAAACCTTGGCATCCAAAACACCGGTTCTCACTTCTGGGCTCATTGTTCTGCATCCTTAAAATAGATGGTCTTCCTGAGAAAGTATTTTGGGGGAAGGATCTTCCTTCACTTTGGAGTCTTCCTGCATCTTGATTCTGAATCGGTCCTTGCTGCCTCTTTGGAGGTGGAAAGTTTGAAGTACCTTCCTGGGCTTGGAATCTTTTAAAGTTAGAGGGTGCAGGTTTTGGCGGGACCTTTACTACAAAGGCTTTGGCAAAATCCTTTGCCATTTTTACTGCTTCAGCCATGGACACTGGTTTGGCATTTTTGACCAGTGTGTCCAAAGGTTCGTTCATTGCCCGAATGAACCTGGCCATGAGCTGTTCTTCATCTAGAGGTGGTGAGTATTTGAGTAGAAGAGCAAAGGCCTGGTGATATTCTTCAATGGTTTTGTTCTCCTGCTTTAGTTCTAAAAATTCGTTCATTTTGGTTTCCAAAAATCCAGGGGGACAAAATCTCTTTCTCAAATAGGTTTTTAGGTCATTCCAAGATTGGGTATTTCTATTTAGACGGTTGGTGTCACAGTGGTTCCTCCATGCTACCCTGGCTGTTTCCACTATTTTCAACCGGCCAAGAGCTATTTTGCTCAGCTCATTATAACCTGTGACGTCAAAATACTCTTCCATGGCTTCCACCCATTTCTCCACAGTCTCACCCAGGTTCTCCCCTTCTCCTTTGAAGGGTCCTGGTTGAGTCCTATGAAGAGCCTTGCGAACATCAGGATCAAGTTCGTTATCTTCAGTGACAGGGTCTGGCTGCTGACGGCTACGATTTCCTCGTCTCATGATTCTGTCAAAAATTTATATATTAGAGAGAGAATAGTTATAAGATTAGAGAGGAGATTCTTATTTTTGAATACCTCAAAAACTGGGGAGAATTCTTACATTCTACCCCACTTAAAAAAAAAGCGCGAGATGTCCTCATCTCGTAGGAAGAGAACAACTCTTTTTCTTACGACCCAAATTATTCTGGGGTTCCTTACATTCTGGTCAACCCAACAGAATACCTTCTGAACATTCCTCTACGGGAAATTTTAGTTAAGCAAGTTCTCAATTTGTCATCCCTTAACTTGATCTACCGGTCAAGTGTTAACAGTAGCAATCTGACAGCACAACCCACTAATCTCATAGTGATTTGCTGAAATCATTATCATCATTCCAGTTATGAATATCATCACTGGGACTCGTCCCATTCCCCCTCATTGTGGTTTCATTATATTTCAACTAATTTTTAAAAATCATCATTTTTCAATCAGAATTTTCAATCAGAATCCAAATCAATTCATCCATTCTCAAACAGAATTAAAAATCATATCAATCACATTCGAAATCATCATCTAGATAGCATTAACGCTTATAATTTCAAGTCTTAGATTTACTCGTATATACTGTCAGTAAAGAGCTGCAGTATACTCTCGGTATATACGGGTAGTCACGGCCCTTGGAATTATAAGGTAACTACTATCATGTCTAGGCCTCAAGAAAGTCAAGGATTCTATATAATTGCGGTACTTCCATCTGAAGACCCAACTACCAAATTACGAATTTCAGTTTGAATATCAAATTGTATGAATTATCTCACACAATTATAACCTTTTTGTGTTTCTTCATAAATTTTTGATATATTTGTCTTCTCAGTTGATCTTTATTAACCAAATGCTCTGATACCAACTGTGAGATCCCTGTTCCCACCGAGCAACGGATTCAGGATACTGGCAGCGGAAGTAACACATCAAGTGCGGGTAGGGGTCTCACACTCGGGGCCTCGCCCACGGATATCCGGACAAGAGACTAATCCGTCGGTTTGTCCAAAACCGAAAAACCGGAAAAACTTCCTTTACCCGGAAAGCATGGGCAATTCCACCAGGATAACTCTTTACTCTAACGTAGTCAAGATCATTACGGATCAACTGATCTGACTGCACCTTTAACGGTACTTGGTCAAATCAAGGAAGAAACTTGCACTTGGATCATTGGGATCAACGCTTTTTTCCCCATCAAGAGGCACAGCCGTTGATTCCTATCCATAGAACAATTTCTATCCGGGATTTACTTCATCTATCGTAATAATAGAAATTAAATCTCGATTTACGGATCCATCAGTCCAGCCTAACCCCATCCGATCCCATGGGTTAGCCAACCGCCCAACCACTGTAGTGATGGGATCCAATTTGGAATTTGGTTAGGTTTTGTCCCGGGTACCAAGGAAAAGAGTTCCAAGGCCCCCTAGCCGGAAATTCATGCAAACATAAAACTAGCCACACCACTTACACACCCAATATGAAAATTGCCTTTTTCTTAGCATCAGCTAACTTTAAAACAATCCTTTAATGAAACCATAGTACCACTGATCACAATCTTCCAATTTATCCAGTTGATTCATAATTTCCCATCATTCCTTCATCAGAGTATCTATTGCATCATTGGCAACTAGAACGCTCACCACCTGTCCACACAGGGGCCTTTTCAATAGTTCCTAGCCCATAATACTCGGCAATATAATCACTTATAAAAATCAAGATGGACTCTCGTTGAAGATCAGCAAGATCAACCAACAGATCCATATAAAGAGCCATGGACTCATCCATTGAAGACCAGCAAGGTCAATCAACCAGATCCATGCCCGGTTTCACAAAACAACTCTTACTCCTTGTTCCAATATCTTCCACGACGCACGTGTGGGTATCTTCGGCGACCCAGAGCCCGAGCACCGTATGGTCAGCACCCTCTAGGATCCTTCGCAGGTGACCTAGCGCTTCACTCATAGGCCGCTTCCTTGGTCCCTCATCCACCGTACCGGAAGCTCACCATTTAAATCGAACCGAGGCTGGTCAAGACCTCGGTCGACCTTGCTACGCGAGACGTCCTCCATTGACTCTCCGTCAGCAGTTGCAACTTTAACAGTTAGGTCTTCATGACCTTAATCCATAAGACGGTCAAAATGCTTCCCCAGCGTTCTTGACATAAAACAGTCATTTACAAACAGTCACAAAATACAGTTTCTAAATCGAACTCTCGTCTTTCCACATTATCCCTCCTTAGTCCACATTACTTATTCCACATTCCATTCAATGTGTACTCATTCTCATCCATTTCCTCATATCGACGACACATTAATTCACATACACATTCCCCTTCACATCCATACATCCACATTTACATGTATACATCCATTTTCACATCCTCATTTATACATCCACATCTCTTATCTACATTCATACATACACATCCATATCCACATCCATACATCCACATCCACATCCACATTCATATTCACATCCATATATCCACATCTACATGCATACATCCATTATCACGTCCTCATTCATACATCCACATCCACATACATACATACATCCACATCCACATACATACATACATCCACATCCACATTCTCATTCACATCTATACATCCACATCTACATCCACATACATACATACATCCACATCCACATTTCCATTCACATCTATACATCCACATTCATATACATCCACATCCACATTCCCATTCACATCTATACATCCACATCTACATCCACATACATACATACATCCATATCCACATTCCCATTCACATCTATACATCCACATCTACATCCACATCTACATCCACATTCACATCCACATTCCCATTCACATCTATACATCCACATCTACATCTATATCCACATTCACATCTATGCATATACATCTTCATGCATACATCCATTTTCACGTTCATATATCCATTTTCACATTCATACATCCATACTCCCATCTCCACATCCACACATCCACATACATACATCCATTTCCACATTCCCATTCATGTAACCCCATATGCCTTCACATCTAATCTTTTACATCACATCCATTCTCGTCCTATCACAACCCATATGCATCTTATTCTATCACATACACTTCTTACCTCATCCCATACACATCTTATCACATCTTAATTCATCTTATCACCTCTTATCATCTCTTATCACATCCTATCACATCTCATATCTATTTATAGAATACAAGAGAACTCTTATATTTGATATAAGATTTCTTTACACATTTACTTATGCATAAATTCCATTTAAGGAGATTAATACTTCCGAAGAAAAATCAATCTTTTATGCATCTTCCTATGCATAAATTCATTTTAAATGAAAATGACACTTTTGAATTAAAATTCAATCTTTTATGCATCTTCCTATGCATAAATTCAATTTAGATGAGAATGACACTTTTGAATTAAAAATCATTTTTTTAAAATGCATCTTCTTATGCATAAAGTCAATTTGGTAGGAATTACACTTTTAGAATAAAAGAATTTCTCTTATGCATCTAAGTTATGCATAAAATCCATTTATGATGAAAATCACACTTTTAGTATAAAAAGAATATCTTTTATGCATACCTCCATGCATGAAATCCAATTATGATAAAAGTTACACTTTTATAATAAAATAATCAACTTTTATGCATACCTCTATGCATGAAATTCAATTGTGACAAAAGTAACACTTTTTACATTAAAATAATCATCTTTTATCCATACCTCTATACATGAAATCCAATATGATAAAAGTATCACTTTTGATATTAAAAAAAAAATTATCCTTTATGCATACTTCTATGCATGAAAATTAAAAATGATAAAAGTAACACTTTTGATATAAAAATTTTCCTTTATGCATACTTCTATGCATGAAAATTAAAAATGGTAAAAGTAACACTTTTAATTAAAAAAATTATCTTTTACGTATACTTCTATGCATGAAAATTAAAAATGATAAAAGTAACACTTTTGATATAAAAAATTTTCCTTTATGCATACTTCTATGCATGAAAATTAAAAATGATAAAAGTAACACTTTTGATATAAAAATTTTCCTTTATGCATACTTCTATGCATGAAAATTAAAAATGATAAAAATAACACTTTTGATATAAAAATTTATCCATTATGCATAATATTAAAATTCAATTTCTCTATGATTGTAATGAAATTCTTTCAATTAATCTAGGATGATAATTCCTAGAATATGGTAGGAAGTCCTCTTTTTATGCTTTGAATGAGATTATTTTATGCATAATTTTTATAAAAATTTTGCCATAGCTCCGCTGCTATGACTGATAAATCTCAATTTTTCTAAGGGATAATGCTTATCATTAAGAAAATAATTAAAATAATCTCTAATTGGATTATCAATCCATAATGGATTGAATCATTAATATACATAAACTAAAAGCATAGAAAAAAGCCATTAATTTGGCCTCAAGCATAGCTTAATCTTGGGTTAAGGAAAAGCTTTATGAAAAGCTTGATTTGGATTGAGAACGGTTCATGAGTATGACCATTTCTTGAGTGAGAGAGAGAATTTACATAAAAATCATTAGAATTTAAACATAAATGAAAATTAACTTCAATAGCATTATGTAACTCTTCACTACTATTCAAACTTCAATAGCATTAAAAAAAAAACATACCAATTAAACTTCTCAAGCTTGAGAGGGGTTGAGAAGAGAGAAACATTGAGAAATTATAGAAAGATCAATATTCACTAATTACCTTACAACTTGCTTGATTCTTTGTTCACGGTAGAGGCCCCCAACCAATCAATTGGTTAAGTATGTTGATGGAGCCACTAATAGGGATTGAAGAAAGAGGGAAGCTCCAAAAACTAGTGAATTATTAAATGAATTCACAGTTCTTGGCTTAGGTGGAGTAGAGTAACGATGCATAAACACTATCCCTTTTTCAACAAGGGGGAGGCTTCTATTTATAGGAAAAATTGAGCTCCTAACCAAACAAACTGATTCTAGAATTTTCTAAATCAGTTTGGTCAATATTTGACCATTTTTAGGTCAGTTAAGCTAACTTTTTGGAACTAGACTTGAATGAGGAGAGAGGAGAGATGAAATATCTCAATTTTTATGAGTTTAAAACTCATTCAAGCATGTGAAATATGCACCTCCTTTAAAGAACTCCTCTTCCTTACATATGTGTCATAATGGAATCATTTTAATATTGCTCATAGTTTTTTTTTACTAATAATCCTTGTACATTTTCAACTCTTCATCTTATGTGAAATATGCACCTCCTTTAAAGAATTCCCCTTCCTTACATATGTCATATTTTTAATATTGCTCATAGTTTTTTACTAATAATCCTTGTACATTTTCAACTCTTCATCTTATGTGAAATATGCACCTCCTTTAAAGAATTCCCCTTCCTTACATATGTCATATTTTTAATATTGCTCATAGTTTTTTACTAATAATCCTTGTACATTTTCAACTCTTCATCTTATGTGAAATATGCACCTCCTTTAAAGAATTCCCCTTCCTTACATATGTCATATTTTTAATATTGCTCATAGTTTTTTTACTAATAATCCTTGTACATTTTCAACTCTTCATCTTATGTGAAATATGCACCTCCTTTAAAGAATTCCCCTTCCTTACATATGTCATATTTTTAATATTGCTCATAGTTTTTTTACTAATAATCCTTGTACATTTTCAACTCTTCACCTCATGTGAGCATTTACTCATTTTTGGGTATTTTCTTTTTACAAGTTGGATTTATCTCCTCCCTACACATGGATTGATGCTATTGGTCCATAGGAACCTTAATTGGACCATAGTCTAAAGATTTCTGAAAATCTAGACCCTTAGACTAAGGTTCTTTATACCTATTTCCAATTAATTCCAATTGCACATTGGAAAATTCTTTTTGAATTTCTGTTTCAGGGGAACTCATCTGAATTATAAGAGATATTTTTCTATCCAAAAATATTCAAAATCTGAATATTCTCTCTCTAGAATAATTTTTCTCTCTCTAGGCTAAAATAGTTAGCAACAGGGTCTTTATATTTCTGAAGAGGGTTGATTACAGGGGAAGATACTAGACATCAAAAAGGGGTTGGGGGAGGAATCTTACATTCTACCCCACTTAAAAAACGCGAGATGTCCTCATCTCGCAGTTGGAGTATGATTTCTTTCATCATCTTCTTCTTCTTCAATCACATTCAACTTTACGCCTTGGAAGTGAACGGTCGATTTTTCCCTGGTATTCTGCTGGAGTATGGATGACTTGAGAACTATCAGTTAAGCCCTTGGTTTTTCAATTGCAGTAAAGATTTGCCCTTCTTTCCTCTTCTACTTCTTCTGAAATTGTGACTGCTCTTGGCTGCTGCAGTCTGAGGTGGAATTCTTTCTCTTTGGTTGCCCCTGTTCTGGAAAGGAGTTCTGAGGTTACTCTGGGTAGAGGCAGACGGTTGATTTGGAGTTCTTCTGGGGTTACCCTGGCTTGGGTGAGACGGACCCTGATTAGACTGGTATGAAGGAATTGGTCTCTGAATTCAGGGTCCTAGACTTCCCTGTCCCCTTGACATGGCAGGAGTTGGGCAGTCTTTTAACTGATGACCAAAACCTTGGCATCCAAAACACCGGTTCTCACTTCTGGGCTCATTGTTCTGCATCCTTAAAATAGATGGTCTTCCTGAGAAAGTATTTTGGGGGAAGGATCTTCCTTCACTTTGGAGTCTTCCTGCATCTTGATTCTGAATCGGTCCTTGCTGCCTCTTTGGAGGTGGAAAGTTTGAAGTACCTTCCTGGGCTTGGAATCTTTTAAAGTTAGAGGGTGCAGGTTTTGGCGGGACCTTTACTACAAAGGCTTTGGCAAAATCCTTTGCCATTTTTACTGCTTCAGCCATGGACACTGGTTTGGCATTTTTGACCAGTGTGTCCAAAGGTTCGTTCATTGCCCGAATGAACCTGGCCATGAGCTGTTCTTCATCTAGAGGTGGTGAGTATTTGAGTAGAAGAGCGAAGGCCTGGTGATATTCTTCAATGGTTTTGTTCTCCTACTTTAGTTCTAAAAATTCGTTCATTTTGGTTTCCAAAAATCCAGGGGGACAAAATCTCTTTCTCAAATAGGTTTTTAGGTCATTCCAAGATTGGGTATTTCTATTTAGACGGTTGGTGTCACAGTGGTTCCTCCATGCTACCCTGGCTGTTTCCACTATTTTCAACCGGCCAAGAGCTATTTTGCTCAGCTCATTATAACCTGTGACGTCAAAATACTCTTCCATGGCTTCCACCCATTTCTCCACAGTCTCACCCAGGTTCTCCCCTTCTCCTTTGAAGGGTCCTGGTTGAGTCCTATGAAGAGCCTTGCGAACATCAGGATCAAGTTCGTTATCTTCAGTGACAGGGTCTGGCTGCTGACGGCTACGATTTCCTCGTCTCATGATTCTGTCAAAAATTTATATATTAGAGAGAGAATAGTTATAAGATTAGAGAGGAGATTCTTATTTTTGAATACCTCAAAAACTGGGGAGAATTCTTACATTCTACCCCACTTAAAAAAAAAGCGCGAGATGTCCTCATCTCGTAGGAAGAGAACAACTCTTTTTCTTACGACCCAAATTATTCTGGGGTTCCTTACATTCTGGTCAACCCAACAGAATACCTTCTGAACATTCCTCTACGGGAAATTTTAGTTAAGCAAGTTCTCAATTTGTCATCCCTTAACTTGATCTACCGGTCAAGTGTTAACAGTAGCAATCTGACAGCACAACCCACTAATCTCATAGTGATTTGCTGAAATCATTATCATCATTCCAGTTATGAATATCATCACTGGGACTCGTCCCATTCCCCCTCATTGTGGTTTCATTATATTTCAACTAATTTTTAAAAATCATCATTTTTCAATCAGAATTTTCAATCAGAATCCAAATCAATTCATCCATTCTCAAACAGAATTAAAAATCATATCAATCACATTCGAAATCATCATCTAGATAGCATTAACGCTTATAATTTCAAGTCTTAGATTTACTCGTATATACTGTCAGTAAAGAGCTGCAGTATACTCTCGGTATATACGGGTAGTCACGGCCCTTGGAATTATAAGGTAACTACTATCATGTCTAGGCCTCAAGAAAGTCAAGGATTCTATATAATTGCGGTACTTCCATCTGAAGACCCAACTACCAAATTACGAATTTCAGTTTGAATATCAAATTGTATGAATTATCTCACACAATTATAACCTTTTTGTGTTTCTTCATAAATTTTTGATATATTTGTCTTCTCAGTTGATCTTTATTAACCAAATGCTCTGATACCAACTGTGAGATCCCTGTTCCCACCGAGCAACGGATTCAGGATACTGGCAGCGGAAGTAACACATCAAGTGCGGGTAGGGGTCTCACACTCGGGGCCTCGCCCACGGATATCCGGACAAGAGACTAATCCGTCGGTTTGTCCAAAACCGAAAAACCGGAAAAACTTCCTTTACCCGGAAAGCATGGGCAATTCCACCAGGATAACTCTTTACTCTAACGTAGTCAAGATCATTACGGATCAACTGATCTGACTGCACCTTTAACGGTACTTGGTCAAATCAAGGAAGAAACTTGCACTTGGATCATTGGGATCAACGCTTTTTTCCCCATCAAGAGGCACAGCCGTTGATTCCTATCCATAGAACAATTTCTATCCGGGATTTACTTCATCTATCGTAATAATAGAAATTAAATCTCGATTTACGGATCCATCAGTCCAGCCTAACCCCATCCGATCCCATGGGTTAGCCAACCGCCCAACCACTGTAGTGATGGGATCCAATTTGGAATTTGGTTAGGTTTTGTCCCGGGTACCAAGGAAAAGAGTTCCAAGGCCCCCTAGCCGGAAATTCATGCAAACATAAAACTAGCCACACCACTTACACACCCAATATGAAAATTGCCTTTTTCTTAGCATCAGCTAACTTTAAAACAATCCTTTAATGAAACCATAGTACCACTGATCACAATCTTCCAATTTATCCAGTTGATTCATAATTTCCCATCATTCCTTCATCAGAGTATCTATGGCATCATTGGCAACTAGAACGCTCACCACCTGTCCACACAGGGGCCTTTTCAATAGTTCCTAGCCCATAATACTCGGCAATATAATCACTTATAAAAATCAAGATGGACTCTCGTTGAAGATCAGCAAGATCAACCAACAGATCCATATAAAGAGCCATGGACTCATCCATTGAAGACCAGCAAGGTCAATCAACCAGATCCATGCCCGGTTTCACAAAACAACTCTTACTCCTTGTTCCAATATCTTCCACGACGCACGTGTGGGTATCTTCGGCGACCCAGAGCCCGAGCACCGTATGGTCAGCACCCTCTAGGATCCTTCGCAGGTGACCTAGCGCTTCACTCATAGGCCGCTTCCTTGGTCCCTCATCCACCGTACCGGAAGCTCACCATTTAAATCGAACCGAGGCTGGTCAAGACCTCGGTCGACCTTGCTACGCGAGACGTCCTCCATTGACTCTCCGTCAGCAGTTGCAACTTTAACAGTTAGGTCTTCATGACCTTAATCCATAAGACGGTCAAAATGCTTCCCCAGCATTCTTGACATAAAACAGTCATTTACAAACAGTCACAAAATACAGTTTCTAAATCGAACTCTCGTCTTTCCACATTATCCCTCCTTAGTCCACATTACTTATTCCACATTCCATTCAATGTGTACTCATTCTCATCCATTTCCTCATATCGACGACACATTAATTCACATACACATTCCCCTTCACATCCATACATCCACATTTACATGTATACATCCATTTTCACATCCTCATTTATACATCCACATCGCTTATCTACATTCATACATACACATCCATATCCACATCCATACATCCACATCCACATCCACATTCATATTCACATCCATATATCCACATCTACATGCATACATCCATTATCACGTCCTCATTCATACATCCACATCCACATACATACATACATCCACATCCATATACATACATACATCCACATCCACATTCTCATTCACATCTATACATCCACATCTACATCCACATACATACATACATCCACATCCACATTTCCATTCACATCTATACATCCACATTCATATACATCCACATCCACATTCCCATTCACATCTATACATCCACATCTACATCCACATACATACATACATCCATATCCACATTCCCATTCACATCTATACATCCACATCTACATCCACATCTACATCCACATTCACATCCACATTCCCATTCACATCTATACATCCACATCTACATCTATATCCACATTCACATCTATGCATATACATCTTCATGCATACATCCATTTTCACGTTCATATATCCATTTTCACATTCATACATCCATACTCCCATCTCCACATCCACACATCCACATACATACATCCATTTCCACATTCCTATTCATGTAACCCCATATGCCTTCACATCTAATCTTTTACATCACATCCATTCTCGTCCTATCACAACCCATATGCATCTTATTCTATCACATACACTTCTTACCTCATCCCATACACATCTTATCACATCTTAATTCATCTTATCACCTCTTATCATCTCTTATCACATCCTATCACATCTCATATCTATTTATAGAATACAAGAGAACTCTTATATTTGATATAAGATTTCTTTACACATTTACTTATGCATAAATTCCATTTAAGGAGATTAATACTTCCGAAGAAAAATCAATCTTTTATGCATCTTCCTATGCATAAATTCATTTTAAATGAAAATGACACTTTTGAATTAAAATTCAATCTTTTATGCATCTTCCTATGCATAAATTCAATTTAGATGAGAATGACACTTTTGAATTAAAAATCATTTTTTTAAAATGCATCTTCTTATGCATAAAGTCAATTTGGTAGGAATTACACTTTTAGAATAAAAGAATTTCTCTTATGCATCTAAGTTATGCATAAAATTCATTTATGATGAAAATCACACTTTTAGTATAAAAAGAATATCTTTTATGCATACCTCCATGCATGAAATCCAATTATGATAAAAGTTACACTTTTATAATAAAATAATCAACTTTTATGCATACCTCTATGCATGAAATTCAATTGTGACAAAAGTAACACTTTTTACATTAAAATAATCATCTTTTATCCATACCTCTATACATGAAATCCAATATGATAAAAGTATCACTTTTGATATTAAAAAAAAAATTATCCTTTATGCATACTTCTATGCATGAAAATTAAAAATGATAAAAGTAACACTTTTGATATAGAAATTTTCCTTTATGCATACTTCTATGCATGAAAATTAAAAATGGTAAAAGTAACACTTTTAATTAAAAAAATTATCTTTTATGTATACTTCTATGCATGAAAATTAAAAATGATAAAAGTAACACTTTTGATATAAAAAATTTTCCTTTATGCATACTTCTATGCATGAAAATTAAAAATGATAAAAGTAACACTTTTGATATAAAAATTTTCCTTTATGCATACTTCTATGCATGAAAATTAAAAATGATAAAAATAACACTTTTGATATAAAAATTTATCCATTATGCATAATATTAAAATTCAATTTCTCTATGATTGTAATGAAATTCTTTCAATTAATCTAGGATGATAATTCCTAGAATATGGTAGGAAGTCCTCTTTTTATGCTTTGAATGAGATTATTTTATGCATAATTTTTATAAAAATTTTGCCATAGCTCCGCTGCTATGACTGATAAATCTCAATTTTTCTAAGGGATAATGCTTATCATTAAGAAAATAATTAAAATAATCTCTAATTGGATTATCAATCCATAATGGATTGAATCATTAATATACATAAACTAAAAGCATAGAAAAAAGCCATTAATTTGGCCTCAAGCATAGCTTAATCTTGGGTTAAGGAAAAGCTTTATGAAAAGCTTGATTTGGATTGAGAACGGTTCATGAGTATGACCATTTCTTGAGTGAGAGAGAGAATTTACATAAAAATCATTAGAATTTAAACATAAATGAAAATTAACTTCAATAGCATTATGTAACTCTTCACTACTATTCAAACTTCAATAGCATTAAAAAAAAAACATACCAATTAAACTTCTCAAGCTTGAGAGGGGTTGAGAAGAGAGAAACATTGAGAAATTATAGAAAGATCAATATTCACTAATTACCTTACAACTTGCTTGATTCTTTGTTCACGGTAGAGGCCCCCAACCAATCAATTGGTTAAGTATGTTGATGGAGCCACTAATAGGGATTGAAGAAAGAGGGAAGCTCCAAAAACTAGTGAATTATTAAATGAATTCACAGTTCTTGGCTTAGGTGGAGTAGAGTAACGATGCATAAACACTATCCCTTTTTCAACAAGGGGGAGGCTTCTATTTATAGGAAAAATTGAGCTCCTAACCAAACAAACTGATTCTAGAATTTTCTAAATCAGTTTGGTCAATATTTGACCATTTTTAGGTCAGTTAAGCTAACTTTTTGGAACTAGACTTGAATGAGGAGAGAGGAGAGATGAAATATCTCAATTTTTATGAGTTTAAAACTCATTCAAGCATGTGAAATATGCACCTCCTTTAAAGAACTCCTCTTCCTTACATATGTGTCATAATGGAATCATTTTAATATTGCTCATAGTTTTTTTTTACTAATAATCCTTGTACATTTTCAACTCTTCATCTTATGTGAAATATGCACCTCCTTTAAAGAATTCCCCTTCCTTACATATGTCATATTTTTAATATTGCTCATAGTTTTTTACTAATAATCCTTGTACATTTTCAACTCTTCATCTTATGTGAAATATGCACCTCCTTTAAAGAATTCCCCTTCCTTACATATGTCATATTTTTAATATTGCTCATAGTTTTTTACTAATAATCCTTGTACATTTTCAACTCTTCATCTTATGTGAAATATGCACCTCCTTTAAAGAATTCCCCTTCCTTACATATGTCATATTTTTAATATTGCTCATAGTTTTTTACTAATAATCCTTGTACATTTTCAACTCTTCATCTTATGTGAAATATGCACCTCCTTTAAAGAATTCCCCTTCCTTACATATGTCATATTTTTAATATTGCTCATAGTTTTTTACTAATAATCCTTGTACATTTTCAACTCTTCATCTTATGTGAAATATGCACCTCCTTTAAAGAATTCCCCTTCCTTACATATGTCATATTTTTAATATTGCTCATAGTTTTTTTACTAATAATCCTTGTACATTTTCAACTCTTCACCTCATGTGAGCATTTACTCATTTTTGGGTATTTTCTTTTTACAAGTTGGATTTATCTCCTCCCTACACATGGATTGATGCTATTGGTCCATAGGAACCTTAATTGGACCATAGTCTAAAGATTTCTGAAAATCTAGACCCTTAGACTAAGGTTCTTTATACCTATTTCCAATTAATTCCAATTGCACATTGGAAAATTCTTTTTGAATTTCTGTTTCAAGGGAACTCATCTGAATTATAAGAGATATTTTTCTATCCAAAAATATTCAAAATCTGAATATTCTCTCTCTAGAATAATTTTTCTCTCTCTAGGCTAAAATAGTTAGCAACAGGGTCTTTATATTTCTGAAGAGGGTTGATTACAGGGGAAGATACTAGACATCAAAAAGGGGTTGGGGGAGGAATCTTACACTAAGCTTGAGCTTTCTCTTGTGTGTCTGGGTATTGAATAAGAGGACCATGTCACCCTTATTCATTCGTTTATCCTTAAGTTGGTTGTCAAACCATTGTTTATGTGCAATCATTAGGCTGAATTTAGGGATGTATTGAGGTGAATTTGCACATGTTTATGACATCAAAAATGGAGATGGCTTATGCTCCTTGGTGAGTTATGTGTGTGAGTTTCCTTGTGTGGAATAGAAGCTACTCTCATAGCTAGAAGTCCCGCACTTTCCCAGCGACACCGACCACGTCACGACAATGTGTGGTCCGTTCTCTGATGGGGTCCCGAATCCTCAACCTTTAACTATCCGCATCCAGGTTCTCGAAAAAGATGCACGAGCGTGCCAAATGGCAAAAATTTCCAACCGTGGCCCAAACGGTGCCGAAGAGGCATGAAAATTGAATCATGCATGGACAATCATGTGGAAAGCAACCCCGATCTTTCTTGTTGTGTTCAGATACGATTCGGACTCATTTCGGATCCAAAACTCTGTTATGGCAATTTTGCACTATCTTCGCCCCGGGACCCAACTTTGACGCGCTAGGAGAACTGATTACAATGCCCAAATCCATGCACGGAGTGATGTGGACATAGAGCAACTTCCCTAGCACAAGTCCATGTGGTCCGTTTTCTCATGGGGTCCCAGATCCTCAACTTCTAACTGTCCGAATCGGGGTTCTCAAAAAAGATGCACGAGCGTGCCAAATGGCGAAATGCACTACAAGTGTATCTGGGGGCATATAAGATTTCTATAATTGATTTAGTCACTTGTCATGGGTGACCTAGCAAACACAATTATGCTTGCACTACAAGTGTATCTAGGGGCATATAAGATTTCTATAATTGATTTAGTGAACCTGGAGCTCCGATTGAAACTAGATAAGTTTAAGAAGGCGAGGGTTAAGTTTTTTTTGGGATTTATGCTCGTAGAGGCACTTATTTCAACTCACCGTGCCTATAGGCACTTATTCCAACTTATGGGTTGCAAAAAAGGGTTGTGATAACCCTTGTAAAGCATAGGAATAATTATAACAATAAGGTGAGGCTTGTGTCGAATATGATGTTTTTGAGGTCATGTGTTGGGCATGGGTCAAGTTGATACGTGGCCCCATCTCACCTTCTAAATCTAGAACCACCAACAAATTTATGCTTATGTGTGTATGATCAAGAGCCTCAGGTTAACAGGTATTGAGACTGAACATTGCCCTAGGTGTGATCATTATTTGGTATAGATATTTATAACTTCTTCAACTTACCTTTTTCAAGCCTCGTTAGGTCTTTTTTTAATTGTAATGTGAAAAGACCCTAGTGTTTGTGGAAGTGGCACGTGGGAATGGCCCCTTGACTAGAGGGAGGGAAATTCAAATTTGAAATTTTAATGAAGGAGCCTAGCTATGGCAGTGGAAGATGGAGCAGAGAGAGAGAGATTGCCATGTGTGCGCACGGGGGGAGAATCACGAGGGAGAGAGAGGTGAGCGGTCGGCATGGCTGGCCTAGCCCGCAGAGCAGCCCGGATGGGAGAGAGAGGCAAGCGATGGGTGTGAAGCGATGGGCCGTGAAGCGATTATTTAAATAGGATTAAAGCTATATTTAAATATGTAGGTTAACTATAGTAACTTAAAGCATGTTTGTAGTTTACAATTATACTTTACTTATTTATAGACTTTATATAGCTATATAAATCAAACCTATTTATATATAAACCCATATAATTTAAGTTTATAAATAACCTATAGTTTATAAATAAACCTTTATAAATAGGTAATATAAAGTTATAATCGATAGGCTTAAAGGTTTGATTATAAAAATATAGCTTTTATAGTTATATATATAGGCTTAAAGTTTATAATTAATAGGCTTATAGGTTTGTTTATATAAATAGGCTTAAAGATATATATCAATAGGCTTATAGGTTTAATAGGTTAACTACAGTAACTTAAAGATATATAAATAGGCTTATAGGTTTAGAATGTATCAATCTAGAATGCGGTGGAGTTAGAATGCATCAATCTAGCTGTACCATAAACCACGTTGTAGACCTAGAATGCCTAGAGGTCTAACTCTACCATGTGGTGGAGCTAGAATACATTGAACTAGCTCTACTATCTAGTAACTATATCATGTGGTGGAGCTAGAATGCATCAATGTAACTATATCATGTAACGGAGCTAGAGTTCATTGATCTAGCTCTACCATGTGGTAGAGCTATATCAAAATAATCTATCTAGACACCATGGTATCGCTAGAATGCTTTTAAGTCTAACTCCACCACATAGTAGAGATAGTCTTCAATGGGTTCTATCTCTACCATATGATAGAGCTAGTTCTAGCTCTAGTTCTAGCTCGGCCACATGGTAGAGCCATACTTCATGGTAGAGTCTGATGTAGGTTCCAATCTTAAAAAAATTGCTTGCTAGATTTGATTACTAGTTTAACAAGTCCAACATGATTATGTGCAGGATGGATTTCCAATCTGGAGGGAGAGTCTACATGATGTTGAACAATGATTCTTGGTATTGGCTACGTGTGTGTGTAGAATTGATCCAAATTCCACTTGTAGTGGAACAAAGATTGGTCAAGGAAATGTGTCATTACTTGTGGAGGAATGCTTGAAGGATGTGGAACTACCATTCCCTACAATGGATACCATTTATCTAAAAAATGCATTATGGTGTAATGTTCGTGGCCAAAAATGCTTTTAAGGCCTTTCACAAGGGAACTAGAATTTGGAGAGTGGAGTGAAAGATGCAGTGATGCAGATCAAGAAGAGCCTGTGGAACTTCCAATTGTAGATGCAATACCGATAACATCTCCAGAACTTGACATGCAAATCCGACAATCTTGGAAGAATGAGATGGTTCTTCTAAAGGATGAGAGCATGATGCAAATCCGACAATCTTGGAAGAATGAGATGGTTCTTCTAAAGGATGAGAGCATGATGCAAACTATCAAGGGACTATCTTATATGTGTTTCCATTTGAATGTGTCAACTTTCAACAACTTGGTGTGATGATTGTGTGGGTGTGGCTATTGAAAGTGCAAATGAATTTCAAACTATGCCGCAAGTGGATAGTATCACCCTAGTTAAATGGCCTATTAAATAGCTGACAATGCTGGATGGGAGCTCATTGCAACGCTATGTTCCGCTTAATGGCATGCATGTTGAACATGATGATGTATGTAATGAGGATAATGATGGAGATGTAACTAATGAGGTTATTGTTATGTATATGATGTGCTTTCTACAGCAGCTTGGCATCGTGATTCAGCTCAAAAAATTAAATATGAATTTAGGTTAAATGGGGTGATTGTTTGTTGTAGAGCATGGTATGAGATGCATGGTATACCAAAGACATCCTTTTACCGTTTACATGGAAAAGTTTGAGTCCGGGTGTGTGTCAATATCTACATGGAAACACAGGGGTATTGAGGAGAGGCCTACAACATTCTAGTGAGGCAAGAGCACTACTTGATGAATTTGTGAACATGAACTCCGAGCCTGCGCCACACAAAAGTAGAACAATGCTAGATGGCTCAAGGAAAACCAGGTTGTCGATTCCATCAATATTCAAGCAAGTTGACATTTTAAATGAAATCAACGCAACACTTGAGTAGTTGGGACATGAGAAGAGGCTATCAAAGTAATCGTTTAGTAGAAATTGGAATAAAGAGTACCCACAAGTGTCCCTAACAAAGGCAAGTGAGTTCTCCAAGTGCACCTTGTGTAGTGGTCTCAAGGCAAAACTAGAAGCCAAACCTAGTCTAGAAGAAAGAGCAAGGCTCCTCAGTGAAAGAGATATTCACATGCAACAACAACAAAGTTGCAGAAGCTTATACTATGCATGGCGCATATTTTCAGAAACCCAACCACAAAAGTATGTATGCATCATCCATGACAAGATGGATCAAAAGAAAATAGCCATTCCTAGACTACGGGTCCTTCCCAAGGGTGTGGATTCGGGATATAATTTACCAATTACATTGATTGGTATGATCACTCATGGACATGCAGAAGGTCATTATGGACACTTTATTTTGAATGGTTTAGGGCCATCTGATCCCAATCTAACAATTGACTCAATTGCAAGTTGTTTACATAACTTAGAGAGGATGGATAAGCATCCTCTTGGTGATCTAGTAACAAATGGGCTTCCAAGGAGCAATGTTTCACTTCTACATGCTTTAAATTCAAGGACAGCTTTAGACAACCACTATATGAGTGGTGGTAAAGATCCCATTTTTGAACCATGTATAAATCAGGGAGACACAATGAATTGGGTTTCCTCGTTTTGCAAGTTGCCAGAAAACTTGTTGCTACAACTAGATAATTGTGCTGGAGAAAATAAAAACCGGTACTTATTTGCCTATTTGTCATTGCTTGTTGCACGGGGTGCTTTTAAAACTGTACAGTTGGGATTTCTAATGGTCGGACATACACATGAGGATATAGATGCCATGTTTAGCAGGTTTTCAGAGAAATTAAGAGTGGGGCAAACCTTTACTTTACCACATTTGATGGATACTTTAAGAACCAGCTCAACTTCTTCTCCAGCTCCCTTCTTGCTTACAGAGGTCCCTGACTTCAAGGCATATTGTGATGGCTACATTTGTGATGGGCAAGAAGCACTTATAGGTCACTCCAAACCACTTCTATTCAGGTTCTTCATGGAAGGAGACACACCGGTAATGCAATTTAAGGCACATGTAGCTATTCATAATTGGAGTGGAAGTATCCGTCTTTGGAAGACAGACAGTGAAGGTAAACCAAGGTTACCAAAAGGAGATCCACCTCTACTACCAATGGCCGAGCATATAAAGATGCATGCAGAAGTAATATTAGGATTGAAGGGTTACATAAAATTTTGGCAGAATCTAAGTAATGGTTCATTTGTGCCAAGATATTATAGGACCATGATAGATTATTGGAGTAATGTAATCGAAGAGCTTGGAAAACCAATACAATTAGAGGCAAGAAAGTACACAGATTTTTGGCCAAAATCTGAAGGGTCCCATCAATTAGATGATATGAATGTTGAACAATTGCAGACACAAAGATTCTTAGGTATTGAAGAACATAATGATCATTATTGTGGGCCTGCACGTGTGGGCCTGCATGGGATAAACCAAGGGAGGCATTTAACCCTATGCTACATGTTCAGCAAGGACACTTTGTCATGCTACACCTAGATGACACAAACATCTATCCAGTTTGGCTTGCTATGGATGAATCGGATATTGATGATGAGCCTACATTACCAAATTACAAGAAACTCTTGATTCAATATTGGGGACCTTGTGCAAGGAAGAAAGGTTTGACAGATACTCAAGCTTATGCTAATTGTTGGAAGGGATATTGGCAAATTAATGAGGCAGAACAACAAGTATGGAAAAATGCTGATGCAATTCTTTGGTCGTGGTGGAGACCAAGGAATCCACCACCATACACAAGAATCAAGATACCAGAAAAGGAAGCCCGTAAAGCAAAAGCATGCTTAGGCTTGGCTTGTGAGGATGAAGCTCATATTGATGGTTCCTTCAATGAGGAGTAGCATTTGTAGATTCAATATTGACAATGTGGATTTTTAGGTTATAACTCTAATATCCAAAAGAGATGTACTTTGGTATCTTCTTTATTTTTTATTTTCACTTATTGAATGAAATTTTTCTTTGTGCCTCCTACATTTTTTTGATATAATAATGTTTCTATCTTATTTGTTCAATTGTTTCATAAATTTTGTGCAGTGTACAACTCAATTGGTGCAGGTCCTTGCAAAGAAACAAATACCACTTTCTTATTAATGGTGTTTATCAACACCACCTTCCTACATGATTATCAAACTCCTTTCAAATATGTTTATGCACAAATACTAATACTACTTTTTTGGTTCGAACGGTGATTATCAACACTACCTTCCTCCGTTCTATATTAAGAAATTCCACAATAACTTTTTCCACATTAAGTGGGAAATTCCCATAATACATGAAACCTCTCAATTTTAAAATTCCCATAATGCGGGATTTTTTCCATAATGTGGGATTTTTCCCATAATACCTAATACGGTCTTCAAGCCTTGCTCCTCCTCTTCCACTTCCTTTTCCTCCGCCCTCTTGCCCCTCACTATCCCTTAGTTTAGATAATCCACATGATCCCGCCCTTCCTGAACCCCCTTCTCTTCCACAAGAACCCACCCCCTCCTTTGTGCGCTCATCGTGTGGATAGGAAAGAACTATCAAAGTCAGGGGCACGTCGTCGTGCCCATGCAATCTTCCATTCCTATTTCAAAGACCTCATGCCTTCATCACAAGCATGTGTGCTTGACGCTTTGATCGATCTGCCCAACATGGCCAACTGCAGGGCGCTTTACATTCGAGGTCGAACAGAGAGGAGAGCTAGCATGGCGGTGCTACAAAGTGTTTGTCGTTCCTATATACTTAACAAGAAAAGGAACTCTGCGGATGCTTTGGCTACTCGACGGGCTATTGTGGCAACCATAAGTAGCTCCCAAATGAAGGGTAAGGTGAGTGCCAAATCTCGCATCCTTTCCATAGCACCACACGCACTTAGAGTTGGGTCTATTAGACGGCAAAGTTTAGATGCCAATGAGGTTGGTGCTTTGTGGACAAGTAGTGGTCGTGTAGCTAGGCATTATCACCTACTAGATGAAACCACTAGAGCCTTGAGAGAGAGCTTTTGGGAGGAGAATTGTCGTGCCTTGCCAGTTTTCAAGAAAGCTTTGCGCAAGAGAGTGACAAGAGGAGTGTTCATTGAGCACGGTGCTTGCTTTCTTGAAATGACCCAAACAGAGTTGTATTCTCAGTTTGTGGCATCGTATCCAGAGCTTAAAATTGGGCAAAGGTCATTTGAGGGGTGCAAGCCCTGGTTTGTGAGAGGTACTCACGTCTGACACATATTGTTATCACTACCATGTTGAGTTCAAACTTTTTTATGATGTGTTCCATTCTCTTAGTGGGCATAGAGAGTTGCCTCGTAGTCCTCGTGATTTCATCCACTCTCTTTTGTGTGCACGCACGGAGGATGCCCAGTTCCATAGGATTCCTTGTGTGGAGAGAAATTGCACATCATGTGGTTCACTTGCACATCTACAGATGGTAGATCTTGATGCAAGTGACCAAGAGATAGTGCCATGGCAACGTTATATGTGACACACCAGCTCCAAAGTGGTGGACAGTCCAAGAAGTTGCAGCTCATTGACAAACATACACACGTTGTCACTTCATATAAGCCACATTTAGGGAGCAGATCTACCCCTATATACATCACAGTCATTGTGCCAAGTGGCAAGATCATCAGTTCCAAGCATGCTTGGCAGAGTTTCCTATTGGTGTGGTCATCTCTGTGATCAATTTTGCAGAGAACTACACCTTCACACATTTTCAGGAGATATAATCTGAGTATTACTTCTCGGAGCAGGTAATGGTTATATTTCATAATATTTGTTTCCTGTTTGAGAGCTATATTACTTATTTGATTTTTTGTGTCCTAATTGTCTCTATTGCTTACCTCACTAGGTTGCTATTATGGTTCACATTAGCTATCGACATGCAGAGGCCCATGTAGATGGGATAACGAGTACCCTCGAGACTTGTGTCATTATTTGAGAGTATCATTTCTATATCAGTGAGATGATCGTTCACATGATGCACATTTTGTGCAACATTGTTTTCGTCTCCATGACAATTTTTTACGAGAAAGTGGATCATATGTGGCTAGCGATGGGTTTGGTCGGATGGTTGTGGTGCACAGTTCAAATCGTCTCACAACAATTCTATTAGCTCTACAGGTAGTACTTATGGTTCTCTTATATTCGCAAAATTAAACTAAATTCACTAGAACATCTTAAAGAAAACAATAATTAAGACTTTGTTTTATGGATTTATAGGTGGCATGTGCAGTCTAGTATCCCAGTGATTTGGTCATTCTTTGAGACTGGTCACGGGAAGGGAGAGCATGATGGTGCGGGCACGTGTGTGAGAAACATGCCCTGAGGTGTCATCAGCTCGCGGGCAAGATGCTAAGCAGTTTAGAGATGCGGGCCACGTAGTCGAGTGGTGCTCCCAACATTTGTGTGGGAGTGTAGCATCATCATATCCCAAACGTGATGCTCGGATATCAAGAGATTTTTTTGGCATGTGGATGGTGGCAACATTGACCGTAGAGCCTCCATGATTGTGACACAATACCTCGCACCTTGGGCTTACATTCCATCAGGAGCACGTGCATGATGGCGGCCCCCACAATTTACACACGACAATTTGCATGCTTCTGTGGAGCATGTATGGATGGTGATTGGTCACATTGTGCCTCGAGAGGATGGGCAGATGCATGGATAAATACATTCCTCTCCCCCGAGCATCCTTCACATCCAGTGTTATCCGATGAGCACATAGGTCCTACGTTCATGGCCAGCTATGATGACCTGACAGATTTGCTATAGGAGGGTGATGTATTTGCTGTTACTCCCGGCGAGGGCAATAGCGAGGGACTAGAGTACTATATCTGATGAGTTTCACTAGGCCAAAGTGCATCCTTGACCAGGATACGGTGGATGATTATGGGTTTTCTTTTGACGCCCATAGCATGATTGTGGCAAGCCGATTCTATAGCAGATTCGACTTCATCGGGGGAGTCTTGAGTTCCAGCAGTGGAAGTGGGAGTAAGAGGCATTTCAGTTCTCTCATCTAGTGGTTGCTACCAGGCTCACTCTTGATCGAGTACAGAGCCGAAAACATAGTTCTCGCCCTCGTTTCGACTTTGAGTGGATGACCATGAGAGCATTCTAGAGCAGTTGAGAGCTAGAGAGGGTACTGTTGACTGGATCTCTATCTTGATAATGACTCAGACTAGCTGGGTTAGCTCACTTACATTGTACTTAGATTTTCTGGGAGTGACTAAATAGTTGGGGTAGCTCATTTTCATTATACCTTGATCTTTTGAGTTAGTGGCTAAACCTAAAGTGGCTATGTTAGCTCACATTCTAATGTACTTAGTTGATGTTTATATCATTATGAGTTTTCTCATTATTGAGGATCATTGTAGTTTAGTTGATGTTTATGGTTTTTTGATTTTTTAACACTTTGGCTATCATATTGTTTGTTGAAAATCACCATCACCATATTATTTTTGAACACTTTGGCTATCATATTACGATGGTATAGGGAAGGCCTAGATTTTTCATGCCCTTTTAATCACCAAGACACTTGAAAAATCTGCTCAGGGTGTTAATTACTAACCCAAAAGTGCTCCGATCATGACCAAACATTGCAAACATGTGGGGGTTGGTCCCCACCACAAACATTGCAAACATGTGGGGGTTGACCCACCCCCACATGCTTGCAAAGTTTGGTCCCCATCGGAGCATGTTTGGGTACAATGGTATGGGGAAGGTCCGGATTTTCCATGGCCTCTTAAGCACCAAGAGACTTGAAAAATTCACACTGAGCACTACATGTTTGGATTGGTAATTAATGCCCACTGCCGATTTTTCAAGTCTCTTGGTGCTTGAGAGGCCATGGAAAATCCGGGCCTTCCCCATACCATCGTACCCAAAAATGCTCTGATGGGGACCAAACTTTGCAAGCATGTGGGGGTGGGTCAACCACCCCCACATGCTTGCAAAGTTTGGTCCCCATCAGAGCATTTTTGGGTACGATGGTATGGGGAAGGCCCGGATTTTCCATGGCCTCTCAAGCACTAAGAGACTTGAAAAATCGACAGTGGGCATTAATTACCAATCCAAACATGCTACAAATGTGACCAAACTTTGCAAGAATGTGGGGGTAGTCCCCCCCACATGCTTGTAAAGTTTGGTTCCCATCGGAGCATGTTTGGGTACGACAGTATTGGAAAGGCCCGGATTTTCTGTGGCCTCTTAAGCACCAAGAGACTTGAAAAAGCTGCACTGGGCGCTAATTACTAACCCAAACATACTCCGATTATTACCAAACTTTGCAAGCATGTAGGGGTTGGCCCCTCCCATATGCTTGCAAAGTTTGGTCCCCATCAGAGTATGTTTGGGTACGATGGTATGGGGAAGGTCTAGATTTTCGGCCTCTGAAGCACCAAGAGACTTGAAAAATCTGCACTGGGCGCTAATTACTAACCCAAACAAGATCTGATTGTCACCAAACTTTGCAAGCATGTGGGGGGTGGCCCCCCCCACATGCTTGCAAAGTTTGGTCCCCATCGGAGCATGTTTGGGTACGATGGTATGGGAAAGACCCGGATTTTCCATGGCCTCTTAAGCACCAAAAGACTTGAAAAATCCACACTGGTGGGCACTAATTACTAACCCAAACATGCTTTGATTATGACCAAACTTTGCAAGTATGTGGGGGCGGGTTCCCCCCCACATTCTTGCAAAGTTTGGTCCACATCATCGGAGCATGTTTAGGTACGATGGCATGGGAATTTTCAACAAACAATATGATAGCCAAAGTGTTAAAAATTTAAAAAAACCAAGAAATCAGCAGCGGTACGTGTCTGTCACTCTACGCGTGTAAGCTCCTCTGCTGTAAGGACATTCTTTTCATGAGAAGCAGCACTGCTACTAGCCTGGGTGAAGATCATCAATGTCCAAAACTTTGTATGTCGCTAGGTCGACGCGTGCGCGGCAAGAGGGACATGCTAAGAAACGTACTAGCTCTTGGGTGATGCAAGACAAATGGAAAAAATGTCCACATCCCAGAGCATATCCACCAGTATTGTCAATGTCCTCGATACAGAGAGCGCGCGGCAGGCATCATAGAGGAATGGTGGTGCATCCTGAGGGAGAGGTCATCGAAAAAAGGACATTCTTCTCATGAGAAGCAGCATTGCTACTAGCTTGGGTGAAGATCATCAATGTCCAAAACTTTGTATGTCGCTAGGTCGACGCGTGCACGGCAAGAGGGACATGCTAAGAAACGTACTAGCTCTTGGGTGATGTAAGACAAATGGAAAAAATGTCCACATCCCAGAGCATATCCACCAGTATTGTCAATGTCCTCGATACAGAGAGCGCGCAGCAGGCATCACAGAGGAATGGTGGTGCATCCTGAGGGAGAGGTCATCGAAAAACCTCTGTAATAGGCCGTGGAATTAAAGGTAATTAGGGCACTCTCACGTCTGAGGATCTGCAAAACTCCCAAACATGCACCATCAACTGCTCTGCCCTATGCTATGCAATCCGCTCCATAGTCATGTACTGCTGCGCCTCAGCTCTAAAACTCTCTACCTCAGTCTGAGTCTACACAAAAAGTAAAACATAAAAATAATTGATTAGTCTCTCTCATTAGGTATTACTTAAAGAAATTTATAACTTAGGACCTTAATTATAACTCTTTTATATACAAGAGAAATCTCCCTGGTGGATGTAAGACTCTCTCGCATGCCGTGCCTCTATAGTAGCTGCCTTTGCCGTCTGCAATGCAGCTCTAAGCAGTCAATCTCTGCTCTCACCTCTACCAACTCTTGAGTGAGTCTCTGAGTGGTATGTGTGGGACCCTACGTGACACAATCAACCATGCCGCTTCCTCTTCTAACGAAGAGGTTGATGCATGTGTGGTTGTGCCATCTTCTGAACCACTATTAATAACTACCCGACTATCCTCTTTGCTTGCTGATTTTTATAGTTTTCTTTCTCGAGCGTCTAGTTTTTCATGCTTGTTTAGGGACATTCTTTGAAGATAAGACATTTTCTTATTCTTGGTCTCGCGAGGTTGATGCCTCTGCTGCAGCATGAGTTGTGGCCCTCTATCTATTCTACAATCTGGTTACGGCGAGGGACCGTATGGATGAAGCTGTCTCTTACACTCAATAGGTTAATGTTGGTGCTGGGATAAGCTTCACGATCCTTTCCTATCGTCGGTCTCAATGGGACAATCCTTATACATATGGTCCCACACTCACCGCATAAAGGGGTCATCAGTGCAAGAGCGCCTACAGAGGTGCTTGAGATCCCTTTCTTGATTGGACACTCGGCCACTTGGTGAGGTCCTATGTAATGGTAGCATTTCATGGGTGGTTGTTTTGCCATTGTATTCATGTCCCGGCCTTGTGGAATTGGGGCAGCTAAGTACACTGGGAACATTTGGTCACCTTCCATCATGTAGTGGCTTAGAACTTGGGAGGGTGGACTGGTTAGCTCCAGAGGTTCGTAGGTATGACCTTCTAGAGCTTCCCTCTCTCTCCTTCTTCACAGATTTCAGTCAAGGGTGTGATTCACGAGGCAATGGGGGTGGTTGAGGTGGGATAACGGGGGGTGGTAAGGGCGTTTCGGGTACCCTAAGAGTTCCTCTTTGGGCCACTTCTTGGCGTGGTTGAGGTACATTATGAAGAGTAGGTGTTGGCAAGGCCAATGGTTGCCTTGGTTTTGTAGGCAGGGCTTGAGCAACCCTTTGCTAATCGCAATTCATGACTTCATGATTGCCCCATCTTTGGCAATATGCACGTGCAATAGCGGGTGGAACGAGGTCGCAAATGTGGACATTCCGTGCTAGTATGGTTAGCTTAACAAATCGGGCACCATACTAGCTCCCTCTTTGGATAGAGATAGGGTTGGCCCACCCGATCCCAACCTTGGCCGGTTCTCCAATGTTGGTCATTTGCTACAATAATGTAATTGCTCGACTTGTTGTCTAGAAGTAGACTCCTTGCTCTTTCCTTTAGATTTTGTGCTGGTGATCTTGAATAAGGCTTCTGATGTATCCTCATGGAGTTCTCGGGAACATGTTCCCTTGAAATTGTCCTCAAAGTCCATAGCACTCCTGTAGCATTGCTCAAAGTAGGTATGGGACAAGGAATACACAAAGAATTATGTAGGGATACGCCATACAGACCTTCCAAAAATCTCCCTAACCTTTCATCAGAGAACTTGTGTCTAGCACTGCCAAACAGGAGTGGAGATATATTTGACTCTGTTGATGTAATCTTGGATGGTTTCCCCATCATTTTGTACAGCTGCTCCAACATGACTCCATCTGGTTCCCTGACGAGAATATCCAACCTTGAAGGCCTCTTTCAAGGCTTCGAAGGTGTCCTTGTCCTCCCAAGGAATTAAACCATTGGTTGGCTTTACTATCTAGGGTGAGGGAAAAAGCACTCCCCTTCACTTCGTCCACATGGCCAAATGCTTCATAGATCTGGTTGAATATCTCTAAGTTTGGGATTGGGTCTCCAGTCCCATCGAACTTAGTGATTAGATTCAAGATGTTTGTAGGTTTATTCCGCTCTAGTCTTGGTCCTTGTCATGGTTGAGAGTCGGGGCTGGGGGCGTGATGCCCGTAACCACCCCCTCCCTGTTTCTATGGCTAATCTTAACATTTCTGGTGTTAGCCCTACCATGGCAGGAGTGGGTGTGCTGGTTGGGGAATAATGGGTCAAGTAGCTGGTCCAGGTGGATAATACACCATTGGAGGCCCTTGTCTCATGGGTGGGTTGGACTGTGCCCCGTGTGGCCCCATGTGGTACCCTAGGTATGCTCTTGTGTTGGGTATTGTTGATATACATGCGGTTTAGGCTGATGTGACGGGACTGCCCTTTCTCTTTGGTATGATATTTTCGGCCCTTGGGAAGATGAATTTTACCCTAGGTTTTGTATGGGTCTCTGGGCCCTAAATGAATTGGCCATCCCCAAGGACGGGCATGGCTCTCTAGACTGGTGGATGAGTCTAGTTTTGATGGCTCTCGCTTTGCCCTATTTTTGCTCTAGGATCTGGAGACGATGTGGGCTCACTTTCCTGCCAATTTTCCATACCTCTTGCCTTGGGTTGCGGCTCTTCTGACTGTGTGCTACCCAAGATAAAGCTGCGGAGCCTCGAAGAGGAGCCTCGAAGAAAGAATTCTCTGTGAATGTGTGGGAGAGGTAGGGTCTTGCTCCTGGACAGGTGGTATGTCCATACACTGAGCTTCAAGATAAAGCTACGGAGCCTCGAAGAGGAGCCTCGAAGAAAGAATTCTCTGTGAATGTGTGGGAGAGGTAGGGTCTTGCTCCTGGACAGGTGGTATGTCCATACACTGAGCTTCAAGTTCTTCTATTTTGAGGTCACGAGTTCCCCATCCCATACTGGGATGGACTTCGCTCTCACTGGTGTTGTGAAAGAGAAGCACTGTTTGGCTCTCAAAGTTGTATTGATCGATGGGTTAGACTTTATGAGCAAGGGAGCTTCATGAGAGTTTATATCATAAAGAGAGGGTCGTTTCGCACCAATTTACGTGAACGTAGGTGCATGAATGTGTGGAACTACTATGCAGGACCCCTTTGTGAACAATTTGTTTTGTTTTTGGAATGGTACGGCAGTACGCTTTGAGATGGTACACACTTCAGAAGGGAATGGGCGTATCCTTCTCAAGAAGATGGGACTGGGTCAACCCTTTCTCTCTCGTATGATATTTTTGGCCCTTGGGAAGATGAATTTTACCCTAGGTTTTGTATGGGTCTCTGGGCCCTAAATGAACTGGCCATCCCTAAGACGAGCATGGCTCTCTAGAGACTGGTGGAAGAGTCTAGTTTTGATGGCTCTCGCTTTGCCCTATTTTCGCTCTAGGATCTGGAGACGATGTGGGCTCACTTTCTTCCCAATTTTCCATAACTCTTGCCACCCTGGGTTGCGTCTCTTCTGACATCCATAAATAGGAATAGTATCCTGTGATCCGAATAGACACATCCACCAATGACATCCCCTGGAATCCCTAACTGACATGGCGAGAGCACGCAAAGCGTCGACGAGATGATGCAAGAGCTTCGGGATCTATTGTCAGAGAAGAGTGGGAAAGGGATGACAATAGCCCTGCACCCCACATGACAATAGCCCTGCACCCCACAAAGTTGTGGAAGAGGAGGTGTTTGATGATATGGTGCGGTATCTTTTTAGGGATGATCCCAAAGATATGGGCGACGATGATATGGCACAAGAGCATCTTTACAAGGCTTCATCAACACCGGTTTTTGAAGGGTGCACATTCTCTATTTTACGTGCTTCACTTGAACTACTCAATATATAAACAGTTTATGGATGGAGCAATGCAAGTCTTGACACATTATTGAAGTAAGCATTCTAACTTGCAAATTTGAATTAGTGGTTAAGGGTTTAGGGTTTAGGGTTTAGGGCTAATTGATGATATTGGATGCAGGCTATTATCAAACATGCTTCCAAAGGGGAATAGACTACCCACCACCTCAAGAGACATAGCAAGGCGCTATGTGACATCTCTTGGAGGATAGGATTATGATCGCATACATGCATGCGTTAATGATTACATTCTCTTTTGTGGGACGACGCATAAGGAGGCTTGACATTGTCCCACTTGTGTGGTGAAGCAAGGTATAGAACAGATGTGAAGAGTTTTGATGTACCTCGTAAAGTCTTGCGACACTTTCCTATAATTCCTCGCATCAAACACATGTTCAAGTGCAAATCCATAGCAGAGCTCATGTCATGGCATTCCTCACATCGATCGGATGATGGCATGTGGAGAATTCCCGCAGACACTCCTGCTTGGAAGCATATTGAAAGATGAGTGGCCCAGCTTTTAAACAGAGCCCAGAAACTTGAGACTTGGCCTAGGTATGGATGGAGTGAATCCATTTGGTTCCAAAAGCACCGCATACAGCGTGTGGTCAGTTGTGTTGGTGAATTACAACTTTCCACCATTAATGGCGATCAAGAAGGGACATCTTATGTTATCCCTTCTAATTCTAGGGAAACATAAAGTCAAGCATATGGATGTTTATCTTGAACCCTTGATTGATGAGTTGGAGGAACTATGGAGAGGTGTTGCGGTGGTGGACATTAGTAGGCCTCCCTCCTCTCGACACTTCGACTTAAAAGCAGTGTTGACGTGGACAATGCATGACTTTCCAGGATACAGCGATTGTTCTGGTAAGAATTCTAATTACCTCCCTACTCTAATACTATTGGCTATATTAATTATAACTATTGACTTTATTATTCTAACTTTTATTTATATTTTAACAGGTTTGAAAACATTGGGTAAACATGCATGTCCTGTTTGTGGCCCTTCGTTAGTACATGAGTATGCTAACGGTTTGTGTAAGACCATATTCGATAATCATCATCGATTTATCCCGTCAGATTATCCTAAATATGTTGCTAGTAAGAGTAACATTCCTCCACAAACACTTCGTGCAAAAGATTGGAAACGTATATCTAGCCACGTTGGATGATGCGCGTCTTATGGCAGTGGAGGTGGTTTGTTTGGTAGAGGAGACTTTTTTGCGAACCATTCTCACAAGTCAACTACATCTCATTGTGCATTTAGTAGACGAAATCGCTTTATGTGGCATTGTGAATGCACGTTGGATGTTCTTCCTAGAGCGCTTTATGAAGACCATAAAAGACTTTTGTGAGGCAAAGTGCAAGGCTCGAAGGAAGCATGGCCGAGGGTTGGTTGATACAAGAGTCTCTTGTATATATTTCAGAATTTCTTGGTCAGGTGGACAGCTCTTTGCCGCCGCAACTATGGAGCAATGAAGAGGACTTGAGGATGACCTCTTTTGTACCTCAAGGAAAAGGACAGAGTAAAGTAATTGACAGAACATTGATTGATGATCTCAATTTCACTTGAATCCTTAATAGTGATGTGATGAGCAGATGGGTTACAAGATATGAGGATGCAAAGACAAAAAGGCAAGCAGAAAGAGCTCTCTTTCGGAGGCAACATGGCTCTCGTAAGGCGTACCCTAAGCATCTAGCAACACTTTCCAATGATATCCATGTTGATTGGTTGCATGAGGAAATGGAGAGAGCAGAGAGGGGCGAGGGGCTGCATATCACGGCGGAAGAATGGGAGTATGCATGTTAAAGGTACATAGAACTAATGTTTTACATTAGTTGTAAGTGATTTGCTTTTAATATTTATTCACATTGCTTACACAAATATTGCTTCTATTTTGGTCCAGTGCACTATGTTCAATGCTATATGGTGTGAAGGCAAGCATTTTCAAACACAAAGAATTGATGAAAAGAGGAATACACAAGATTGCGGTGTCATTAGTAGCTTTGAGGGAGCCAATGGAAAAATGGATGATTATTGTGGCACAATCCAAGACATATTTAGGCTTGACTTTTGTCGCTTCTTTGTGTATGTTTTGGATGTCAAATGGCAAATGAACGTGGTGTAAAAAGGGCCTAATGCAACGATAAAACACCATGCAAGTGGCTATGTAACTATTGACTCTACAAAGTTTTGGCAAACAAAGAAAGGTAGGCTCGTATTGCCACAACAATGTGAGCAGGTATGCATTTTTTTACTAATGTGTTTCATGTACATATATATCTAAGCTCGCGTACCCCTTGAATTTTGATATGCTAATTAATTACTGCAGTATGTGTATTTGAGTAGGTTATCTATCTCCCAATGGTGCATGACATTAAATGGTGGTACGTCATTCCTATTGCACCACGTTCCAAAGTGATGTATAATACATTCACTGATATGGAGCATATGGAGGATGTAGCAAGCCGCAATGAAGATGATGTCGCAAACATGCCAATGAAGATGTTGTGATCGATGATTAAGAAATAAGATATGATCATGATAATGAGGATGAGCGTGCCATTTCTCATGATCATGAGGATGACCCTACCATTGAGGATGATGGTGATGATGAGGATGATCAGGGCATCCGTACCATTATCAATGGACATAATATCAATAGTGGAATAAATTTAATCGTAGCCTTACAAATTGATCAAATGGATATTGATGTTGATCGTTTGGCAAGGATGGATCTTATTGAAGATGAGATCAAACCCTAACATTGTTGTAAATGCATATAGTGGGATTGTGTAATGATATATACTGTAATGTACTATGAGATGGTTTAAAGAAAATGGCTTTTAATTTTGTAAAACAATGGAGTTTTTCTTAATAAAGTTCTCTGTTATCACGTGTAATAAAGAGTGTATAATTGCATGTATATACACACGCTAGTACACGCGTTTCTAAAACCAGTATACATGCGAATGTAGATGCCAATATACACGCGCTAGTACACGCGTTTTTGAAACTAGTATACACGCGAATGTAGATGCCAATATACACGCGCCCGATACTACTCATATACATGCACCCGTAACTTATCGCGTGTATCGAACGCGTGTATGGCAGCAGTGTCTTGTAGTGAATGCAAGGGATCATCAGAGCTGTTGGCAAATTGAGAGCTGAGGAGAGAAGGCAAGTAAGGAAGAAGTTGGTAATGCAATTGGAGAGTCTGCGCAAAAGGAAACACGGGTTGAGAAACTCACTGCTGAGGAGACTAATTTATATTTCAGATGCCAATCTGGATCAAAACAAGAGGATGACATGTGTGCTAGAGAGGAGGGAAACTAGATAAAATGGGAATCTTTCAATAATAAAAGGAAACCAGAGAGATACTTCTTTAGACTTGCCAAATGGAGAAATAGTAGGGAAGTGGTGGGGAGAATTTTAGATGAGAATGGACAACAACTGGAGAATGTTGAGAAAATGGCAAGAAAATAGGTAGAGTTCCTAGGTTCCACCCTTAGCTTGAAGGAGGACTATTCTTAGAGGAGTTTTTAGGAAAAAGATAAATTTCTAGATCTAATTAAGCATAGTGTGGACCTTGACAAGGCTAGATGGCTAGAGAGGGATGTTGATATTGGGGAATTTCGGGTAGCTCTCTTGAAATTGGAAAGGGACAAAGCTCCTAGATGGGATGGTTTGTTTGTGGAATTCTTTATTGCTTTTTGGCCATCCCTGAAGGATATTGTTGGGAAAGTATGTAAAAAAGCCTTCAATACCATATTAGTGAATTTGGGAATTTCCCAATTCCCATTTTTGAATACTTAAAAAAGGGGACATGGATAACATGTTTGTAAGTTTCTCAAAACCCTATCATATGACCTATCATTGGAAAGCGCTTGAAAAATGGAATCTAAAGAGCTATAAAGCGCTCATTTTGGATTAGTGGTGTTTAAGTTATGGTTAATCCAAACTTTTGACCACGTGTCCCAAACTTGTGGAAAATTCCCATATTCCCCAATATGGTGTTCTTCAACTCTGGCAATATGGATAAGGATTTCAGAAGGCTTTAATAGTGAAGTTAATCCCTAAGAAAATTGCGTGCAGTAGGTTTGGCCATTGGAGGCCTATCACCTTGTTGATTGTTATCTATAAGATCTTGGCCAAGGTGATTGCTCTCAAAATCACTCATGTTTTGCAAGAAGTCATTTCTAAGAAACAACATGGGTTTATTAAGGGCAGATCAATATATGATAATATCTTTGTAGCCATGTTAGGGAGAGATGTAGCCCTTAAAGCCCAATAAAAATCACTCATGTTTTGCAAGAAGTCATTTCTAAGAAACAACATGGGTTTATTAAGGGCAGATCAATATATGATAATATCTTTGTAGCCATGTTAGGGAGAGATGTAGCCCTTAAAGCCCAATAAAAATGTATCATGCTGCAATTGGATTTGGAAAAGGCTTATGATAGGGTGCATTGGTCCTTTGTTGCAAAAGTGATGTAAAAACTTGGATTTCGAACTAAAATGGCAACATGTATTTACACTCTAACTTGGGGTGGGCATTCTAATGTCATATTAAATGGGAGGGTGGTTGGGGGGCTTGAAGTAAATAGATATGTGAGGCAAGGATGCCCTCTTGCCCCCCTCTTATTTGTTATTCCTTCCCACCCCCTAGTGGTGTCTCTAGAAGATGCCTATAGAAATGGGAGCCTCATTGGTCAGTGTTTTGCTGATAATTCATTGTTGTTTATGAAAGATGAGAATAATAATATGAGAGGCTCTAGATATATCATACAAGATTTTGTTGTGGCATCTAGATCCAGATGCAACATTCAGAAACCCAGAACCATAAGCTTGAATGAGGATAATGACTTTGAATTGTAGAGGTGGGCATGTGAGGTGGTTCAAAAAGGACAAATTGTCAGACTTCTGGGAATCCCATTTGGGGTTGCTGTTACAACAAATAGATGATTGATTGGGTGGTAAACAGATTTTTAGAAAAGTTAAAGAAGTGGGAGGGGATTAGAGTTCCTTTTCATAACAGAATAGCAATATGCAATGCTCTGCTGAATGCGTATATTATGTTTTTATGTCATGTGATGGAGTTTGGAAAGAGTCATTGGAAAAAGATGGTGGGTCCCATCAAAGATTTTATAGAGAGGAATAGCTACCATAAGAGTTCAAGCTGTTTATTCCAAAGGGGAAGGGGGCATTGGAATTTTGCATTTGCCACCCCAATCCCTTGCAAGAGCTACCTTGCTTCTTCCCAAATGCCTTTATTAGGATGATACATGGTCTGTGATGGTGAGAGAGCTAGTAGAGTTATCACTGGTTCAAGCTAAGGAAATTGGTAGAGGGATTGGGATGGAAAGACAGACTATTCTCCTATGCTCCTCTGAAGTTGATAGGTTTCCCTTTATGCAAGATGTTGTGCAAGAGGGGGAAGGAAGGCTTGAGTCTTATGGCCTGGGATGGGGGATGTAGAGTATCAAGCAACTCTATGCTTAGCTTGGGGCTCTGCATTAGGAAGTGAATGGGGTCTTCTTGGGCCCTTTAATTTGCCCAAGCCTAATCAAGGTGATTAAGGAATAGCCAAATAGGGGGTTGCCATGTGGACTGAAATGTTGGATTTTTAAGAGAGGTGTAAGAGTGGTCAAAGGGTGCACTTTTTCCCCAAAAAAGGGGGAGGGGAATTTTACAATTTTCGGACCTCCATAACTTCTACATACAAGCTCCGATTTGAGCGGAGATTACAGATCTGTGATCTACGCATCAAGAGCTTTCCATAGATATGTTACATGATATGGTTTTATCCGCTAGATTTTAAATTCCATTTTCCCCCCAAAATTCAAATTCGAATAAAGTAGCCGTTTTGAAGCTTCTAATTAGAAAACGTTTCTTCTTAAGAGAAAAGGTTTGACTCCCTTAAACTGCCAAATAAAAGGGCCCAAGAAGCCTTCCATTGAGGTCCTAATGCTAGACCCACAAATTTAACCCCCCTTTAGGCCCACCTGATACCTAGTCAGCAAGGAAGCTAAATAATAAAGGCTTAAAGTGGTTGAATGATTGTTGGGATTGGACAGTTATAGGGTGAAAGGAGTTGGGTGGTTTTCCACTGCTGTAGATGAAACATACTCGATTAAGGACTAGGCTTGGTTTAATGGGACTAAACTGGTGGCAAAAGGTAAAACTAGAGACATGTACACTAAGTTGAGAAAAGGAGAAAGCAATGTGGAATATTGTAATAAGATTTGGAGGGTGAGTTGGAGTTCTGGTTGTTGGAAAAAGAGATGGAAGTTACTGTGGGAAATCCAGCTACTTTGTTAAGTTTCATGGCTTTCTGTGGAGAGTATGTATGTGGGCTTTGCCCATTGGATCTAAACTGATAAAAAAGAACTACACTAATAGATGTTGTTCCAGGTGTAGAACTGCATTTGAAGATGGTAAACATGCATTATGGGATTGACCAGCATTTGAAGATGGTAAACTGATAAAAAAGAACTACACTAATAGATGTTGTTCCAGGTGTAGAACTGCATTTGAAGATGGTAAACATGCATTATGGGATTGACTAGCCATCAGAGGTGCATGGGAAAAAATTGGAAAGTGGGTTGAGCAGTGCTTAGGAATTCACGCTCATTGGAGTGATTAGATCTTAGGGAAGTGGGCTTTCAATGATGAAGCTCTAGAAGTACTTTTCAATATTATCAGAGCATGCTATTTGTGGGAAATCTGGATTTCTAGGAATGCTATTATATTTCAAAATGGATCTCGTGTTGGACTTGATGTGACAGATGTAATGGATAAATGTGTGTGTATGAGCGGGTCTGTAACTTGTGTGAATAAGCTAGAAAAAGAGGGGATGAGTCAGCAAATGTAGAAACTTCAGATGAGCATCACCTGATTTATGTATCTACTTGGGGGGATCTTCAAGCATACTAGGGTAATCTAACCCATGATTCATATCTTGTAGGGTAGTATTGCTAAGGGTTTGAAGACCAAGCTGCCCAGATTTGTACCCAAAACCAGAAGATGGTAATCTAACCCATGATTCATATCTTGTAGGTTAGAATTACTGAGGGTTTGAAGACCAAGCTACCCAGATTTGGACCCAAAACTAGAAGATGGTACCTTAAAGAGAAACAAGTGAATCATACTTTTGTTTCTTTCATAGAGAATCCTGTGGGGAATAGATCTACAATAAAACTCTGGTCCAAAAAGGGAGACATAATGGAAAAACAAACCCCTAGAGGGTGTACCATTGAGGCTATGATGGAGGCTTACATCAAGGTGGGATATCAGATCTCTTGGGAGGAATCTAGTTTTTTTTTGGACGATGATAGATGGACTTTGTTGTGTAATTTCCTAAATGAAGTGAAATGTGGTAAGTAGTGGGTCATTTTGTAGTTATGGGGTAGCAAAAGTAGTTTTGATGGATGTAAAAGACATAGTTGTGAACTTAGCTCTCAGTTAATATATATACTTATTATTGATTTAAAAAAAAACAAATCACCTTGCAAAAGAGCAGCACGTGCAACACATACTATGGCTATTGCACTTGTGCCTTGCCGTGCACCTATATCGTGTGCATGTTGTGCCAACTTCTTGCTTCGGTTCTTGCAGCATCGCATTGCCTTGCCGTCCACTTTGCTATGTGCACAGTCGTTCCCTTGTTGAGCTTTCCTCAAGCCACTTTTAGGCACATACAAAAATTAGCTTTTCTTTTCTTTTCTAGCCTTTTTTTTCTAGCTCGCACTCCCTATCACTAACCTAAGCTCTAACTAATTAGCTAATCTAATTTAATACTAACAATTTATTAACTTAACTAATACTAATACTAACTACTCATATTAACACTAATCCTAGTCATTAACTAACATTAATACTAACTAATTACTATTTTTAAAATAACCCTAACTAACCACTAACTAATAAAACAAGTAATTATACTAATTACTCGTTAATACTAATGAGACTAACTAACAATAATCCTATTAGGAACTAACAAAACTCACTAAATACTAACCCTAACTTCAAAACATTAGCTAATGAGGAAAAAGATGAAAAACCCTAGACACACCAACAAAAACAACCTAACATCACCCAAACCTTATTTTATGTTCTGCAAATCAAATCCAACCAAAAAGCAAACCAAACCTTGTCTTATTGTTGCAAGTCAATGCAACAAGCAATCTTTCATTAAACCGATTAAACCCATGCACCGTATCTTAAACTAAATGCAACGAGAAAAGAAAACAAAACCAAATCTTTCATCATTGAATCAATAAAGAAACCAAACCCTACATAAGAGTCTAAACAAGCATGCAACCGTCTCCCCAGCACAGTGCCACCAATGGAAAGTCCAAACTCACCACACTCACTAGCTCAAAGCTAACCAAGTGAAGAGAGCTTACCTTTCACATTATGTATGGGAACTTGGTTGCTTACCCCCCATCTCGTAGAAGTGGCAACTACAAAGATGTTGGCTAGAACTTAAGAAGACCCTCCTCTCCCATTGTCACCACAAGAGTTGTCCACATAAAGCTTGGAACTCCCAAGTTTTACAATACCATGCTCCAACATGCAAGACAATAGCCCCCCCTCTCTCTCTCTCTCTCTCTCTCTCTCACACACACACACACACACACACACACTCACTCACTAGCACACAAGCGTTACCAAAAGGGCAAGAGGATAGGGTAGAGAGCTAGAGCACAAGGAGCAAGAGCACAATCTCAATCACTCAAGGAAATGTCCCTTTCTCATTAGATAAATTCACTTATATACAAGGGAGTTATAACACTACAACACATCGGGAGCATAGCAACGTTTTTTAGTAGCATTTTTGTAGTGTTTTCATCAGAAGGAAAATAGCGGGGGTTTTCAAGATGCTCAGCAAACAATGATGTATCGCTGCTCCACAACACTTTTTTACTACCAGGAAACGCTTTTAGCCAACGAAATAACACTGGGTAGTAGTGTCTATAGCAGTGACAAAACACTTCTATACTGTAAAAATATCCTGCTTTTTGCCGCTTCTTTTGCTGCCACATAGTTTTATCTTTTGAATACAATAAACATGTACTCTGAGTTTTTTTAAAACAAGTTTTTGCCTTGTTATCACTTCTACCTCTTCTACCCTATCCTCTTCAAGCTCAAGCAAGGTATGTCTATTGTTTTCATTTATCTCGTATGCAAACAAGCTTTCCATAAAAGCCATCTTTTGAGTATATCCTTTCTCTTTTCTCTCTTTTAAGTTTTTCTTTTCTTCTTTTTCTCTAATTAAGAGCTCTTCATTAAAGCTTCATATGGTAAGAGATCTTGATTTTTCTTAATACTTTTTTTTTCTTGACTTGGTTTAATTTTATAGCTTTTCAATACATACAAGCATCACCAAATATCTCTTTCTTGTATGTTTCTTCTTTCATGCCTTTACATGTTTATAGGGTTTGTAAGTTTTAGGGATTTTAAGATTAGGGTTTGTTATTAATACATTTTTTCCTTATTTTGGTGTGATTTTGTAGGTTTTCAACACATACAAGCTGCACAAGGTAAGACATCTCTTTCTTGTATGTTTCTTCTCTTATGCTTTTACATGTTATAGGGTTTGTAAGTTTAGGGTTTGTTTATTTTCCCATGCTCTATGCATGCCGGTAGCTACCTATGCATGTTGGTAGCAACCTATGCATGTCGGTAGCATCGGTAGCAACCAACACATGCTGGTAGCTACCTATGCATGTAGGTACTTTATGCATTATGCTGGTAGCTTCCTAGGCATGCTCGTAGCTTCCTAGGCACACCGGTAGCTTCCTATGCATGCCTGTAGGTTCCTATGCATGTCGATAGCATGTCGGTAGCAACCTACGTATGCCCATAGCTTTATGCAATGCAAGTAGCTTCCTAAGCATGTCGGTAGTTTCCTAGGCATGCTGGTAGCATCCAATGCATTCCGATAGCTTCCTATGCATGCCGGTAGCAACCTACTCATGCCAATAGCATCCAATGCATGCCGGTAGCTTCCGATGCATGCCGGTAGCTTCCTACGCATGCTGATAGCTTTATGCATTATGCCGGTAGCTTCCTACGCATGCTGATAGCTTTATGCATTATGCCGGTAGCTTCCTACGCATGTTGGTAGCTTCCAACGCATACCGATAGCTTTATGCATTATGCGAGTAGCTTCCTGTGCATGTCGGTAGCTTCCAACACATGCCAATAGCCATATGCATAAGGCCATATGCATAAGAGTTTTAAGTATTTATGTTTTTTCTTGGATAGATGATAAATAACTTGAGGCGTGATGTTACACGTGAATAAGGAGTCGATATTCCAACAATATTTGTAAGTATATATTAGCCTCAAATTGTATCTTATCTTTTAATTAAAGAAGGTTATCTTAAATAACAACTTTCTAAAATGTTCATTTGTTTGTATGTCTAAAGCTTGAAGAAGTGGACCGCCCCCCTACGCAAGATGAATATGATTTTGTATCAACGGGGTTTGGAAGCTCTATTTGATAGGGTGCAAGACAAATGATATATTGTTAATACTGGAGGAGATGCTTGGAAAGCATGGCAAGTAAGTACATTCCTAAACCCTAAACCTCTTTGTTTTTGCAAAACTGATTCTCACTTGTGTTAGTTTTATTGTGTTTTAGGATCATGTAAGCAGAAACAGTGGTGCAAATGTCCATGCCAGTAGTAGCAATGGAAATGTGAGAAGCAAAAAGGCTAGAGCTAGAACAATAATAATTGCACAGCATGAGATCTAGCTCCATAGGTTTTCATTATGCTTTATTTTGTATATAAGTTTTTTGGAATCATACACTTATATAATTCCGCTAAGTATTGTAATTGAATTTTGACATTCCTAAAACCATGAATTGCAATTGTCTTTCTTTTTGGTATTTGTCAAGTTTTACATTACACTTGTCCATGATGATGTGAAGTTGTGTTAGTTTTACTGTGTCTGCATTAGAAAAAAAAGAGTTGGTACAGCAGACTGAGGAGTCCTGTGCAGACTCCCAAGTCTGCGCCCCGACTGTTTTTAATTATGCATTACTTTTATTGCTTACGCAGACTGGGGAGCGCGAAGACTCCCTAGTCTGCCTCGGCTTTTTTTAATTATGAATTACTTTTGCTGCTTAACAGTGAAATAGCATTGCTGAGTAGCACAATATCACTGCTGCAGAGCAGCGAACCCATCACAGCGAAAATAGCAGCGTGTTTAGCAGCGACATAGGCTTGACATCTCCGTACCCTTCTAGTTATAAAAGCGCTACTATTTTCAATATGATGGCATGATTGAAATAAGTTATTAATTCCCACTCAGACAACACATAAGTGAGGGTGGACAAGAATATTTCAAGCGGTGCTCATTATGTATGTATATCCTTTAGTGACTCTACACTGCTTGTATATGCTCCTGGCTCATTGTGGATCACTCATCTCAACTTTTGACCAATGCACACTTCCACTAACCTTATCGTAGCTACAAATGTGTGCATTGTTGATGTATGTCGCGGTGGTCCGTGTTAACCTTGAGTTAACATATTGTTTTTTATTCTATATAACTTTTTAATTATTTTTGAAACCCCATAACTAGAGGTAGGATAATCACGCAGCACTATTTATAACATTGTCAAAAACCCCACAAAACTCCGTGACGTTACTCAAAACATGTGTTCAAAGATAGGCCTTTCGATTGGTTTAGATGTTACTTATTTGATCGCTGACATTAGAGTTCTTCTACATGGTTCGGGTCAAAATATGAAATCAAACTTTCGGGTCAAATATGAAAATCAAATAATTGGGTTAAATATTAATATATTCAGTTTCGTGTATTATAGCTCAGAGACAGGCTCTTGATAAGACGGGCCTTGAAACGGGTGTGACTCCCAATTGCTCATAGAGCTCTCTCCCCAGCTTTATCTAAAGGCTCCAATTAAGAGCCACTGTGATGGTTTTAAAGCTAACAGCCCTGCCCTCGTGCTAGCATCGTGCTGGTGATGTACTACCACCGTGCTGGTTAAGATCCTTAAAAAGAGAGACCAACCACTTCTTAGTACTACCACCATGCTGGTTGTGGTCCTAAATTAGCTTAGTTAAATTAAGCTAATTAAATTAAATATCACCGCACTGGTGATATTTAATTAAATTAAATATCACCGCACTGGTGACTACCATCGTCCTAAATTAAATATTGTGTGATTTGTCTGCGCGATACCAACCACCGCGTTGGTGATAACTTATCCAATACTACCACCGTGCTGGTGATAACTTATCCAATACTACCACCGTGCTGTTTAACCACCACACTGGTGACCACTTATCCTATACTACCACCGTGCTAGTTAAGATCCCTAAAAAGAGAGACCAACCACTTCCTAGTACTACCACCGCGCTGGTTGCGGTCCTAAATTAGCTTAATCAGGGAAAGTTGAAAGTTGTGATCCTGCGCCTTAATAAGGAAAAAGTTGAAAGTTGTGATCCTGGGCAATAATCGAAGGATAAACATTGGCAATAATGAATTTATTTCATAGATTATACACCAATACATTTCAGAGATTATACATCTCCTTTCTCCTTTTTAAGCTCCCTTCACCAGATTGCCTTCCACACTTGGGCTTCTTCCTTTCTTGCTCCTTCAGGCAGGGTGGGTTTTTTTCTTCGATTTCTTCGAGCTCCTTCACCCTTTCTCACTCCTTCCAGTAGGATTGGTTCTTTTCTTCGGTTTCTTCAAGCTCTGTGAGCTTGGACTTCTTCTCTTTAGGCTCGTTTCCTTTAGCCTGGTCAAGTTCCTTTCTCTTTTCACGTGTATGAGCAATTTGGAATAGCATTACAGCTTCTACTTTCTCTCTGTGGATATTCACAGGCAGGCACATGATTTCTTCCCAAGACAGCAGCATTTGCATCCAACAAACTCTGCATCTCAATTTTGCCCCAGAGCAAAACACATGTAGAGGGTGGTGGCACTGGGGCCATCTGATCATGCATTCATCTATGATGTGCCCTTTGCACACAGAGCACGTAGGAGCATTCATTTGCATCGCAAAAGGATATTCATCTGATTTAACTATTGCGGCTGTGAGTAGTATCACAGTCTGACTAGTCTACAAGTGGTGCCCTCATGATTATTTGGATGGCTTAAGTGCCACCGCAGTGGCATCCAAGACTTACTTACAAGGCATGTGGCCTGGATTTTGATTGATTTCATTAAGATTAGAGTTTCATTAATTACCAAGTGTCATGATCAGTCACTCACGGATGGCATGTGAAAGTAAGTGGCGGCTTGGATTTTGAGTGATTGAAGGAAGACCATTACTGGGCTTGCATGCGATTAAAGTTCAGTGCAGTAAATGACGAGTCGCTCAGTGGCTTAAGTGCCATCGCGGTGGCATCCGGAGACTTAATTACAAGGCATGTGGCCTGGATTTTGATTGATTTTAAGAGCCATGTAGTGACACGTGTCTAGCTCTCACTACAAGGGATCGGGCTCATACCCGCGCTCCTAGCCACTAAAAATGACTTGAGAAAAAAAGTAGCGGGCCCGTGTATCAGCACGTGTATCATCGCGGCCACAGACATGCGTGTAAAAGCGCGTGTATAGGACTGTTCAGATGCGCTGATACACGGGCGTATACACGCATTTTGTCAGTTCCAGCTACATTTAAACGCGCTGATACAAGCGTCTATACACGCGTTTTGTGACTTTAGATGCGCTTATACACGCGTATTTCTTAGGTTTGACGCGTTTATACACGTGTATTTTATAGATTATCCGCGTTTATACACGCATATTTTACAGATTATCCGCATATATACACGCGACTTTTTGCAGTTCTGACGCGTTTATACACGCAAACAGAGAGCAAAAAAAAAAATCTAGAGAGTGCTATTTGGTACCTGAATGCTGTTCCAGCATTCCAACACCCAATAACACTCTCTGGATTTTTTTTTTGGTGCATTGGACCATCCACGAAGAACATATCCACGAGAAAGATTAAGACAAGAACGACATGAATGCATACATTGTCAATACACGATTCAAGACAGACATGAATGCAATACTATCGATTCACGATTCAATATTACTATCAAAATTTCACACATATATACAAGGGAGTCCATATGTCGAAGTAGCCCATGGCTTCAGTTTACAAAAAAATATATATAACCACATCCTCAATATGGAATGTGATACTATAAGTCTGAGTACTACTTAGACCCAGATGATGACTCGGTGCTCCCTCCATGCTCTGATGAGCTCACATCAGTCGGAATGTCCGATGAGTAGTGCTCACGTCCACCCTCTGCAGTGGCGGCGGGTGGATCATCAGCAGCTTGTGCCTGTTCAAGTAATATATAGTATATAAGTATATATATATGTAATTCAATAAACCAAAATCATTCGTTTAGAGTTTTCAAGTACCTGTCGACCGTATGGTCTCATGACCATCTCAAACTGCGCGTCTGTAATACGTCCCTCGGCTCTGAAGATGGCCCACGTGTCACGTCTGCTATGCCGCGAGCATACGCAGTATCGTGGGTTGTGGGCTTCCTCCCCGTAACCCGTCGCTGTATCATAATCAACACAATTTGTAAGATTAAAACAATCATAGAATCAATGAATTAAGTAAACAATCAAATAAAGTGGCAAGATACTTACGAAATTTGCCTCCCATGACGACGCTGCCAGATCCGAAATGCGAAGATCCAATGGTCTCCATCTGGATCCGTCGTGCCTCCACATGCTGCCTGCTCTTCACGCCACCCTCTGCTCGTTTCTTTGCCTCCTTCCACTCATGTTTGTGCGTAGTGGGGCAAGTTTCTCGACAGGATAGCCACCCGTAGCTACATTTATCCCATCATCGTACACCAGTTTTTTAAGGTGAGATCTTTTATTACTTAAGATCTCCCTTATTCGCGTCCTTCCCCATACATCCGAGAATGTAGCATGTGGGGGATTGGGGTACCGACTATGTACAGCCTCTATCACCTCCCCAACTAATCGGCTATTTTGATCTTTAAATTTAAAAAAATAATTTCTATACAAGTTTGATACTACCCCACGCATGTACTCCATTACCTCCCTCCCCCTCGCATCACTATCCCACCCCTATCCGTCACATCATAGCAAATCACTCCCTCCACCTCTCTCATCTCCTCCTCTTCCGAACTGTCTCCTCTAACTCTTCTCCCTCTATCTCCTCTCTCACCGCGTGCCCTACTACCTCCCCCACCAAAGCACTCGCCGCATCCTCCACTCCCACTCTTCCTACTACTGCGGGGGTGGAGTCACGACTGGGAGATTGTCTACGTGACGGTGGCTGTGAGCCCTGACGTGACGGTGGCTCTGAGGGAGTACGTGATGGTGGCTGTGAGCCCTCACGTGACGGTGCTTGGGAGGGTGTGCGTGAGTGTGTCTGGGATGAGGTATGTCTCCTCGGTGGGCGTGGAAGAGGAGAAGCTGCATGCCGTCTCGTCGGACTCGTAGGCATAGACGGCAGGGATACTCGTGGTAGGGGTATAGACACCAGGCATGGAAGGAGGGGGATGGGCATACATGTACTCTATAAGCTCAACTGGACCAGGATGACGCCCAAAATGATTTAGCATCTCCATCAGCCAATTGCTGTACGCAAATGGATCGGATGAAGAACCTGGAATATCCATAAAGAATCTGCAAAAATAATCCTCATGTACATCATGGGCTGTCTCTTGACTCACACAAATATCATCATCCAAGTCACCTATCAGCCTGCAAACCATAGAAACAGGAAACACAGTCTCGTGTATACACTCGTCCAGAAACACGTGTATACACCCAGCCAAAAAAGCGTGTATACACCCGTCCAGAAACGCGTGTATATCCGCGTGAACAGTCTGTGCAGACAGGATACACGCGTTTATACACGCGTTTTTACACGCGACCTGTTCAAAAAAAATTTTGAAAGCGACCGACCTCCGACAATGTGTCCTTATAAAAGACCTATTCGTTCACCCAAAATCGCAACCACAGAAGCAAAAGGACGGAGACAAACCCAAAAAGCAAAGACAAAATAGCATAAACAAATCTGAGGAAGTAGACAAGGCAAAGGACAAACTGACTCACCTCTGAAAAAGTGAGTCTTCTTTCTTGGTCGGTTTCCTTCACCCGTATGTGCTCCTTCTCTGCTCCCTCCTTGCGTTATTAGTGTCTGTTGGAAGAGGCAAAAACGAAAGAGGGCAGATATGTTAGTTCAAAATGTTTATTTGGGGAAGGCGGGCTATTTTTAGTTTAAACAGCTCGTCGCGTGTAGGAACGCGTGTATTTTTGCGTGTATCATAAATTAGCCGCGTTTATACACGCAATTTTCAGGAAGTACCCGCGTTAATACACACGATTTTTAGGAAATAGCCGCGTTAATACACGCAATTTTTAGAAAATAGCCGTGTTTATACACGCGATTTTTAGAAAATAGCCGTGTTTATACACGCGATTTTTATACTTTCATTAAAAACATTGGCATGATTTTGTGTTTTCTGGTTTGTACATAGGATGTCATCAACCTCCTCAAGCAGTTCTGGGGAAGATGAGACAATGCGTCATCGTAATCGCGATGTGTGGTTGGGACAACGGATCAAATGTATGTGTAATCGATGTCAAGGATGCATTGTACGAGCACGTCGAGTTACCTTAAATCACATCTCCATGTATGGAGAATGGAATCAAACAGGTTTAGAGGTGAGTAGATGTAAATTGATGGTATTCAAATGACTCATGGTATCCAAATTAAATTAATGGAGTTATAATATATAAACTCTAATTGAAGCAGGATGCAGTACCACACCCTAACATGGTGCCCTACGCGCGGTGAGAGCAGGCAAAGCGTCGACGAGATGATGCTGGAGCTTTGAGATCTATTGTCAGAGATGAGTGGGAAAGGGATGACAATAGCCCTGCACCCCACGAAGTTGTGGAAGAGGAAGTGTTTGATGATATGGTGCGGAATCTTTTTAAGGATGATCCCAAAGGTATGGACGACGATGATATGGAACAAGAGCATCTTTACAAGGCTTCATCGACACCGGTTTTTGAAGGGTGCACATTCTCTATTTTACGTGCTTCACTTGAACTACTCAATATACAAACAGTTTATGGATAGAGCAATGCAAGTCTTGACGCATTAAGTAAGCATTCTAACTTGCAAATTTGAATTAGTGGTTTAAGGTTTAGGATTTAGGACTAATTGATGATATTGGATGCAGGCTATTAAAGGGAAATAGACTACCCACCTCAAGAGATAGCGAGGCGCTATGTGACATCTCTTGGAGGATTGGATTATGATCGCATACATGCATGCGTCAATGATTGCATTCTCTTTCGTGGGATGCGTAAGGAGGCTCGACATCGTCCCACTTGTGGTGAAGCAAGGTATAGAACAGATGTGAAGAGTTTTGATGTACCTCGTAAAGTCTTGCGACACTTTCCTATAATTCCTCGCATCAAACACATGTTCAAGTGCAAATCCATAGCAGAGCTCATGTCATGGCATTCCTCACATCGATCGGATGATGGCATGTGGAGAATTCCTGTAGACACTCCTGCTTGGAAGCATATTGAAGATGAGTGGCCCAGCTTTAAAACAGAGCCCAGAAACTTGAGACTTGGCCTAGGTATGGATGGAGTGAATCCATTTGGTTTCAAAAGCACCGCATACAGCGTGTGGCCAGTTGTGTTGGTGAATTACAACCTTCCACCATCAATGGCGATCAAGAAGGGACATCTTATGTTATCCCTTCTAATTCCAGGGAAACATAAAGTCAAGCATATGGATGTTTATCTCGAACCGTTGATTGATGAGTTGGAGGAACTATGGAGAGGTGTTGCAGTGGACATTAGTAGGCCTCCCTCCTCTCGACACTTTGACTTAAAAGCAGTGTTGATGTGGACAATGCATGACTTTCCAGGATACAGCGATTGTTCTGGTAAGAATTCTAATTACCTCCCTACTCTAATACTATTGGCTATATTAATTATAAATATTGACTTTATTATTCTAACTTTTATTTATATTTTAACAGGTTTAAAAACATCGGGTAAACATGCATGTCCTGTTTATGGCCCTTCGTTAGTACATGAGTATGCTGACGGTTTGTGTAAGACCATACTCGATAATCATCATCGATTTCTCCCCTCAGATCATCCTAAATATGTTGCTAGTAAGAGTAACATTCCTCCACAAACACTTCGTGCAAAAGATTGGAAGCGTATTTGGGAGTCTACAAATATTCTTCCTCCAGATGGCATGAACAGGTATAGTAATGTTTTTCAATCTTGTTTTGTGTAGTCTCTAATTGGATTAAAGGTCACATAGAGCAATCCCTTGTGTAGGTACTCCATTTTTTTTCGGCTACCATATTGGACCCATCTTAAGATCAACCATCTTCTTGATCCCATGCACATCTTCAAGAATGTGGGATCTGGTATTTGGGAACATATTATTGGTAAACGAGACAATGTTAGCGTACGTGAGGACTTGCGGGTCGCAGGACGTATGCGTCAAGCTTGGCCACGAGAGGAGGGTGGGCACGTTCGTCTTCCGCCTGCACCATGGATTATATCAAAGAAAGAGGAGAAGCAGGTAAAGCAGGCCATCACCACTTTACGTACTCCCACTGGATGCATGAGATCATTGAAGGGAGTCTTTACAACCACTAAGAAAAGAGGCGTTGAGCAACTATATGGGTTGAAGTCCCACGATTGGCACAAGATGCTCCAAGTAAGTGTTTTCCAAGTCTTGTACGTTGAAATTAAATTTTGTAATGCCATAAACCATACGTACATGTGCTCTTATGTGCGCAGTTCATACTACCTAGTAGCATCAACCATTGTGCAAATAAGAGTTTGAAAAAATGTATTTATAAGATGGGCGAGCTTGTGAGGTATGTAAAACCCATGTCAGATCACCCTTCATTATACCTTGCAAAATGAACGTGTATGAGGTATAACGTACTATTTATTTATTTTTCAGATATGTTAGTTCCAAAGCAATTGATCCAGCCACGTTGGACGATGCGCGTGTTATGGCAGTGGAGGTGGTTTGTTTGGTAGAGGAGACTTTTCCGCGAACCATTCTCACAAGTCAGCTACATCTCATGTGCATTTAGTGGACGAAATCGCTTTATGTGGCACTGTGCATGCACGTTGGATGTTCTTCCTAGAGCGCTTCATGAAGACCTTAAAAGACTTTGTGAGGCAAAGTGCAAGGCCTGACGGAAGCATGGCTGAGGGTTGGTTGATACAAGAGTCTCTTGTATATATTTCAGAATTTCTTGGTCAGGTGGACAGCTCTTTGCCACGACTATGGAGCAATGAAGAGGACTTGAGGATGACCTTATTGTGCCTCAAGGAAAAGGACAGAGTAAAGTAATTGACAGAACATTGATTGATGATCTTAATTTCACTTGCATCCTTTATAGTGATGTGATGTGATGAGCAGATGGGTTACAAGATATGAGGATGCAAAGACAAAAAGGCAAGCAGAAAGAGCTCTCTTTCGGAGGCAACATGGCTCTCGTAAGGCGTACCCTAAGCATAGCAACACTTCCGAATGATATCCATGTTGATTGGTTGCATGAGAAAATGGAGAGAGCAGAGAGCGACGAGGGGCTGCATATCACGGCAGAAGAATGGGAGTATGCACGAGGATGTATGTTAAAGGTACATAGAACTAATGTTTTGCATTAGTTGTAAGTGATTTGCTTTTAATATTTATTCACATTGCTTACACAAATATTGCTTCTATTTTGGTCCAGTGCACTATGTTCAATGCTATATGGTGTGAAGGCAAGCATTTTCGAACACAAAGAATTGATGAAAAGAGAAATACACAAGATTGCGGTGTCATTAGTAGCTTTGAGGGAGCTAATGGAAAAATGGATGATTATTGTGGCACAATCCAAGACATATTTAGGCTTAACTTTCGTCGCTTCTTTGTGTATGTTTTGGATGTCAAATGGCAAATGAATGTGGTGGAAAAAGGGCCTAATGCAACGATAAAACGCCATGCAAGTGGCTATGTAACTATTGACTCTACAAAGTTTTGGCAAACAAAGAAAGATAGGCTCGTATTGCCACAACAATGTGAGCAGGTATGCATTTTTTTACTAATGTGTTTCATGTACATATATATCTAAGCTCGCGTACCCCTTGACTTTTGATATGCTAATTAATTACTGCAGCATGTGTATTTGAGTAGGTTATCTATCTACCAATGGTGCATGACATTAAATGGTGGTACGTCATCCCTATTGCACCACATTCCAAAGTGATGTATAATGCATTCACTGATATGGAGCATATGGAGGATGTAACAAGCCGCAATGAAGATGATGTCGAACATGCCAATGAAGATGTTGTGATCGATGATCAAGAAATAAGAGATGATCATGATAATGAGGATGAGCATGCCATTTCTCATGATCATGAGAATGACCCTACCATTGAGGATGATGGTGATGTTGATGAGGATGATCAGGACATCGATACCATTATCAATGGAGTACAGAATATCGATAGTGGAATAAATTTAATCGTAGCCTTACAAATTGATCAAATGGATATTGATGTTGATCGTTTGGCAAGGATGGATCTTATTGAAGATGAGATTGAACCCTAACCAATCTGTCACTGTATCGTTCTAAATTGATGACATTTCTATTGTATGTGTTGTCTTTTAATTATCATCTCATGATTTATTTTTGAATATATTTCATTGTTGTAAATGCATGTAGTGGGATTGTGTAATGATATATACTGTAATGTACTATGAGATGGTTTAAAGAAAATAGTTTTTAATTTTGTAAAGGAATTCAGTTTTTCTTTACCAAGTGTGTATTGATGCGTGTATTAATGCGTGTATTGATGCGTGTATATACACGCGCTGATAAATGCCAATATACACGTGAATTTAAATGCCAAAATACACGTGCCCGATTCTATTCAAATACATGTGCGACCATACACGCGCCCGTAATTTATCGCGTGTATGAAACGCGTGTATGGCAGCATTGTCTTGTAGTGTTTACGCGATGGGAAAGATCACCGCCATGGAGAGAGTCGCTGGTGGAGAGAGCCATGTAGTGACACATGTCCAGCTCTGCGTGATGGGAAAGACCACCGCCGTGGTCTTTTCTAGCAAAGAGCGAGACCAATAAGGCACATGGTTTGCATCGTGAGACATGTCGAGCTCTGTGGTGTTGAGAACAGGGAGTTTTGGCAGATTGCGTTTGCGTGACGACATCGACTGGTGACAAGGACCGTAAAATGCACAAGGAGTAAATGCACGTGGTGACGCGTGTCGAGGTCTGCAGTGTTCAAAGGAGAGTGATTAATATGCTAGTATGCCTGAAAAAAAGCTGACAAGAGTGCCAGCCCGCTCTAAATCCAAAATCTCCTCCCCCCCGCGCATTGCGCTGCGGCCACAAAAGTGTCCCAAAAATAGTTTCGCGAATGGCTACACTTGATCGTGCATTGACCCATTTTGTATATGAGTTTTTTGGAATCATACACTTATGTAATTCCGCTAAGTATTGTAATTGAATTTTGACATTCCTAAAACTATGAATTACAATTGTCTTTTCTTTTTGGTATTTGTCAAGTTTTACATTACACTTGTACATGATGATGTGAAGTTGTGTTAGTTTTACTGTCTACATTAGAAAAAAAGAGCTGGGGCAGCAGACTTGGGAGTCCTATGTAGACTCCCCAGTCTGCCGTAACTTTTTTTAATTATGCATTACTTTTGCTGCTCAACAGTGAAATAGCGTTGCTGAGCATGCAATATCCCTGCTGAGCAGCGAACCCATTGCAGCAAAAATATCTCTGCTGAGCAGCGAACCCATTGCAACGAAAATAGCAACGTGTTTAGCAGCAATATAGGCCCGACATCTCCGTACCCTTCTAGTTATAAAAGCGCTATTATTTTTGCTAATAAACCTCATTATGTTGTAGTGCAAGTTTGGGCATCCACACCCAATAACTAATTGGGCACCCACTTATTGTCTAACCTTATCTAGGCTAGTCTAAGCACACATTGGGTGGATGACGACGCATTATACAACACATAAGTGAGGGTGGATAAGAATATTTCAAGCGATGCTCATTATGTATGTATATCCTTTAGTGCTTGTACATGCTCCTGGCTCTTTTTTGGAATAGTTCTTTTCTGGAACCTTGGTCGGCCGCCGTAGCAATGCGCAGGTGCAATACTAGTATTCTTTAGTGAGATCGCTCATCTCTACTTTGTCTAAAGGCTCCAATTAAGTGGATTGCTTTTCTCAACTTTGTCTAAAGGCTCCAATTAAGGGCCACTGTGACGGTTTTCAAGCTAACAGCCCGGCCCTCCTGCGCAGCATCGCGCGACTCTCTAAATACTAGTGGTGCCCTCATGATTATTTGGATGGCTTAAGTGCCACCGGCGGGGTGGCATCCGAGACTTACTTACAAGGCATGTGGCCTGGATTTTGATTGATTTCATTAAGATTAGAGTTCCATTAATTACCAGTCATGATCAATCCGAGACTTACTTACAAGGCATGTGGCCTGGATTTTGATTGATTTCATTAAGATTAGAGTTCCATTAATTACCAATCATGATCAGTCTCACCGATGGCATGTGAAAGTAAGTAGCAACATGGATTTTGAGTGATTGAAGGAAGACCACCATCGGGCTTGCATGCGATTACGTTCAGTGCAATAAATGGATGATCAGTCGCTCAGTGGCTTAAGTGCCATCGCGATGGCATCCGAGACTTAATTTACAAGGCATGTGGCCTAGATTTTGATTGATTTTAAGAGCCATGTAGTGACACGTTGTCGTGCCACGGCACGTCTATGGTGTGAAACCATGCATGTGAGGCCATTAAATGCAAATCCAGATGCATGGGATTAAGTGCCTGTGTACATATGGGATGTATGGCGTGTGGAGGGTTTTGCTTTTGAGGGCGTCACCAGGTGTACAGGTGAAATGGTTTGGTGTTGAGCTTGTTACAAGCCTGTCTGGAGTAAGGTTCACTGGAGGTGAGATCAGCTACTGCTTGGTAGCCTGAATTTGTGTGCGCGTCCAAGTATGAGTGGCATTGGAAAGTTGCAATTGAGAAGCTTTGGAGCATGGGGTAATGATCGTATTTTGGTGAGAAGTATGATGCTGATGATTCTGTGGGCAACTCTGGTTTCTGGAAAGGTCGTGGGCGCCGTCTGTCCAGGAAGAACACAAGGAGAAGGAGAGGCCATTGTAGTAATGTGGTGACCATTATTGGGCTTTAAAAATAATAATAATAATAATAATATAATACAAGCTGGCAAAAGGGATAAGGGACCACGTGGAAGCCTTGGTAGCTGCCAACCAGAAGCTGGCGAGAAGCGCCTTGCTGGAGCGGCCATGGGAAAGGAGGGCGTGGAGGCTCTTCTGGCAACAAGTTCCGGATGTCCCTTGGTTTGCCAGTGGGTGCCGTTGTGAACTGCGCAGACAATACTGGCGCCAAGAACCTGTATGTGATCTCAGTCAAAGGTGTGAAAGGACGCCTCAACAGGCTGCCTGCCGCATGCGTAGGTGACATGGTGATGGCCACTGTGAAGAAAGGGAAGCGTGATCTGCGTAAGAAGGTTATGCCTGCTGTGATTGTCCGCCAGCGCGCAAGCCATGAAGGAGAAAAGGCATGCGCAAGGAGTGTAAGGTGGCTACATGAGGGTGGCGCTAGCTGCAGAGGCTGAACGCAGGTACTTGGAATACAAAAGCGAGTTCATTTCTACTTAGAAGAAGACCTTTTTTCTTGAGCAGAACAAGCTGGAGGACTGGCTACCGGACAAGTATGATCCATCACGTTTAGAAGCTGTCATTCAAAGGAGAAATGAAACATGTAGAGCAGTTGCAAGAGAGTTTGTATTGGAGTTGGAATCAGGTTCTCTTGACACGAGCCCTAGTTTTGCAAGACAGGATCTGGTAGAAGGACAACAAGCTTCTGATGATGGTGCTACTGACAGGCCTAGGGGGGGTCTCAGCTCATGATTCGATCTTATGGGGGCTATGGAGCAGGAAATGCAATTCCAAGTCCTTTGAAAAACGTGGAGAAGGAGTTTCTTCAGAAATACTGGGCTAGGTGGCAGGCAGATCATACGGGGAGAAGTTTCTTTGCAGCCAGGCAATGCCTCACTTCAAGTCTTATGTGCGCTATAATGGGCAAGATCTCGCATGGATTCTTTTGACATCTGCAAATAGAAGCAAAGCTGCTATATTGATGATCAAAACATGAAAGCAATCGCCCTATGATATATTCATGTAAAGTATAATCCTAAAGCACGGCAACACAAGGAAGAGTCTTGGTATATGAAAATATAAAGGTATAAAGAGTTTCTAGGACCTGGATTTTGTTTTGTGAAAAAGCTTCTTGGATGATTTTTTGGATTTCTAGACATGGAGTCTCCTAAAATCACATGAATATGTTGTACATATGCCATATGCCATCTTTTGCTTGTGAGTTCTTGGATTCTGAAAGCAGGTTTTTTATGAAATCAAGAGATACCTTGACATGATGGAGTTGGGAATATATGAAAAATGTGATGTGAATGGTCACATGTATATGAAAATCATTTGAAGTTTGTGTTATGCCTACATGTGATTGGTTTGAGGCATTTGGAAAAAGAGTCAGAAGATCTATGCTTGATCTGGCCTTGCTCTTGACACACAATTTATGTGCAATCATCAAGCTGAATGTGGGAATAAATTGAAGTGAATTGGCACATGTACATGTCAACAACAATGTTGATGTCTTATGCTCCTTGAAGAGCTATCTGTTTTGTTTCCTTGCTGGGACTTTGGAAGCTACTCTCACAGTCAAAAGTCTCGCACTTTCCCAGCGATACCGTACACGTCACGACAACGTGTCCAGCTCTGCACGATGGGAAAGATCACCGCCGTGCAGAGAGTCGCTGGTGAAGAGAGCCATGTAGTGACACATGTCCAGCTCTGCGTGATGGGAAAGACCACCGCGGTGGTCCTTTCCAACAAAGAACGAGACCAATAAGGCGCACAGGCTACATAGTGACACGTGTCGAGCTATGTGGTGTTGAGAATAGGGAGTTTTGGCAGATTGCGTTTGCGTGACGACATCGATTGGTGAAAAAAGGACCATAAAATGCACACGGAGTAAATGCACGTGGTGATGCGTGTCGAGCTCTGCAGTGTTCAGAGCAGAGTCATTAATATGTTAGTATGCTAGAAAAAAAATCGGCAAGAGTGCCAGCCTGCACTAAATCCAAAATCTCACTCCCCCACGCATCACGCTGTGGCCACAAAAGTGTCCCAAAAAAAGTTCCACAAATGGCTACACTCGATCGTACATTGACCCATTTTGTATATGAGTTTTTTTGGAATCATACACTTATGTAATTCCGCTAAGTATTGTAATTGAATTTTGACATTCCTAAAACTATGAATTGCAATTGTCTTTTCTTTTTGGTATTTGTTAAGTTTTACATTACACTTGTACATGATGATGTAAAGTTGTGTTAGTTTTACTGTGTCTACATTAGAAAAAAAAGAGCTGGGATAGCAGATTGGAGAGTCCTATGCAGACTCCCCAGTCTGCCCAAGCTTTTTTTAATTATGCATTACTTTTGCTGCTCAACAGCAAAATAGCGTTGCTGAGCGCATAATATCCCTGTTGAGCAGCGAACCCATTGCAGCGAAAATAGCAACATGTTTAGCAGTGATATAGGCCTGACATCTCCGTACCGTTGTAATTATAAAAACGGTACTATTTTCGCTACTAAACCTCATTCTGTTGTAGTGCAAGTGTGGGCATCCACCCCCAGTAACTAATTGGGCACCCACTTATTGTCTAACCTTATTTAAGCTAGTCTAAGCACACATTGGGTGGATGGGGGCGCATTATACAACACATAAGTGAGGGTGGATACGAATATTTCAAGCGATGCTCATTATGTAGGTATATCCTTTAGTGACTCTACAACATGCTCCTGGCTCATTGTGGATAGCTTTTCTCAACTTTGTCTAAAGGCTCCAATTAAGGGCCACTTCGCTTTTCTCAACTTTGTCTAAAGGCTCCAATTAAGGGCCACTCTGACGGTTTTAAAGCTAACGGCCCCGCCCTCCTGCGCAGCATCGCGCGGCTCTCCAAATACTAGTGGTGCTATTCTATGATCATTCACTTCTCGACTCTGTTGCATGGCTATGCATTATACGACTCCTTGCATGAATCCTATTAAATGCACTGACGGAGAAGACGCTTTGACGTTTCAGCAGCAATTGCTTCCCGGTGGCCCCGGGGATCCGGAGCGAGCTCTTCGGTAGACATGATATGGAGATCGTCCCGGCGCGCCTTTTCTCTGCAATCAGTACTCCATGTTTCGATTAATTAGCGTTTCCACGTCGACGCGCTTACGATATTAAGATCGACCACAATATGCTGTTCCAATTTGAATAGCGCAGTACATACCAAGCTCCGCCCCATTAGCGTCGTCAATGGTCGATCAGATCCACCAATAGTACTCTTTCGATTGGACCTGTGACCTGCAGATCATTATTATAACACGATCATAATTTACGTGATTCATTGTTTTTCTTCCGCCAAATTAAATTGCTCGAAACCTTACCTAAAGCTGGCGCTGCATTTATATTCAATGGCAATAAGACCGCAAGCAGCAGCGCCAGGACGCAAAGTGCTGCAACTGCGGTATGGTTTAGCCGGCAGAAACCCTGCCGTCTTCGCCACACTTCCATTTTATCAATTGTCTCACACACACACACACACACACACACAGAGAGAGAGAGAGAGAGAGAGAGAGAGAGAGAGAGAGAGAGAGAGAGAGAGATATTGTATCGATCACCACCAGCAAGACATCAACGAAATATATATTGCTACAGAAACGAGGAGCATTATTTGGGGCGTGGTGGAGCACATCAGCTTCTCAAACACGTTTCGGTGCCGGCTTGAATTTGTTTGAACCGTCAAAAGAAATGCACAGCTGAATGGCGACGTCATCCGTTATCGACCAATTTTTTAAGTAACCCGAAGTCCCCTCAACCAAACGCATGCGGCATAGAATACGACAAAAGCACGTGCCTGTGCACAGATAAAATCTACAAGAAGAGAGCTTGTTCATGATTTTTACAAGAAGAGAGCTTGTTCATGATTTTTATAATTATTTCGTTTACTCATTCTAATTTAATCTTAATGATATTATAAGCTTCTTATCAGTGCTTCCGATTACGATGCTAAATTTTCTCACAACGTTTTGAAATTGTCAATTCAATTGAGAAAAGATCCAGTCTCTGTATTTTTGATGAGTGCAAGACTTTGTCTAAGGGATTTCGAATCTCGACGATGTGGCATATTTAAGTTAGAACTTAATCCACCTCTTAGATGTTTTCTTTTGAAGTAATTTTTGTATTAATTTAAATAACCCTTTGCCAAGCATTACATCACAACATATCTACAAAAGAAGGCCCACATATAAAACTCTCCTCATACAATATTCTACTGTAATAATATGCATAAGATCAAGAGTGCAGCAGCAAAAAAAAAAAAGAGAGAAAAAAAAAACACATATGAAAGCACCATTTTCTGCAAGGTATATTCGAGACCCAAGAAGTGATGAGAGGATGTGCTCGAGAAGCTAGACAGTATCAAACAAGGGTCACTTTCTGTTTGGGAGTTTGTGGAGAAAATCAAAGAGCTATGCTGCCAATTGAGCAATGCACCTACAAAGCAGAGTATGAGGCCTTGGTTCTTGAATGTCTTGAAGAGTAAAAGTCTACTAGGTTACATTATTTCGATCAAATTTAAAAAATCAATAATTCCATATAATTCATGGTTTGATGCAATTATTCAATGAATAGGAATTTATTTCTCGTACGATAGTTTTTATTGTACGATAAAATCTATCATATGATATATTTTATCGGACGATAGAAACTATTGTACGATAGATATATGTCTCTGCATAAACAAGCCTACAGATAAGTTTTATCATACGATAGTTTCTGTTTTGCATTGCTCCATCTTATATAGCCTGTTTTCATCTGCTCTCATCGTTCTAGTCTATTTTTCTTTATAGTTTTTATGTTATAGGTATGAAAATTTATATTAATTGTTGATATTTATTTGGTTATATTTTTAGGTAAAAAATTTACGATAGATATATATCTCTATAGAAACAAGCCCACAAATAAGTTTTATGGTACGATAGTTTCTATTTTGCATGGCTCCCTCTTGTAGCCTGTTTTCATCTGCTCTCATCATTTTAGTCTATTTTTCTTTGCAGTTTTTATATTATAGGTACGGTAATTTATCCTAATTGATTTAATTAATTTTAAATATTTTTTGATTACCATTTTGAAGTAAAAAAATTTATTAAAATACCACATTTTGATCTCTTGTGGTCTAGTATGTAATTGCATTCTAGGCTCCTGTGCGTTAATTTGCAAATGACATTAAAAATAAATAACAATAAAATTATAACTAATCACATTTTGATCTCTTTTGGATCATTGTGTGATGCATTTTAGTTTCACATGGCTTAGTCTGCTTTTACATTCCAAGTCCGTTTGAGCTATTGTGCTAATAATAAGCATTAATATTTTTCCTTACATATTTTGATCTCTTCATTGTGTGTGTGTGTATTATGATTTCTTGGTAGCAGTGTATGTGACCCTTTATCTATGAACACTCGAGAATCCATATTTAAACTATGTGCTATCTTTAAAATATTTTTTAAACAAAAAATATATTTGAGAGATGTGCATGTATGTTTATTTGTGGCAACACTTCTAGCCTTTGGATCGACGTTTATAAATTTTGATGTTTGTCTTCATATTTTAACATTGTGTATTTATTTGTGTCGCATAATATCAAGTTACATTTTTTTAACTTTCACCTTCCTTAAACACATCCTAGGAATGGCTTATAAGTTCTCTCACACAAAAAAGTATTAAGTTTGAAACAAGTTCTATGAGAGACTTGTAGAATTTTTGGAGTACTGCAACTTTGTTTCCCTAATTGTGTCGAAATTCCTGCATTTGCTAACTTAAATAATAGCCTGAAAGTGGTCCACAAGCTTGCTTTTACTGATTTTAGCAAGTTTTTTTCTCTCGACTTTTGGGTTGACTTGTGCGACTGACTTGTCGTCAGAGACCAAAACAATGGAAATTAGCTTGGTAGGATGCTCAAGGAAAGATTTAACAAGCCCAGAAAGTTCCTCGGCGGGTTCACCTAAAAGTATGTAAGTATACCATGTGAGTTCAAATGAAGGGGTTTTTTAATTCAAAAATTAAAGGAAGTACATTTACAGAAGGAGTTTTTTAAATCGATTTTGGGAAAAAACACACAAAAGAGAGAGCAAGACATAAGAGAGAGAAGGAATTATTAACCCGCATTGGACGCCTCTCCAGCGTTGATGCCATCCATTGGTAACGGTCACTTCATTTGGCTATTGATATTAAAAATGCTAATATTGTATATTTTATGTGTGCGTGGATCGTCACTTGTCTATGAAAGGTGTGCCACGGGATTAATTATGGAGCTTGCATGCTTAGATTAAGTGTTTACACAAGCCTAGGTGGCCTTCGAAAGACATGGACCTATATTTTAAGCATGGCCAGCCAAGGTGTGAAGGCTAGGGGGGACAAGATAAGGGTCAATTTGTATTCTCACCATTCATTCTCTAATGCAACTAATAGAGTGCTCTTCTTCTCTACTCTCTTGCTCTCTTGTGTGTTTTGCTTGCTTGCCTAATTCAATTAGAGCTATTATATGATCATTGTGTATGTGTGAGTGCATGTGAGAGAGGGAGATTGAGTGAGAGGAGGGTTGAGATTCCTTTGGAGTGTGGCTGTGGTGTTGGAGTGGAGCTTTGAAGTGTGGCTATAGGGCAACATCGTCTCCTACAAGAATCCGAGCACAAGCGTACGAGGTGAGTGACACACCTTGCCCATGCAATTGTGAGCTAGGTTATGGAAGATTAGCTTCTCGTTTGAGCTACTTTATGCTCCCGAGTGTGGTTAGGCAAAGCACCCTTGACCTTGGTTAGTTCCTGCACTCTTTCTATGGTGCAGGGCTTCCCATAAATGGCACTGGTGCTGGGGAATAGCCCCACCACATAGCCACAATGCATTTTGAATGCCTATGTGCATATGATTAATTTCTATTATAATTCTATTTTCTACTTTTCAAGAAGGGTATAAATGAATTGCTAAAAATATATCCATTTTGTGGCATTGTTGTTGAAAACTACAATGTCTACATGTTTTCTCAATTTATGCAATTTCTACATGTTTCTCAATTTCTTCCACTTATCATTTACAAGTTCAATTTGTGGTTTTTTGCATTTCCTAAGCTCCTATTTTTTACAGTTTTCAACTTTAAAAAAAAAGTCAATTAAACATGAAATTGAAAGAATTGGGTTGAGTAGACCGCAATATCGATTTCCTAGCATAGTATTTATCCCAATTTCGACTCCTTAAGTGGAGAAATTGGGACAAAAATAGAAATTAGGGGACGATTAGCAACACAAAGACAAATTTTTGTTTTTCGAAAACATTTTGTGATTTTGCATTAGTGTAAACGCGGGTTAATTATGATTAATTCTCTCTCTAATTTGGAACATCTTGATTGGCTGGCCACATTTAATGTGTGCATGCTTTTAGGACACTAGCCAAAAAAGTCCAAAAGTCTGTTTCGAGTAGTTGCATGTAGGCCCCAAGTCAAAGATATAGTTAATGCATGTAGGCCCCAAGTCAAAGATTCCAAGAAAACCCCTTTTCGATAAAACCGAAAATGAAAACCGTAAACAGTAAACCAAAAATGTAAAAAACAAACAAAATTAAAAAAATTAAAAATAAAAATAAAGAAAAAATTTAAATTAATTTTTTTTTTAAAAGAAAAGGTAAACAAAAAAAAAGAGAAGGTAAAAGGTCTAGGGGCAAAAAATATATATATAAATTTTTCAAAAGTGCAAGCCACAAACTTGCCTAATATATGTTTTAGGCTGTTGTGATCGTGGTAACGCAACTTGTGTGACACCCGAAAAATTTACATTTTTACATAGTAGAGCTTAACTATGGGAGCCAGTGCCTGTAGTGCTTGACTGACCCGAAAAAAATACACTATTTTTGGTACCAGACGGGTTGGTTAAGAAACACAAAAGACTTGTTTCGGAAAAACTTTGGATGATCCAAAAAATATTTAAAAAAACAAAAAATCTCAAACTTGTCTAGGGCATCTATAGGACTTCTAACACCCCATCTTCACATGTAGCTATCATCTGGGCATGTATTAGAGGTGTATTTAGACGATAGTGCATCTATCGAGATAGGTGTATTAGAGGTGTATTTAGACGATAGTGCATCTATCGAGATAGGTGCGTGTGCCAACCTCTCGGGGGGTCCACTATATGGAAGCCCCTCCTACGACATGCGTTCAAGCGGTATTTAAAAATCCCCTTATCTGTGAATTTTGAGCTAATAAAACTACCCCTTTTTCTTTATAAACTTACGGTTTTTTTTCCAAAGTACAATTAAAATACCCCACTTGTAATTGTATTTCTGTAAATTTACCCAATATTTTGGATTTAAAAAACCCCACCTAATGATCGCACGTGGTAGACTTACATATTTTGAGATGCACCCCCCGAGGCCAACCACACTCGAATCAGGACCTTCGGTCAGAATACAGTTTAGCATTCTACAAGGACCTATACTAGGGGCCAGTGATACATTGTGAGATTTTGAGTCAATGGAAGGATCCCCAGTCCCAAGAAGTGAGAACCCTAACTAGGCCTCACCAGTCAAGCTAGCTACCAATCTTTTTGATCGCATAGGCAGCTACCTCTCAGAGATGCGGCCTCAACTGCTACCTCTGAACCAAATCTTACTACATATAGACCATATGATGAAGGAGTTGAGGTAAATTCCAGAGAGTCACCTAGTGTACTCTCATCGTTTTGCAAAGCAAGGAGAGCTCATGTTGATATCCATGTCCATACAGCTCCTGTTGCACCTGCTGCAACTGTGACCATCGAACCACCCCCTGCACAAGTGCTTATGCTCAATGATGGTAGGACATTAGAAGAAGTGCAAGAAGTAGAGGCACTAATCCAGGCTGACAGAGCAAAGGAAGATGAGACTTTGCAAGTGGCACAACAATGATTAGAAACCCAAACAGTCAAGTATGCCCAAAACGAGTCCCAAGCCGCTAGGACTGCAGTAGTGCTCAATAGTCTCGACACAACCAATACATTATATCTACCTCAGGAAAAGAGCTAGGCTTAAAAATCATGGATCAACACCTTCTCATAAATGATTGGGAGTATGACGCATCAATAGAGACTCTTATGGATTTTGTCACACAGGCCAAGCTTATGGTGTTAGTTGGGAAGGGATTGTCCAATCAATATATGGGGCCACATCAGAGGAGGAATGATTACAGGGTATCTGTGATTGCATATATAGGGTCATTGAACATGAAAGGATCCAAAGACCTATGGCGCAAGTCGGGACATCCAAAGCAATAATGCCTACAATGAGCGAAATGGTAACACCTCATGTGAGCCCAGCAAATCCTACTTTTGTAGTATCACCCAGCTATACCATGGGCAAACCAACATCTTTTAACCCATAAGGCCATGCTGCACAAGGAATCAAGATCATACTAGCATGAGCTTCACCTTCTTAGATCCTAGAGTTTCCCCCACCCTAGTACACTGCCTCATCTAGTGGCAAGCACCACACCACCAACTATGGCACCTATGATGACTGATGCAGAATTACCTTTAAGCCACATGCCCACAGTTACCATGGTAGCCAACACCACTTCACACATGGAACCCCCTACACCTAGCATATCTAATATTACCATTCTTAGAAAGGGTCACATCTCATTCTAGCACAGCCACATGAGACATCCCTTTCCTAGAGTGAGTGTGCTACCAACTCCTCCCCTGCGAGACCGTCTGCACCTAATGACCAGATGAATAAAGCACCTATTTGTCAAAATTATGGGGAGTATGTACAATGGAAGCAATAGTTGATGGAAAGATAGAGCAACATATATTAGAGAGAGCAAGAACACAAGATGTATAGAAAGCTTCTATATTACCTTCTATTTCAGCCACTCCAAAGTTGGCTTTACCTTCACCTTGTGAATGTCTTGATTGTGTTACAAATAGTGAGGCCTCCTGCCCTTTATATAGGGTCCATCAAAAGGGCTAGGGTTGGGTTAACCCTAGATCCCTTTTCCACCCACATGCCCACTTTATTTGGGGTGTGTTCATACTTACATGACCTCTTTCTCTCACCCTTTATCACTTGTACATCATATATTTTACCACCCCCTCTCAATGCCACCATGGGAGAATGCCAAACATGGAGCAAGGTGAGCATTGGACATACAAGAACAAAATTACCCCCTCTCAACCATAGGATAGATGACAAGGTAGGTAGCCTTTATAAATTAGGCTTTTACAAAAGTGATGAGTTATAGAGAAATGTAGTTCACTCCCAATTCTAGCAAACATGCTTCACTCTTCAACTAGAAGAGTTGCTTATCCTTTCTCATGTGGTAGACATGCTTCATGCGTATATGTCTTCTTCCAATCATGCTAGCTTCCTTAGTCTAGCTACCACATAGGCTAACACAAGGCTTCTACCCATGTTTCAATAGCTTATGCATGTGCTTCTCAATATGCTTCTTGCTTCCACCTTCCACTTCATCATGATGCATAAATACATACACCAATGTGAACATTGATTAGGAGAGGTCTTACCACTTGTTTATCAACACAAGGGCAGTGTCTAACTCCATTACAATACGATAGATGACTTCCATGCATATGAGTTCATCAAAAAATTTAGGATTGGATTTTAAGCTTGATATGTTGAATTGCTTGGTTTCAGAAATTGTGCATACCTTGCAGTTCCCAAGTGAGAATGGCAAAAAATATTTTTTCCTCCGCTTGCCTCGAGCTTGAGAGAAATGAGGGATATTTTGGCAATGGAAGAGAGAAAGGTTTGAAAACCTTAAGAAGGTTTTAGATAAAAGCTCAGAGACCCTTTGAAATATAGGTAAAAGGAACCTTAAAAAGACTTTGAAAAATGCAAGTTTATAAAAAGAAAAAAACCTGCGTATCCTTTTTTTTGTGAAAGCCTGTGTTACGTCGGCACGACGTTGCTGCTATGGCAGATGCTTCTTGCTAAACTATTCAAGCACAGCCAAGCTTACAAAGCTTGGCTTACCACCATACTAGGTGGCAGGCAGGGGTGGTTGCAAGATGAGGTTATCTAGTTTCATGGAGTGGGCACCCTTGGCTTTAGCCTGAAAACATGCATTTTTTCAAGAAGAATAGCCAATCTCTCCTAGTTAGCGAAGGAGTTTCACTTCAAGGTCTTCTAATGAAATATCATATGCAAAGTTGGACACCTAAAACTATAATCTGATCGAATATCCAATAATTGCAAATCTCCTTTTCTTTGGAAACCAAAATTGTATACAGGCCTTGTCGGAGGTTTAGACACGTACACTGAATGTGAGCAAATCGCTTATAACTTTTACATTATTACTCATATGATGTTCCCACTTTGCATATCACAAATACAAATAACATAGAGCTTATGTAAGATTCCTCCCCCAAACCCATTTTTGATGTCTAGTATCTTCTTCTATAATCAATCCCTCTTCAGAAATATAAAAGACTTGTTTCTAACTGTTTTAACCTAGAGAGAGAAAATATTCTAGAGAGAGAATATTCAGATTTTTAATATTTTTGGATAGAAAATTATCTCATCTTATTAAAATAAGTTTCCCTGAAACAGAAATTCAAAAAGAACTTTCCAATGTGCAATTGGAATTAATTGGAAATGTGTATAAAGGACCTTAGTCTAAGGGTCTAGATTTTCAGAAATTTTTGGATTATGGTCCAATTAAGGTTCCTATGGACCAATAGCATCAATCCATGTGTAGGGAGGAGATAAATCCAATTTGAAAAAGAAGATACCCAAAAATGAGTAAATACTCACATAAGATGAAGAGTTGAAAATGTACAAGGTTTATTAGTAAAAAATTATGAGCAATATTAAAAGTATGACATATGTAAGGAAGAGGAGTTCTTTAAAGGAGGTGCATATTTCACATAAGATGAAGAGTTGAAAATGTACAAGGTTTATTAGTAAAAAATTATGAGCAATATTAAAAGTATGACATATGTAAGGAAGGGGAGTTCTTTAAAGGAGGTGCATATTTCACATAAGATGAAGAGTTGAAAATGTACAAGGTTTATTAGTAAAAAAATTATGAGCAATATTAAAAGTATGACATATGTAAGGAAGAGGAGTTCTTTAAAGGAGGTGCATATTTCACATAAGATGAAGAGTTGAAAATGTACAAGGTTTATTAGTAAAAAATTATGAGCAATATTAAAAGTATGACATATGTAAGGAAGGGGAGTTCTTTAAAGGAGGTGCATATTTCACATAAGATGAAGAGTTGAAAATGTACAAGGTTTATTAGTAAAAAACTATGAGCAATATTAAAAATATGACATATGTAAGGAAGGGGAGTTCTTTAAAGGAGGTGCATATTTCACATGCTTGAATGAGTTTTAAACTCATAAAAATTGAGATATTTCATCTCTCCTCTCTCCTCATTATTAGTCTAGTTCCAAAAAGTTAGCTTAACTGACCTAAAAATGGTCAAATATTGACCAAACTGATTTAGAAAATTCTAGAATCAGTTTGTTTGGTTAGGAGCTCAATTTTTCCTATAAATAGAAGCCTCACCCTTGTTGAAAAATAGATAGTGTTTATGCATCGTTACTCTACTCCACCTAAGCCAAGAACTGTGAATTCATTTAATAATTCACTAGTTTTTGGAGCTTCCCTCTTTCTTCAATCCCCATTAGTGGCTCCATCAACATACTTAACCAATTGATTGGTTGGGGGCCTCTACCGTGAACAAAGAATCAAGCAAGTTGTAAGGTAATTAGTGAATATTTATCTTTCTATAATTTCTCAATGTTTCTCTCTTCTCAACCCCTCTCAAGCTTGAGAAGTTTAATTGGTATGGTTTTTTTTAAATGCTATTGAAGTTTGAATAATAGTGAAGAGTTACATAATTTAATAAATGCTATTGAAGTTAATTTTCATTTATGTTTAAATTCTAATGATTCTTATGTAAATTCTCTATCTCACTCAAGAAATGGTTATACTCATGAACCGTTCTCAATCCAAATCAAGCTTTCATAAAGCTTTTCCTTAACCCAAGATTAAGCTATGCTTGAGGCCAAATTAATGGCTTTTTTCTATGCTTTTAGTTTATGTATATTGATGATTCAATCCATTATGGATTAATAATCCAATTAGAGATCATTTTAATTATTTCCTTAATGATAAGTATTATCCCTTAGAAAAATTGAGATTTATCAGTCATAGCAGCGGAGCTATGGCAAAATTTTTATAAAAATTATGCATAAAATAATCTCATTCAAAGCATAAAAAGAGGACTTCCTACCATATTCTAGGAATTATCATCCTAGATTAATTGAAAGAATTTCATTACAATCATGGAGAAATTGAATTTTAATATTATGCATAAAGGATAAGTTTTTATATCAAAAGTGTTATTTTTACCATTTTTATTTCATGCATAGAAGTATGCAAAATGGATAAATTTTTATATCAAAAGTGTTATTTTTACCATTTTTATTTCATGCATAGAAGTATGCATAATGGATAAATTTTTATATCAAAAGTGTTATTTTTACCATTTTTATTTCATGCATAGAAGTATGCATAAAGGAAAAATTTTTATATCAAAAGTGTTACTTTTATCATTTTTAATTTTCATGCATAAAAGTATGCATAAAAGAAAATTTTTATATCAAAAGTGTTACTTTTATCATTTTTAATTTTCATGCATAGAAGTATGCATAAAGGAAAATTTTTATATCAAAAGTGTTACTTTTATCATTTTTAATTTTCATGCATAGAAGTATGCATAAAGGAAAAATTTTAATATCAAAAGTGTTACTTTTATCATATTGGATTTCATGCATATAGGTATGCATAAAAGATATTCTTTTTATACTAAAAGTATGATTTTCCTCATAAATGGATTTTATGCTTAACTTAGATGCATAAGAGAAATTCTTTTATTCTAAAAGTATAATTCCCTACCAAATTGAAATCATGCATAAGAAGATGCATAAAAGATTGATTTTAATTTCGAAAGTGTTAGTCTCCTTAAATGGAATTTATGTATAAATAAATGTGTAGAGAAATCTTATATCAAATAAAAGAATTCTCTTTTTTAAAAAAAAAAGATATGAAATGTGATAAGATGTGATAAGAGGTGTATGAGATGTGATAAGAATTGATAAGATGCGTATGGAAAGTGATAGGATGTGATAAGAGGTGTGATAAGAGGTGATAAGATGCTTATGAAATAAGTTAGGATGTGATAAGATGAATTAAGATGTGTATGGGGGGATGAGGTAAGAAGTGTATGTGATAGGATAAGATGTATATGGGTTGTGATAGGGCGAGAATGGATGTGATGTAAAAGATTAGATGTGAAGGTATATGGGGTTATATAAATGGGAATGTGAAAATGGATGTATGTATGTGGATGTGTGGATATGGAGATGGGAGTGTGGATGTATGAACATGAAAATGGATATATGCATGAAGATGTATATGCATAGATGTAAATGTGGATGTAGATGTGGATGTATAGATGTGAATGGATGTGGATGTATAGATGTGAATGGAAATGTGGATGTGGATGTATGTGAATGTGGATGTAGATGTGGATGTATAGATGTGAATGTGGAATGTGGAATGTGGATGTGGATGTATGTATGTATGTGGATGTAGATGTGGATGTATAGATGTGAATGGGAATGGGGATGTGGATGTATGTGAATGTGAATGTAGATGTGGATGTATGTGAATGTGAATGTAGATGTGAATGTGGAATGTGGATGTATAGATGTGGATGTATGGGAATGTGGATGTGGATGTATGTGAATGTGAATGTAGATGTGGATGTATAGATGTGAATGTGGAATGTGGATGTGGATGTATGTATGTATGTGGATGTAGATGTGGATGTATGGATGTGTATGTATGAATGTGGATATGGGATGTGGATGTATAAATGAGGATGTGAAAATGGAGGTTAGCATGTAGATGTGGATGCATGGATGTGAATGTGGATGTGGATGTGGATGTGGATATGGATGTGTATGTATGAATGTGGATATGGGATGTGGATGCATAAATGAGGATGTGAAAATGGAGATAAGCATGAAGATGTGGATGTATGGATGTGAATGTGGATGTGGATGTGGATGTATGTGAATGTGGATGTAGATGTGGATGTATAGATGTGAATGTGGAATGTGGATGTGGATGTATGTGAATGTGAATGTAGATGTGGATGTATGTGAATGTGGATGTAGATGTGGATGTATAGATGTGAATGTGGAATGTGGATGTGGATGTATGTATGTATGTGGATGTAGATGTGGATGTATAGATGTGAATGGGAATGGGGATGTGGATGTATGTGAATGTGAATGTAGATGTGGATGTATAGATGTGAATGTGGAATGTGAATGTATAGATGTAGATGTATGGGAATGTGGCTGTGGATGTATGTGAATGTGAATGTGGATGTGGATGTATGTATGTATGTGGATGTAGATGTGGATGTATGGATGTGTATGTATGAATGTGGATATGGGATGTGGATGTATAAATGAGGATGTGAAAATGGAGGTAAGCATGTAAATGTGGATGTATGGATGTGAATATGGATGTGGATGTGGATGTATGGATGTGTATGTATGAATGTGGATATGGATGTGTATGTATGAATGTGGATATGGGATGTGGATGTATAAATGAAGATGTGAAAATGGAGATAAGCATGTAGATGTGGATGTATGGATGTGAATGTGGATATGGATGTGGATGTATGGATGTGGATATGGATGTGAATATATGATATGTGATGTGAAGGAATTTGAAGTGAAGAGATGGAAAATGAGGTGATTGGATGAGTACACATATAAATGGAATGTGGAATAAGTAATGTGGATTAATGAGGAACAATGTGGAAAAATGAGAGTTAATATAGAAACTGTATTTGTAAACTGTTTGTAAATGCTGTTTGTAAATGGCTGTTTTATGTCAAGAATGCTGGGGAAGCATTTTGACCGTCTTGTGATTAAGGTCGTGGAGACCTAACTGATAAAGTTGCAACTGCTGACGGAGAGTCAATGGAGGACGTCTCGCGTAGCAAGGTCGACCGAGGTCTTGACCAGCCTCGGTTCGATTAAAATGGTGAGCTTCCGGTACGGTGGATGAGGGACCAAGGAAGCGGCCTATGAGTGAAGTGCTAGGTCACCTGCGAAGGATCCTAGAGGGTGCTGACCATACGGTGCTCGGGCTCTGGGTCGCCTAGGATACCCACGCGTGCGTCGAGGAAGATATTGGAACAAGGAGTAAGAGTGGTTTTGTGAAACCGGGCATGGATCTGGTTGACTGACCTTGCTGGTCCTCAACGGATGAGTCCATGGCTCTTTTATATGGATCTGTTGGTTGATCTTGCTGATCTTCAACGAGAGTCCATCTTGATAAATGATTATATTGCCGAGTATTATGGGCTAGGAACTATGGAAACGGCCTCTGTGTGGACAGGTGGTGAGCGTTCTAGCTGCCAATGATGCCATAGATACTCTGATGAAGGAATGATGGGAAATTATGAATCAACTGGATAAATTGGAAGATTGTGATCAATGGTACTATGGTTTCATTAAAGGATTGTTTTAAAGTTAGCTGATGCTAAGAAAAAGGCAATTTTCATATTGGGTGTGTAAGTGGTGTGGCTAGTTTTATGTTTGCATGAATTTCCGGCTAGGGGGCCTTGGAACTCTTTTCCTTGGTACCCGGGACAAAACCTAACCAAATTCCAAATTGGATCCCATCACTACAGTGGTTGGGCGGTTGGCTAACCCATGGGATCGGATGGGGTTAGGCTGGACTGATGGATCCGTAAATCGAGACTCAATTTCTGTTATTACGATAGATAAAGTAAATCCCGGATAGTAATTGTTCTATGGATAGGAATCAACGGCTGTGCCTCCTTGGTGGGGAAAAAAGCGTTGATCCCAATGATCCAAGTGCAAGTTTCTTCCTTGATTTGACCAAGTACCGTTAAAGGTGCAGTCAGATCAGTTGATCCGTAATGATCTTGACTACGTTAGAGTAAAGAGTTATCCTGGTGGAATTGCCCATGCTTTCCGGGTAAAGGAAGTTTTTCCGGTTTCGGTTTTGGACAAACCGACGAATTAGTCTCTTGTCCGGATATCCGTGGGCGAGGCCCCGAGTGTGAGACCCCTACCCGCACATGATGTGTTACTTCCGCTGCCAGTATCCTGAATCCGTTGCTCGGTGGGAACAGGGATCTCACAGTTGGTATCAGAGCATTTGGTTAATAAAGATCAATTGAGAAGACAAATAGGTCAGAAATTTATCAAGAAACACAAAAAGGTTGTAATTGTGTGATATAATTCATACAATTTGATATTCAAATTGAAATTCGTAATTTGGTAATTGGGTCTTCAGATGGAAGTACCGCAATTATATAGAATCCTTGACTTGCTTGAGGCCTAGACATGATGGTATTTACCTTATAATTCCAAGGGCCGTGACTATCCGTATATACCGAGAGTATAACTGCAGCTCTTTATTGACAGTATATACGAGTAAATCTAAGACTTGAAATTATAAGCGTTAATGCTATCCAGATGATGAATTTGAATGTGGTTGATATGATTTTTAATTCTGTTTGGGAACTGATGAATTGATTGGGATTCTGATTGAAAAATGATGATTTTTGAAATTTAGTTGAAATATAATAACTTGAGCAAAACCGCAATGAGGATGAATGGGACGAGTCCCTGTAATGATAAATGATGATAATGATTTCAACAAATCACTATGAGATTAGTGGATTGTGCTGTCAAAGTGCTACTGTTAACACTTGACTCGGTATATCAAGTTAAGGGATGACAAATTGAAAACTTGCTTGACTGAAATTCCCGTGGAGGAATGTTCAGAAAGAAAAAATTTTGATCTGATGGACCATTATCGTGTTAAAGATATGAATGATATGATCTGAAATGAATTTATTTAATGATGAGTTCTATATAAGGGATATTTATCCCCGTATTCTGTTGGGTTGACCAGAATATAAGGAACCCTAGAATAAATTGGATCTTAAGAAAAAGAGTTGTCCTCTACTTGGCGAGATGAGGACATCTCGCACTTTTTTAAGTGGGGTAGAATGTAAGATTCCTCCCCAGCCTTCGAGGCATACAGGAGTAAGAATCTCCCTTTTTGATCTTAAAATTATTCCCTCTCAAAAATAAAAGAAAGATTCTGTTTAAAAAAAGGAAGACCCTTTCCCTAGAATACTTCTCAGGAGTCACGCTGTTTTAAGGATTCAGAACAATGAGTTCAGAAGTGAAAATCGGTGTTTTGGATACCAAGGTTTTGGTCTTCATTCGAGTACGGCACAAAAGAAGTTCTTTATCTATTGGGGAGTTTAAGAAGTTATCCCCCATATATTGTGAGCCTTATCTGACTTCAAAGAAAGTAAGTGACTTAGCTTACGAGCTTCTTTTATCTCCTCATCTCAAAGTTCTTAATGCCTTCTATAGAAAATTGTGCCAAACCCAAATCATGGAAAGACGGTAAAACTTCAGTGGCAAGCTACCGTTGGCTTCTAAGTTACGCTAGCTCCTTCCTTTATATAAGTCGTAACTTTTACTTGTCGCTCACAGTAATCTTACTCCCATCGATCTCCTTTCTTCCTAATCTCCTTCATGGCTTGGCAACAAGAATTAGTTTTATCCATAATGATTCCTCATCTTCAAGACGCAAGTGAGTCTGTGAAGAAGGATTTTATAGAACAGTATGAGCGCTCACTTTTCCCTCACTTGGGAACTTCTGTAGCGCAGACCAAATGGCGGACCTATCAAGACATAACTAGGGTAACACCCTGGGGTCAGCAGCACTTCCGTAATAATGTCCGCTTGGCCATGGTTATTGAAGCTTTGGGTTTGGGTCCCCGATACTACTGCGTCATGAGATCAAGACATCTTGGGTTTTCTGAGCGGGTCTTCTTACTGGCGTGTTTTCTTCCTCATGAGAAGATATGCCTTTACCCCGTTTTTGGCTTGCCTCTCAGAGGGTCCTTTGTTAGAACACCTCATACCACTGAGATAGGCGCAGCAATAACCCACAGAATCATTCCCATAGATGAGTTACCTTATACTTGTGCAGCTTGTGAGGACTGCTTTTGTGACCATATGATGGACGGGCTTATGGAAGTGTAAAGAGTTCCTCTATCTTTACTGTATAAGTTCCGAGAATGAATAAAGTTTAAATCTTGTTCGTATTTTGAATCTTGCTCTCTTTAAGACTTATCTTGGTGGTTAATCTTGATTAAAATTTTTCTCTAAGTCTCATATTCGTGAATCTTGCGAAATTATCACAAGTTGCGAGATGAGGACATCTCGCGTTTTTTAAGTGGGGTAGAATGTAAGATTCCTCCCCCAAACCCCTTTTTGATGTCTAGTATCTTCTTCTATAATCAATCCCTCTTCAGAAATATAAAAGACTTGTTTCTAACTGTTTTAACCTAGAGAGAGAAAATATTCTAGAGAGAGAATATTCAGATTTTTAATATTTTTGGATAGAAAATTATCTCATCTTATTAAAATAAGTTTCCCTGAAACAGAAATTCAAAAAGAACTTTCCAATGTGCAATTGGAATTAATTGGAAATGTGTATAAAGGACCTTAGTCTAAGGGTCTAGATTTTCAGAAATTTTTGGATTATGGTCCAATTAAGGTTCCTATGGACCAATAGCATCAATCCATGTGTAGGGAGGAGATAAATCCAATTTGAAAAAGAAGATACCCAAAAATGAGTAAATACTCACATAAGATGAAGAGTTGAAAATGTACAAGGTTTATTAGTAAAAAATTATGAGCAATATTAAAAGTATGACATATGTAAGGAAGAGGAGTTCTTTAAAGGAGGTGCATATTTCACATAAGATGAAGAGTTGAAAATGTACAAGGTTTATTAGTAAAAAATTATGAGCAATATTAAAAGTATGACATATGTAAGGAAGGGGAGTTCTTTAAAGGAGGTGCATATTTCACATAAGATGAAGAGTTGAAAATGTACAAGGTTTATTAGTAAAAAATTATGAGCAATATTAAAAGTATGACATATGTAAGGAAGAGGAGTTCTTTAAAGGAGGTGCATATTTCACATAAGATGAAGAGTTGAAAATGTACAAGGTTTATTAGTAAAAAATTATGAGCAATATTAAAAGTATGACATATGTAAGGAAGGGGAGTTCTTTAAAGGAGGTGCATATTTCACATAAGATGAAGAGTTGAAAATGTACAAGGTTTATTAGTAAAAAACTATGAGCAATATTAAAAATATGACATATGTAAGGAAGGGGAGTTCTTTGGAGGTGCATATTTCACATGCTTGAATGAGTTTTAAACTCATAAAAATTGAGATATTTCATATCTCCTCTCTCCTCATTCAAGTCTAGTTCCAAAAAGTTAGCTTAACTGACCTAAAAATGGTCAAATATTGACCAAACTGATTTAGAAAATTCTAGAATCAGTTTGTTTGGTTAGGAGCTCAATTTTTCCTATAAATAGAAGCCTCACCCTTGTTGAAAAATAGATAGTGTTTATGCATCGTTACTCTACTCCACCTAAGCCAAGAACTGTGAATTCATTTAATAATTCACTAGTTTTTGGAGCTTCCCTCTTTCTTGAATCCCCATTAGTGGCTCCATCAACATACTTAACCAATTGATTGGTTGGGGGCCTCTACCGTGAACAAAGAATCAAGCAAGTTGTAAGGTAATTAGTGAATATTTATCTTTCTATAATTTCTCAATGTTTCTCTCTTCTCAACCCCTCTCAAGCTTGAGAAGTTTAATTGGTATGGTTTTTTTTTAAATGCTATTGAAGTTTGAATAGTAGTGAAGAGTTACATAATTTAATAAATGCTATTGAAGTTAATTTTTATTTATGTTTAAATTCTAATGATTCTTATGTAAATTCTCTCTCTCACTCAAGAAATGGTTATACTCATGAACCGTTCTCAATCCAAATCAAGCTTTCATAAAGCTTTTCCTTAACCCAAGATTAAGCTATGCTTGAGGCCAAATTAATGGCTTTTTTCTATGCTTTTAGTTTATGTATATTGATGATTCAATCCATTATGGATTAATAATCCAATTAGAGATCATTTTAATTATTTCCTTAATGATAAGTATTATCCCTTAGAAAAATTGAGATTTATCAGTCATAGCAGCGGAGCTATGGCAAAATTTTTATAAAAATTATGCATAAAATAATCTCATTCAAAGCATAAAAAGAGGACTTCCTACCATATTCTAGGAAATATCATCCTAGATTAATTGAAAGAATTTCATTACAATCATGGAGAAATTGAATTTTAATATTATGCATAAAGGATAAGTTTTTATATCAAAAGTGTTATTTTTACCATTTTTATTTCATGCATAGAAGTATGCAAAATGGATAAATTTTTATATCAAAAGTGTTATTTTTACCATTTTTATTTCATGCATAGAAGTATGCATAATGGATAAATTTTTATATCAAAAGTGTTATTTTTACCATTTTTATTTCATGCATAGAAGTATGCATAAAGGAAAAATTTTTATATCAAAAGTGTTACTTTTATCATTTTTAATTTTCATGCATAAAAGTATGCATAAAAGAAAATTTTTATATCAAAAGTGTTACTTTTATCATTTTTAATTTTCATGCATAGAAGTATGCATAAAGGAAAATTTTTATATCAAAAGTGTTACTTTTATCATTTTTAATTTTCATGCATAGAAGTATGCATAAAGGAAAAATTTTAATATCAAAAGTGTTACTTTTATCATATTGGATTTCATGCATATAGGTATGCATAAAAGATATTCTTTTTATACTAAAAGTATGATTTTCCTCATAAATGGATTTTATGCTTAACTTAGATGCATAAGAGAAATTCTTTTATTCTAAAAGTATAATTCCCTATCAAATTGAAATCATGCATAAGAAGATGCATAAAAGATTGATTTTAATTTCGAAAGTGTTAGTCTCCTTAAATGGAATTTATGTATAAATAAATGTGTAGAGAAATCTTATATCAAATAAAAGAATTCTCTTTTTAAAAAAAAAGATATGAAATGTGATAAGATGTGATAAGAGGTGTATGAGATGTGATAAGAATTGATAAGATGCGTATGGAAAGTGATAGGATGTGATAAGAGGTGTGATAAGAGGTGATAAGATGCTTATGAAATAAGTTAGGATGTGATAAGATGAATTAAGATGTGTATGGGGGGATGAGGTAAGAAGTGTATGTGATAGGATAAGATGTATATGGGTTGTGATAGGGCGAGAATGGATGTGATGTAAAAGATTAGATGTGAAGGTATATGGGGTTATATAAATGGGAATGTGAAAATGGATGTATGTATGTGGATGTGTGGATATGGAGATGGGAGTGTGGATGTATGAACATGAAAATGGATATATGCATGAAGATGTATATGCATAGATGTAAATGTGGATGTAGATGTGGATGTATAGATGTGAATAGATGTGGATGTATAGATGTGAATGGAAATGTGGATGTGGATGTATGTGAATGTGGATGTAGATGTGGATGTATAGATGTGAATGTGGAATGTGGATGTGGATGTATGTATGTATGTGGATGTAGATGTGGATGTATAGATGTGAATGGGAATGGGGATGTGGATGTATGTGAATGTGAATGTAGATGTGGATGTATGTGAATGTGAATGTAGATGTGAATGTGGAATGTGGATGTATAGATGTGGATGTATGGGAATGTGGATGTGGATGTATGTGAATGTGAATGTAGATGTGGATGTATAGATGTGAATGTGGAATGTGGATGTGGATGTATGTATGTATGTGGATGTATGGATGTGTATGTATGAATGTGGATATGGGATGTGGATGTATAAATGAGGATGTGAAAATGGAGGTAAGCATGTAGATGTGGATGCATGGATGTGAATGTGGATGTGGATGTGGATGTGGATATGGATGTGTATGTATGAATGTGGATATGGGATGTGGATGCATAAATGAGGATGTGAAAATGGAGATAAGCATGAAGATGTGGATGTATGGATGTGAATGTGGATGTGGATGTGGATGTATGTGAATGTGGATGTAGATGTGGATGTATAGATGTGAATGTGGAATGTGGATGTGGATGTATGTGAATGTGAATGTAGATGTGGATGTATGTGAATGTGGATGTAGATGTGGATGTATAGATGTGAATGTGGAATGTGGATGTGGATGTATGTATGTATGTGGATGTAGATGTGGATGTATAGATGTGAATGGGAATGGGGATGTGGATGTATGTGAATGTGAATGTAGATGTGGATGTATAGATGTGAATGTGGAATGTGAATGTATAGATGTAGATGTATGGGAATGTGGCTGTGGATGTATGTGAATGTGAATGTGGATGTGGATGTATGTATGTATGTGGATGTAGATGTGGATGTATGGATGTGTATGTATGAATGTGGATATGGGATGTGGATGTATAAATGAGGATGTGAAAATGGAGGTAAGCATGTAAATGTGGATGTATGGATGTGAATATGGATGTGGATGTGGATGTATGGATGTGGATATGGATGTGTATGTATGAATGTGGATATGGGATGTGGATGTATAAATGAAGATGTGAAAATGGAGATAAGCATGTAGATGTGGATGTATGGATGTGAATGTGGATATGGATGTGGATGTATGGATGTGGATATGGATGTGAATATATGATATGTGATGTGAAGGAATTTGAAGTGAAGAGATGGAAAATGAGGTGATTGGATGAGTACACATATAAATGGAATGTGGAATAAGTAATGTGGATTAATGAGGAACAATGTGGAAAAATGAGAGTTAATATAGAAACTGTATTTGTAAACTGTTTGTAAATGCTGTTTGTAAATGGCTGTTTTATGTCAAGAATGCTGGGGAAGCATTTTGACCGTCTTGTGATTAAGGTCGTGGAGACCTAACTGATAAAGTTGCAACTGCTGACGGAGAGTCAATGGAGGACGTCTCGCGTAGCAAGGTCGACCGAGGTCTTGACCAGCCTCGGTTCGATTAAAATGGTGAGCTTCCGGTACGGTGGATGAGGGACCAAGGAAGCGGCCTATGAGTGAAGCGCTAGGTCACCTGCGAAGGATCCTAGAGGGTGCTGACCATACGGTGCTCGGGCTCTGGGTCGCCTAGGATACCCACGCGTGCGTCGAGGAAGATATTGGAACAAGGAGTAAGAGTTGTTTTGTGAAACCGGGCATGGATCTGGTTGACTGACCTTGCTGGTCCTCAACGGATGAGTCCATGGCTCTTTTATATGGATCTGTTGGTTGATCTTGCTGATCTTCAACGAGAGTCCATCTTGATAAATGATTATATTGCCGAGTATTATGGGCTAGGAACTATGGAAACGGCCTCTGTGTGGACAGGTGGTGAGCGTTCTAGTTGCCAATGATGCCATAGATACTCTGATGAAGGAATGATGGGAAATTATGAATCAACTGGATAAATTGGAAGATTGTGATCAATGGTACTATGGTTTCATTAAAGGATTGTTTTAAAGTTAGCTGATGCTAAGAAAAAGGCAATTTTCATATTGGGTGTGTAAGTGGTGTGGCTAGTTTTATGTTTGCATGAATTTCCGGCTAGGGGGCCTTGGAACTCTTTTCCTTGGTACCCGGGACAAAACCTAACCAAATTCCAAATTGGATCCCATCACTACAGTGGTTGGGCGGTTGGCTAACCCATGGGATCGGATGGGGTTAGGCTGGACTGATGGATCCGTAAATCGAGACTCAATTTCTGTTATTACGATAGATAAAGTAAATCCCGGATAGTAATTGTTCTATGGATAGGAATCAACGGCTGTGCCTCCTTGGTGGGGAAAAAAGCGTTGATCCCAATGATCCAAGTGCAAGTTTCTTCCTTGATTTGACCAAGTACCGTTAAAGGTGCAGTCAGATCAGTTGATCCGTAATGATCTTGACTACGTTAGAGTAAAGAGTTATCCTGGTGGAATTGCCCATGCTTTCCGGGTAAAGGAAGTTTTTCCGGTTTCGGTTTTGGACAAACCGACGGATTAGTCTCTTGTCCGGATTTCCGTGGGCGAGGCCCCGAGTGTGAGACCCCTACCCGCACATGATGTGTTAATTCCGCTGCCAGTATCCTGAATCCGTTGCTCGGTGGGAACAGGGATCTCACAGCTTAACTTGATTTATCGAGTAATTTTTGATGTGTTCTACTGTTTTCTATATTATTTAAAATGCATTAGAATTATTTAAAAAAAACTATTTTGTCCTCCCACCACATCTACCATTTAAAATGCTCAAATTGTATGGATCTAGTGATGATTGGATTGGGGAAGATTAGTAGAATGTGGGTATAAGGTAAAATTACAAATCTAACTGTTGGATTTTTGTAGATTTACTTTGGAAAATTTGTTAAGTGTTACATGTCCATTAAATCAATTGTAATTGATAAATATTTAGAATTGTTAATAAATATTATTAATAATATTTATTTTTAAGTGGATAATAGTCTATCTTTAATTATCTTTATGTTTATCTTAATTATCCAATCAATCTTAGATAGGAAATCCAATGAGATTTAAAGTGGATAACCTATTTTTCCTATATAATCACACATCTCTAGTACTATCCCATCATTGAGCCTTCATAATTTTTACTCTCTTAGCTTCCTTAAGAATGGGTTGTCAAAGTCGTCGGAGTCAGAAACGTGATAGGACTAGACTTCCCCCTGTCCACCAAGTTCAAGAGGAGGAGAGGAAAAGGGTAGCTCGTGAGAGAAAGAGAGAGTGGAGAGCACGTCAACGAGCAACACCTTCCGTGGTGATGATCCAAGCCTTGCTCCTCCTCTTCCACTTCCTCTCCCTCCTCCCTCTTCCCCCCCACTACCCCTTAGTTTGGATAATCCACATGATCCCGCCCTTCCTGAGCCCCCTTCTCTTCCACAAGAACCCACCCCCCCTCCTTTAGGCGCCCATCGTGTGGATAGGAAAGAACTATCAAAGTTAGGGGCGCGTCGTCGTTCCCATGCAATCTTCCATTCCTATTTCAAAGACCTCACACCTTCATCACATAGGCATGCGTGCTTGATGCTTTGATCGATCTGCCCAACATGGCCAACTGCAGGGCGCTTTCCGACATTGGAGGTCGAAGAGAGAGGAGAGCTAGCATGGTGGTGCTACAAAGTGTTCATCGCTCCTCAAGAAGAGGAACTCTGCGGGACGCGTTGGTTCCTCGACGGGATATTGTGGCAGCCATAAGTAGCTCCCAAATGAAGGGTAACTTAATTGCCACATCTCGCATCCTTTCCATAGCACAACACTTAGAGTTGGGTCTATTAGACAGCAAAGTTTAGATGCCAATGAGGTTGGTGCTTTGTGCAAGTAGTGGTCGTGTAGCTAGGCATGATCGCCTACTAGATGAAACCACTAGAGCCTTGATAGAAAGTTTTTGGGAGGAGAATTGTCGTGCCTCGCCAGTTTTTGGGAGGAGAATTGTGGTTCAAAAAGAACAAATTGTCAGACTTCTGGGAATCCCATTTGGGGTTGATGTTACAAAAAAATAGATGATTGATTGGGTAGTAAACAGATTTTTAGAGAAGTTAAAGAAGTGGGAGGGGATTAGAGTGCCTTTTCATAACAGAATAGCAATATGCAATGCTCTGCTAAATGCGTATATTATGTTTTTATGTCATGTGATGAAGTTTGGAATGGAAAAAGATAGTGGGTCCCATCATAGATTTTCTACGGAGGAATAACTACCATAAGAGTTCGAGTTTGGTTGGCCTGGGACAAGCTGTCTATTCCAAAGGGGAAGGGTGCACTGGAATTTTGCATTTGCACCCCAATCCCTTGCAAGGGCTACCCTACTTCTTCCCAAATGCCTTTATTTTAGGATGATACATGGTCTGTGATGGTGAGAGAGTTAGTAGAATTATCTGGTTCAAGCTAAAGGCAATTGGCAAGGATTCGGATGGAAAGACAAACTATTCTCCTATGCTCCTCTGAAGTTGACAGGTTTCCCTTTATGCAAGCTATTGTGCAAGAGGTGGAAGGAAGGCTTGAGTCTTATGGCCTGGGATGGGGGATGTAGAGTATCAGGCAACTCTATGCTTAGCTTGGGGCTCTGGTGGACCCACAAATTTAACCCCCCTTTAGGCCCACTTGATACCTAGTCAGCAAGGAAGCTAAATGATAAAGGCTTAAAGTGGTTGAATGATTGTTGGGATTGGATAGTTATAGGGTGGAAGGAGTTGGACCAGCTGACACTAGAATTTCAACTGTCTATTTAGGGAGAGGGATTTGATGGATCAGGTGCTTGTTCATATCCAAATTGGGTAGTTTTCCACTGCTATAGATGAAACATGTTGGATTAAGGACTAGGCTTGGTTTAATGGGACTAAACTGGTGGCAAAAGGTAAAACTAGAGACATGTACACTAAGTTGAGAAAAGGAGAAAGCAATGTGGAATATTGTAATAAGATTTGGAGGGTGAGTTGGAGTTCTGGTTGCTGGAAAAAGAGATGGAAGTTACTGTGGGAAATCCAGCTACTTGTTAAGTTTTTCAGGGCTTTTTGTGGAGAGTATGTATGTGGGCTGTGCCCATTGGATCTAAACTGATACAAAAGAACTGCACTAATAGATGTTGTCCCAGGTGTAGAACTGCATTCGAAGATGGCAAACATGCATTATGGGATTGACCAGCCATCAGAGGTGCATGCAAAAAAATTGGAAAGTGGGTTGAGCAATGCTTACGAATTCAGGCTCATTGGGGTGATTGGATCTTAGGGAAGTGGGCTTTCAATGATGAAGCTACACAAGTACTTTTCAATTTTATGAGAGCATGCTATTCGTGGGAAATCTCTTGGAATGTTATTGTATTCCAAAATGGATCTCTTGTTGGCCTTGATGTGATAGATGTAATGGATAAATGTGAGCTGGTCTGTAACTTGTGTGAATAAGCTAGAAAAAGAGGGGACGAGTCAGCAAATGTAGAAACTTCAAATGAGCATCACTTGATTTATGTATCTACTTGGGGGGATCTTCAAGCATCCTAGGGTAATCTAACCCATGATTCATATCTTGTAGGTTAGTATTGCTAAGGGTTTGAAGACAAGCTACCCAGATTCGGACCCAAAACCAGAAGATGGTACCTTAAAAAGAAACAAGTGGATCATACTTTTGTTTCTTTCATAGAGAATCTTGTGGGGAATAGACCTACAGTAAGAATCTGGTCCAAAAAGGGAGACATATTGGAAAAACAAACCCCTAGAGGGTGTACCACTGAGGCTATGATGGAGACTTACATCAAGCTGGGATATCAGATCTCTTGGGAGCAATCTAGTTTTTTTTTTGAACGATGATAGATGGACTTTGTGGTGTAATTTACTAAATGAAGTGAAATGTGGTAAGTAGTGGGTCATTTTGTAGTTATGGGGTAGCAAAAGTAGTTTTGATGGATGTAAAAGACAAAGTTGAGATTGCATGCTTAGATTAAGTGTTTAAACAAGCCTAGGTGGCCTTCGAAAGACATGGACCTATATTTTAAGTATGGCCAGCTAAGGTGTGAAGGCTAGGGGGGACAAGATAAGGGTCAATTTGTATTCTAACCATTCATTCTCTAATGCAACTAATAGAGTGCTCTTCTTCTCTACTCTCTTGCTCTCTCTTGTGTGTTTTGCTTGCTTGTCTAATTCAATTAGAGCTATTATATGATCATTGTCTATGTGTGAGTGCATGTGAGAGAGGGAGATTGAGTGAGAGGAGGGTCGAGATTCCTTTGGAGTGTGGTTGTGGTGTTGGAGTGGAGCTTTTTTTGAAGTGTGGCTGTAGGGCAACATCGTCTCTCCTACAAGAATCCGAGCACAAGCATTACGAGGTGAGTGACACACCTTGCCCATGCAATTGTGAGCTAGGTTATAGAAGATTAGCTTCTCGTTTGAGCGATTTTATTCTCCCGAGTGTGGTTAGGCAAAGCACCCTTGACCTTGGTTAGTTCCTACACTCTTTCTATGGTGCAAGGGCTTCCCATAAATGGCACCGGTGCTGGGGAATAGCCCCACCGCATAGCCACTATGCATTTTGAATGCGTGTGTGCATATGATTAATTTCTGTTATAATTCTGTTTTCTACTTTTCAAGAAGGGTAGAAATGAATTGCTAAAAATCTATCCATTTTGTGGCATTGTTGTTGAAACTGCAATTTCTACATGTTCAACTTCTACATGTTTTCTCAATTTATGCAATTTCTACATGTTTCTCAATTTCTTCCACTTATCATTTACAAGTTCAATTTGTGTTTTTTTGCATTTCCTAAGCTCCTATTTTTTGCAGTTTTTAACTTAAAAAAACAGTCAATTAAACATGAAATTGAAAGAATTCGGTTGAGTAGATCGCAAAATCGATTTCCTAGCATAGTATTTATCCCAATTTCGACTCCTTAAGTGGAGAAATTGGGACAAAAATAGAAATTAGGGGACGATTGGCAACATAAAGATAATTGTTTATTTTTCGAAAACATTCTGTGATTTTGCGTTAGTGTAAACGCGAGTTAATTATGATTAATTCTCTCTCTAATTTGGAACATCTTGAATGGTTGGCCACATTTAATGTGTGCATGCTTTTAGGACACTAGCCAAAAAAGTCCAAAAGTCTGTTTCGAGTAGTTGGATACATTTAATGCATGTAGGCCCCAAGTCAAAGATTCCAGGAAAACTCCTTTTTGGTAAAACCGAAAATGAAAACTGTAAACAGTAAACCAAAAATATAAAAAACAAATAAAATTTCAAAAAAATAAATAAATTTAAATTAATTTTTTTTAAAAAGGAAAAGGTAAACGAAAAAAAAGAGAAAAGGTAAAAGGTCTGGGGGCAAAAAAATAAATAAATATATTTTTCAAAAGTGCAAGCCACAAACTTGCCTAATATATGTTTTAGGCTGTTTTATGATCGTGGTAACGCAACTTGTGTGACACTTGAAAATTTTGCATTTTTACATAGTTGAGCTTAACTATGGGAGCTAATGCCTGTAGTGCTTGACTGACCCGAAAAAAATACAGTATTTCTAGTACCAGACGGGTTAAGAAACATAGAAGACCTGTTTTGAAAAAACTTTGGATGATCCAAAAAATATTTAAAAAAACAAAAAATCTCAAACTTGTCTAGGGCATCTATACGACTTCTTACACCCCATCTTCACATGCAGCTATCATCTGAGCATGTATTTCTACACTGGAATCAGGACCTTCGGTTGGAATACAGTTTAGCATTGTACAAGGACCTATACTAGGGGCTAGTGATACATTGTGAGATTTTGAGTCAATGGAAGGATCCCCAGTCCCAAGAAGTGAGAACCCTAAATAGGCCTCACCAGTCAAGCTAGCTACCAATCTTTTTGACCGCATAGCTAGCTACCTCAGAAAAACGAGGTCTCAACTGCTACCTTTGAACCAAATCTTACTACATATAGACCATACGATGAAGGAGTTGAGGTAAATTCCAGAGAGTCACCTGGTGTACTCTCATCGTTTTGCAAGCAAGGAGAGCTCATGTTGATATCCATGATCATACAGCTCCTGTTGCACCTGCTGCAACTATGACCATTGAACCACCCCCTGCACAAGTTCTTATGCTCAATGGTAGGACATTAGAAGAAGTGCAAGAAGTAGAGGCACTAATCCAGGCTGACAGAGCAAAGGAAGACGAGACTTTGCAAGTGGCACAACAATGATTAGCAACCCAAATAGTCAAGTATGCCCAAAACGAGTCCTAAGCCGCCAGGACTACATAAGTAGTGCTCAATAGTCTCGACACAAGCATTACATTACGTCTACCTCAGGAAAAGAGCTAGGCTTGAAAATCATGGATCAACACCTTCTCATAAATGATTGGGAGTATGACGCATCAATAGAGACTCTTATGGATTTTGTTTCACAGGCCAAGCTTATGGTGTTAGTTGGGAAGGGATTGTCCAATCAATATATGGGGCCACATCAGAGGAGGAATGATTGCGAGGTATCTCTGATTGCATGTATAGGGTCATTGAACATGAAAGGATCCAAAGACCTATGGTGCAAGTCGGGACATCCAAAAAAATAATGCCTACAATGAGCGAAATGGTAACACCTCATGTGAGCCCAGAAGATCCTACTTTTGTAGTATCACCCAGCTATACCATGGGCCAACCAACATCTTTTAACCCATAAGGCCATGCTGCAAGGACTCAAGATCATACTAGCATGAGCTTCACCTTCTTAGATCCTAGAGTTTCCCCCACCCAAGACAATACTAGTACACTGCCTCAAGCACCACACCACCAACTATGGCACCCATGATGACTGATGCAAAATTACCTTTCAGCCACATTCCCACGGTTACCATGGTAGCCAAAAACACTTCACACATGGAACCCCCTACACCTAGCATATCTAATATTACCATTCCTAGAGAGGTCACATCTCATTCTAGCACAGCCATGAAACATCCCTTTCCTAGAGTGAGTGTGCTACCAACTCCTCCTGCGAGACCGTCTGCACCTAATGCCCACATGAATAAAGCACCTATTTGTCAAAATTATGGGGAGTGTGTACAATGGAAGCAATAGTTGATGGCAAGATAGAGCAACATATATTAGAGAGAGCAAGAACACAAGATGTATAGAAAGCTTATATATTACCTTCTATTTCAGCCACTCCAAAGTTGGCTTTACCTTCACCTTGTGAATGTCTTGATTGTGTTACAAATAGTGAGGTCTCTTGTGCCCTTTATATAGGGTCTATCAAGGGCTAGGGTTGGGCCAACCCTAGATCCCTTTTCTACCCACATGCCCACTTTATTTGGGGTGTGTTCACACTTACATGACCTCTTTCTCTCACCCTTTATCACTTGTACATCATATATTTTACCACCCCCTCTCAATGCCACCATTGAACAATGCCAAACATGGAGCAAGGTGAGCACTGGACATACAAGAACAAAATTACCCCCTCTCAACCATAGGATAGATGACAAGGTAGGTAGCCTTTATAAATTAGGCTTTTACAAAAGTGATGAGTTATAGAGAAATGTAGTTCACTCCAAATTCTAGCAAGCATGATTCACTCTTCAAGTAGAAGAGCTGCTTATCCTTTCTCATGGTAGACATGCTTCATGTGTATATGTCTCCTTCCAATCATGCTAGTTTCCTTAGTCTAGCCGCCACATACACTAACACAAGGCTTCCACCCATGTTTCAATAGCTTATGCATGTGCTTCTCAATATGCTTCTTGCTTCCACCTTCCACTTCATCATGATGCATAAATACATACACCAATGTGAACATTGATTAGGAGAGGTCTTACCACTTGTTTATCATCAACACTGTAAGGTTCCTCCCTTTAAAAATGGGAGAAACACTTAAGATAGTCCACTAAGTCTTATCTTGGAAAAAAAAAAATCCTATTCATCGACACCTTGACCCTGTAGAGATTCAAGGATACGATTCATAGGTATGACCTAGCTCTATCCCGCAGGGGGAGCGTGATTTTCTAAACATCAAATCACCCATAGGGCAATTGATCAAAAATTGGGCAACTACTAGACTTGATTTCTAGAGACAACGCTTTTTTCCTCATCTTATGCAAGGCACAGCCCGCTGGCCTAGTCTTCTAGAATAGAGTTGCCCAAGAACCTAACTATCTAACGTAGGGCTTTCACTTAATCTGTTGGAAAGCTACCCAACTAATCACGTCCACCCGTAGGATGGTGCCGTCAGGGCATTCCATCCTTCCACTTTCCACCCTACTCACGCATCAATTTGTTTTCTAATTAATACTACCACACTGTTTGACATAAATAAACATATTCCTTAATTAAGGCCCTTATTCACAAGGTTCGTTAAAACAGCCTTCTTACACAATACAATCATACCAAAGACAAGATGTAATTATATAAAAAGTTTATACATGAATCCATTTCCATACAAGCCAAACCGGCTCTCTTATTCTTATTCTGCCGATGATCTAGAATTCGGCCTTCCAGCCTCTACATGCTGGGCAAAACCCTACGGGACCATACACCTCATCGTCGGCCGCTGGCGAGGACTCAAGCCGGCCTGTCGCCCTCTCAGGCTCCATCGCTCGATCCTCCCGCCCCTCAGAGGGATGTCTGCACACTAGGGTGGGCTTATTTACCGCACTAGCCTGGGCCCTCAGAACTAGGCAGTCTCATAATCTCTCGCCTCAATCGGCGATCCTTATCCTCCCAAAGGTATGAGGGATACCTTGGGCCATTCCCGGGCTTTGCTAACGACGCCGCCCGGCTACACAAGCACGGAACGGAGTTAGCGTTGAAGCCAAAAAAATCTTGAATTCTAAAGATAACAACTTCAATGCAATTTTCTAAATATAACATTCACAATTCATGAAGATAACAATTTCAACGCAATTTATCGAATACAACATCACATAAGTCGTAACTTCATATAATTTTTATGTCGTCATTCTAAAAGGGAAAGACACCATTCATTAATACTAATTTAAGGAAAAATCTCTTCTTTTGAAAATTAATCAAGCTAACCTGGCCACCGTTTCCTTGAGGGGCTTGAAAAGGGAGGACTGGAGCCTCATTGGGCGCATCTCCTCCCATCTCGTTGTTACGTGTCCCTCTTGAGGAAATATTTTGTCGTCTCTGAGATGAGGCCATCTTATAGGCGTCGCCTTGTAGAGCTCGCTGCTGCGATCGAAACGCTTCAGTCGGATCTGAATTCCGAGCTCGTTTGCTCACCGTATGAGCAAAAGAATATGGCGCACGAACCCTCGCTTGAGTCAAAAATCCCTTACTAAAGTCTACGCAAATGGGGGGGGGGGAATTGTGAGATGTCCTTAAGGGCAAAGGCAAAAACGTGGAGACGGCTGGGAGGGGTTGCTGCAAGCCTCTCTGTAAGTCTATTCACACGGGGGGGAGAAGAGTTAAGGACACTGGCTCTTGGCAAGAGGGGGATGGAGGAAAATTGGCTTATCTGAAAAGAGCCAAATGAGGGGGGTGTGAGAGGGGTGGCAGCAAGGGCGGCTGTACTTGCAGCAAGTACGCTACACAGGGACGGACGACGGCACAGCAGGGTGTACGCTACACAGGAATGCGTGCCGACTGAGGAGCACCCCGGGGGTTTATATAGCTGAGGGGTGAGGGTATGGGCGTTGCACAAAGCAAGGACGAAAGGACGGTGTACCTTCAAAGGCTAAGGATCAATGGCCTGCATGGGTCTAGGGGAAAGGTACGGTGTCGGTTGTCTGGGAAAGGAGTGGTACGCATGTACCTTATCTGGTCTGGGGGTGTCCACCTAAGGGTACGCGTGGACCATACAGTGGGCGGCCGTCCTTTGTTCTTGGGCGGCCATTGTACGGGCGTCCTAGTAAGTGTGTACGGACCAAATTTTAGGGCGGGGTACCCAAATTTGGGACGCCCGCCTCGATTTGTGTGCCGGACCACCCCGGGGGGCGAAATTTTTTTTTGTCCGGGAGGTTCTCCTGGTCGCAGGGGTTCAGACCGTTCGTCAATCGGACGTGCGGTCGTGCATTTATTAAGGTTTAAAGGTCGCCGTTTTTTAACTAAAATGACTGAAATGAGCGTATAGGCTTGATCCGGTGTCCGTTTTGGATGCTATAAAATCCTATATTAGGGTAAAATCACGCGCAGATTCTAAATTTGGGCTCAAAATTTGAAGATTCTAAGTAGAAATGACTCAAATAATAAAATCATTGATATTTATAGCATAAAAACTCATAATTACATGGACATTTCTTTATTAGTGAAGATGGGTATGTTACATCCTTCTCCCCTTAAAGAAATCGAGATGTCCTCATCTCGTCATAATCCTTTAAGAGTGTAGCTTCATCTTCCCAAGTTGCATCCTCTTCAGGGTAATCTTTCCACTGAACTAGATGTTCTACAAGAGTTCTATTTCGGAGTTGCCTTTTCCTAGAATCTATGATGCTACTTGGGCTGTAATTCAAGGATCCCTTGAGTAGGGATTACAACTTGTTCATCATCAAGAATATGATCGAGATTGGGGACATATGGTTTTAACAAACTTACATGAAATACATTATGGACTTTGATATGGGCTGGGAGTTGGAGTTTATAGGTACTTTTACCTAGACATTTGATAACTGTATAAGGACCACAATACCTAGGGCTGAGGTTCTTATATTTCCCAAGTGATAGAGAACTTCGTTTGGGTCGGACTCGTAGAAGAACTCTGTCTCCTTCCTTGAAGATCCTTTCAGACCTCTTGTTGTCAGCATAATGCTTTTGTCGATCTTGGGCAGCTTTAATATCCTTTTGGATAGCCTTGGTTTGTTCCTCCATTTCTTCGAGCATTTTCCTGGATGCCTCAACTCTTACGGTTGGATCAGAGAAATTTAGAGGAGACAGGCATTCTTGCCCATAGAGTGCCTTGAATGGTGACATTCCTATGCTTTGATGATAAGATGTATTGTAGGCAAATTCTACGAGAGGAAGGTATTGAATCCATCTTCTTGGTTCCCGTCCACAATATGCTCTGAGAATGTCTTCAATTACTTGATTGACTCTCTCAGTCTGGCCATCAGTCTCTGGATGGTAAGCTATGCTAAAGCAAAGTTGAGTTCCCAGGGCTTGAAATAAAGATTGCGAGAATTTTGAAGTGAAGTCAGAATCCCGATCACTTACTATCCTTTTTGGGAGACCATGGAGTTTGAGGACTTCCTTGATGAATATTCGAGCAACATCAGAAGCTTTGAAGGTCTTCTTTGCTGGTATAAGGTGAGCTACTTTGGTAAGTAAGTCCACTACTACTAGAATGGAGTCATATCCTCCTGGGGAGACTTGTGACAAAATCCATACTAATGCACTCCCACTTCATTTGGGGAATATCTAATGGTTGAAGTTTTCCAGGCATCTTGACCCTTTTAGCTTTGATCCTTTGGCATGAGAGACATTGCTTCAAGTACCGAAGCACATCATTTTTCAAGCCTGCCCAATGAAAGCTCCTTCTTACAGCATTTAATGTTTTTGCATAACCTGGGTGTCCTGCAGCAGGGCTATCATGAGCTTCATGGAGGATTAGTTTCTTTAAAGCAGGATCCTTAGGGATACATAGCCTGTGATTGAAGTAGAGGCTTCCTTCATGAGTGGAGTATCCCTTGATTAGATTCTTCTCTTTCTTTGAATGTCCCCCTTCTTCTACTAAATTTTTCATCCTCTGATAATCTGGATCATGAGATGAGACTTCTTCCACCTTGACCAGTATGGGATTATTTGGCATTGAAACTGCATTCAAGAAAGATTTGCGGCTAAGTGCATCTGCTACCACATTATCTTTCCCAGGGCGGAATTTGATGTCGAAATCATATTCTTGTAGAATTTCAATCCATCTCCTTTGCCGCATGTTGAGGTTAGGTTGGGTGAAGATCCACTTTAGACTTTTGTGGTCAGTTACAAGCTGGAATTTGCCTCCCAAGAGATAATGTCTCCATAATTTGAGGCAATGAACAACTGCTAAGAGCTCCAAATCATGGGTGGCATAGTTTGCTTCATATTGCTTCAGCTTGCGGGAAGTATAAGCGACTGGTCTTCCTTCTTGGCCTTGGGCCATTCCCGGGCTTTACTAACGACGCCGCCCGGCTACACAAGCACGGAACGGAGTTAGCGCTGAAGCCAAAAAAATCTTGAATTCTAAAGATAACAACTTCAATGCAATTTTCTAAATATAACATTCACAATTCATGAAGATAACAATTTCAACGCAATTTATCGAATACAACATCACATAAGTCGTAACTTCATATAATTTTTATGTCATCATTCTAAAAGAGAAAGACACCATTCATTAATACTAATTTAAGGAAAAATCTCTTCTTTTGAAAATTAATCAAGCTAACCTGGCCACCATTTCCTTGAGGGGCTTGAAAAGGGAGGACTGGAGCCTCATTGGGCGCATCTCCTCCCATCTCGTTGTTACGTGCCCCTCTTGAGGCAATATTTTGTCGTCTCCGAGATGAGGCCATCTTAGGCGTCGCCTTATAGAGCTCGCTGCTGCGATCGAAACGCTTCAGTCGGATCTGAATTCCGAGCTCGTTTGCTCACCGTATGAGCAAAAGAATATGGCGCACGAACCCTCGCTTGAGTCAAAAATCCCTTACTAAAGTCTACGCAAATGGGGGGGGGGGGGGGAATTGTGAGATGTCCTTAAGGGCAAAGGCAAAAACGTGGAGACGGCTGGGAGGGGTTGCTGCAAGCCTCTCTGTAAGTCTATTCACACGGGGGGGAGAAGAGTTAAGGACACTGGCTCTTGGCAAGAGGGGGATGGAGGAAAATTGGCTTATTTGAAAAGAGCCAAATGAGGGGGGTGTGAGAGGGGTGGCTGCAGGGGCAGTTATACTTGCAGCAAGTACGCTACACAGGGACGGACGGCGGTACGGACGGCGGCACAGCAGGGTGTACGCTACACAGGAATGTGTGCCGACTGAGGAGCACCCCGGGGGTTTATATAGCTGAGGGGTGAGGGTACGGGCATTGCGCAAAGCAAGGACGAAAGGACGGTGTACCTTCAAAGGCTAAGGATCAGTGGCCTGCATGGGTCTAGGGGAAAGGTACGGTGTCGGTTGTCTGGGAAAGGAGTGGTACGCATGTACCTTATTTGGTCTGGGTGTCCACCTAAGGATACGCGTGGACCATACAGTGGGCGACCGTCCTTTGTTCTTGGGCGGCCATTGTACGGGCGCCCTAGTAAGTGTGTACGGACCAAATTTTGGGGCGGGATACCCAAATTTGGGGCGCCCGTCTCGATTTGCATGCCGGACCGCCCCGGGGGGCGAAATTTTTTTTTGTCCGGGAGGTTCTCCTGGTCGCAGGGGTTCAGACCGTTCGTCAATCGGACGTGCGGTCGTGCATTTATTAAGGTTTAAAGGTCGCCGTTTTTTAACTAAAATGATTAAAATTAGCGTATAGGCTTGATCCGGTGTCCGTTTTGGATGCTGTAAAATCCTATATTAGGGTAAAATTGTGCGCAGATTCCAAATTTGGGCTCAGAATTTGAAGATTCTAAGTCAAAATGACTCAAATAATAAAATCATTGATATTTATACCATAAAAACTCATAATTACATGGACATTTCTTTATTAGTGAAGATGGGTATGTTACAAACACAAGGGCACTGTCTAACTCCATTACAATACGATAGATGACTTCCATGCATATGAGTTCATCAAAAAAATTTAGGATCGGATTTTAAGCTTGATACATTGAATTGCTTGGTTCCAGAAATTGCTTGATACATTGAATTGCTTGGTTTCAGAAATTTTGCATACCTTGCACTTCCCAAGTGAGAATGGCAAAAATAATTTCTTCCTCCGCTTGCCTCGAGCTTGAGAGAAATGAAGGATATTTTGGCAATGGAAGAGAGAAAGGTTTGAAAACCTTAAGAAGGTTTTAGATAAAACCTTAGAGACCCTTTGAAATATAGGTAAAAGGAACCTTAAAAAAACTTTGAAAAATGCAAGGTTAAAAAAAAACCTGCGTATCCTTTTTTTTTTGTGAAAGCCTGTGTTACGTCGGCACGGTGTTGCTGCTATGGCAGATGCTTCTTGCTAAACTATTCAAGCACAGCCTAGCTTACAAAGCTTCGCTTACCACCATACCAAGTGGCACGCAGGGGTGGTTGCAAGATGAGGTTATCTAGTTTCATGTAGTGGGCGCCCTTGGCTTTAGCCTGAAAACATGCATTTTTTCAAGAAGAATACCTAGTTAGCCAAGGAGTTTCACTTCAAGGTCTTCTAATGAAACATCATATGCAAAGTTGGGCACCAAAAACTATAATCTAATTGAATATCCAATAATTGCAAATCCCATTTTCTTTGGGAACCAAAAATGTATACAGGCCTTGTCGGAGGTTTAGACACGTACAATGAATGCAGATAAATTGCCTATAACTTTTACATTATTACTCATATGATGTTGCCACTTTTCATATCACAAATACAAATAACATAAACCTTAACTTGATTTATCGAGTAATTTTTGATGTGTTCTACTATTTTCTATATTATTTAAAATACATTAGAATTGTTTAAAAAAAACTATTTTGTCCTCCCACCACATCTACCATTTAAAATGCTCAAATTGTATGGATCTATGATGATTATATTGGGGAAGATTAGTAGAGTGTGGGTATAAGGTAAACTTACAAATCTAACGGTTTACTTTGAAAAATTTGTTATGACTATTATAGGCCCATTAAAACAATTGTAATTTGATTCTAGAAAATCAAATATTGAATCTTTCAATCTAAAAACTATAGAGATCAATATGCTTGTTGCCATAAATTTATTTAAAAAAAATTGGCTTAATTTGAGTATGAGAAGGTCCATTTTCAATCCTCCCAAGTGAAAATTTCCATATTGTGTCCGCTCTCCCCTTTTTAAGTCTAAAACCAACCCTAGTTAGGTTTGGAAATCTAGGCTTGGTAAACTTCAAAGCCTAGATATCATTCCATGTGTGAGGCTTGGGTAGGCACAAATTTTATATATGCATGCCACTTTATGTCCACATCAGCTTTCGAGAGGATCCACATAAGCAGCTTGCCACCTCACCTTGCCACCTCCACCCTCCATGTCAACATGGTCAACCTAGTTGACTCCCTGCCTCATCATCCTAGTCATCTCATTAATGCCACATCTTCTTGCCACACCTCGCACTTGGTGACATGACATGCCGCATCATGGAATTGCCACATCAGCCACCATAATAGTGCCACATGTCAAGAAAATGCCATGTGTCATGCACGCATGTGACACATGGCACCTCCTTCCCACCTCCCCATTTTAAAAAAAAAACATATTTTTGAAAAAGTTAATTTAGTAATTTAGAGAAATAGAATATAGAATTTTAAATGATAAAATATATATAACTTATTAATATAAAAGAATTTAAAATCACTAATTTTAAAGGATTATATTTTAGAATTAGATAATAATATTATTTATAAAGTTCATGTTATTAAATTTAAAAAAATAAATTTTTAAATTTAATATTTCTTAAAAATATTTTATGTAGGATAAACCTTTGAATAAAATTAAAAAAAAAAAACATTATAAAAGAAAATACAGTTATATAATTATAAAATAAAAGATATATTTAAAGATATATTTATATATCTAGTATAATAAATATTTAGACTTGTTAAAAAATATTATTAATAATATTAATTTTTAAGTGGATAATAGTCTATCTTTAATTATCTTTATGTTTATCTTAATTATCCAATCAATCTTAGATACAAAATCCAATGAGATTTGAAGTGGATAACCTATTTTTCCTATATAATCACACATCTCTAGTACTATCCCACACTTATCTCTAGTACTATCCCATCATTGCCTTCATAATTTTTACTCTCTTAGCTTCCTTGAGAATGGGTTCTCAAAGTCGTCGGAGTCAAAAACGTGATAGGACTAGACTTCCCCCTGTCCACCAAGTTCAAGAGGAGGAGAGGAAAAGGGTAGCTCGTGAGAGAAAGAGAGAGTGGAGAGCACGTCAACGAGCAACACCTTCCGTTGGTGATGATCTAAGAAGACCGTATTAGGTAAAGTGGAAAAAATCCCATTCCCACGTTGAAAAATTTAATGCATTTAATCTAGAATCTACCTTTTTTAACCAGTATAAAAAAATTAAAAATGGTTTGCTTTATCAAGTGATGCTAGATCGAACCTAGCTTGATCTTAGAAATAGAAAGGTTTCAAGATTTTTTAGATCCACCACTTGTATATTTTACAATTGAAGAGGATTTTTAGATCCACCACTTGGCCATTCTACAGTCCATAAGAACCCAAGATCAGATTCTACCACTTGGTCAATCTAGACCCCCAATTAAAAACAATGGTACAAGAGATTGTATATTGAGAGTCCCCTTAGAGTAGGATGCACTCTTCAATTTAAGACTTCAATTTAAGACTTCATTGTAATGAACAAGACTAAATGAACAAGAATTTTAAAAATTGACATGGTGAAGGTATCCTTATATACACAACCACTACAAATTAACATTATTAAGGATAGAAAGAGTCTCCTTGGGATAGGATGCACTTTGTCAAAAAATTAACCAATACCGTTATGTCCTATGTCACAAGGATGCACATGAGTTCTTAGATTGGTGTATTCAATTCTTTTATGTTTTTATTTGGAGCGCATGTAGGAGAACTAAGCTCTCTAGAATAATTAACACAGTATTTCCACAACAAAAGCCCAAGTTTGCAGGTGTTCTCTCACAAGAGCATTGTTCAAAATCCACATGGGTTGTGCAGAATAGACAAGTTTTCTTTAAAAAGATTGAGACCTTTTGGGGTCTCTATCCTTTGTACAACAATAAAAATACATTGATAATTGATGATAGCTACTATAAGGTGTTTAAGAATGAGCTAGGAACCTGGTTAATAGTCCCAGAATTGTACCATCAACCTTCCAAGGAAAGGTATAGTTTTTTGACATAAGATTTAAGAAATTGGTTGTTTTTATGGCTACAGAATGAAGATCGGCAAGAGTATACATGGGATAATGCCTTTGAAGAAAAATCTAACCAATTCTCAGCTGATAATGTGATGAAGAAATGGCTTGAAGAAGAGAAATTGGAAGTAGAGAATAGGAAAAAGGCAGAGATGTGGAAGCGACAGTAGGAGGCTGATGCTGAGGCAGAGAGGCAGGAACAACTTGAAATTCAAAGAAAGGAACAAGAGGAGGCTGAAGTTGAGGCAGAGAGGCAAGCAGAGAGTGAAAATCAAGCAAAGCAATAAGAGGAGGCACCATGAAAGTAATACACCACCATGAAGCTCATTTTGTTTGTCCCTAATATAATCAAATGTAGAGGATGCAAGTAATTTGGCCTTTTTTTAATGTAATAAAAGTACATATATTGAAATATGATATTGTAATCAGGTCTCTTATGGAGCATACTGTTCAAATGTTTGCCTTTGCAAAGCATTGAACAAATTCTAGCACAAGCAATAAATTCATGTTCATTTACAATGTCTTATTATAATTGAGTCATAAATGGAGTGCATCCTTCTCTAAGGGGACTCCTTTTATCTTTTGGTCAAACTTTGCAAATTATTATTTTTTTAGTAGAGTAGGTGAAGACTTTTAACTATCATTTTGACAAAGGGCATCCTACTGCAATAAATTCATGTTCATTTATAATGTCTTATTATAATTGAGTCATAAATGGAGTGCTAAGGGGACTCCTTTTATCCTTTTATCTTTTGGTCAAACTTTGAAAACTATTATTTTCTTAGTGGAGTAGGTGAAGACTTTTAACTATCATTTTGACAAAGGGCATCCTACTGCAAGGAGACTCTTTCTATCTTTAATAATGTTAATTTGTAGTAGTTGTGTATATAAGGAAACTTTCACCATGTCAAATTATTTAGTCTTTGTTCATTACAATGCAGTCTTAAAATTGGAGAGTGCATCCTACTCTAAGGGGACTCTCAATATACAATCTCTTGTATCAATGTTTTTACTTGGGGGTCTAGATTGAACAAATAGTAGATCTTCGTTCTTTCAATGCGTTCTTGCTCCACGTGGTAGAGCTAGCTCAGAATTCTAGCTCTACCGTGTGGTAGAGCTAGAATCCCTTAAATATCAATGTTTTTACTTGGGGGTCTAGATTGAACAAATAGTAGATCTTGGTTCTTTCAATGCGTTCTTGCTCCACGTGGTAGAGCTAGCTCAGAATTGTAGCTCTACCGTGTGGTAGAGCTAGAATCCCTTAAAATCAAGCTCCACCATATGGGATGGTAGAGCTAGAATTCTATGTCTATATCTACCATGTGGTGGAGCTACCATCCATTGAAGTCTAGCTGTATAATTTCATGGAGCTAGCTAGCTCCACCATGTGGTATCTTATTGAGCTCTAGCTCCCCCATGTGGTGGAGATAGCAACCATGGTCTCTTCATGGAATTTTGGCCTTACCACATGGTGGAGCTAGTATCCATGTGTGGTAGACCTAAACCTTTGGAAGTCATACAATACGACTAGAATTTTGAGTCTAGACCTACCGTTTGGTGGAGCTTGCATCCACTGAAGTCTAGCTCTATAATGTCCAAGTGGTGGAACAGGATCTAGAATGGATAAGTCATGGATCAAGAGATCCTTTTCAGCTCTATAATAGACAAGTGCTAGATCTAAAGTGAAGAGATAAAGTGATTGACTTTGGACTGCTAGCCATGCTAGACACCTCAATATGAGTAACAAGGCAAATATCTCGCTACATTGTCCATTTCAGACAAATAACTACATGAGTTTTCTTCAAAAAAGTTTATTTCTTTTGGGGTCTCCATGTTTTGTACAACAACAAGAATACATTGAAACTCGATGATAGCTACTACAATGTGTTCAACAATCAAGATAATAATTGAGAGAATAATCTAAGTGTGTGATCTTGCGAGTACACAAAATGAACATGCTTAAAAAGAAGCTCAATACCTCATTCAACCAATACACCCCATGACACTAGCACATTTTGTTACTCCCTTTTGTAATTGAATGTAAATGGTCTCTATTATAATAAAATATAAAGGGTCTTTGTAATCTGGCCATCTTCGGGAGCGTGCTATTCAATTGTGTGCCTTTTGCAAGGCATTGAACATATTTTAACACAAAAAAATAAATTCATTTTCATTTACAATGTTTTATTATAATGGAGTCGTAGATGGAGTGCATCCTGCTTTAAGGAGACTCCTTTTATCTATTGACAAAGTGCATCATACTTTAAGGGGACTCTTTAGTAGAATAAGCTTCATCAAAATGAAATCTTTTAACCGTAATTTTGACAAAGTGCATCCTACTCTAGGAGACTCTTTCTATCTTTAATAATGTTGATCTGTAGCAATTGTATATATAAGTATACCTTCACCACCTCAATTTATAAAATCTTGTTCATTTTATCTTGTTCATTTACAATGAAGCTTTAAAATTGGAGAGTGCATCCTACTCTAAGGGGACTCTCAATATACAATCTCTTGTATCAATGTTTGTAATTGGGGGTCTAGATCAATCAAATGGTATATCTTAGTTTCTTATGGAGGACTGTAGAATGGCCAAGTGGTGGATCTAAAAATCTTTAAATCCTCGCTCTACCATGTGGTAGAGCTAGAATTGCATTTTATCTAACATGGTAGAGCTGTATCCAACCTAGACCACATCGTAGAGCTAGAATGCTTTGAGGTCTAGCTCTACCATGTGGTGGATCTAGAATTGCATTTGAGGTCTAGCTCTACCATGTGGTAGAGCTAGAATGCATTGATCTAGCTGTGTACCATGCAAATCAACAAAACCAATTACCCCAACAAGAAGAGACCATGATGAGAACCAAGGAGCTAGAATTACATTTGATCTAGCTTTACCACGTGGTAGAGCTGTATTCAACCTAGACCACATTTTAGAGCAAGAATGCTTTAAGGTCTAGCTCTACCATGTGGTGGAGCTAGAATTAATTTGAGGTCTAGCTCTATCATGTGTGGTGAAGCTAGAATGCATCGATCTAGCTGTGTACCATGCGGATTAACAAAATCAATTACTCCCAGAAGAGACCTACTTCACATGACAAGAACCATTTGATCTAGCTCTACCACGTGGCAGAGCTGTATCCAACCTTGACCATATCGTAGAGCTAGAATGTTTTTAGGTCTAGCTCTATCATGTGGTGGAGCTAGAATTGCATTTGAAGTCTAGCTCTACCATGTGGTAGAGCTAGAATGCATCGATCTAGCTGTGTACCATGCAGATCAACAAAACCAATTATTAGAATTGCATTTGATCTAACTATACCATGTGGTAGAGCTGTATTCTACCTAGACCACATCATAGAGCTAGAATGCTTTGAGATCTAGCTCTACCAGGAGCTAGAATTGCATTTCAGGTCTAGCTCTACCATGTGGTGGAACTAGAATTCATCGATCTAGCTGTGTACCATGCAGATCAACAAAACAAATGAATCTAAGAAGAGACCAACTACACATGACGAGAACCAAGGAGCTACAATTGCATTCGGTCTATCTCTACCATGTGGTGGAGCTAGAATGCATCGACTTAGACCATATCGTAGAACTAGAATGCTTTAAGGTCTAGCTCTACCATGTGGTGGAGCTAGAATTGCATTTGAGATCTAGCTCTACCCCATGCAAATCAACAAAACCAATTACTTCAGGAACTTGACAGGAAGAGACCATGATGAGAACCAAGGAGCTAGAATTACATTTGATCTGGCTATACCATGCGGTAGAGCTGTGTTCTACCTAGACCACATTGTAGAGCAAGAATGCTTTGAGGTCTAGCTCTATCATGTCGTGGAGCTAGAATTAATTTGAGGTCTAGCGTGGCAAATGGTGGAAATTCCCAACCGTGGCCCAAATGGCACCGAAGAGGCATGAAATTTGAATCATGCATGGACAAATGTGTGGCAAGCAACCCGAATCTTTCTTGTTGTGTTCAGATGTGATTCAGACTCATTTCGGACCCGAAACTCTGTTATGGCGATTTTGCACTATCTTCGTCGGGACCCAACTTTGACGCGCTGGGAGAACTGATTGTGATGCCCAAATCCATGCGGGGAGTGATGTGGACATAGAAAAACTTCCCTAGCACAAGTCCGTGTGGTCCGTTCTCTCATGGGATCCCAGATCCTCAACTTCTAACTATCCGAATCCGTGTTCTCGAAAAAGATGCACGAGCGTGCCAAATGGCAGAAATTTCCAAGCGTGGCCCAAACGGCGCCGAACAGGGATGAAATTTGAATCATGCATGGACAAATGTGTGGCAAGCAACCCGGATCTTTCTTGTTGTGTTCAGATGCGATTCGGACCCGAAACTCTGTTATGGCGATTTTGCACTATCTTTGCCGGGAACCAACTTCGACGCGCTGGGAGAAGTGATTGCGATGCCCAAATCCGTACACAGAGTGATGGACCACGGTTGGAAATTTCTGCCATTTACCACGCTAGTGCATCTTTTTCGAGAACCCGGATTCGGACAGTTAAAAGTTGAGGATCTGGGACCCCATCAGAGAACGGACCACATGGACTTGTGCTAGGGAAGTTGCTCTATGTCCACATTACTCCGTGCATGAATTTGGGCATCACAATCAGTTCTTCCTGCGCGTCAAAGTATCTTTTTCGAGAACCCGGATTCGAACAGTTAGAAGTTGAGGATCCGGGACCCCATCAGAGAACGAACCACACGGACTTGTGTTAAGGAAGTTGCTCTATGTCCACGTCACTCCGTGCATGGATTTGGGCATTGCAATCAGTTCTCCGAGTGCGTCAAAGTTGGGTCCCGGCCAAGATAGTGCAAAATTGCCATAACAGAGTTTCGGATCTGAAATGAGTCCGAATCGCATCTGAACACAACAAGAAAGATCCATTTTGGATGGCACATTTATCCATGCATGATTCGAATTTCATGCCTCTTCGGCGCCGTTTGGGCCCCTATTGAAAATTTCTGCCATTTGGCACGCTCGTGCATCTTTTTCGAGAACCCGAATTTGAACAGTTCAAAGTTGAGGATCTAGGACCCTATGAGAGAACGGACCACACCGGCTGGAAATTTCCACCATTTGGCATGCTCGTGCATCTTTTTCAAGAACCCAGATTCGGCCAGTTAGAAGTTGAGGATCCGGGACCCCATCAGAGAACGCACCACACGAACTTTTGCTAGAAAAGTTGCTCTATGATGGACAAATGTGTAGCAAGCAACCCGGATCTTTCTGGTTGTGTTCAGATGCGATTCGGACTTATTTCAGATCCGAAACTCTATTATGGCGATTTTGCACTATATTCACCGGGACCCAACTTTGACGCGCTGGGAGAAGTGATTGTGATTCCCAAATCCATGCACAGAGTGATGTGGACATAGAGCAACTTCCCTAGCACAAGTCCGTGTGGTCCGTTCTTTGATGGGGTCCCGGATCCTCAACTTCTAACTGTTCGAATCCGGGTTCTCGAAAAAGATGAACGAGCGTGCCAAATGGCGAAAATTTTCAACCGTGGCCCAAACGGCGCCGAAGAGGCATGAAATTCGAATCATGCATGGAAAAATGTGTGGTAAGAAAACTGGAGCTACCTGTGTACCATGCAGATCAACAAAACCAATTAGTCTAAGAAGAGACCTACTTCACATAACGAGAACCAAGGAGCTACAATTGCATCCGATCTAGCTCTACCATGTGGTGGAGCTAGAACGCATCGATCTTACTGTGTACCATGCAGATCAACAAAATCAATTACTCCAAGAAGAGATCTACTTCCCATGACAAGAACCAAGAAGCTAGAATTGCATTTGATCTAGCTCTACCACGTGGTAGAGCTGTATCCAACCTAGACCACGTCGTAGAGCTAGACTGCTTTGAGTTCTAGCTCTACCATGTGGTGGAGCTAGAATTGCATTTGAGGTCTAGCTCTACCATGTGGTAGAGCTATGCATTGATCTAGCTGTGTACCATGCAAATCAACAAAACCAATTACTCCAAGAAGAGACCATGATGAGAACCAAGGAGATAAACAAGTGTGTTGAATGGCGCTGGGACCCAAATTTGATGCGCTGGGAGAAGTGATTGCGATGCCCAAATCCGTGCACGGAGTGATGTGGACATAGAGCAACTTCCCTAGCACAAGTTTTTATGGTCCGTTCTCTGATGGGGTCCCGGATCCTCAACTTCTAACTGTCCGAATCCGGGTTCTTGAAAAAGATGCACGAGTGTGCCAAATGGCGGAAATTTTCAACCGTGGCTCAAACGGCGCCGAAGAGGCATGAAAATCAAATCATGCATGGACAAATATGTGGCAAGCAACCCCGATCTTTCTTGTTGTGTTCAGATGTGATTCGAACTCATTTCAGACCACCCCAAACTCTGTTATGGCGATTTTGCACTATCTTTGCCGGGACCCAATTTGACGTGCTGGGAGAACTGTTTGCAATGCCCAAATCCATGCACGGAGTGATGTGGACATAGAGAAACTTCCCTAGCACAAGTTCGTGTGGTCCGTTCTCTCATGGGTTTCCAAATCCTCAACTTCTAACTGTCCGAATCCGGGTTCTCGAAAAAGATGCACGAGCGTGCCAAATGGCAAAAATTTCCAACCATGGCCCAAACGGCACCGAAGAGGCATGAAAATAGAATCATGAATGGAAAAATGTGTGGCAACCAACCCGGATCTTTGTTGCTATGTTGAGATGCGATTCGGACTCATTTCGGATCCGAAACTCTGTTATGACGATTTTGCACTGTCTTCGCCGGGACCCAACTTTGACGCGCTGGGAGAAGTGATTGCGATACCCAAATCCGTGCACGGAGTGATGTGGACATAGAGCAACTTCCCTAGCACAAGTCCTTGTGGTCCGTTCTCTGATGGGGTCCCGGATCCTCAACTTCTAACTGTCCGAATCCGGGTTCTCAAAAAAGATGCACGAGCGTGCCAAATGGCGAAAATTTCCAACCGTGGCCCAAATGGCACCGAAGAGGCATGAAATTCGACTCATGCATGGACAAATGTGTGGCAACTAACCCGTATCTTTCTTGTTGTGTTGAGATGCGATTCGGACTCATTTCGGATCCGAAACTCTGTTATGGCGATTTTGCACTATCTTCACCGGGACCCAACTTTGATGTAATGGTTGAAGTAATTGCGATTCCCAAATCCATGCACGGAGTGATGTGGACATAGAGCAACTTCCCTAGCACAAGTCCGTGTCGTCCGTTCTCTCATGGGGTCCTAGATCCTCAACTTTTAACTGTCCAAATCCGGGTTCTCGAAAAAGATGCACGAGCGTGCCAAATGGCGAAAATTTTCAACAGCGGCCGAAATGGCGCCGAAGAGGCATGAAATTCGAATCATGCATGGACAAATGTATGGCAACCAACCCGGATCTCTCTTGTTGTGTTCAAATGCGATTCGGAGTCATTTTGGATCCGAAACTCTGTTATGGCGATTTTGCACTATCTTGCTGGCCGGGACCCAACTTTGACGCGCTGGGAGAACTGATTGCGATGCCCAAATCCATGCACGGAGTGATGTGGACATACAGCAACTTCCCTAACACAAGTCCGTGTGGTCCGTTCTCTGATGGGGTCTCGGATCCTCAACTTCTAACTGTCTGAATCCGGATTCTCCAAAAAGATACTTTGACGCGCAGGAAGAACTGATTGCGATGCCCAAATCCATGCACGGAGTGATGTGGACATAGAGCAACTTCCCTAGCACAAGTTCGTGTGGTCCATTCTCTGATGGGGTCCCAGATCCTCAACTTCTAACTGTCCGAATTCGGGTTCTCGAAAAAGATGCACGAGCGTGGTAAATGGCAAAAATTTCCAACCGTGGCCCAAACCGCGCCGAAGAGGCATGAAAATCGAATCATGGATGGACAAATGTGTGGCAAGCAACCCGGATCTTTCTGGTTGTGTTCAGATGCGATTTGGACTTATTTCAGATCCGAAACTCTGTTATGGCGATTTCGCACCATATTCACCGGGACCCAACTTTGACGCGCTGGGAGAAGTGATTGTGATTCCCAAATCCATGCACGGAGTGATGTGGACATAGAGCAACTTCCATAGCACAAGTCCGTGTGGTCCATTCTTTGATGGGGTCCCGGATCCTCAACTTCTAACTGTTCGAATCCGGGTTCTCGAAAAAGATGAACGAGCGTGCCAAATGTCGAAAATTTTCAACCGTGGCCCAAACGGCGCCGAAGAGGCATGAAATTCGAATCATGCATGGAAAAATGTGTGGTAAGAAAACTAGATCTACCTGTGTACCATGTAGATCAACAAAACCAATTAGTCTAAGAAGAGACCTACTTCACATAACGAGAACCAAGGAGCTACAATTGCATCCGATCTAGCTCTACCGTGTGGTGGAGCTAGAACGCATCGATCTTACTGTGTACCATGCAGATCAACAAAATCAATTACTCCAAGAAGAGATCTACTTCCCATGACAAGAACCAAGAAGCTAGAATTGCATTTGATCTAGCTCTACCACGTGGTAGAGCTGTATCCAACCTAGACCACGTCGTAGAGCTAGACTGCTTTGATTCTAGCTCTACCATGTGGTGGAGCTAGAATTGCATTTGAGGTCTAGCTCTACCATGTGGTAGAGCTATGCATTGATCTAGCTGTGTACCATGCAAATCAACAAAACCAATTACTCCAAGAAGAGACCATGATGAGAACCAAGGAGATAAACAAGTGTGTTGAATGGCGTTGGGACCCAAATTTGATGCGCTGGGAGAAGTGATTGCGATGCCCAAATCCGTGCACGGAGTGATGTGGACATAGAGCAACTTCCCTAGCACAAGTTTTTATGGTCCGTTCTCTGATGGGGTCCCGGATCCTCAACTTCTAACTGTCCGAATCCGGGTTCTTGAAAAAGATGCACGAGTGTGCCAAATGGCGGAAATTTTCAACCGTGGCTCAAACGGCGCCGAAGAGGCATGAAAATCAAATCATGCATGAACAAATATGTGGCAAGCAACCCCGATCTTTCTTGTTGTGTTCAGATGTGATTCGAACTCATTTCAGACCACCCCAAACTCTGTTATGGTGATTTTGCACTATCTTTGCCGGGACCCAATTTGACGTGCTGGGAGAACTGTTTGCAATGCCCAAATCCATGCACGGAGTGATGTGGACATAGAGCAACTTCCCTAGCACAAGTCCGTGTGGTCCGTTCTCTCATGGGTTTCCAAATCCTCAACTTCTAACTGTCCGAATCCGGGTTCTCGAAAAAGATGCACGAGCGTGCCAAATGGCAAAAATTTCCAACCATGGCCCAAATGGCACCGAAGAGGCATGAAAATAGAATCATGAATGGACAAATGTGTGGCAACCAACCTGGATCTTTGTTGCTATGTTGAGATGCGATTCGGACTCATTTCGGATCCGAAACTCTGTTATGACGATTTTGCACTGTCTTCGTCGGGACCCAACTTTGACGCGCTGGGAGAAGTGATTGCGATACCCAAATCCGTGCACGGAGTGATGTGGACATAGAGCAACTTCCCTAGCACAAGTCCTTGTGGTCCGTTCTCTGATGGGGTCCCGGATCCTCAACTTCTAACTGTCCGAATCCGGGTTCTCAAAAAAGATGCACGAGCGTGCCAAATGGCGAAAATTTCCAACCGTGGCCCAAATGGCACCGAAGAGGCATGAAATTCGACTCATGCATGGACAAATGTGTGGCAACTAACCCGGATCTTTCTTGTTGTGTTGAGATGCGATTCGGACTCATTTCGGATCCGAAACTCTGTTATGGCGATTTTGCACTATCTTCACCGGGACCCAACTTTGATGTAATGGTTGAAGTAATTGCGATTCCCAAATCCATGCACGGAGTGATGTGGACATAGAGCAACTTCCCTAGCACAAGTCCGTGTCGTCCGTTCTCTCATGGGGTCCTAGATCCTCAACTTTTAACTGTCCAAATCCGGGTTCTCGAAAAAGATGCACGAGCGTGCCAAATGGTGAAAATTTCCACAGCGGCCGAAACGGCGCCGAAGAGGCATGAAATTCGAATCATGCATGGACAAATGTATGGCAACCAACCCGGATCTTTCTTGTTGTGTTCAAATGCGATTCGGAGTCATTTTGGATCCGAAACTCTGTTATGGCGATTTTGCACTATCTTGCTGGCCGGGACCCAACTTTGACGCGCTGGGAGAACTGATTGCGATGCCCAAATCCATGCACGGAGTGATGTGGACATACAGCAACTTCCCTAACACAAGTCCGTGTGGTCCGTTCTCTGATGGGGTCCCGGATCCTCAACTTCTAACTGTCTGAATCTGGATTCTCGAAAAAGATACTTTGACGCGCAGGAAGAACTGATTGCGATGCCCAAATCCATGCACGGAGTGATGTGGACATAGAGCAACTTCCCTAGCACAAGTTTGTGTGGTCCATTCTCTGATGGGGTCCCAGATCCTCAACTTCTAACTGTCCGAATTCGGGTTCTCGAAAAAGATGCACGAGTGTGGTAAATGGCAAAAATTTCCAACCGTGGCCCAAACCGCGCCGAAGAGGCATGAAAATCGAATCATGGATGGACAAATGTGTGGCAAGCAACCCGGATCTTTCTAGTTGTGTTCAGATGCGATTTGGACTTATTTCAGATCCGAAACTCTGTTATGGCGATTTTGCACCATATTCACCGGGACCCAACTTTGACGCGCTGGGAGAAGTGATTGTGATTCCCAAATCCATGCACGGAGTGATGTGGACATAGAGCAACTTCCTTAGCACAAGTCCGTGTGGTCCGTTCTTTGATGGGGTCCCAGATCCTCAACTTCTAACTGTTCGAATCCGAGTTCTCAAAAAAGATGAACGAGCGTGCCAAATCGCGAAAATTTTCATCCATGGCCCAAACGGCGCCGAAGAGGCATGAAATTCGAATCATGCATGGAAAAATGTGTGGCAAGAAACCTGGATCTACCTCTGTACCATGCAGATCAACAAAACCAATCAGTCTAAGAAGAGACTGTAACGTACCCATCTTCACTAATAAAGAAATGTCCATGTAATTAGGAGTTTTTATGGTATAAATATCAATGATTTTTTTATTTGAGTCATTTCTACTTAGAATCTTCAAATTCTAAGCCCAAATTTGGAATCTGCGCGCGATTTTACCCTAATATAGGATTTTACAGTATCCAAAACGGACACCGGATCAAGCCTATACGCTAATTTTAATCATTTTAGTTAAAAAAACGGCGACCTTTAAACCTTAATAAATGCACGACCGCGCGTCCGATTGACAAACGGTTTGAACCCCTGCGACCAGGAGAACCTCCCGGACAAAAAAAATTTTCACCCCGGGGCCGGTCCGGCACGCAAATCGAGGTGGGCGCTCCAAATCCGCCCCAAAATTTGGTCCGTACACACTTACTAGGGCGCCCGTACCATGGCCGCCCAAGAACCAAAGGACGGCTGCCCACTGTATGGTCCACGCGTACCCTTAGGTGGACACCCACCCAGACCAGATAAGGTACATGCGTACCACTCCTTTCCCAGACAACCGATACCGTACCTTTCCCGTAGACCCATGCAGGCCACTGATCCATAGCCTTTGAAGGTACACCGTCCTTTCGTCCTTGCTTTGCGCAGCGCCCGTACCCTCACTCCTCAGCTATATAAACCCTCGGGGTGCTCCTCAGTCGCATTTCTGTGTAGCGTATGCCCTGTTGTTCCGCCGTCCATCCCTGTGTAGCGTACTTGCTACAAGTACAGCCGCCCTTGCAGCCACCCCTCTCACACCCCCTCATTTGGCTCTTTTCAGATAAGCCAATTTTCCTCCATCCCCTTCTTGCTAGAGGCCAGTGTCCTTAACTCTTCTCCCCCCCCCCCCCCCCCCCCCCGGTGTGAATAGACTTACAGAGAGGCTTGCAGCCACCCCTCCCAGCCCTCTCCACGTTTTTGCCTTTGGCCTTAAGGACATCTCACAATTCTCCCCCCCCCCCCATTTGCGTAGACTTTAGTAAGGGTTTTTTGACTCAAGCGAGGGTTCGTGCGCCATATTCTTTTGCTCATACGGTGAGCAAACGAGCTCGGAATTCAGATCCGACTGAAGCGTTTCGATCGCAGCAGCGAGCTCTACAAGGCGACGCCTAAGATGGCCTCATCTCGGAGATGACAAAATATTGCCTCAAGAGGGGCACGTAACAACGAGATGGAGGGAGATGCGCCCAATGCGGCTCCAGTCCTCCCTTTTCAAGCCCCTCAAGGAAACGGTGGCCAGGTTAGCTTGGTTAATTTTCAAAAGAAGAGATTTTTTCTTAAATTAGTATTAATGAATGGTGTCTTTTTCTTTTAAAATGAGGACATAAAAATTATATGAAATTACGAATTATGTGATGTTGTTTTCGATAAATTGCATTGAAATTGCTATCTTCATGAATTGTGAATGCTATACTTAGAAAATTGCATTGAAGTTGTTATCTTTGGAATTCAAGATTTTTTGGCTTCAACGCTAACTCCGTTCCGTGCTTGTGTAGCCGGGCGGCGTCATTAGCAAAGCCCGAGAATGGCCCAAGGTATCCCTCATACCTTTGGGAGAATAAGGATCGCCGATTGAGGCGAGAGATTATGAGGCTGCCTAGTTCTGAGGGCCCAGGCTAGTGCGGTAAATAAGCCCACCCTAGTGTGCAGACATCCCTCTGAGGGGCGGGAGGATCGAGCGATGGAGCCTGAGAGGGCGACAGGCCGGCTTGAGTCCTCGCCAGCAGCCGACGATGAGGTGTATGGTCCCGTAGGGTTATGCCCAGCATGTAGAGGCTGGAAGGCCAAATTCTAGATCATCGGGGCAGAATAAGAATAAGAGAGCCGGATTGGCTTGTATGGAAATGGATTCATGTATAAACTTTTTATATAATTGCATCTTGTCTTTGGTATGATTGTATTGTGTAAGAAGGCTGTTATAACGAACCTTGTGAAGAAGGGCCCTAATTAAGGAATATGTTTATTTATGTCAAACAGTGTGGTAGTATTAATTAGAAAACAAATTGATGCGTGAGTAGGGTGAAAAGTGGGAGGATGGAATGCCCTGACGGCACCATCCTACGGACGGGTGGACCCGATTAGTCGGGTAGCTTTCCAACAGATTAAGTGAAAGCCCTACGTTAGATAGTTAGGTTCTTGGGCAACTCTATTCTAGAAGACTAAGCCAGCGGCTATGCCTTGCATAAGATGAGGAAAAAAGCGTTGTCTCTTGAAATCAAGTCTAGTAGTTGCCCAATTTTTGATCAATTGCCCTATGGGTGATTTGATGTTTAGAAAATCACGCTTCCCCTGCGGGATAGAGCTAGGTCATACCTATGAATCATATCCTTGAATCTCTACAGGGTCAAGGTGTCGATGAATAGGAAATTTTTCCCAAGAAGTGTTTCTCCCATTTTTAGAGGGAGGAACCTTACAATTGGTATCAGAGCAAGTTTGGCTCCTAGGAATTGCAGTTTAAGGACTGTTTTGTAATAAATGTTTCACCTAACGTAATGCTAATTAGTAAAGATATCCTACTTAAACAAATAAGTTAAATTGATGTTTGAATGATTGTAGGAAGAGGAAGATGCCTACTCCAAATTTCTAGTTTTCCAATGCATCTTCGAGACTGCTAGTCACTCCTCGAATTTCGAGTTTCGCGACACCATGGTGCAGATATTAGAGAAGATATCCCTCCCTCATTTCTCTCGTATTCAGAGAGGATGGGGCAGAGATTTCTGGAGTCGTGGGCCGAGATACTTCTTCATCCGAGCAGATCAGACTGGGAACCTCACCACCGACCTTAAGCGGATTCGTTGGATTGAGAAGCTGAAGATGATCCGCTTATTTTGGTTTGTCGGTACCCCTAGGGCCGACACCTCGGTGACTATAGATGGGGTTCGCATACCTCAGGATCGTTGGGTGTATGACAAAGTGATGCAGGTCTTACCTGCTGTCTGCTGATAGAGTAGCGGTGTTGGGATCTACCCCAATCCAGAGTTTACCACCCTTACCATCAGTTTTTAGAGTCTTAGAAACTACAACGGAACCCCCATATTTCACATATGTGGACCGCTCTACCCTTATGTCACAGTGAAGCCTAGGAATTTCCCTTGATGTCAAATAAGACTAATTATATTAGTCTCAGATCTTTGTAATAAAACTTGTCCTTGTAAATATTTGGAAATAAAATAATTTCAATGTTTTACTCTCCAAAAATTAAGCGTTGTGCAAATATGAATTTTGTAATCTTAAAAATTGTTTTTTACAATGATGGCCAGGACGACCACCCTCCACTTCCCAATGCGCTTTATACCGATACCCAGGAGAAGAAGCTCCTGCTCAAGCAAATGCAACTTCCCTCCTTTAAAGGAGAAGGTTCAAAGGTTGAGAAGGATGCTGAAGTCTGGATTGAGGCGATGGACGATTATTTCTCTGCTGCCGGTACTGGAGTAGCAAATCAGTCTATGCTCGCACGGTTTCGCCTCACTGGAGATGCTAAACTCTGGTGGAAACAGTGGTGCCTGACAAGGAAGTCACCGAGCATTCTCAAACGTGGGAAGACATCAAGCAGGCAGTGAAGGAAAGATATCTTCCTCCATCCCATGAATCCATAAAGATGAATGAGTTCTTTAGTCTTAGACAGTGCAGCTTAACTCTTGAGGACTACTATTCCAAATTCATTACCCTTCGGAAGTATGCCCCAGCTATGACTACTTCCCAGCAAGTGGCTCGTTTCTGCCAAGGGCTAAATGAACCCCTAGATTTCCGCCTTGAAGCAATGAGGCCAAGCACATTACAGGATGCTCTCATATGAGCTAAGCCCCTTGTGAAAGAAATGAAGGCTAACAAACCGAAGAATCAAAAGAGATCTTACCCTGAAGCAAACCTTAGAGATCAACCCTACAAGAAACCTCAACAGAATTTTCCCTACTACAACAGAGGGCGACAAGGCAACTCTTTTGCCCTCCGCTTGTATGCTGCTTCTTCCAGAGAAGGCCCTCTGTGTTTTGAGTGCAATGAGCCGGGACACTTTAGAGCCAACTGTCCCAAGATGGTAACATCATTTCCCCAAGGTAACAGAGGAAATCAAGGCCGTGGAACCCCTACCCACCAAGGTGCAAGAGGCAGTGGTCGTGGCAGAGGCCGCGGAGGAACAGTTGCTAGAACTGCCTGTGTTATAAGTGAAGAACCGACCTTGGAAACGGCTGAAGAAGAGCGCGCCACCGTCCATGCGGCGGTAGAACACCAAGGTCCGAATAAACAATTTGGTGTAATCCAAGCCCCCGCCACTCATCACGGTAAGCCATTTCAGCTTTTGATTGATTGTGGCAGTACCCATTCATTCCTTTCTCCTAGGTGCTTGCAAAAATTAAACTTGAGTCAAAAAACAGCTAGAAAAATGATTGTAGAGTTAGCCAGTGGGAAAGAAGTAGTATCTCGCCACTCTATAGGAAACCTTGATTTTGAGCTGGGTAATGAGCAAACTCATGGTCACTTTAGAGTCTTGCCACTAGGAATTTATGATGGAATCCTTGGGATGGATTGGTTAATTGCAAACAAAGCTAGCATTCATTGTAACCAGGGGAGTATCACTTTTGAAAATGAGCATGGCCAAGTAATATCTATTCAGGGAATCACAGGAAAACCTAAGTCTAGGGTAGTCAAGGCAAAACATCTTCTCAAGGGGACACGTAAGGGTCAGCAAGTTTTCTTAGTCAAACTCAACAAAGTCATTGAACCTAGTATGGAGACAGAACCCTCTTGGCTCCAAGAATTCTCTGACATCTTCCCTGACGAGCTTACAGGGTTACCGCCTCCTCGAGAAGTCGACCCCCATGAAATCGAGGTGATCCCTGGAGCTCAACCCGTCTCAAAAACTCCCTATAAAATGTCCCTTCCTGAAGCTATTGAACTTAAGGAGCAACTTTCCCAACTCATTGAACAAGGATTTGTACGCCCTAGTAGCTCTCCGTGGGGAGCACCTGTTCTTTTCCAAAAAAAGAAGGACGGGACTCTCCGCCTTTGCATAGATTATCGAGGGCTAAATCAAGTCACTGTCAAGAATAAGTATCCTATCCCTCGCATCGATGAACTTCTTGACAGGCTTCATGGGGCCAAAGTCTTCTCAAAAATAGATTTGAGGTCTGGTTACTATCAGATCAAAGTCAAGGAAGCAGATATACCTTGTGCTTGTTTTCTTTGATGACATCCTAATCTACTCCAAATCAATGGAAGAGCATGAGGAGCATGTGCGTAGAGTTCTGCAATTGCTGCGCAGACACAAACTCTATGCCAAGAAGAGCAAATGTACCTTCTTTACTCATCAAATTGAGTATCTTGGATTCATCGTCTCCAAAGATGGCATCTCAGTAGACCCCACCAAGGTCAAGGATATTCTAGAATGGCCACCCCCTAAATCAGTTCGTGAAGTTCGTGGATTCTTGGGAATCACGGGTTGGTATAGGATTTTTATCAAAGATTATGCCTTGGTAGCTGCACCCTTGACAGATCTTCTTAAGAAGGATTGCAAAATAGTGTGGCTGCCAATCCATCAAAACAGCTTTGATCAGCTGAAAGTCATTATTACTTCTGCCCCAGTCTTAAAGCTTCTTGATTTCTCCAAGGAATTTGAAGTGGTTACCGATGCTAGTAGTCTAGCACTTGGTGGTGTTTTAGGCCAAGAAGGCAGACGAGTCGCTTATACTTCCCGCAAGCTGAAGCAATATGAAGCAAACTATGCCACCCATGATTTGGAACTCCTAGCAGTTGTTCATTGCCTCAAATTATGGAGACATTATCTCTTGGGAGGCGAATTCCAGCTTGTAACTGACCACAAAAGTCTAAAGTGGATCTTCACCCAGCCTAACCTCACGGCAGGCTTGAAAAATGATGTGCTTCGGTACTTGAAACAATATCTCTCATGCCAAAGGATCAAGGCTGAAAGGGTCAAGATGCCTGGAAAGCTTCAACCCTTAGATATTCCCCAAATGAAGTGGGAGTGCATTAGTATGGATTTTGTCACAAGTCTCCCCACTGTTCAAGGAGGATATGACTCCATTCTAGTAGTAGTGGACTTACTTACCAAAGTAGCTCACCTTATACCAGCAAAGAAGACCTTCAAAGCTTCTGATGTTGCTCGAATATTCATCAAGGAAGTCCTCAAACTTCATGGTCTCCCAAAAAGGATAGTAAGTAATCGGGATTCTGACTTCACCTCAAAATTCTGGCAGTCTCTATTTCAAGCTCTGGGGACTCAACTTTGCTTTAGCACAGCTTATCATCCAGAGACCGATGGCCAGACTGAAAGAGTCAATCAAGTAATTGAAGACATTCTCAGAGCATACTGTGGACGGGAACCCAGAAGGTGGATTCAATACCTTCCTCTGATAGAATTTGCCTACAATGCGTCTTATCATCAGAGCATAGGAATGTCACCATTCAAAGCACTCTATGGGCAAGAATGCTTGTCTCCTCTAAATTTTTTTGATCCGACCATAAGAGTTGAGGCATCCAGGAAAATGCTCGAAGAAATGGAGGAACAAACCAAGGCTATCCAAAAGGATATTAAAGCTGCCCAAGATCGACAAAAGCATTATGCTGACAACAAGAGGTCTGAAAGGATCTTCAAGGAAGGAGACAGAGTTCTTCTACGAGTCCGACCCAAACGAAGTTCTCTATCACTTGGGAAATATAAGAACCTCAGCCCTAGGTATTGTGGTCCTTATACAGTTATCAAATGTCTAGGTAAAAGTGCCTATAAACTCCAACTCCCAGCCCATATCAAAGTCCATAATGTATTTCATGTAAGTTTATTAAAACCATATGTCCTGAGTCTCGATCATATTCTTGATGATGAACAAGTTGTAATCCCTAGTCAAGGAGTCCTTGAATTACAGCCCAGTAGCATCATAGATTCCAGGGAAAGGCAACTCCGAAATAGAACTCTTGTAGAACATCTAGTTCAGTGGAAAGATTACCCTGAAGAGGATGCAACTTGGAAAGATGAAGCTACACTCTTAAAGGATTATCCCCAATTCATGACGAGATGAGGACATCTTGATTTCTTTAAGGGGGGAAGGATGTAACGTACCCATCTTCACTAATAAAGAAATGTCCATGTAATTAGGAGTTTTTATGGTATAAATATCAATGATTTTATTATTTGAGTCATTTATACTTAGAATCTTTCAAATTCTGAGCCCAAATTTGGAATCTGCGCGCGATTTTACCCTAATATAGGATTTTACAGCATCCAAAACGGACACCGGATCAAGCCTATACGCTAATTTTAATCATTTTAGTTAAAAGAACGGCGACCTTTAAACCTTAATAAATGCACGACCGCGCGTCCGATTGACGAACGGTCTGAACCCCTGTGACCAGGAGAATCTCCCGGACAAAAAAAATTTTCGCCCCCCGGGGCGGTCCGGCACGCAAATTGAGGCGGGTGCCCCAAATTTGGATACCCCGCCCCAAAATTTGGTCCGTACACACTTACTAGGGCGCCCGTACAATGGCCACCCAAGAACCAAAGGACGACCGCCCACTGTATGGTCCACGCGTACCCTTAGGTGGACACCCCCAGACCAGATAAGATACATGCGTACCACTCCTTTCCCAGACAACCGATATCGCACCTTTCCCCTAGACCCATGCAGGCCACTGATCCATAGCCTTTGAAGGTACACCGTCCTTTCGTCCTTGCTTTGTGCAGCGCCCGTAAACCCCCGGGGTGCTCCTCAGTCGGCACGCATTTCTGTGTAGCGTATGCCCTGTTGTGCCGCCGTCCGTCCCTGTGTAGCGTACTTGCTGCAAGTACAGCCGCCCTTGCAGCCACCCCTCTCACACCCCCTCATATGGCTCTTTTCAGATAAGCCAATTTTCCTCCATCCCCTTCTTGCTAGAGGCCAGTGTCCTTAACTCTTCTCCCCCCCCGGTGTGAATAGACTTACAGAGAGGCTTGCAGCCACCCCTCCCAGCCCTCTCCACGTTTTTGCCTTTGGCCTTAAGGACATCTCACAATTCTCCCCCCCCCCATTTGCGTAGACTTTAGTAAGGGTTTTTTGACTCAAGCGAGGGTTCGTGCGCCATATTCTTTTGCTCATACGGTGAGCAAACAAGCTTGGAATTCAGATCCGACTGAAGCGTTTCGATCGCAGCAGCGAGCTCTACAAGGCGACGCCTAAGATGGCCTCATCTCGAAGACGACAAAATATTGCCTCAAGAGGGGCACGTAACAACGAGATGGAGGGAGATGCGCCCAATGCGGCTCCAGTCCTCCCTTTTCAAGCCCCTCAAGGAAACGGTGGCCAGGTTAGCTTGGTTAATTTTCGAAAGAAGAGATTTTTTCTTAAATTAGTATTAATGAATGGTGTCTTTTTCTTTTAAAATGAGGACATAAAAATTATATGAAATTACGAATTATGTGATGTTGTTTTCGATAAATTGCGTTGAAATTGCTATCTTCATGAATTGTGAATGCTATACTTAGAAAATTGCATTGAAGTTGTTATCTTTGGAATTCAAGATTTTTTGGCTTCAACGCTAACTTCGTTCCGTGCTTGTGTAGCCGGGCGGCGTCATTAGCAAAGCCCGGGAATGGCCCAAGGTATCCCTCATACCTTTGGGAGAATAAGGATCGCCGATTGAGGGGAGAGATTATGAGGCTGCCTAGTTCTGAGGGCCCAGGCTAGCGAGGTAAATAAGCCCACCCTAGTGTGCAGACATCCCTCTGAGGGGCGGGAGGATCGAGCGATGGAGCCTGAGAGGGCGACAGGCCGGCTTGAGTCCTCGCCAGCAGCCGACGATGAGGTGTATGGTCCCGTAGGGTTATGCCCAGCATGTAGAGGATGGAAGGCCGAATTCTAGATCATCGGCAGAATAAGAATAAGAGAGCCGGATTGGCTTGTATGGAAATGGATTCATGTATAAACTTTTTATATAATTGCATCTTGTCTTTGGTATGATTGTATTGTGTAAGAAGGCTGTTATAACGAACCTTGTGAAGAAGGGCCCTAATTAAGAAATATGTTTATTTATGTCAAACAGTGTGGTAGTATTAATTAGAAAACAAATTGATGCGTGAGTAGGGTGGAAAGTGGGAGGATGGAATGCCCTGACGGCACCATCCTACGGACGGGTGGACCCGATTAGTCGGGTAGCTTTCCAACAGATTAAGTGAAAGCCCTACGTTAGATAGTTAGGTTCTTGGGCAACTCTATTCTAGAAGACTAGGTCAGCGGCTGTGCCTTGCATAAGATGAGGAAAAAAGCGTTGTCTCTAGAAATCAAGTCTAGTAGTTGCCCAATTTTTGATCAATTGCCCTATGGGTGATTTGATGTTTAGAAAATCACGCTCCCCCTGCGGGATAGAGCTAGGTCATACCTATGAATCGTATCCTTGAATCTCTACAGGGTCAAGGTGTCGATGAATAGGAAATTTTTCCCAAGATAAGACTTAGCGGACTATCTTAAGTGTTTCTCCCATTTTTAGAGGGAGGAACCTTACAGAGACCTACTTCACATAACGAGAACCAAGGAGCTACAATTGCATCCGATCTAGCTCTACCATGTAGTGGAGCTAGAATGCATCAATCTTGCTGTGTACCATGCAGATCAACAAAATCAATTAGTCTAAGAAGAGATCTACTTCACATGACAAGAACCAAGAAGCTAGAATTGCATTTGATCTAGCTCTACCACGTGGTAGAGCTGTATCCAACCTAGACCACGTCGTAGAGCTAGACTGCTTTGAGGTCTAGCTCTACCATGTGGTGGAGCTAGAATTGTATTTGAGGTCTAGCTCTACCGTGTGGTGGAGCTAGAATTGTATTTGAGGTCTAGCTCTACCGTGTGGTGGAGCTAGAATTGCATTTGAGGTCTAGCTCTACCATGTGGTAGAGCTATGCATTGATCTAGCTGTGTACCGTGCAAATCAACAAAACCAATTACTCCAAGAAGAGACCATGATGAAAACCAAGGAGATAAACAAGTGTGTTGAATGGCGCTGGGACCCAATTTTGATGCACTGGGAGAAGTGATTGCGATGCCCAAATCTGTGCACGGAGTGATGTGGACATAGAGCAACTTCCCTAGCATAAGTTCGTGTGGTCCGTTCTCTGATGGGGTCCCGGATCCTCAACTTCTAACTGTCCGAATCCGGGTTCTCGAAAAAGATGCACGAGCATGCCAAATGGCGAAAATTTCCAACCATGGCCCAAACGGCGACGAAGAGGCATGAAAATAGAATCATGAATGGACAAATGTGTGGCAACCAACCCGGATCTTTCTTGCTATGTTGAGATGCGATTCGGACTCATTTCGGATCCGAAACTCTGTTATGACGATTTTGCACTGTCTTCACCGGGACCCAACTTTGACGCGCTGGGAGAAGTGATTGCGATGCCCAAATCCGTGCACGGAGTGATGTGGACATAGAGCAACTTCCCTAGCACAAGTCCGTGTGGTCCGTTCTCTGATGGGGTCCCGGATCCTCAACTTCTAACTGTCCGAATCCGAGTTCTCAAAAAAGATGCACGAGCGTGTCAAATGGCGGAAGATTCCAACCGTGGCCCAAATGGCACCGAAGAGGCATGAAATTCGACTCATGCATGGACAAATGTGTGGCAACTAACCCGGATCTTTCTTGTTATGTTCAAATGCGATTCGGACTCATTTCGGATCCGAAACTCTGTTATGGCGATTTTGCACTATCTTCACCGGGACCCAACTTTGATGCGCTGGGAGAAGTGATTGCGATTCCCAAATCCATGCACGGAGTGATGTGGACATAGAGAAACTTCCCTAGCACAAGTCCGTGTTGTCCGTTCTCTCATGGGGTCCCAGATCCTCAACTTTTAACTGTCCCAATCTGGGTTCTCGAAAAAGATGCACGAGCGTGCCAAATGGCGATAATTTCCAACAGGGGCCCAAACGACGACGAAGAGGCATGAAATTCGAATCATGCATGGACAAATGTGTGGCAACCAACCCGGATCTTTTTTGTTGTATTCAGATGCGATTCGGACTCATTTTGGATCCGAAACTCTGTTATGGCAATTTTGCACTATCTTTACCGGGACCCAACTTTGACACGCTGGGAGAATTGATTGCGATGCCCAAATCCATGCACGGAGTGATGTGGACATAGAGTAACTTCCCTAACACAAGTCCGTGTGGTCCGTTCTCTGATGGGATCCCGGATCCTCAACTTCTAACTGTCTGAATCCAGATTCTCGAAAAAGATACTTTGACGCGCAGGAAGAACTGATTGCGATGCCCAAATCCATGCACGGAGTGATGTGGACATAGAGCAACTTCCCTAGAACAAGTCCGTGTCGTCCGTTCTCTTATGGGGTCCCAGATACTCAACTTTTAACTGTCAGAATTCGGGTTCTCGAAAAAGATGCACGAGCATGCCAAATGGCAAAAATTTCCAACAGGGGCCCAAACTGCGCCAAAGAGGCATGAAAATCGAATCATGGATGGACAAATGTGTGGCAAGTAACCCGGATATTTCAGGTTGTGTTCGATTTGGACTTATTTCAGATCCGAAACTCTGTTATGGCGATTTTGCACTATATTCACCGGGACCCAACTTTGACGACGTGCTGGGAGAAAGTATTGTGATTCCCAAATCCATGCACGGAGTGATGTGGACATAGAGCAACTTCCCTAGCACAAGTCCGTGTGGTCCGTTCTTTGATGGGGTCCCGGATCCTCAACTTCTAACTGTTCGAATCCGGTTCTCGAAAAAGATGAACGAGCGTGCCAAATGGCAAAAATTTTCAACCGTGGTCCAAACGGCGCCGAAGAGGCATGATTCATGAAATTCGAATCATGCATGGAAAAATGTGTGGCAAGAAACCTGGATCTACCTGTGTACCATGCAAATCAACAAAACCAATTAGTCTAAGAAGAGACCTACTTCACATGATGAGAACCAAGGAGCTACAATTGCATCCGATCTAGCTCTACCATGTGGTGGAGCTAGAATGCATCGATCTTGCTGTGTACCATGCAGATCAACAAAATCAATTACTCCAAGAAGAGATCTACTTCACATGACAAGAACCAAGAAGCTAGAATGGCATTTGATCTAGCTCTACCACGTGGTAGAGCTGTATCCAAACTAGGCCACGTCGTAGAGCTAGACTGCTTTGAGGTCTAGCTCTACCATGTGGTGGAGCTAGAATTGCATTTGAGGTCTAGCTCTACCATGTGGTAGATCTATGCATTGATCTAGCTGTGTACCATGCAAATCAACAAAACCAATTACTCCAAGAAGAGACCATGATGAGAACCAAGGAGATAAACAAGTGTGTTGAATGGCGCTGGGACCCAACTTTGATGCGCTGGGAGAAGTGATTTGCGATGCCCAAATCCGTGCACGGAGTGATGTGGACATAGAGCAACTTCCCTAGCACAAGTTCGTGTGGTCCGTTCTCTGATGGGGTCCCGAATCCTCAACTTCTAACTGTCCGAATCCGGGTTCTCGAAAAAGATGCACGAGTGTGCCAAATGGCAGGAATTTCCAACTGTGGCCCAAACGACGCCGAAGAGGCATGAAAATCGAATCATGCATGGACAAATGTGTGGCAAGCAACCCGGATCTTTCTTGTTGTGTTCAGATGTGATTCGAACTCATTTCGGACCACCCCAAACTCTGTTATGGCAATTTTGCACTATCTTTGCCGGGACCCAACTTTGACGCGCTGGGAGAACTGTTTGCGATGCCCAAATCCATGCACGGAGTGATTTGGACATAGAGCAACTTCCCTAGCACAAGTCCGTGTGGTCCGTTCTCTCATGGGTTTTCAAATCCTCAACTTCTAACTGTCCGAATCCGGGTTCTCGAAAAAGATGCACGAGCATGCCAAATGGCAAAAATTTCCAACCATGGCCCAAACGGCGCCGAAGAGGCATGAAAATGGAATCATGAATGCATGTGTGGCAACCAACCCGGATCTTTCTTGCTATGTTGAGATGCGATTCGGACTCATTTCGGATCCGAAACTCTGTTATGACGATTTTGCACTGTCTTCGCTGGGACCCAACTTTGACGCGCTGGGAGAAGTGATTGCGATGCCCAAATCCGTGCACGGAGTGATGTGGACATAGAGCAACTTCCCTAGCACAAGTCCGTGTGGTCCGTTCTCTGATGGGGTCCCGGATCCTCAACTTCTAACTGTGTGAATCCGGGTTCTCAAAAAAGATGCACGAGCGTGCCAAATGGCGAAAATTTCCAACCGTGGCCCAAATGGCACCGAAGAGGCATGAAATTCGACTCATGCATGGAAAAATGTGTGGCAACTGTACCAGATCTTTCTTGTTGTGTTCAGATGCGATTCGGACTCATTTCGGATCCAAAACTCTGTTATGGTGATTTTGCACTATCTTTGCCTGGGACCCAACTTTGACGCGCTAGGAGAACTGTTTGCGATGCCCAAATCCATGCACAGAGTGATGTGGACATAAAGCAACTTCCCTAGCACAAGTCTGTGTGGTCCGTTCTCTCATGGATTTCCAAATCCTCAACTTCTAACTGTCCAAATCCGGGTTCTCGAAAAAGATGCACGAGCGTGCCAAATGGCAAAAATTTCCAACCATGGCCCAAACGGCGCCGAAGCATGAAAATGGAATCATGAATGGACAAATGTGTGGCAACCAACCCGGATCTTTCTTGCTATGTTGAGATGCGATTCGGACTCATTTCGGATCCGAAACTCTGTTATGGCGTCTTCGCCGGGACCCAACTTTGACGCGCTGGGAGAACTGATTGCGATGCCCAAATCCATGTACGGAGTGATGTGGACATAGAGCAACTTCCCTAACACAAGTCCGTGTGGTCCGTTCTCTGATGGGGTCTCGGATCCTCAACTTCTAACTGTCTGAATCTGGATTCTCGAAAAAGATACTTTGACGCACAGGAAGAACTGATTGCGATGCCCAAATCCATGCACGGAGTTATGTGGACATAGAGCAACTTCCCTAGCAGCACAAGTCCGTGTGGTCCGTTCTCTGATGGGGTCCCAGATCCTCAAATTCTAACTGTTCGAATCCAGGTTCTCGAAAAAGATACACGAGCGTGGTAAATGGCAAAAATTTCCAACCATGGCCCAAACCGCGCCGAAGAGGCATGGCATGAAAATCGAATCATGGATGGACAAATGTGTGGCAAGCAACCCGGATCTTTCTGGTTGTGTTCAGATGTGATTCGGACTTATTTCAGATCCGAAACTCTGTTATGGCGATTTTGCACTATATTCACCGGGACCCAACTTTGACGCGCTGGGAGAAGTGATTGTGATTCCCAAATCTATGCACGGAGTGATGTGGACATAGAGCAACTTTCCTAGCACAAGTTCGTGTGGTCCGTTCTTTGATGGGGTCCCAGATCCTCAACTTCTAACTGTTCGAATCCGGGTTCTCGAAAAAGATGAACGAGCATGCCAAATGGCGAAGATTTTCAACCGTGGCCCAAACAACACCGAAGAGGCATGAAATTCGAATCATGCATGGAAAAATGTATGGCAAGAAACCTGGATCTACCTGTGTACCATGCAGATCAACAAAACCAATTAGTCTAAGAAGAGACCTACTTCACATGACGAGAACCAAGGAGCTACAATTGTATCCCATGTAGCTCTACCATGTGGTGGAGCTAGAATGCATCGATCTTGCTGTGTACCATGTAGATCAACAAAATCAATTACTCCAAGAAGAGATCTACTTCACATGACAAGAACCAAGAAGCTAGAATTGCATTTGATCTAGCTCTACCACGTGGTAGAGCTGTATCCAACCTAGACCACGTCATAGAGCTAGACTGCTTTGAGGTCTAGCTCTACCATGTGGTGGAGCTAGAATTGCATTTGAGGTCTAGCTCTACCATGTGGTAGAGCTATGCATTGATCTAGCTATGTACCATGCAAATCAACAAAACCAATTACTCCAAGAAGAGACCATGATGAGAACCAAGGAGATAAACAAGTGTGTTGAATGGCACTGGGACCCAACTTTGACGCGCTGGGAGAAGTGATTGCGATGCCCAAATCCGTGCACGGAGTGATGTGGACATAGAGCAACTTCCCTAGCACAAGTTCGTGTGGTCCGTTCTCTGATGGGGTCTCGGATCCTCAACTTCTAACTGTCCGAATCTGGGTTCTCGAAAAAGATGCACGAGTGTGCCAAATGGCAGAAATTTCCAACCGTGGCCCAAATAGCACCGAAGAGGCATGAAAATCGAATCATGCATGGAAAAATGTGTCACAACCAACCCGGATTTTTCTTGTTATGTTCAGATGCGATTCGGACTTATTTCGGATCCGAAACTCTGTTATAATGATTTCGCACTATCTTCGCCCAGGACCCAACTTTAACGCGCTAGGAGAACTGATTGCAATGCCCAAATCCGTGCACGGAGTGATGTGGACATAGAGCAACTTCCCTAGCACAAGTCCATGTGGTCCGTTCTCTTATGGGCTTCCAAATCCTCAACTTCTAACTGTCCGAATCCGGGTTCTCGAAAAAGATGCACGAGCGTGCCAAATGGCGAAAATTTCCAACCATGGCCCAAACGGTGCCGAAGAGGCATGAAAATGGAATCATGAATGGACAAATGTGTGGCAACCAACCCGGATCTTTCTTGCTATGTTGAGATGCGATTCGGACTCATTTCGGATCCAAAACTCTGTTATGACGATTTTGCACTGTCTTCACCGGGACCCAACTTTGACGCGCTGGGAGAAGTGATTGCGATGCCCAAATCCGTGCACGGAGTGATGTGGACATAGAGCAACTTCCCTAGCACAAGTTCGTGTGGTCCGTTCTCTGATGGGGTCCCGGATCCTCAACTTCTAACTGTCCTAATCCGGGTTCTCAAAAAAGATGCACGAGCGTGCCAAATGGCGAAAATTTCCAACCGTGGCCCAAATGGCGCCAAAGAGGCATGAAATTCGACTCATGCATGGACAAATGTGTGGCAACTAACCCGGATCTTTCTTGTTGTGTTCAGATGCGATTCGGACTCATTTCGGATCCGAAACTCTGTTATGGCGATTTTGCACTATCTTCTCTGGGACCCAACTTTGATGCGCTGGGAGAAGTGATTGCGATTCCCAAATCCATGCACGGAGTGATGTGGACATAGAGCAACTTCCCTAGCACAAGTCCGTGTCGTCCGTTCTCTCATGGGGTCCGAGATCCTCAACTTTTAACTGTCCGAATCCGGGTTCTCGAAGAAAAAGATGCACGAGCATGCCAAATGGTAAAAATTTCCAACAGGGGCCCAAACAGCACCGAAGAGGCATGAAATTCGAATCATGCATGGACAAATGTGTGGCAACCAACCCGGATCTTTCTTGTTGTGTTCAGATGCGATTCAGACTCATTTTGGATCCGAAACTCTGTTATGGCGATTTTGCACTATCTTGGCCGGGACCCAACTTTGACGCGCTTGATTGAGATGCCCAAATCCATGCACGGAGTGATGTGGACATAGAGCAACTTCCCTAACACAAGTCCATGTGGTCCGTTCTCTGATGGGGTCCCGGATCCTCAACTTCTAACTGTCTGAATCTGGATTCTCGAAAAAGATACTTTGACGCACAGGAAGAATTGATTGCGATGCCCAAATCCATGCACGGAGTGATGTGGGCATAGAGCAACTTCCCTAGCACAAGTCCGTGTGGTCCGTTCTCTGATGGGGTCCCAGATCCTCAACTTCTAACTGTCCGAATCCGGGTTCTCGAAAAAGATGTACGAGTGTGGTAAATGGCAAAAATTTCCAACCGTGGCCCAAACCGCGCCGAGAGGCATGAAAATCGAATCATGGATGAACAAATGTGTGGCAAGCAACCCGGATCTTTCTGGTTGTGTTCAGATGCGATTCGGACTTATTTCAGATCCGAAACTCTATTATGGCGATTTTGCACTATATTCACCGGGACCCAACTTTGACGCGCTGGGAGAAGTGATTGTGATTCCCAAATCCATGCACGGAGTGATGTGGACATAGAGCAACTTCCCTAGCACAAGTCCGTGTGGTCCGTTCTTTGATGGGGTCCCGGATCCTCAACTTCTAACTGTTCGAATCCGGGTTCTCGAAAAAGATGAACGAGCGTGCCAAATGGTGAAAATTTTCAACCGTGGCCCAAACGGCGCCGAAGAGGCATGAAATTCGAATCATGCATGGAAAAATGTGTGGTAAGAAAACTGGATCTACCTGTGTACCATGCAGATCAACAAAACCAATTAGTCTAAGAAGAGACCTACTTCACATGACGAGAACCAAGGAGCTATAATTGCATCCGATCTAGCTCTACCATGTGGTGGAGCTAAAATGCATCGATCTTGCTGTGTACCATGCAGATCAACAAAATCAATTACTCCAAGAAGAGATCTACTTCCCATGACAAGAACCAAGAAGCTAGAATGGCATTTGATCTAGCTCTACCACGTGGTAGAGCTGTATCCAACCTAGACCACGTCATAGAGCTAGACTGCTTTGAGGTCTAGCTCTACCATGTGGTGGAGCTAGAATTGCATTTGAGGTCTAGCTCTACCATGTGGTAGAGCTATGCATTGATCTAGCTGTGTACCATGCAAATCAACAAAACCAATTACTCCAAGAAGAGACCATGATGAGAACCAAGGAGATAAACAAGTGTGTTGAATGGCGCTGGGACCCAACTTTGACGCACTGGGAGAAGTGATTGTGATGCCCAAATCCGTGCACGGAGTGATGTGGACATAGAGCAACTTCCCTAGCACAAGTTCGTGTGGTCCGTTCTCTGATGGGGTCCCGGATCCTCAACTTCTAACTGTCCGAATCCGGGTTCTCGAAAAAGATGCACGAGTGTGCCAAATGGCGGAAATTTCCAACCGTGGCCCAAACGGCGCCGAAGAGGCATGAAAATCGAATCATGTATGGACAAATGTGTCGCAACCAACCCGGATCTTTCTTGTTATGTTCAAATGTGATTCGGACTTATTTCGGATCCGAAACTCTGTTATAATGATTTCACACTATCTTCGCCAGGACCCAACTTTAACGCGCTGGGAGAACTGATTGTAATGCCCAAATCCGTGCACGGAGTGATGTGGATATAGAGCAACTTTCCTAGCACAAGTCCGTGTGGTCCGTTCTCTCATGGGGTCCCAGATCCATTATGCATCTTTCTATGCATAGACATTAATTTTAATAATTAATATCAGTGATATCCATGCATATTCATAGGTGAATATGTACATGGAGTAAATTAAAATATTTTTTTAGAATGCACAAACAGGGGGAATTACACTTTTGGAATAACATAAAAACAAACTTTCTTTTGCACAAAATTATGAAAATTTTTGCCATAACCTCCTTTGTATGGCTGACCATTTCTCATTTTTATCATTCTAATTCTAACTTAAATTAACCCCAATTAGATGTATAGTACTCCAATCTACACAATTTTTAATTTCCAAGAGAATAAACAAAAAGAAAAGTTTAATTAATCTTTTTGTTAATCATTCTATGATAAAGAAAAGCTGGAATGTAAAGAAGAGAAGGAGGTGGCCTTTTCATCAAGGCATAGCATTAGAATTTACTTTAATCAACTATAAAACAAGAAAATCAAGAAAACCATAGATTTAAAATTAAAAAGTAAGAAAAATTTAGCTTACATGGAGTTGTAAGCTTTCCTTTGTCTTGAGGGATTGAGGGTTCTCCTCTTGTTTTAAGCAAGAGTGGCCACCAATTACTTTGGTCCGAATCTGGGTTCTCGAAAAAGATGCATGAGCGTGCCAAATGGCAGAAATTTCCAATAGGGGCCCAAATGGCGTCGAAGAGGCATGAAAATCGAATCATGCATGGAAAAATGTATAGCAAGCAACCCGGATCTTTCTTGTTGTGTTCAGATGTGATTCGGACTCATTTCGGATCCAAAACTCTGTTATGGCGATTTTGCACTATCTTTGCTGGGACCCAAATTTGACGCGCTTGGAGAACTGATTGCGATGCCCAAATCCATGCACAGAGTGATGTGGACATAGAGCAACTTCCCTAGCACAAGTCCGTGTGGTCCGTTCTCTGATGGGGTCCCGAATCCTCAACTTCTAACTGTCCGAATCCGGGTTCTCGATGAGAAAAAGATACGCGAGCATGCCAAATGGCAAAAATTTCCAACCGTGGCCCAAACGGCACCTAAGAGGCATGAAATTCGAATCATGCGCGGGGACAAATGTGTGGCAAGCAACCCGAATCTTTCTTGTTGTGTTCAGATGCGATTCGGACTCATTTCGGACCCGAAATCTGAACACAACAAGAAAGATCCGGGTTGCTTGCCACACATTTGTCCATGCATGATTCGATTTTCATGCCTCTTCGGCGCCGTTTGGGCCCCTGTTGGAAATTTCCGCCATTTGGCACGCTCATGCATCTTTTTCGCGAGAACCTGGATTCGGACCAAAGTAATTAGTGGCCACTCTTGCTTAAAACAAGAGTAGAACCCTCAATCCCTCAAGACAAACGAAAGCTTACAACTCCATGTAAGCTAAATTTTTCTTTGTGAATGTGTATGTGGAATAATGAATGCGAATATGTATGTGAATGTGTATGTGGAATAATGAATGCGAATATGTATGTGAATGAATGAATGATATAAGATGTGAATGAATGAGATGTAATGAGAAATGGATATGATGAGACGTAATGTAATTTAAGAAAGTTAGGAATGGATGTATGTGAAGTGAATGAATCTGATGTGATGGGATGGAAAATGATGTATTTGGTTAAGAATGGATACGCATATGATTTTGATTGTGGATAAGTAATATGGATTGAAGTGGAACAATGTGGAAAGACGAGAATTCAATATAGAAACTGTATTTGTGACCTGTTTATAAATGACTGTTTTATGTAATGAATGCTGGGGAAGCATTTTGACCGTCTTGTGATTAAGGTCATGGAGACCTAACTAATAAAGTTGCAACTGCTGACGGTGTGTCATTGGAGGACGTGGTCTTGACCAGCCTTGGTTCGATTTAAATGGTGAGCTTCCGGTACGGTGGATGAGGGATCAAGGAAGCGGCCTATGAGTGAAGCGCTAGGTGACATGCGAAGGATCCTAGAGAGTGCTGACCATACGGTGCTCGGGCTCTGGATCGTCGAAGATACCCACACGTGCGTCGTGGAAGATATTGGAATAAGGAGTAAGAGTTATTTTTTGAAACCGGGCATGGATCTGGTTGATTGACCTTGCTGGTCCTCAACGGATGAGTCCATGGCTCTTTTATATGGATCTGTTGGTTGATCTTGCTGATCTTCCACGGAGATTCCATTTTGTTATGTGAATATATTGCCGGCTACTATGAGCTAGGAACTATCGAAAAGGCCCCTGAGTGAATAGGTGGTGAGCGTTCTGGTTTTTTACCAATGATGCCATAAGTACACCGATGAATGAATGATTAGAAATATGGATTCAACCAGTGATTTTGAGGATAGTGATCAATGACATAATGGTCATTAAAGAATTATTTTAAAGTTAGCTGATGCTGAGAAAAAGGCAATTTCATATCAGGTGCGTAAGTGGTGTGACTAGTTTTATGTTACATGAACTTCCGGCTAGGGGGCCTGGGAACTCTTTTCCTTGGTACCCGGGACAAAACCTAACCAAATTCTAATTGGATCCCATCACTAGAGTGGTTGGGCGGTTGGCTAACCCATGGGACTGGATGGGGTTAGGCTAGACTGATGGATCCGTAAATCGAGACTCAATTTTTGTTTAGTTCGATAGAGGAATTAAATCCCGGACAAAAATTGTTCTATGGAAAAAGGATCAACAGCTGTGCCTCTCGATGAGGAAAAAAGCGTTGGTCTCTATGATCCAAGTGCAATCTGTCCCTTGAATCTGACTATGGAACTTACGAGTTCGGTCAGATCAGTTCAGTTAAGTAAGGCTTTTAACTACGTTCGGGAAAAGCTATCCTGGTGGAGTCACCCGTGCTTTCTGGGCAAGAGAAGTTTTTCCAAGTTCGGTTTAGAAGAATCAAAAAATTAGTCACTTGTCCGGATATCGTGGGCAAGGCCCCGAGTGTGGGACCTTGCCCCATGCAAGATGTGCTACTTCCGCTGCTAGTACCCCGAATCCGTTGCGCGGTGGGGACAGGGATCTCACAAGGAAGAAGAAAGATTGTGTGAACTCATTGTTGCCACCTCTTGTGTTTATCTTTATTCAAGTTTTTAGGTACAAATACAATATCCACCAACCTTTGTTGCTTTGTTGATTTTCAACAAATAGAAAATGTGTTGTGTGTTTTCAAGGGAATTGGAATGGCTTTTCAACTATTTTTCATAGCTTACATACATTTAAAAGTAGTAGCATTACTTGTTTGACTGCGTTTCACAGTTTGATTGCTTTTCACAGCTTCAATGCATTTCAAAACAGTAGCACTGTATATTGCATGTCCTGCACACTATATTATATGAATGGCTTACTATTTATATTGATTACAAAGTAGTAGACTTATCATAGTCTTGGGGGTGCACTACTAAGAAACCCTTTGCATCACGTGCATTCAAGGGGTATTTAAAAAACCGCTTATGATTTTTTCATGAATAAAAGGACCCCTTTTTCTTTAAGGACTTACGGGTTTTTTTTTAATCGATTAAAAAAACCCCTTCTCCATAAATTTATCATAAAATTATAAATTAAAAAACCCCTTCATTTGAACTCACATGGTATACTCATATATTTTTAAGTGAACCCCCCGAGATCCTAGTTAGGTTTTCCTCTCTCCACGATGAGCCTTGATTTGTTTTAATCATAGATTACAATGATATTTGTTTTGATGATAGGTTACAAAAGGCTTGTTCAATGAAGACTATGGCATACAACCAAGCTCCTAAGTCTCCTAATAATTTAGGTGGATAGCATGCGGCTAAGTCATATTCCCCTTGATCACATTTTAGTGAGAAATGTGTTGTCTTATTCCCTTCAATTGAATTCTAGTGGGAAAGGTGTTTATTCCAAGTTGATTACATTGTAAATATGGTTTGAAATATCTTGTTGCATGTATGGATTCTACTTAATGTTTGGCTTGTCTTGTAGGGCACTGTGCTAAACAATTAATGAATATAATCAAAGGGAATCCAGGAGCATTGTAGATTAAGATGGACCACTGGAGAAGTAAGAATGGCTCATGCAATGCGTAGAACTCCAACTCAACCCTATTATGTAAAGCAAATGGCTAGTAAAATGAATGCTAAAGAATGTGGGCACTTATCGTCGCTGTCTCAAAAAGAGACTCATGGACATGGGTGCTCGTCGTTCAAAGATTTTGTCAAGTGAATATGCAGACACCCTTCTATGGAGTATGTTGGGTTGCTATAGAAGCCATGGATTCTTGATCCAAGGCAAAAGTGGATGCAAAGAAGGGTTTACTAGCAAAAACAAAAGTAACATTAGATGAAAAGAAAGAGAAGATGCTTCTTACCACAAGTTCCTCCGATGTTGCATTCCATTGACTAAGCAATTAGAAAGTACCACGCACAATGATTAGAAGATTGGAAGCACAGCCTTGTGCCTTGTGAAGAGAAAGTAATCAAACTTGAAGTTGAAGCCAGTACATGTACCGATCTTCTTTGCAAGTATGGAGTGGAGGCACCGCAACATTATTCGCAGTCACAGTGTACAGCAAAATCACGGTGTATGAGCGACATGATTGTAAAAAGTGATCTCAATCACCATTATAAAAAGTGATCTCATGTATATAAATGATTTATGAAAAGGGACAATCCCATTATCACAATTGAGTTTTGCCTTCTTTCTCTCTCACACTCTCTTGTGGCTATGGTGGTAGGCTTGTGTTTATGAATGCATGATTGCTTGATTGTGGGTGTGTGCATGTAGGTTATGATTCTTGTCTTGCTCTCTCTTCTCCCTCTCCTTGTCTTCTTCTTGATCACTCTTGCACACACAAAGGCATTGAGTAGAGGTAGAGCTTTCCATAGGTCCCTTCCTCTTTGCTCTCTACCTAGCTTTCTCTACCTAGCTTGTGAAAGCTCCATTGGGTGACACAAGTGGGGGTGGAGTGAGCCCCTAGTGGCCTCACATCAAGGAGTTAACCCTCATTAGGCTTGGCTATTGCTAGTCTCCGAACCAACCCTTGCATGATCTTCCTTCTCTCTTCTTCTCTCCCTCTCTTGTGCAAGGTAGCAAGTTTATTTGGTTAACATCTTTGGCATTGTCGGGATAGGTATTTACCTAAGGGTCCTTTACACTCTATCACTAGCTAAAGTCATTGCATAGCTCGGTTGGAATGCAAATCCATCGGTAGTTGTATTTTTGGTATGTTTGTTTATTTGTTAGTTTTATCTTGTCTTCTTACAGAATGGAGTCTAATGGAGCATGAGGAGCTTGAGAGTCTTCATCAGAAGCGGGAGACACAAGTAAGTCATGCCTAATTTTGCTTTTAAAGTTCATGAATCTTATCTTTCTTCAACATTTGTTCAAACTTGCATAAGTAGCTTAATCCCTTATTTAGTCTTAGGTAAATAGGGTTAGTTAAGCATTCTAGGTACCATTGGGTAGCTTGAGGTTAGCTCAAGCCACTCATTAAAAAAAAACATCAAGAAAAAACCCAAAATATCAGGAGGAGGATTCAGGAGGAGGATTGGCACATTTTTTGGCTCTGTCTATCTTTTGAGAAGAGTACGACCATATGCTTTAGAGCCACGACCGTTCCTTCCTTAGCCATGGCTATTCCTTCCTTCTAGGCAAATCTTTCCAAATCTGCTCCATAAATATGAGCAGTGTGCATTCAAGGAGAATAAATTGCATTTATAATTTCTAAAGTGTGCGCCCGTGGGGCAAACTTACCATGCCCATACCATTCACTTGCCACACCTGTACCTTATCCATTAAAAAGCACACACCCGTTTCTTCTGGAAGCCATGCCTGTGTCTTCAGGAAGTGTACGCTTGTGCCATCTGTTCTCTAAGAAAAATATGCCCACTCCTTGGGATTGGAGACCCACACTTAGAGATATTCAACCAAATCCGTGAACCCTTTGGCCACGTGGAAGATCAAGTTAAGGTGAGTGCCTTGGCCTCACCCTAGAGACGGTAAAGCAGGCCAATGGTTTAGGTCCTTGAAAGTTGAGGACAAAGCCACCTTCAAAGCCTTGAAAGAGGACTTCAAGGTTGGATATTCTTGCTAGGGTACCAGAGGGAGTCTGGTGGAGCAGCCGCACAACGTTAGACAAAGGGATGGCAAAACCATCCGAAACTATGTCAACAGAGTCAGATATCTCTACTTTCGCTGTAGTGCCAAAGACAAGTTCTCTGATGAAAGATTAATAGGGAGATTTTTGGAAGGCCTAGATGATGTACCCTTACAAAAATCATTGTATGCCTTGGCCCATACCTCCTTCGAGGAATGCTATAGGAGTGTTATGGACTTTGAGGACAACTTCAAGGGAACACGTTCTTGAGAACTTCATGAGGGTACATCAGAAGCCTCATTCAAGGACTACTAGCACAAAATCTCACAAAAAGAGCAAAGAGTCCACATCTAGATAGAAAGTCAAGTAGTTGGCCACTGCATTAATGTAGCAAATGACCCAACATTGGAGAACTGGCCAAGGACGGGATCGGGTCGGCCAACCCCCTCTCTATCCAAAGAGGGAGCTTGTATGGTGTCCGATTTGTCGAGAAAACCATACCAGCATGGAGTGTCCACATTTGCAACCCCGTCCCACCCTCTATTGCACATATTTCCAAAGATGGTAAAATCATGAAGTCACGAATTGTTATCAGTAAAGGGTTGCTCAAGCCCTTTCTCTACCTCAAGCCTTGCCTGTAAACCCAAGGCAACCAATGGCTTTGGCAGCACCAGCTCTCACAATGCACCTCAACGATGCCAAGAAGTGGCCCAAAGAGGGATTTTAAGGGTACACCCAAAATGCCCTTACCACCCCTGGTTCTCCCACCTCAATCCCCATTGCCACCACGAATAACACATGTTCGTCAGCTAACCCTGACAGAAATCTTTGAAAAAGGAGATGAGGGAAAAATTTCCAAAGGTCCTACAAGCCCCTTGAGCCAACTAGTCCACCCTCAGTCACAAGTAGTTATTAAAAGTGGCACGGAAGATGGCACGACAACACATGCTTCAACCTATTTGTCTCAAAAGAGGAAGATATTTTACTTTGTAAAGAGAATCTGGGGGAGAGAGAGAGATTGAGTTCCTTGCAAGCAAAAACACACACACAAAAGAGCGCAAGACACAAGAGAGAGATGGGTGGCTGAATTTTCTTCTATCTTCTTCTCTTATCTACAACCATATAACTAAAAGATAAGAGTACATATATAAAGGGAAAATACTCTCCTACATCATACAAAGTGGTTGGTCTATAATGTGAACCTGACTATATGAGCACTATAACTATGCCATAACTCTAGTACTCTAAAGTGGCTGTCACACAGCCTGTCAACCCACTGGTGGCATATCAACCATAATCTGACCAACTATGCCAATGGCATAAGTGCAGAAGCTGTCACCCAAGAAAGTTATCATTGTCCGACGACGTAGCACTAGTTGAGCTTGATATCTCAACACTCCCCCTCGAGCTCAACTCCAGACATTGCACTTCAAGTAAGCTCTTAAACCTGTGGAACTTCTTTGTGCACAATGCCTTCGCGTGAAGGTGTTAGTAGCCACTTGATCCTCTGTGCTGACATATAACAGATCTACATCACCTGCTAGAACCTTCTCCCTCAAAAAGTGATAGTGCACCTTCATGTGCTTCATTCTAGCATGGTATACATGGCTACTAGCCAACTATATGCTACTCATGTTGTCACCAATAAATGAGAACCGCCCTATCCAACCACGGGCTCACCCAAATCACCAAGTAGCTACAACAACACTCCCAAATGAGAACATAAAACCACTAGTAGATCTCCTATCTACAACACTACCAGGCCAATCAACATCTGTGTACCCATGTAGATGTATCTCTATACCAGCCTCATAGAAAAGTCTATAATCAAGTGTGGACTTTATGTACGTGAGAATTTATCTAGCCACATCCAAGTGTGGCTTCCTAGGGGCTTGCATAAACTGACTCACAAGTCCAACATAATAACCTCAATTCTGGCCTAGTAATGGTCATGTAGATCAAGCTACCCGCTATGCGCCTGTATGTAGTGGGGTCCTCCAAAAGCTCACCTGAATCTGCGGAAAGCTCGTTCTACTCCAATGGCAAAAAAATAGACTTGCAGCTTGTCATACCATACTTGGCCAACATGTTCAAGCCATATTACCTCTACAACAATAAAAAAATGACATGAGGTGATCTCACCGCCTCTATGCATATTGTAGCAGCTCACCCAAATCCTTCATCTCAAACTTTTTCTTCAAAAGCCTCCTGACATCATGTATGTCAACATCACTATCACAATGATAATCAAGTCATCCACATAGATGACTAATAGCATATGATGTATGGTACGTTGATTCAGGTGCTTCGAACCACATGACAAGTCATGGGGAGTGGTTCAAGGAGATGAAAAACCTTGAAAGACCAGGTTTTGTGGAAACAGGGGATGACACTACTCATCCAATTTCCCATGTTGGAGATGTGCCATTGTCTATGCAGGATGGCAAAGTGAAGTACCTTGTAGATGTACTTCATGTTTCGAACATAACAAAGAATCTGGTTTCAGTTGGCCAGATGATTGAGCAGGGTTTGCAGGTTTGGTTTAACCCTGATGGTTGTTATGTTGAAGACTTTAAAGACAAGTGCAGGTTGGTTGCAAAAGACAACAGAGTGGGTAGAACGTTTACATTGAATGTAAACATGCCTGAAGTGAGTGCTGCGATGTTTGCAAATGGTTTAGGAATTGTTGCAAACACAGACATTTGGCATAAAAGAATTGGACATGTGAATGTGCAGAGAATGAAGTCTATGCAGACTAAAGGAATTGTGATAGGGCTGCCAAATTTTAAAGTTGAAGGTATATAGAAAATATGTGAAGCATGCCAATTTGGAAAGCAAACAAAGCATGTATTTCCACGTGACAAAAATTTGAGCAGAAATGCACTAGATGTTATGCATTTAGATGTATGGGGTCCTACGAAGACCATGTCTATGGGAGGCTACAGGTATTATGTGACATTTATTGATGACCACACAAGGAAAGTGTGGGTATACTTCATGAAGGAGAAGGGTGAGGTGTTCACTCATTTTTAGAATTTCAGAGTTATGGTTGAAAAGCAAACAGGGAAATATGTAAAGTGCCTAAGGTGAGATGGAGGGGGAGAGTACTTCTCCAATGAGTTCTTTGAATTTTCGAAGAAGAATGGTATTCGGAAGACAGTTAACATGCAGATACACTCTGCAGCAAAATGGAGTTGCTGAGCGAAAAAACAGGCACATTGCTGAGATTGTGCAAGCATTGATGGGAGAGAAGAATATGCCGCATATCTATTGGGCTGAGGCTGCTTCTATAGCAGTTTACATCATGAACAGGACTCCAACTGCAGCCATACATGATGTAACTCTAGAGGAGAGGTTTACTCGCAAAAAACCCGATTCATCTCATCTGAAAGTCTTTGGATGCATTGCATATGTGCATGTGCCAGATGAGCTGAGAACAAAGCTGGATCTAAAAGCTGAAAAGTGTGTGTTTATTGGGTATTCCCTCAAACAAAAGGGATACAGGTGTTATAACCTTGCTACACGTGAGTTGAGGGTAAGCAGGGATGTTGTTTTTGATGAGATGTGCAGTTGGTATGCTACTGAAAAAGAAGCTGTTGGGGCTGATGTGAGTGGAAATGCACAGAATGCAAGTCAGCAAATCACAGTCTTTGAGTGGACCAGGAGAGTCCTCATCTAGTGGTTCGATAGACCATGGAGTGGCAGGCTGCATCATAATACCAGTCCTGCAAATGTGATTAGTACATCACATAAAGGTAAAGAGAAAGTGGCTGAGCCCCTTAGTATGCATGACATTTTTGCAGGGCATTCTCATATTGATGGAGAGTCTAGTAGCTCAGAGATGAGCCTTGATGAGGATCTTGGGATACCAGCTATGAGAACACCTGGTGTAAAGAAGGCTATGGAAGCCATGAATGCAAAGCTATGAAGATCTGGGAGAGTGAAGAATCCTATGCAGAGGTTTACCTATGATGGTTATGTGGCACATCACTATGCATACATGGCAAAAGTTGTACAGGTTGTAGAGCCCACATGCATTGATGAGGCTGTTGGAAATGTGTGTTGGGAGAAAGCTATGGTTGAGGATATGGATGCACTATATGGAAATGAGACTTGGGATTTAGTGCAATTGCCTGAAGGCAAGAAAGCCATTGTTTGGATGCAAGTGGGTGTACAAAGTAGAACATAAGAGTGATGGAAGCATAAGCAGGTACAAGGCTAAATTGGTAGCCAAAGGATACGCATGGACATATGGCATTGATTATGAGGAAACTTTCAGCCTAGTTGCCAAGATGGCAATAGTGAGAGTTGTGATAGCCGTGATTGCATCAAAGTAATGGTCTTTACATAAGATGGATGTAAAGAATGCATTTTTGCATGGGGATTCGCAGGAAGAGGTGTATATGTTGCAGTCACCTGGTCATGAGGATGTGAGTCACCCCGAGCATGTTTGCAAGTTGAAGAAAGCCTTGTATGGCTTAAAACAAGCACCAAGAGCATGGTCTGACAAGATTTCTGAATATTTTGTCACTATTGGCTTTCATGTAGCCAATGTAGATTTCTCGATGTATGTGAGACATAGTGATAGAGGGGTTGTGCTTGTTGTCATCTATGTAGATGACCTGATCATTACGGGGGACCATGATGCAGAGATCTTTGATTTCTCGCTGTATGTGAGACATAGTGATAGAGGGGTTGTGCTTGTTGTCATCTATGTAGATGACCTGATCATTACGGGGGACCGTGATGCAGAGATCTTTGATGTAAAGATCTTGCTTAGATAGAAGTTTGAGATAAAGGATCTGGGGGAGCTCAGATATTTCTTGGGCATTGAGGTGATTAGGTCACCACATGGTATTGGATTACTGCAGAGACAGTATGTACTGTCCAAGTATGGTATGACAGGCTATAAGCCTATCTCAGTGCCATTGGATCAGAATGGCAAGTTGAGTGCAGATTCAAGAGAAATTTGGGAGGATCCTACTATGTATAGGCACATAGTAGGAAGCTTGATCTACATGACGATCACCAGCAGAGCAGCAAGGTGCCAGATTTGAGCCATGTTGTTGGGTTGGTGAGTCAGTTTATGCAGGCTCCTTGAAAGCCACATTTGGATGCATTGAGACGCATACTAAGGTATGTGAGGTCTACTTTGCATTGTGAACTATTTTATGAAACTGGGACAGAGATATATGTACATGGGTACAGATGATGCTGATTGGGCTGGTAGTATCTCATATAGAAGATCTACTAGTGGCTTCATGTTTTCTTTGGGGAGTGCTGTTGTGACTTGGATTAGCAAGAAGCAGCCTACGGTTGGTCTATCCACCAGCACTATAGAGGCCGAGTACAGAGGTGCTGCTATGGCAGCATGTGAGGTAGCTTGGTTGAAAAAGCTACTTGCACATTTGGTCTATCAGTGGGGATAGACAAGTTGTCATTTTCTGTGACAACATTAGCTTGGTTGAAAAAGCTACTTGCACATTTGGTCTATCAGTGGATAGACAAGTTGTCATTTTCTGTGACAACATTAGTAGTATACAGTTGGCCAGGAACCGAGTTTTTCATGCTTGCACGAAGCATATAGAGGTCCACTACCATTTTGTCAGAGAGAAGGTGTTGGGAGGAGACGTTGACCTTGTTTATGTCAGCACCACACAGGATCAGGTCACTGACATCTTCACCAAAGCATTGGGTACAGAGAAGCTCTGCAGATTCAGGGCTTCGCTTGGTGTACATGAGATGGAGTTGAGCTCGAGGGGGAGTGTTGGGAGATAGGCCCCACACTCACACCAGTTTGGTGAGATCATGGGTGATATGCTGCCAGTGGGATGACAGGCTGTGTGAGAGCCATTCTAGAGATTGGCATAGTTATAGTGCCAGCTCATTTAGTTGGGTTCACACTATAGAGAAACCTAGTAAGTATTTGGTTGAGTACCTTTTCATATGGTGTACTCTTATCTTTGTATATGGTGTGTTGAGTGTTGTGTGAAGAAGAAGAAGATTTTGAGCCTCTCACCTTGTGTGTTCTCTTTTAGGATTTTGTGAGTGTGTGTGTGCTTGCAAGAGCTCAAGCTCTCTTCTCCCCTTCATCTTTTCAAAACGCTCTCCAAAGTCTAACTTTCCTCAATGCGCCAACCTTAGCTTTGCCCAGGTGGATCTCAAAACCTCTACTACAAGCCCAACAATTCTATGAGAAAAATCACCACATTTGGATCCCCAAATCACCATGACCCCAACTCCTAACTCATGTCACTCCGCCATCAACCACCCTTCAATGGAAATCAAAAGTGGCCTCCACCACAAAGACTGCCCAAGAGAAAGGGAAGAAAAAGCTTTACAAGGACACTCTGACCCCCTCTCATCTGTGTCGACATCCCTTACCAATGATATACCCTCGCGACGTCGGCTACTCCTCCACCCGTTAATCAAGCTACCTTGCAGTACTCCCAAGCAATCATCAACCTCTCCAGTTTCAAGAACTCCCTCATCATGAGCCTCTCTGAACCCCCAAACGAATTGGAACCTTCCCCCTCGCCATCACCTAATTGGAACCGACTCCTTAGTTTGGTGAATTGGGGACACGGTTAGTACAAAACTGGCATGGGATGCTGGTAGCATAGTTGTTAGCTATAGGCTAGCCCGAGCCATGGGCTAGCACCACAGCAAGCAGCTGGACAGCCGCATGTTGGCACCATCATGAGGGCATGCCTACTTTATTGTAGGAATGAACTAGAGGAGAATGACATTGGAAGATTATGCTACAGAGTTCTAAAAACTTATCCGCACAGCAGGTTAGATGCAATTGATCACTTCTAAAAACTTATCCAGAGGTTAGATGCAATTGATCAGCCTATGGAGGAAATTATTAATTATTATTTTATGAAGGGCCTCAACAAGCAACTCAAACGCTTCGTTGCTTGGGGTGCCAACATGACTACCCTCACCATGGAGCAGCTTGTAGACTAAACTCTCAGAGCAACGGGTGTTGGTAGGCACCCTGGCAAAAGCAAAGAAAAGTCCAAGAGTAAAAGAAAGTCCAAGAAATCCTCATCTAGATTTTTGGACAAAGAGGATGATTCTAATGATTCCAAAGCTAGTGAGGAATTGGAGGAGAGGAGGAAGATCACAACTCTAGGTCCAAGAGTAAGAAAGCAAGGAAGGCAGGCAAGAAACTGTGGCTGCAACAACGAGAGCTCACTTGGCCAGTAAAGGTGTGAAGCCCACTCCTACCGCCCGGTCAAAAATTTGGTGTGTGAAGTGTCGCAATTATGGACATGGAACTGATGAATGCTGCTTGAATGAACTCTAGTGCGCCATCTGTAGGACCGTCACACATACAACTGAATCTTGCCACTACAATGGTAAGAGAGCCCCTCTGCAACCAGTACCCCAACCTCTCGTGGTGGCTGCAGTTCACCAACCCACCCTACCAATGGCTATGCCTAACAATTACCACAAACCCCAATTATGCCCACGTAAACACTTTCCACCCAGGGAAGTGGCTGGTGTCCCAAGGCATGTCCTCACATGCTTCTATTACCATGCCCAAGGCCACCATAAATCAAAGTGTAAAATATGGAGAAAGCACAAAGCAGAAATAAAGGGAGCCCAGGCTTCCGCGAGGCTTCTGCACCCGGTCAACCCACAATAAACACGGTGTAAATCTAAGCTCTAGATGAGCAAGAAGTACGTCGGCCGAATCATCAGCCATGGCGGTGACTAGATCCATGCAACCCAAGACTCCGGAGAGCGACGCAAGAACGAACCTTAGATAAGAAGGGGAAGCAGAAAGGGGTCACCTAGCAAGAACAACACAAAGTCGGGATGGAAGTATCTACTTGGGTGGAAGAGCAACAGGCTGAAGAGGCGATGTCAAAAAAGCACTCGGAAAAGTAGAGGCCAATCTGTCAGCTATTGGAATCTCAACTCGGTTTTCCGGAGATGAGCCCGGAAGAAGAAGATAAAGTGTCTTCACAAGTCAAAATGCAATGGCCGATGAAAGGTGCAAAGACACCAGGGCCGGAAGAATGTGCGGAAGCACAGAAGCGGATGGATTATCCAAGAAAGCTCACAGAAGCGGAAGCACAGAAGCGGATGGATTATCCAAGAAAGCTCACAGAAGCAGAACACCAGCCATATGATCTATGGGAAGATCTGAAGTCGCAGGCAATACACATGTCAATGGAGCAGTTACTGTGACATTGGTGCCGAGTTTCAGGGAGTAGTTGATAGGTCACTTGAAACCTCACAGAGAGAAAATGCCACCCTTGCAGCTGCACTAGAAGCCTTGAATATTGAGAAGGCAGATACCCCAAAGGAATCCCCCATTTATGATGAAGCCATCCCAATGATCGAGGTCAAGTTGGCGGAGTGGATATAACAGAAGTTTTGTTGGATGGTGGTTCTAGAGTCAATATCCTATCAGATGCAACATGCCGCATGCTCGGGTTGAGCAGATGGGAACTCACACCATTTGCTATCAAAATGGCAGATCAACAGGTGGTGAGTGCAGCCACTTGGATTAATCTGCAAGCTCACATTGGAGGTATCTTGATAAAATTTCCAGATAACAATTGTGGTGCTCTAGATGGAGGATATCAAGGGCACTTATCCAATGTTGCTCTAGATGGAGGATATCAAGGGCGCTTATCCAATGTTGCTCAGCAAACCCTGGCTCTGCCAAGCACGGATCATGAAAGATTGGGATGCGGATATTATTACTATCCGGCATGGAAAGAATAAAATAAAGATCTCTATCACCAGTAGGCAAAAAGTGGAGAAACCAACCCGGACGGAAATAGCCAAAGGATTCAACATGCTGGAAGGACTAGACCTCAATAATGAGGAGGAGTATCTCCAGCAGAATGCTAATTTGATAAGCCTGTTTGAGGTTGATGTAGTCTGGATAATGGATAGATATCGACCAAGCAGTCCACATAAGGATAAGGTTCCCAAGGATCAGTTTGCTCCACTGTGACAGGGAAGGACACAATCCGGATAAAGTAGAAGATTTTTATGAGGCTCTAGCTGAGGAAGGCACTAGTCCAAGCCTACAGCAACTCATTATAACAGAAAAGGCTTTTGACGAAGATCTCAAACACTCCAAGAGGGTCAAAGAGAATGAATTGATGGAAATGAATCTCGGAACTCATAATGACTCCAAGATGGTTCGGGTCAGTGTGCCAAGCTAGACAGTGAGTTCCAAGAGGAAGTCCGGGTGTTGCTCACTTCCTTCAAAGATGTGTGTTTGCATGGAGCTACAACAAGATCAAAGGGATTGATCCCAACTTCTACCAACACCGAATCAATCTAAAGGAAGATGCCATCCCCATCTGGCGCAACAAAGATACTGGATGAACCCGAACTATGCCGAAAGGGTGAAGGAAGAAATAGATAAGCTTCTACAAGTCAGATTCATATATCCAATCAATCGGGCAACATGGTTGTCCCCAATCGTGATTGTGCCCAAGAAAAACCAAAAGTTGAGGGTTTGTATAGATTACCGCCGAAAGCTGAAAATACCGCAGAAAGGCAAGTTTTCTGATGAGAGACTAATTGGGAGATTTTTGGAAGGACTTGAAGATATCCCCCTGCGCATAACTCCTTATTCGCTTTGGGTCACACCTCTTTTGAACAATGTTGCAAGAGTGCTCTAAAGTTTGACGATAACTTCAAGGGAATACGTTCTTGACAAATCCATGAAGGTGCATCAGAAGCCTCCTTCAAGACTACCAACACAAAGCCTCATGAAAAGGGTAAGGAATCCACTTCTGGACAAAGTGTGGAGTAACTGGCATTGCTCTAATGCAACAGATGACCTAGCAATGGAGAATCAACTAAGGAGGGCATTCACATCTCTATCCTAGTAGAAGGGAACACGTATGGTGCTCGACCTATTGAGAAAACCATATTGGCACTGAATGTCCTCATCTGAGACCTCGCCCAAGCCTTTATTTTACCTACTCTATGAAATGGGGCAACCATGAGATCTCTAACTACTACCATCACAAGGCTGCCTTAGCTCGAGCAATGCCTCAGGTACTCCCTGCAAACCCCAGGCAACCCTGCACATCACCACGATGACCCCCAACCTCGCCATGAAGTGGCCCAAAGAAGAATCCTTAGCCCTGGTTCCTGAGATGCCCCTCCTATCACCCGCAATTCTCCTACCACATCCCCCGTTACCCAGAGTCGCACCAGTTTGTCAGATAACCCTACAAAACTCTTCAATGATGGGAACGAGGGAGAAATCTTGGAGACTCCCACTTCTGAAACCCAAGAGCCCATGAGTATGCCCTCTCAAATTCTCAGTCACTATGTTATGGAAGGGGATCAAATGTATACACCCAGTGTAGCTTGCAGCCCCGATATCTCGCGAGCTAGGGATGTGAATCGACCAACAAAAAGACCACCCATATAGTGTTATGATTGTGGTGGACCTCATTGAGTGGCTGAGTGTCCCAACAGGAATAAAGTAGCGAGTGCTCCAACAGGTGCTCCAGCATTGACACCATTGTGCATTGGATGTGGTATCAACCATATGTACAAAGAGTGCTCGCCGCTAAGACCAGGCACAACTGGAAAGGCTCATGAAACAAATCTGAGCACCAGTCTTAACTTGCTGAGTTTTAGAGATGGTTTCATTTGAGTGGTCCCCCTCAATGCAGTAACCACTACAGAGAATAGGCAAAGGGCCACAACACATACTACTATAGAGGCATCAACCTCTCAAATCTAGGACCTAGCAAGAGCCTTTGAACAAGCCCGAATAACTCGGCGCTCATGAAAGAAAGCCACCAAGGTTGGGAATGGAGAGAGCCGAGTGATTATCAAAAGTGGTTTCCAACTCAGGCACAACAACTACAGAATAGGCAAAGGGCCACAACACATACTACTATAGAGGCATCAACCTCTCAAAGCTAGGGCCTAGCAAGAGCCTTTGAACAAGCCCGAATAACTCGGCGCTTATGAAAGAAAGCCACCAAGGTTGGGAAGGGAGAGAGCCGAGTGATTATCAAAAGTGGTTTCCAACTCAGGCACAACAACTACAGAATAGGGCAAAGGGCCACAACACATACTACTATAGAGGCATCAACCTCTCAAAGCCACCAAGGTTGGGAAGGGAGAGAGCCGAGTGATTATCAAAAGTGGTTTCCAACTCAGGCACAACAACTACAGAATAGGCAAAGGGCCACAACACATACTACTATAGAGGCATCAACCTCTCAAAGCTAGGACCTAGCAAGAGTCTTTGAACAAGCTCGAATAACTCGACGCTCATGAAAGAAAGCCACCAAGGTTGGGAAGGGAGAGAGCCGAGTGATTATCAAAAGTGGTTTCCAACTCAAGCACAACAACTCATCTTTCGACTTCTTCATCTGAAGAAGAAGATATGCTACGTGCAGTTGCCCCTATGCCTAAGAACCCATTGACTCCCATCAACTATCTAAAAAGCTTAAGGAATATCCAAATCCTATTGAGGAAAAAGAGAGACTCCAAGCCACTCAAGAGTTAGTTCGTGAGTGCCAAGCTCACATGGAAGCTGATCCCCCTACTACCTACCTTGAACCATGCTCGTCAGTCTTAAGCTAGAGACCTACGCATGATGCTCAGGTTTATCGCTACAAGATTCTAGACCAACCACTTCCGCTAGAGCTAACAAAAGAAGAAGCTACCCCCGAACTAAAAGATAGGGTGGCGGAATATCTTGGAGGAACACCATAGGGGGAACTAATGTAGAAATCCATGTTCCCATCCCATACACCTCAAAAATCTTGAGACAAAGCAGACCTGAACTTCCTCACAGGACTGCCTCCACCCAAGAGACATTGCAGTTCTGTCTTCATTCCTCTCTTCTCAGCAGGTCTAGATCCGAATCGGCATCTTGCTCCAAGGTAGCCCAAGCTTATGGCATGACCTGAAAGACTGAATGGAAGGACGTCTCTCAGGGTCATGCAAGAGTTGGATCAGGTTGTTCGAACTAAGCTATCAAGGAGTACATGCTCACATAAAAATCACAGGCCCGAACGATTTCCTGGGCCATAGCAGTACATCTTTCCCCCCAGACAACTCTAAAAAATATGTGGGATCCATGGAAGCCCATGAGCATTTCAATGATGTATGGAAAAACGATTTTACAAACAACTCTCTTTTAGTCCACACTATTGTCCCACAACCAGTTGAACCTACTCAACTAGAACCAGTCCCTGAAAAGCTTTGTCGCTCTGCACATAAAGTTAGCACTCATCACAGAAAAAGAAACCAAAAGGCTAATTGACAAGGAAAGTGCTAAAGCTGAAGAAACACGACAACATTTGCCCGAGCACTTTAAGACCTTCAAAATGGTCAACCACTTTTTTCAATATGATTCGGCTCAAAGGTCTTGTAAGATTCCTCCCCCAACCCTTTTTGATGTCTAGTATATTCCCCTGTAATCAATTCCTTTTCTGAAATATAAGAGATCTTGTTTGTGGCTGTTTTAACCTAGAGAGAGAAAATATTCTAGAGAGAGAATATTCAGATTTTGAATATTTTTGGATAGAAAAATATCTCTTATAATTCAGATGAGTTCCCCTGAAACAGAAATTTAAAAAGAATTTTCCAATGTGCAATTGGAATTAATTGGAAATAGGTATAAAGAACCTTAGCCTAAGGGTCTAGATTTTCAGAAATCTTTAGACTATGGTCCAATTAAGGTTCCTATGGGCCAATAGCATCAATCCATGTGTAGGGAGGAGATAAATCCAAATTGTAAAAAGAAAATACCCAAAAATGAGTAAATGCTCACTTGAGGTGGAGAGTAGAAAATGTACAAGGTTTATTAGAAAAAAACTATGAGCAATATTAAAAATATGAGATATTTTGGGTATAATGATTTTATTATGACACATATGTAAGGAAGGGGAGTCCCTTAAATGCTCACATAAGATGAAGAGTTGAAAATGTACAAGGTTTATTAGTAAAAAACTATGAGCAATATTAAAATGATTCCATTATGACACCTATGTAAGGAAGGGGGAGTTCTTTAAAGGAGGTGCATATTTCACATAAGATGAAGAGTTGAAAATGTACAAGGTTTATTAGTAAAAAACTATGAGCAATATTAAAATGATTCCATTATGACACATATGTAAGGAAGGGGAGTTCTTTAAAGGAGGTGCATATTTCCCTTAAATGATTTTATTATGACACATATGTAAGGAAGGGGAGTCCCTTAAATGCTCACATAAGATGAAGAGTTGAAAATGTACAAGGTTTATTGGTAAAAAACTATGAACAATATTAAAATGATTCCATTATGACACATATGTAAGGAAGGGGAGTTCTTTAAAGGAGGTGCATATTTCACATGCTTGAATGAGTTTTAAACTCATAAAAATTGAGATATTTTATCTCTCCTCTCTCCTCATTCAAGTCTAGTTCCAAAAAGTTAGCTTAACTAACCTAAAAATGGTCAAAAAGTGACCAAACTGACTTGGAAAATTCTAGAATCGGTTTGTTTGGTTAGGAGCTCAAATTTTCCTATAAATAGAAGCCTCCCCTTGTTGAAAAAGACATAGAGTCTTATGCTTTGTTACTCTACTCCACCTAAGCCAAATTAGATAGTGTCTTATGCCTTGTTACTCTACTCCACCTAAGCCAAAATATATAGTGTCTTATGCCTTGTTACTCTACTCCACCTAAGCCAAAATATATAGTGTCTTATGCTTTGTTACTCTACTCCACCTAAGCCAAAATATATAGTGTCTTATGCCTTGTTACTCTACTCCACCTAAGCCAAAATATAGAGTGTCTTATGCATTGTTACTCTACTCTACCTAAGCCAAGAGCTGTGAATTCTTTAATAATTCACTAGTTTTTGATACTTCTCTCTTTCTTCAATCCCCATTGGTGGCTCCATCAACATACTAAACCAATTGATTGGTTGGGGGCCTCTACCGTGAATAAAGAATCAAGCAAATTATAAGGTAAGTATATTGAATTTTGATCTTTCTATAATTTCTCAATGATTCTCTCTTCTCAACCCCTCTCAAGCTTGAGAAGCTTAATTGGTATGGTTTTTTTTTTAAATGCTATTGAAGTTAATTGGTAAATAGTAGTGAAGAGTTACATAATTTAATAAATGCTATTGAAGTTAATTTCCATTTATGTTTAAATTCTAATGGTTTTTATGTAATTTCTCTCTCTCACTCAAGAAATGGTCATACTCATGACCCTTTCAATCCAAATGAACTTTTCATAAGGCTTTTCCTTAATCCAAGATTAAGCTATGCTTGAGGCCAAATTAATGGCTTTTTTCTATGCTTTTAGTTTATGTATGTTGATGATTCAATCCATTAGGGATTGATGATCCAATTAGAGACCATTCTAATTATTTTCTTAATGATCCAATTAGAGACCATTATGGATTGATGATCCAATTAGAGACCATTCTAATTATTTTATTAATGATCCAATTAGAGACCATTACGGATTGATGATCCAATTAGAGACCATTCTAATTATTTCCTTAATGATAAGCCTTATCCCTTAGAAAAAAATTGAGATTTATCAGTCATAGTAGCGGAGCTATGGCAAAATTTTTATAGAAATTACGCATAAAATAATTTCATTCAAAGCCTAAAAAGAGGACTTCCTACTATATCCTAGGAACTATCATCCTAGATTAATTAAAAGAATATTATTATGCATGGAGATATGGATGTTTGCATGTAGATGTAGAGGTATGGATGTGAGTGTGAATGTGGAGGTGGATGTATGCATGTAGATGTAGATGTGGATGTGGAGGTGGGTGGATGCATGTAGATGTAGATGTATAGATGTAGGTGAGAATGGAGATGTGGATGTATACATGTAGATGTAGATGTATAGATGTAGATGTGAATAGAGATGTGGATGTATACATGTAGATGTAGATGTATAGATGTAGATGTGGATGTGGAGGTGGGTGGATGCATGAAGATGTAGATGAGAATGGAGATGTGGATGTATATATGTAGATGTAGATGTATAGATGTAGATGTAGATGTGAATAGAGATGTGGATGTATACATGTAGATGTAGATGTATAGATGTAGATGGGAATGGAGATGTGGATGTATACATGTAGATGTAGATGTATAGATGTAGATGTGAATGGAGATGTGGATGTATGCATGTAGATGTGAATGGAGATGTGGATGTATGCATGTAGATGTAGGTGTATAGACGTAGATGTGGATGTAGAGGTGGATGTATGCATGTAGATGTAGATGTATAGATGTGGATGTGAATGTGGAGGTGGATGTATGCATGTAGATGTAGATGTATGGAGGTGAATGTGAATGTGGATGTGGATGTATGCATAGGGATGTAGATGTATGCATGTAGATGTGAATGTACGCATATAGTTGTGGATGTATGGATGTGAATATACGATTGTGATGTAAGGGAATCTGAAGTGATGAGATGGAAATGATGTGATGGAATGAGTATACATATAAATGGAATATGGAATAAGTAATGTAGATTGAGGAGGGATAATGTGGAAAAATGAAAGTTAAAATAGAAATTGTATTGTAAACTGTCTGTAAATGCTGTTTGTAAATGCTGTTTGTAAATGATTGTTTTATGTCAAGAATGCTGGGGGGAGCATTTTGACCGTCTTGTGATTAAGGTCGTGATGAGAAAGTTGCAACTGCTGACGGGGAGTCAATGAAGGACGTCTCGCGTAGCAAGGTCGACCGAGGTCTTGACCAGCCTCGGTGCGATTAAAATGGTGAGCTTCCGGTACGGTGGATGAGGGGCCAAGGAAGCGGCCTATGCGTGAAGCGCTAGGTTACCTGCGAAGGATCCTAGAGGGTGCTGACCATACGGTGCTCGGGCTCTGGGTCGCCTAGGATACCCACGCGTGCGTCGAGGAAGATATTGGAATAGAGTTGGAGTTGTTTTCTGAAATCGGGCATGGATCTGGTTGATTGACCTTGCTGGTCTTCAATGGATGAGTCCATGGCTCTTTATATGGATCTGTTGGTTGATCTTGCTGATCTTCAACGAGAGTCCATCTTGTTAAGTGATTATATTGCCAAGTATTATGGGCTAGGAACTATCGAAACGGCTCCTGAGCGTTCTAGTTGCCAATGATGCCATAGATACTCTGATGAAGGAATGATGGGAAATTAAGAATCAATTGGATAAATTGGAAGATGGTGATCAATGATACTATGGTTTTATTAAAGGATTGTTTTAAACTGGTTGAATCTGGTTGAAAAAGGCAATTTCATATTGGGTGTGTGAGTGGTGTGACTAGTTTTATTTTGCATGAACATCCGGCTAGGGGGCCTTGGAACTCTTTTCCTTGGTACCCAGGACAAAACCTAACCAAATTCTTAATTGGATCCCATCACTACAGTGGTTGGGCGGTTGGCTAACCCATGGGACTGGATGGGGTTAGGCTGGACTGATGGATCCGTAAATCGAGACTCAAACTTTTGTTTTTACGATAGAAAAAAATAAATCCCGGACAGTAACTGTTCTATGGATAGGAATCAACGGCTGTGCCTCTTGAATGGGGAAAAAAGCGTTGATCCCAATGATCCAAGTGCAAGTTTCTTCCTTGAACTGACTAAGTATCTTATAGATGTAATTGGATCATCTCGATCAGAAATGATCTTGACTACGTTAGAGTAAAAAGTTATCCTGGTGGAATCGCCCGTGCTTTCCGGTAAAGGAAGTTTTTCCGGGTTCGGTTTTGGAACAACCGACGGATTAGTCGCTTATCCGGATATCCGTGGGCGAGGCCCCGAGTGTGGGACCCCTGTCCCGCGCGAGAAGCGCTACTTCCGCTGCCAGTACCCCGAATCCGTTGCTCGGTGGGAACAGGGATCTTACAGGTCTAATAGTGGGCAACCTGTGACCTCATCATATGACGGTCCAATAAATTTGGCAGGACTGGGCCCCAAGGCCCGTATTCGTTGTGCAGAAGAAATTACAAAGGAAGAAGAAGCATATCTCATTTATCTCCTAACTGAACTGCTTTGCTTGGAAGTACATAGATATGAAGGGCATACCTCGAGAAGTGGTTTAACACACCATTCCCATGGTTGATGGAGCTAGGCCATGATTGAAAGACTCATTGACGCTAGATTCATCTATGAAATTGAACATACGGAGTGGGTATCACCGATTGTGATAGTGCCTACGAAAAACGAAAAAAGTCAAGGTGTGCATTGACCTCAAAAAGGTCATTGCCACCACCATAAGGGGCAAAAGAATGCCATAGAGCTTACACTACACTCAAAAAATCCTTGGCAAGCACTCCAATCCTTAGGTCCCCCAACCGGGATCTTATCTTCCATGTCCATATTGATGCCTCAGCATTTTCCATAGGGTGTGTGCTGACCCAACCCGATGAACACAAGATGGACTTCCCCATTAGTTTTTCCAGCTGCCAACTCAACGAATCCGAGAGGAATTAGACCACAACTGAGAGAGAAGGATTAGCTATGGTTTACACAATTAAGAAGTTTACCATTATCTTTTGGCGACCAAGTTCATCTTCGTAGACCATCAAGCCCTCTTATACCTCGTTAATAAGTCCTGTATGATAGGAAGAATCACTAGGTGGCTGATTATCTTGCTAGAGTTCGATTTCATTATTACGGTGAGAAAAGGCTCCCAGCATGTTCTAGCAGACCACATGTCAGGATCCCCAATGGCGAACAACCAGTGGGAATAGATGATTTACCATATGCCGCCTTGTTCCAACTCTATGTAATTCCTGAATGGGATGAAGAAGTAGCTCACTATTTAGCCACTGGCTTACCAGTTGATCCTTTCCTCAACAAGGATTATGCCCATCGTTTCATAAAAAAACAGCCCCATACAAACTAATCACGGGTCAACTTTACAAGCAAGGCATTTAAGATTCCTCCCTCCAGCTTTTGAGGTGTAAATGTGTAAGAACCTCCCCTTATGTTCTTATAATTGTTCCCCTCTTTGAAATAGAAGAAAGATCTTGTTTTACCTTGTTTTGGCCTAGAGAGAGAAAATGTCTAGAGAGAGATAATCTAAAATTGAGATATCTTTGGATATAAAAATCCTCCTAGTGTCTAAAATGGACTCCCCTGAAACAGAAGTTCAAAATGAACTTTCCAATGTGCATTAGGAATTAATTGAAAGTGGTATAAGGGACCTTAGCCTAAGGGTCTACATTTTCAAAAAATTTTGGATTATGGTCCAATTAAGGTTCCAATGGGCCAATTGTATTATTCCAAGTGTTGGAACGAGATAAGTCTAAAAGAATAAAAGAAAAAACCAAAAAATGAGTAAATGCTCACATAAGATGAAGAGTTGACTGAGTACAAGGTTTATTAGTTAAAAATTATGAGATTACTAAAAAAATGAGATATTTTGGAATAACGATGCATTTTTGACACCTTGGTAAGGAAAGGGGGACTCTTGAGGTAGGCGCCTCTTGTGGAAGGGTTTTAAATTCAAAAAAATTGTGATATTTTTATCTCTCCTCTCTCCTGGATCAAACCAAATAAAAAAGGGAGCCAAACTGGTCCAAATCTTGTCCAAATTGAGTCAACCTAAACCTAGAAAATTCTAGAACCCAGTTGGACTTGGTTAGTGGCCTCCCTCACCTATAAATAGGTCCTCAGTCATTTGTAATGGAATATGGGAGCTATACCATGCCAGTATTATATTAAAATAATCATATTTTCTATTATCCCTTAAAATTTTCTCTCTCTTGGGAGCTTGGAGCTCTCTCTCTCTACAACAACTCTTGGATGTGATGAGATATGAATGGATGTGATGAGATGTGAGTGGATGTGATGAGATATGAATGGATGTGATGAGATGTGAATGGATGCGATGAGATATGAATGGATGTGAATGTATCTGAATGAATGTGGTGAGATGTGAATGTGACGTAATGAGATGAGAGTGGATGTGATGTGATGTGGATATGGGTAGATGTGAATGGATGTGATGTGGATCAGGTTAGATGTGAATGGATGTGATGTGATGTGGATTTGGGTAGGTGTGAATGGATGTGATGTGATGTGAATATGATATGATGAGATGTAAATGGATGTGAATATGATGTGATGAGATGTGAATGGATGAGATGTGATGTGGATGGATGTGATGTGATGAGATGGATGTGAATGGATGAGATGTGAATGGATGTGATGTGATGTGGATGGATGTGATGAGATGAGATGTGAATGGATGAGATGTGAATGGATGTGATGTGATGTGGATGGATGTGATGTGATGTGATGTGGATGGATGTGATGTGATGAGATGTGAATGGATGAGATGTGATGTCAATGGATGGATGAGATGTGATGTGATGTGAATATGATATGATGAAATGTAAATGGATGTGAATATGATGTGATGAGATGTGAATGGATGAGATGTGATGTGGATGGATGTGATTTGATGAGATGTGAATATGATGTGATGAGATATGAATGGATGTGATGTGATGTGATGTGGATGGATGTGATGTGATGAGATGTGAATAGATGAGATGTGATGTGGATGGATGTGATGTGATGTAATATGAATATGATATGATGAGATGTGAATATGATGTGATGAGATGTGAATGTGACGTAATGAGATGAGAATGGATGTGATGTGATGTGGATATGGGTAGATGTGAATGGATGTGATGTGGATCGGGGTAGATGTCAATGGATGTGATGTGGATCGGGGTAGATGTGAATGGATGTGATGTGATGTGGATCTGGGTAGGTGTGAATGGATGTGATGTGATGTGAATACAATATGATGAGATGTAAATGGATGTGAATATGATGTGATGAGATGTGAATGGATGAGATGTGATGTGGATGGATGTGATGTGATGTGATGAGATGTGAATGGATGAGATGTGATGTGGATGGATGTGATGTGATGAGATGTGGATCTGAAAGAATATAAATGGATGTGATGTAATGTGAATGGATAGATGAGATGTAAGGTGGATGAATGTGATGTGATGTGATATGGATCTAGGTAGATGTGAATGGATGAGATGTGATGTAAGGTGAATGGATGAGATGTAAGGTGAATGGATGTGATGTGATGTGATGTGGATCGGGGTAGATGTAGATGTGATGTGATGTGATGTGGATATGGGTAGATGTGGATATGGGTAGATGTGAATGGATGAGATGTGATGAGGATGGATGTGACGTGATGTGATGAGGATTTGAATAGATGAGATGTGATGTGGATGAATGTGATGTGATGTGGATAGATGTGATGAGATGTAATATGATGTGATTGGATGAGAATGGATGAAGGATGATGGGAATAGATATGATTGGATGAGGAATAAGCAAAGTGAATTGATTTAGAAGAATGTGGAATAACGAGAAATAATGTGGAACAATGTGGAAAGATGAGAGTTCGTTAGAAACTGTAATTATGACCTGTTTCTAAATGACTGTTTTATGTCAAGAATGCCGGGGAAGCATTTTGACCATCTTGTGAATGAGGTCGTGGAGACCTAAGTCATAAAGTTGTAACAGCTGACGGAGAGTCAAAGGAGAACGTCTCACGTAGCAAGGTCGGCCGAGGTCTTGACCAGCCTCGGTTCGATAAAGTTGCAATAGCTGACGGCGGAGAGTCAAAGGAGAACGTCTTGCGTAGCAAGGTCGGCCGAGATCTTGACCAGCCTCGGTTCGATTTAAATGGTGAGCTTCCGGTATGGTGGATGAGGGACCAAGGAAGTGGCCTATGAGTGAAGCGCTAGGAGCCTAGAGGGTGCTGGCCATACGGTGCTCGGGCTCTGGGTCGTCGAAGATACCCATGCGTGCGTCGAGGAAGAAAGTGGAACAAGGTGTTAGAGTTATTTTCTGAACTCGGGCATGGATCTGGTTGATTGGCCTTGCTGGTCCTCAACGGATGAGTCCATGGCTCTTTTATATGGATGTATTGGTTGATCTTGCTGATCTGCAACAATGGAGAGTCCTTCTGGATTTTCTTATGTGATTATATTTTTGGGTACTATAAGCTAGGAACTATTGAAAAGGCCCCTGAGTGAACAGGTGGTGAGCGTTCTGGTTGCCCATGATGCCATAGGTACACCGATGAAGGAATGATTGAATTCAAGCTAGATATTTTGGAGGATTATGATCAGTGATACTATGATTTCATTAAAAGATTGTTTTAAGATAACTGAATCTGTGAAATAGGCAATTTCATATTAGGTGTGTAAGTGGTGTGACTATCTTGAAGTTTGCTTGAAGCACCGACTACTAGGGGGCCTAAGAACTCTTTTCCCTGGTACCCGGGGCAAAACATAACCAAATTCCTAAATGGATCCTATCACTACAGTGGTTGGGAGGTTGGCTAACACATGGGATTGGCTGGACTGATGGATCCCTAAAATGAGACTCAATTCTGTTAAATTACGATAGTTGAAGTAAATCTCGGATAACCCTTGTTCTATGGAAAAGAATCAACGGCTGTGCCTCTTGATGAGGAAAAAAGCATTAGACTCTATGATCCAAGTGCAAGTCTCCTCCTTGATCCAAGTGCAAGTCTCCTCCTTGATCTGACCATGAGACTTACGGGTTCGGTCTGATCAGTTTGGTTAGTGAAGACCTTGACTACGTTAGAATAAAATATCCTGAAGGAATCGCCTATGTCTCCTAGGCGAGGGAAGTTTTTTCGGGTTCGATTTTGGAAGAACCGAGAGATTAGTCTCTTGTCCAGATATCCATGGGCAAGGCCCCGAAAGTGAGAGGCTCCACCCTGCACAAGAAGTGATACTTCTGCTGCTAGCACCCCATAATTCGCGAAGGGGGCAGGGATCTTTCAAGGCAGGACAAAATCCTAAGACATTGCATTGGGGAAGACGAATATGTCTTTCTCCTTGAAGAGGCTCACTCTGCCTGTGCTGGTGGTGGGCACTTTTCTATAGACATCACTGCTTGCCAGGTTCTCATAGCTGGGTTATGGTTGTCCACCTTAATGGTTGACATTGCTGAGTATGTCAAACAATTTGATGAATGTCAATGCATAGCAACAATCGTTTCAAGGATCAGATGCCCCTGAACCCCACTATGCCCTTATAGCCATTTGAAAAATGGGCCATAGACTTTGTAGGACCCATCAGTCCGACAGCCAAATACACTCAAGCTAGATATATAATTACTGCCCCACCACGGACTACTGCACCAAGTGGGTAGAGGCTCATGCCAACCGCAAGTCTGATGCTCGATCAACGGCCAAATTTCTTTATGAGTGTATAATCACACGCTTCAGGTGTCCTCTCGAGCTTGTTAGCGACACACGCTTCAGGTGTCCTCTCAAGCTTGTTAGCGACAATGGAACACATTTCATCAATGAAGTAATCAAATTCCTTTTTCATCAAGAGTTCTTTGTCACCCCCACAGGAAGTCTTCCCCTTATTATCCTTAAGCAAATGGCCAAGATGAAAGTACAAAAAAAAATCCTATGCGCCATTCTCACCTAAACTGTGGAGTCCAGTCGCAAAAACAATTGGGAACACAAATTGTCGGTTGCACTTTGGGCTTATAGAACTTCATATAAGGCAAAAACTAATGCTACCCCCTTCATTTTAACACTAGTTTGGTACCAAAAAAGGACACTTAAGTGTCCTTTTTCGGACAATGCAAATAAAATGCTACCCGCGCCGCTAGGAAAGACATATTCAAAATCCCTCTTGAGGAGTTTGAATATGTGACCTAGTGTGTCTTTAAAAAATGTAACCTTGCAATTTGGATGCTAGCACGATAAGGAATTACACCCATAAATAGGACTTGCATGAGACTGCAACTCAGGTTTGAGAAAACCGCCTTATAAGCTTAGAGAAAAAAATCACTAAGCCCCGTGAAAAATTCCAAGTAATTATTTCATATTTGTGTCAAAGATTTTGCCAAGTTTCACATGAAATAAAATTCAATTGAGAGTGTCTAAAATAGTAGGAAGTTGTGTGTGTTTGATACACCACTTTTTAGCATCCATTTGTATCCAAACCAATACATGGTTTTAATGTGTTTGCAAGTTTTTTAAGGTGATACAATGCTTACTCTATCCATTGAGATCTTAAAGTTATATGTAAAAGCCCCTTAGTAAGCTACAAATATTAATTGTTTCAAAATGTCAAAACTACACACAACAAAAATTCTGGATTTAGATTCTTGAGTCATACGCATTACATTCCTTAGTAAACTTGCAACATTTTGTCTGTATAGAATAATTCCGCTAAGGTACATTGTACAAACATAATTTGGGCACCTAAAATCTTTGTTTCATGGTTGTTGAGAGAGAATTTAAAAATTTTGAAAAATGTAGCACGATTGAAAAACTAAGATAACGCTCAAGTAGCAAGATTTACTTGAGCTTGGGACCCCAAAAAATATGTATTAACCTGGTTTTGAACTATATAATCATTTTCGATTTTGCCAATTTGCACTAACATAACCCTAGTTTTATGGAATTACCTTTGGAAGGCCAAAATTTTTCTCTTTTTCAGCATCTTGGTAATTATGAGATTTTTGTTATAGTTCACAAGTAGCTTAGGAACTAGAACCTAAAGGAGATTGTGTAGTTTTGAAACCCCAAGTTCTACCAATTGACTTTTACAAACATGAAAAACATGATTTATTCAAGAAGTTATAGGCATTTTATGGGATTTTTGACAAAACAGCTTCAAATTTCAATGAAAATTTCAAGTTAGAGTTTTTTGTCAAATTTCTAATATAGCTTGTGTTTTGACATCATGAAAAACCCCCTTTTTTTTACTTTTAACCGACCTATGGTTGAAACAAGGTGTAGAAATGTTGTTTCTAGGTTCCCCAAAAAATTCCAAAGTTTTGGTGAGAAACACTCAAGTGTCCTCAGGACACTTTAGTGTCCAATTACAGAACTAGTGTTAACCTATGGCACTGAAGCAGTCATGCGCCCATGGAGTTCTTAGTCCCAAACCCACATGTCACAATGCACAAAAAACTTATCGAAAATGCTTTAAGCTGTCGCCTATTCAAACTTGAAAGGCTCAATGAAACCTGCCTTCTTGCAGTCTACAACATGATTGTCGAAAAGCTTAGGTGTAAACAATGGTTCGACGACCAGCTCAAGGAAAAACAGATGAATGAGGGTGACATGGTTCTCTTATTGAGCACAAAAACACATAGGTGTAAACAATGGTTCGACGACCAGCTCAAGGAAAAACAGATGAATGAGGGTGACATGGTTCTCTTATTGAGCACAAAAACACATAGGAAAAAGCTTAAAATCCATGGGTTAGGACCTTTTCTGGTCTCTGAAATCACACCACAGGGTGTTGTGTGTATTGAAACCCTTGATGGTGTCGAGATGGTAGGATACTTCAACGGTAGCAAACTTAAACGCTACTATGGCCCTCTCACTGAGGCCATCCATGATAAAAAATAGAAACTCACCAAGGAATTAGTGGAGGACACTTCACTAGAGAAATCACCGGAAGGAAAATCCTCCAAGCAAGACTCTAGTGGTGGCTGACAGTACTTGCAGATGGGCCAAACAGTGTGATGTATGCCAATGTCTCGGCTAGCTAAAAGATAAAGATAGGATGCCACACAACCCAATCCTCCCTCTAGAACTATTCTAGAAATGGGGCCTCAACTTTGTTGGCCCATTTAAGCCCCTAGCCTATTTCATCGATCTCACAAGTACATCCTAGTGGGGCTACAGAGACTACAACACCAAATGGGTAGAAGCGCGTGCTCTTTGGGATAATACAGCATAATCAACTACCAAATTCCTCTATGAGATGATAATCACTCGTTTATGATGCCCGATCAAGTTTATTAGTGACCAAGGGAAGCACTTTGTGTCAATGATGTCATCAAAGAACTGACATCTCATCATTCATAAATGCTAAACAGTGTACTACCCGCTGCAAACAGTGTACTACCCGCTGCAAGCCAATGGTCAAGCTGAGTTGACCAACAAAATTCTCAAGCAGATCCTCACAAATTTGGTCAATCAAAATTGCAATGACTGGGATGAAAAGCTATATTCCACTTTATGGGCATTCTCCAGAGCCTTCAAGATCTCAACCGGAATCACCCCATTCAAACTAGTATATGGCATAGACGTAATCATACCAATGGAATACCTAGTACCAAGTCTCTGCATTGCCATTTTCTGAAAAATTAAGCCCAGAAGAGTCCATGTAGCATTGCTTGGATCAGCTCCTTACGCTGGATGAAGCACGCTTCAAGAGTTTTTTCATCACCAGAGTTGTCCAGAAAAGAAGGAAGAAATGGGTCAACCGTGACTCCACGTTCTGCATGTTCAAAGAAGAAGATCCAATCCTATTATTTCAGTTTCTCATGGGTCCACATCCCAAAAAACTGAAGCTTTAGTGGACAGGACCATTCTGGATAGTCAAAAAATTCTATTGATGGCACCTTTCTTATCAGCACACTCTCAATGACAAACGTTTCTCAACGGCTACCGCCTAATCCTACCACGAGCCAATGCCACTGAATCCCTTCATTAAGGCAACAACACCACCAATCCATGACCTGAGCATTCATCACCATCATGACATTGCCCCTCTCCAAACAATCAGAAAGATTCCCCTCAAGTGTAGATTGACATAACGCTGTCTTATCAAGAATTTGCAATCGCCCCCACTGTGCGCTAATGCTACATGGTAACTCTTTTTAAGTGTCCATAAGATCCAACTAATCTTGGTGTATCTATTTGTTTATATTGAGCACCCCTTATCACTCCAAGCCATAACCCTTCGCCTAAAAAAACCTTCTACATTCTCTCTCGGCTTCCACATGCTCTGCACACAACCATGAAGAATACCATATATCTGCCCAAGGCCCAACTTCTAACCCTAGAAAACCCAATCCCCATAGCTAAAACTGAAGTACCACCCATCTGTACACCCACACCCCATGAGGTATAACACCCTCCCAAAATCCAACAGCCCTTAGTTCTTTCTTATGATCCTAGTTACACAAGCCAAAGTTGCCATTACCCTGAAAAAAAGCCGCCACCTACGGTGGCTCGTAGCAATCTCTACAGTGAAGGCCAATCATTTGTTGCTGGTAGTAGCAGCACTAAAGACCCTTACAACAAAGGAAGAAGCCGAGGAAAGCCAGAAAGATAACCGTCTTATTCACAAGAATGGAGATCAAAGAATGAGTTCTAAAAGCTCACTCATGGGGCTATGCCAACAGCCAACACGGCACTCAGAGCTCTAATGACAAAGACAATTACTTTGGAAGGAGAGGACAAAGAAGCCATCATTCTAGAAGATGGAGATACAACAATGACAGCAGAAGACCAGTTGCAAGAAGACAACATGATTATAAAGAAACTCATAGCAGTAGTAACATGGAGGAACTACCAAACACAAGGGCTCATATTCAAGGATCATGGGAAACTCCTCTACCTCCCAAACACAAGGGCTCATATTCAAGGATCATGGGCAACTCCTCTACCTCCCATGTCTGTGTGCTACTACCCGATGGAGCTGGGATATCACTAGAAGAGGGAGAGCCATCCTCACCTAAGAGCATCACTTTGTGCTCTGAAGTAAGTGGTGAGGTTAGGAAAGTGACAAAATCAGGGGAAGAGCCGATACCTCAACAAAACCTGGCACAGCACTAAATCCATAGACACCTATCAACATAGGAAGGTTGAAATTGTTGGAAGTGCTGAAGGATTATTCCACGGCTCTCCAAAAGAACTATGACCACCTGCATGACTAGCTAATCACCATGATAATTCCCTACAAAGAGCAACATCAAATCGACAAGCACCGCACCACCACCGAGATCTCGAGGGGTTCACTATATGTAAACTCTCTATATCATGTGCATTCAAGGCCTAATTTAAAAACCCCTCATCTATAAATTTTTCATGAATTTTTATTCAATCTGTAAATACCCACTTTAAATGGTATCCTTATGTATGTAAAAAAATGTGCAAAAAAGGGATTTGAAAAACCCCTTTTGTTGAACCCACGTTCTATGCTTACATATTTATGAGTGACCCTCCAGACCGAGATCCTTGCTCACATCAAGGAACTCAAAGCAAGCATGCTGGGAAGAAGCCAATACTACCCCGAAATTTTTCTTCTAGAAGTCTACTTCTGGGAACCAATCCCCTCTCGTGGAAGGAATTCATCATCCTCCACCTTCCGGATCCACTCTTTCACATAAAGAACCAAAATGTGCCTACTACCATAGCATTGAGGACCCATCCACGAAAAGCGCTTAACCTAAGGTTAGTAGCATGCCTCCACTAGCTCTCTGATCATCAGAACTCGCCCCCAGAAGCAAAGGGAGGTGGTTTTCATGAGCACATTGACGTGTTTGCTTTTTCCATTGACTACATATTAGCACAACTAGGGGAAAACAACATGGATTTTCCTATGTGCTATGCAAGTAGGCAACTCAATGACACTAAGAAAAACCACATACCTTCTCACCCAATAAGTTTGTGTATTTTTTTGACTATCAAGTGCTTTTGTATTGGTGAAACAAGCCATGCTACCAAAAGAATCACTCAATGGCTATTAATTCTAATAGAATTTGACTTTACAAAATGATAGTTAGGAAAGGCTCCCACCAGCATGTTCTAATAGATCTTTTGTCCAGAGTTCCAAATGGAGAACTTTCCACCCCACGAGTGGATGATGACTTGCTTGATGCATGCCTATTTCACTTAAGCATGGTACCAGATTGGAGCCATGAAATACCTCATTTCTTCTCCATTGGTTTGCAAATGAATGATGACATCACTCCTAACTGAGCTCGTAAGTTAATCAAGGTAGGGCGTACACTTCCGAAGGGAATGGGCCTGGCACAAATGAAATGGCCGTGGTAGAAATGGAACGGCCATGGCACTGTTATATTTCAAAGATTTTTTCAAGAATTTAAGGCTACAGGTTTAATTGCCACCTACAATATTCTCTGATAGTTCAACTGTACCCCCTTGGTTAAATGCACTTAAATGTAATTTATGCCCACTTAATGCAAATATTCTACTTTTAATGCTAACTACCACATTAAAAGGCTGAAGATTTTCCAAGATCTACCCAAATGGAATGGTATGGATGTGGCCTATGTATGGAACGTCCCTATGCTTCTCAAAAAAGAATCTAGAATGGGATTTTTCCTTGTTTCCTCCTTTTTGAGGCTACTAGGGGCTCACTCCACCTCCACTTGTGTTACCCAAGTGGAGAGTCAAGAGATAGGTAGAGAGTAAAAAGGAGGGAGCTATGTAAAGCTCAACCTTCACTCCATGCCACATGCATGCAAGAGGAACCTTGGTAGAGAGAAAAGAGAGGGGAGAGGAGAGGAGAAGATAGATCATCACCATCCCTACAAGCATACACAACAACAATCAAGCATGCAAGTAACAATCAAGCAAGCATTCATCCACAAGCTCAATAGAGTGAGAGAGAGAGAAAGGCAAAACTCAAATGAGACTAATGGGATTGTCCCTTTGCATATTTCATAAAATGTCTTATATACAAGAGCTCTTAGTTTACAATGGCCGACTGCCCATTTATAATTGGGGGCCTAAAACTAGCCTTCCTATCTCTATGTACAACTCTTTCCTATGACCGGCATTACGCAACTCGTAAGCTCAGTCATCCCATGTCTCTTTTATCATTAAGCACTTGGCACGGTTACAAAAAGATAAGTTACAATGAGTGTAGCCACACTTGAAAAATAATGTTAACTCGAGTGGTTATTAACACAAGTTGTTGGATAGGTATGTCTTTAAAGGTGATACTAGGATTTTCACAAACGGTACGCTCTTCAAACTTCGTGTGTGACACATCTACAGGGTTTTGGTTAGATTTTACATCCATCCTCTCTTATATCTTGCCAAAGGCCTGGGTCTCTTGATAGGAATTCACCCAATGTGAGTTTGATCAACGAATTAGAGATTACCATGCTCATTCCTATTAGATTTTTTTGTCTTCTTGCCCATCCAAACATAGGCACTCTATTTGAAGTGATGTCTCCTTTGAGCCTAAATAACATGGAAGAGTCTTTAAGGAGTTTTGTCCAAATTTGCTCAATCATCTGGATAGTGAAGGAGCATAAGGTTCTACTTTCTCTTTGAGGTAGTCATTCATGCAATATTCGTTTGAGTTTGTGGATCCCCTAACTAGGTTCTTCCTTCATTGTCTCCTGTTCCCAAGTTTGTATTAATTCCAACATCCATGGACTTGGTCCACAAATTTTTCTTTTTTACAGTGAATCTCTAGAGGAGACAATGCACTTTCTTCCTTGCATCCTTTTATTGGGCATAAATTTACAAGGAAATGTGGTAATTGGGGGTCCCTCTAATTAGTATTGAGTCTCCTTCACCAAGTTTTGTGTAGTGAACCTAGTTTTTCCCTCAATGAGGTAAGGATATTATGTCAATTTATTTGGAAGGTCTTGCAGTCCATTCCACTAGGGTCTTCCAGCTATATCTCTTTAAGACATGTCTAGAACTTCATCTCTAAGTAATCTTTCAGATGAAGTAGACGATTCGGTTTTCCCATCATCACACTACCCTCCTTCTTCACCTTGATTATTTGTTTTTTTAACAACTTTGATTTATTATGCTATCTCTTTTTCTTTCCCTCAGATATTTTTGAAGATGTGTGTGAAACTTTATTGCTTCCTTTTTCCCCAACATTGTTCTCTCTTCATCTTATCTTGGGATTGTGTGAGGACTAGCGCGAAGAGCTTTTTTCTCTCAAGACACTTTAGTATGTTCAATTGGGTTGTGGTCCCTAATCACTTCCTCAGAGAGATTTGTTAGGGAAATCTTGAATGATTTGAGTTATGCCACAACCTAGACACCATCATAACAATGCCGAGATGAATTTGGTAGCTTCTAAGACTTAGTAGGGACACTCCCTTTTGAGGTGTGCACCTCCACATGAATAGAAAGTTAAGGCTTGTCCAGGGTTTGTAGAATTCATTTCTCATTCCTTATAACCCATTGGTTTCCCATGACCATAAGTGGAAAAGGTTGACATTTTGTAAATGGGAGCTAAGGTGTTGTCAAACATCCTTAAAAACTCCACATCAGATTCTATAATCAACATTGGGTAGGAGTTGTATCGCGGTGGTCCTTCCATAGGATCTGGTTCTGGCATATGTGTTAGTGAAATCCTCTATGAGTGTTCGTGCCTCAATGTTTCTCATGGGTGGTGTCATGCCCAAAGCTATAGGTTGAGGTCCTATAATAGGGGGAAGTGTCTCAAGAAACTTAAGAATTCCTCTAGGCAAGGGCTTGGTACCATTAGCAGCATAGGGTCTCTACTACCCACTCAGTGTGTGGAGCGGGGAGTACTAAAGATTTGGTGATGGCGGCGGGAAGAGATGGTACAAGCATACTACAATTTACTATATTGTACCTACAATTCCAAGTATCGTGATTAATGTATCTCTTGTAGTAACCACACCACGAGCCTGTCCATCCCCTATTGAATGGACACTAAATTCTAGTGTGATTGCATCGATAATAAGCACACCATATTCCCTCTCTCCTTGGATACACTCCAAAATCTCTTGGAAGCACTTTCCAATTCTCCTCCATTTTTTTGAGCATAGTAGCCATGTCCTCGACCCTTGTTTTATCTGATCTCTTGCTACTAGAGTTTGTGCTATGAGGGGCTTTGGATGGTGTGCTTAATCTCTTGGAACCTTTTGTCCCCAAACATATTATCGTCAAAGTCCAGCACTCATTAAAGGTTGTTCACCTTTGCAAATAAAGGTAGTTGTGTAAGTTTTGATCTTTCAAACCCTCAAGGTATTTGTGCAAGTTTTGATCTTTTAAGCCCTAAAGAAATATCAAAATCAATCATGGTTGACTTGGTTTCTCATTAACTAAGTAGTAGGAGTAATAATATTCTATGCATCAAATGTATTCCCATACTAACTCAATTTCTAGTTGCTTGACATTATTTAGCCAGTTTACATGATTGCCCATGTTGGAGATGTGCCATTGTCTATGCAGAATGGTAAATTGTAGTACCTTATAGATGTACTTCATGTTCCGAACATTACAAAGAATCTGGTTTCTGTTGAGCAGGGTTTGCAAGTCCAGTTTAACCCTGATGGCTTCTATGTAGTAGAAGACTTTAAAGATAAGTGCAGGTTGGTTGCAAAAGGCAAAAGAGTGGGCATAATGTTTACATTGTTTTTTTTGTTTTTTTCCTCTCTTCCACTTTCTTTTTTCTTGCATTTCCTTCTCTATCTTGTGCAAAATTCCTTTTAGTGATGATGGAGAGAGAGAACAAGATCAAGAAAGAACCGTAGCTTAGTTGTGTGTGATTTATAAGCATTTTTTTGTGCTAATCCACTTCTTAATCTCCTTCCCAAAGCTTAAAGCCAAGCTTTCAACATATACTTTTTTATCTTTTCACCCATCATTTTGGACTACAAGGAGGGCATTTCACATAGTAGTCCGAATAAAGCTCTATGGAGTCCTCAGTGACATGTGAGACACTGTCCAAGTCAACCTCATATTTTGGACACTTAAAAGGTTCCTCAAAACCTATTTGATTCAATGGTGTGACCCTTGGGGCTGGAGGTTGAGGTCCAAAGCAACTTGGTCTGCTGTAGAGCTAGTGCTGGAATAAGAGGAGCAATGATAGGAGTAGGTGGAGGTGCAACATGTGGCACTACATGAGGATGAGATGAGGATGTAGATGTGCTACATAAGGTATGTGTCTTACTGGCACCCCAATAGTGCTGAAATATATGATGTACAAGTGATAAAGGGTGAGAGAAAGAAGTCATGTAAGTGTGAACACACCCCAAATAAAGTGGGCATGTGGTTGGAAAAGGGATCTAGGGTTGGTAACCCTTGGTGGACCCTATATAAAGGGTAGGAGGCCTCACTTTTTATAACACAATCAAGACATTCACAAGGTGAAGGTAAAGCCAACTTTGGAGTGGCTGAAATAGAAGGTAATATAGAAGCTTTCTATACATCGTGTGTTCTTGCTCTCTCTCATATATGTTACTCTATCTTGCCATCAACTATTGCTTCTGTTGTGCATACTCCCATAATTTTGACATGGTATCAGAGCCTTGCAAAGGCTAAGTTCCCCTTCAATCCCCTTTTCTTTCTCTCTCACTATCATAAGCCATTCACATCCTCATCTCAAGAAGGATGGTGGTAGAAGAAGGTGAGAAGCAAAAAGGCGTCAAGACACGGAAGGCAAAAAAAGAGCTTCATCGAGAGGAGATTCCGTCATCATCAACAAGTTCTTGAAGCTTGGAAGAAGCAGAAGAAGGCAATCCTCATCATTGACAAGAAGAAGAAGAAGAGGAGGAGGAAAAAGGAGAAGAAAACGCAAGCAAATTGGTAACTAGTTTTTTTCGTCAAGAAATTCCTTCAATTTTTCCGTCATCAATCTTCTTTGAAGATGTCGAAGATGGATGGGAGCATCATTGTGATCGATTGAAGGAGTGGAAGGTTGGCTAGGTTTGTCCTCTTCCCCCTATCAGAAAGGAGAAACTTCATCAACAAACGCATCATCTAAAAACGCATCCGTTGATTTCTTCCGTCGTCTTTACAGTTCCATCTCAGCAGCATTGTTCCGTCCAACGTTTTCGTTGAAGTTCTGTCTAGTGGCTGCCACCTTGTGTATGGTGGTTTTTGTTTCCTAAGCAACATGGTGCATCATCGAAAAGCAATGCAACATCATAGCAGTGAACAAAAACACAGGCACATTTTTTCAATAGGAAAAAAAAAGCAACAATCCATCTGCGACGGCGGCGGGTGGTTGCAAGATGAGGGTACTCACTTTCCTTCACTCTCTCTAAAATTGGGACATCCACGCATCTCGGGCGGAGTATCTCGATCGTAACATCGACATCAATTAAAACATGACACGTGCCTCCCAAGCCCAAAGCGACATATCTCGAACGAGATACCAACTAATGCCATGCTAGCAAGTCTAGGTTTCCAGTCATCATCCATGTCACCAGTACAGGTCACCGCCCCACCACACTATCTCGATCGAGATATTCATGCCACTCGAACCACGGTGTATGCCCCTAGACACACCGCTCAAATGTACATTCAGCATATTTGACCAGCCCATCTCCACCGTCCAGATATCTCGAACGAGATATTGAAATAAAATCTCGACCATTGAAATACCTTGTTCAAGGTATAGAGATGCACTCTCATCCGTCCACATATCTCGTTCGAGGTATAGAGATGAAATCAAGACCGTTTAAAAACCTCAACAAACGAGGTTCATCTACAAAATTTGACTCATCCATTCACGCACATTTGAAGATGCGATCCTAGCATTTTAAATATCTTGATCGAGGTATTAAATGAATCTCGACCATTAAGCATACCTTGATCATGGTAATGACTTAAAATCTAAGCTGTCCCACCAAACCTTGTTCGAGGTTATAAAACAGAAAAAGTTTTTTTTTTGCCTCATTGTTAGAAGTCATTTTCACTCTCCTTAGTCTCTTGATTTGGATTAGCATTAGTGGGCCCATTAGCATTGTTTTATAGCTTCATTAGCACTAAGCATTGGACATTTCACATTGGATCTTTGTGTTAGGCTTAGGTTTTAGCATGGAGGGCCACGAGGAGGGCCGCTCGTCTATTGTGGACCTCATCGCGGAGATAGACCGCGAGTATTCGTAGGAGTGCTAGAGACACACCGTCTACATTACATAGTGTGGCAGACTTGGAGGCGATGCTTTAGTCCCTTCGTAGCCTTCATGATATTGTTTATATAGATGAGTGGATAGCCCACCATCGCACTGCTCCTATGTCACATGGCCTGACATATCGTCAGGTCTATGATCTTGGTCGGATTAGGGATGGAGCCTACTTAGATCTTTTCCTTGATAGCCGTGGGATGAGGCCTGGGGTGGGCAAACCCCTTACTATTTTGTGGTGTTCGCATCCTCGTATGGCAGCACATATCTATAGTCGATATGTTGCCGCATATAGGAGGATGCCGAACAACTGCCAGCGAACAACCACCAGATTCCCATATACTTCGCAAAGCAATTATCTACAGAGTTTGTCTTAGCGGGTGGATTACACTAGCCCTCAGCCTGGTGGTGGTGGTGGTTGGCTGAGGCCGTCTCCAGGACCAGGGTAGGCGGCCTCCACCAACCCTTCGTATAGCTCCTACAGATCCAACGTTTGTGCCTATGTTGACAGTCGAGGCTCTTGGCACACCCAAGTTGGCATCGATGTACGGAGTACCACGGAGAGCATCCAGCACATGGTGCGCTTGTTCTCACGGTCGATACCGACGAGACAGATGTCAAGGTATTTACACATTTATTACTTCTTATATTTTTTAGTCATTTATTTACATGTTTATATGTACTTTTCTATATTTTTACATGAGCGCAGCATGGTTGATTGTGTCATGTAGGGTCCCACACATACCATTGAGAGACTCACTCAGGAGTTGGTAGAGGCAGGAGCAGAGATTGACTGCCTTAGAGCTGCATTATTGTAGACAGCAGAGGCACGGCATGCGAGAGAGTCTGACATCCGGTAGGTAGGTTTCTCTTGTACACATATTAAGTAAAAGAGTTATAATTAAGGTCCTAAGTTATAAATTTCTTTAAGTAATACCTAATGAGAGAAACTAATCAATTATTTTTATGCTTTACTTTTTGCGTAGGCTCGGACTGAGGTAGAGAGTTCTAGAGCTGAGGCGTAGCAGCACATGACTATGGAGCGGATTGCATAGCATAGGGTAGAGCAGTCAATGCTACATGTTCAGGAGTTCCGTAGATCCTCAGATGTGACAGTGCCCTACTTGCCTTTATATCAATGGCATGTTACATAGGTTTTTCGATGACCTCTCCCTCAGGATGCACCACCATTCCTCCGTGATGCCTGTTGCGCTCTCTGTATCGAGGAAAGTACGCGTGGATATGCTTTGTGTTGTGGGCATTTTTTCCATTTGTCTTGCATCACCAGGAGCTAGTATGCTTCTCACAGCATGTCCCTCTTGCCGTGCATGCGTCGAGACCTAGTGATATACAGAGTTTTGGGCATTAACGATCTTCACCCAGGCTTTGCTCGAGTAGATGCTAGGACTCGCAGGCCTCTTGATTTTACCTCATCTACTGACTTGGGACTCAACGCTACCGATGACAGAGATCAAGAGCCTAAGGTGCCTCTAGAGATTGAGTGGAGTGCACATGAGTTTGATGCATACCAGAGAGTCCTTCACGAGATCTAGATCACAGCATATGAGCGTGTGGGTGGTGTTGGTCCTAGTGGCACCTTGGGTGATGGTGCTAGCAGCAATGCTGCTTCTCACCATGAGCAGCGTGTCCGCATAGGAGCTTACACGTGCAGAGTGGCAGACAGTACCATTGCTGATTATAGATTTTGGGTTTACAGACAGAGACGTCTTGCAGTAGCATGACATAGAGAGAGGGAGAGGGGCTATAGCAGCTTATAGGACTCGTGAGCTCTCAAGTACACCAGCACCAGCTCATGATCTTGCCTTTGAGGCAGACCTCCCCGTAGATATTTGACGACCCCCGTAGTCGGCACAACCTCCTCGACGTGCACAGTAGCCTCGACGCGCATGTTGACGAGCAGTTAGAGATGACGATTTTGATTGGGTTGCCATTGATAGTGACTAAACTTAGACTAGCTGGGTTAGCTCAGGTACATTGTACTTAGATTTATGGGCAGTGTGACTAACCTCAGCCTAGCTGGGGTAGCTCATTTTCATTATGCCACAAATGTTGGGAGCACCATTCGACTACGTGGCCCGCATCTTTGAACCGCTCAGCATCCTGTCGGCACAGCAGCTGATGATGCCTCAGGGCACGTTTCGCACACGCGCCCGCACCATCATGCTCTCCCTTCCCGTATGACGAGTCTCAAAGAATGACCAAATCACTGGGATACTAGACTGCACATGCCACCTATAAATCCATAAAACAAAGTCTTAATTATTGTTTTCTTTAAGATATTCTAGTGAATTTAGTTTAATTACGAATATAATAGAACCGTAAGTACTACTTGTACAGCCAATAGAATTGTCGTGTGACGACTTGAACTGTGCACCACAACCATCCGACCAAACCCATCACTGGCCACATATGATCCCACAATCTCTAAAAAATTTTCATGGAGGCGAAAACAGTGTTGCACAAAATGTGCATCATGTGAACGATCATCTCACTGATATAGAAATGATACTCTCGAATAATGACACGGGTCTCGAGGGTACTCCCTATCACATCTACATGGGCCTCTGCATGTCGATAGCTAATGTGGACCATAATAGCAACCTGGTGAGGTAGGCAATAGAGACGATTTTAGGATACAAAAAATCAAATAAGTAATATGGCTAAAACACAAATTAAATATTATGAAATAAAACCATTACCTGCTCCGAGAAGTAATACTCAGATTGTATCTTCTGAAAAGGTGTGAAGGTGTAGTTCTCTGCAAAATCAATCACAGAGACAACCACACCAATAGGAAACTCTGCCAGGCATGCTCGAAACTGACAATTCTGCCACTTGGCACAGTGACTCTGCTGTATATAGGGGTAGATCTACTCCCTAAATGTGGCTGTGAAGTGATAATGTGGTGTATGTTTGTCCACGAGCTGCAACTTCCTGGACTATCCACCACTCTGGAGCTGGTGTGTCACATACTCATAAGGTTGCCATGGCACTATCTATTGGTCACTTGCATCAAGATCTACCATCTGTAGATGTGCAAGTAAACCACATGATGTGCAATTGATCTCCACATAAGGCATCCTATGGAACTGGGCATCCTCTGTGTGTGCACACAAAAGAGAGTGGATGAAATCACGAGGACTACGAGGCAACTCTCTATGCCCACTAAGAGAACGGAACACATCATAAAAAAGTTTGAACTCAACATGGTAGCGACAACATGTGTCACGCTGACATGAGTACCTCACAAACCAAGGCTTACACCCCTCCAAATGACCTTTGCCCAATTTTAAGCTCTCGATACGATGCCACAAACTGAGAATACAACTCTGTTTGGGTCATTTAAAGAAAGCAAGCACCGTGCTCAATGAACACTCCTCTTGTCACTCTCTTACGCAAAAGCTTTCTTGAAAACTGGCGAGGCACAACAATTCTCCTCCCAAAAACTTTCTATCAAGGCTCTAGTGGTTTCATCTAGTAGGAGATCATGCCTAGCTACACAACCACTACTCACCCACAAAGCACCAACCTCATTGGCATCTAAACATTGCCATCTAATAGACCCAACTCTAAGTGTGTGTGGTGCTATGGAAAGAATGCAAGATGTGGCACTCACCTTACCCTTCATTTGGGAGCTACTTATGGCTGCCACAATAGCCCATCGAGGAACCAAAGCGTCCGCAGAGTTCCTCTTCTTGTTAACTGCATAGGAACGACGAACACTTTGTAGCACCGCCATGCCAGCTCTCCTCTCTCTTCGACCTCCAATGTCGGAAAGCGCCCTGCAGTTGGCCATGTTGGGCAGATCGATCAAAGCATCAAGCATGCATGCCTGTGTGATGAAGGTGTGAGGTCTTTGAAATAGGAATGGAAGATTGCATGGGCACGAGGACGTGCCCCTGACTTTGATAGTTCTTTCCTATCCACACAAGGGGTGGGTTCTTGTGGAAGAGAAGTGGGCTCAGGAAGGGCGAGTTCATGTAGATTATCTAAACTAAGGGGTAGTGGGGGGGAAGAGGGCGGAGGGAGAGGAAGTGGAAGAGGAGGAGCAAGGCTTGGATCATCGCCAATAGAAGGTGTGGCTCATTGACGTGCTCTCCACTATCTCTTTCTCTCACGAGCTACCCTTTTCCTCTCCTCCTCTTAAACTTGGTGGACGGGGGGAAGTCTAGTCCTATCACGTTTCCGACTCCTACGACTTTGAGAACCCATTCTCAAGGAAGCTAAGAGAGTAAAAATTATGAAGGCTCAATGATGGGATAGTACTAGAGATAAGTGTGGGATAGTACTAGAGATGTGTGATTATATAGGAAAAATAGGTTATCCACTTCAAATCTCATTGGATTTCTTATCTAAGATTGATTGGATAATTAAGATAAACATAAAGATAATTAAAGATAAACTATTATCCACTTAAAATTTAATATTATTAGTAATATTTATTAACAAGTCTAAATATTTATCATTACTAGATATATAAATATATCTTTAAATTTATATTATATTTTATAATTATATAATTATATTTTCTTTTATCATGTATTTTTTTAAATTTTATTCAAAGGTTTATTCTACACAAAATATTTTTAAGAAATATTAAGTTTAAAAATTTATTTTTTTAAATTGAATAACATAAACTTTAAAAATAATATTATTGATCTAATTCCAAAATATAATCCTTTGAAATTAGTGATTTTAAATTTTTTTTATATTAATAAGTTATATATTTTTTATTATTTAAAATTTTATATTCTTTTCCTTTAAATTACTAAATTAACTTTTTCAAAAATATATTTTTGAAAAAAATAGGGAGGTGCTACCTGTCACATGCATGCATGACACGTGGCATTCTCTTGACATGTGGCACTATTATGGCTGATGTGGCAATTCCATGATGTGGCATGCCATGTCACCAAGTGCGAGGTGGCATGCAAAGGTGGCAAGAAGATGTGGCATTAATGATGACTAGGATGATAAGGTGGGGAGTCAACTAGGTTGACCATGTTGACATGGAGGGTGAAGGTGGCAAGGTGAGGTGGCAAGCTGCTTATGGTGGGGATCCTCTTGAAGCTGATGTGGGCATAAAGTGGCATGCATATATAAGATTTGTGCCTACCCAAGCCTCACACATGGAATGATATCTAGGCTTTAAAGTTTACCAAGCCTAGATTGCCAAACCTAACTAGGATTGGTTTTAGACTTGAAAAGGAGAGAGTGGACACAATATGGAAATTTTCACTTGGGAGGATTGAAAGTGGACTTTCCATACTCAAATTAAGCCAAATTATTTTTAATAAATTCATGGCAACAAGCATATTGATCCCTAGAGTTTTTAGATTGAAAGAGTCAATATTTGATTTTCTAGAATTAAATTATAATTGATTTAATGGGCCTCTACAAAAATCCAACCGTTAGATTTGTAATTTTACCTTATACCCACATTCTACTAATCTTTCCCAATCTAATCACATCACTAGATCCATACAATTTGAGCATTTTAAATGTTAGATGTGGTGGGAGGACAAAATAGTATGTTTTTTAACAATTCAAATACCTTTTAAATAATATAGAAAATAGCAAAACACATCAAAAATTACTCGATAAATCAAGTTAAGCTCTATGTTATTTTTATTTGTGATATGCAAAGTGGAAATATCAGATGAGTAATAATGTAAAAGTTATAAGCAATTTACTCACATTCACTGTACGTGTCTAAACCTCCGACAGGGTCTGTATACAATTTTGGTTTCCAAAGAAAAGGGGATTTGTAATTATTGGATATTCAATCAGATTATAGTTTTAGGTGCCCAACTTTGCATATGATGTTTCATTAGAAGACCTTGAAGTGAAACTCCTTGCCTAACTAGGAGAGATTGGCTATTCTTTTTGAAAAAATGCCTGTTTTCAGGCTAAAGCCAAGGGCACCCACTACATGAAGCTAGATAACCTCATCTTGCAACCACCCCTGCCTGCCACTTGGCATGGTGGTAAGCCAAGCTTTGTAAGATTGGCTGTGCTTGAATAGTTTAGCAAGAAGCATTTGCCACAGCAGCAATGTTGTGCTAACATAACATAGGCTTTCACAAAAAAAAGGATACGCTGGTTTTTTTTTAAACCTTGCATTTTTCAAAGTTTTTTTAAGGTTCCTTTTACCTGTATTTCAAAGGGTTATATTTACCCTTTCTCTAAGGTTTTATCTAAAACCTTCTTAAGGTTTTCAAACCTTTCTCTCTTCCATTGCCAAAATATCCCTCATTTCTCTCAAGCTTGAGGCAAGCAGAGGAAGAAATTATTTTTGCCATTCTCACTTGGGAAGTGCAAGGTATGCACAATTTCTGAAACGCATCAAGCTTGAAATCGGATCCTAAATTTTTTTGTTAAACTCATATGCATGGAAGTCATCTATCGTATTGTAATGGAGTAGGACATTGCCCTTGTGTTGATAAACAAGTGGTAAGACCTCTCCTAATCAATGTTCACATTGGTGTATGTACTTATGCATCATAATGACGTGGAAGGTGGAAGCAAGAAGCATATTGAGAAGCACATGCATAAGCTATTGAAACATGGGTGGAAGCCTTATGTTAGCCTATGTGGTAGCTGGACTAAGGAAGCTAGCATGATTGGAAGGAGACATATACGCATGAAGTGTGTCTACCATGAGAAAGGATTGGAGAAGCACAAAGATGTAACCAATGAAACCGATGTTATGAAGAATGGTACATCCAAATCCCACTTGAAGTTTGTCTTTTGCACGAAGATGGTTTTATCAAAGCGAAGGATCAACAAGGGTGGTGCACGAAGCCACTATGGAAGACATGGTACCAAAGATGTTACTAAGGTTGAAGGGAATTTTGTAAGTTCCTTACATGATAAGGAACTCTTCTAGTTGAAGAGTGAAGCATGTTTGCTAGAATTGGGAGTGAACTACATTTCTCTATAACTCATCACTTTTGTAAAAGCCTAATCTATAAAGGCTACCTACCTTCTTGTCATCTATCCTATGGTTGAGAGGGGGTCATTTTGTTCTTGTATGTCCAATTCTCAGCTTGCTCCATGTTTGGCATTGTCCCATGGTGGCATTGAGAGGGGGTGGTGAAATATATGATGTACAAGTGATAAAGGGTGAGAGAAAGAGGTCATGTAAGTGTGAACACACCCCAAATAAAGTGGGCATGTGGGTGAAAAAGGGATCTAGGGTTGGCCCAACCCTAGCCCTGGGATGGACCCTATATAAAGGGCAGGAGGCGTAACACAATCAAGACATTCACAAGGTGAAGGTAAAGCCAACTTTGGAGTGGTTGAAATAGAAGGTAATATAGAAGCTTTCTATACATCTTGTGTTCTTGCTCTCTCTAAAATATATTGCTCTATCTTGCCATCAACTATTGCTTCCGTTGTACATACTCCCCATAATTTTGACAAATAGGTGCTTTACTCATGTGGGCATTAGGTGTAGACGGTCTCACAGTAGGAGTTGGTAGCACACTCACTCTAGGAAAGGGATGTTTCATGGTGGCTGTGCTAGAATGCGATGTGACCTCTCTAAGAATGGTAATATTAGATATGCCAAGTGTAGGGGGTTTCATGTGTGAAGTGGTGTTGGCTACCATGGTAACCATGGGCATGTGGCTCAAAGGTAATTCTGCATCAGTCATCATAGGTGCCATAGTTGGTGGTGTGGTGCTTGCCACTAGATGAGGCAGTGTACTAGTATTGTCTTGGGTGGGGAAAACTCTAGGATCTAAGAAGGTGAAGCTCATGCGAGTATGATCTTGAGTCCTCGCTGTTGCCATATATATAGGTAGTTATATGTGTGAACACACTTAGGACCGCCGAGGCACTTTTTTCCTCTTTAGGAGGTTTTTTCCCCCGGCTCGTATATACACCCATCATTCTAGGGCTAACTTATCTTTGTACATTGACACAATCTAATACACTTTGTGTTGTGTGCATTCTTGCTTCTTCTTCTCCAAGCTTTGTGTGCTTTCCTCCAACCCTAATTCCAACAATTGGTATCAAAGCAGGCATCGGCTCCCAGGGCTACGCCGTCGGCACCCTCCGACTCACGTTCTTCGATTGAGGTGAGCTTTCACGAGTGCTTGCAGGTCCCTATACTCTGCAATTAAGCCCGTAGGGCATTGCGTTCTCAGAAATTGCATCTGAGGTCGTTTCGAGCTCCGTTTTTGCATTTCAAGTTCTGCACAGGTGTTTTCGTCATTTTCTGCAGAAATTTCAACAGTGTAGTTTTCTGCAAAACAGGCATACGTGTTCTATTGTGGACTGTGCTACATAGCACGAGTTGTTTTCTGTTCAGTCTTTGCTTCATTACAGGTAGCTTTTGCATTAGTTTCAGTCAATGGCCATGGCTGATAACAGCAATGATGTATTTCGCATGTTATCTACTGATGACAAATTGGATGGAGACAGCAACTACCCACTTTGGGCATACATGATGCAGCATGTTTTGGTTACAAAAGGAGTGTGGAACATTGTGCAAGGTATGGATGTACGTCCAGGTTCTGTGGATATAGGATCTATTGAGGATGTTGCAGGTTCTAGCAGCTCTATTGTTACTGTTGTTTTACCCACTGCTGAAAAAGCTCGTTGGGATGGTAAAGATGCGCAAGCTCATGTCTTGATTGCACTTTTTGTCAAATGTAGCATCACCCCACATATTCGTTCAGCTAAAACAGCAAAACAGGCTTGGGATATTCTAGCTGGTTTGTATGCAGGTCGTAACGAGGCAAAAATCTCTTACCTACGTAAAGAGCTAGAATCGAAGATTATGCAGGAAGATGATGACATGAATGTTTTTCTTGCTGAGATTAAAGATCTCAAGAAACAGTTGATTTCTGCAGGTGAGATTATTCCTGATCATTCTCTTGTGTGCAGACTGTTCTTGATGCTTTACCTGAGTCATATCAGACTTTTGCTTCCACGTGGAGACTTGTTACTGATGAGGACAGACCTGATGTTGTCAAGTATGATAATTTAGTCCACAAGCTCTTGCAAGAAGCGTAGTCCAGGCAAAATAGGGCTAGGCAGCGTGCAGTTGATTAGGCATTTATTGCTGCCAAGCAGAGAAGAAGTGGTAAGGCAGCCCCTTCCACTGTTTCTTCTCCTATTAATAGGTCTGCAACTTCTTCTCCTTCCACAGGTAGCAACAATAAGTCTGAGAAGGCTCTTGATAAAGGCAAGAAAAAGATCAGGTGCAACTATTGTAAGGTAAATGATCATGTCATTAAGAATTGCCCTAAGCTAAAGGCTAAAGAGGCAAAGAAGAAAGAGTCAAATGCAGCCACAATAGCGTATGCTTCTACAAATGCAGATTCTGTAAATGTTGTGCAGGATACAGAATGGGCGTCTAGCGTGTATTGCCAGTATGACCCATCTGTACATGATTCATGTTTGGCAGTTTCTGTTGACTCTCATGTATGGTATTTTGACAGTGGTGCTACAAAGCAAATTACCTCGTATCGTGATATGTTCACTTCTCTTGAGGCTATCCCTAATGGGAATACTGTCACATGTGCCAATAATGCTTCTTACCCAGTGAAGGGCATTGGTAAAATTATGCTTACTGCTACAAATGGCAACGCTTTCACACTTTCAGATGCATTGTATGTGCCAGGGATAAAGAAGAATCTATTGTCTATCTCTGCGCTTGCTAGACTTGGACTTGTAGTCAAATTTGTGGATGACAAATGTACTGTTCATGATTTGACTTCTGGAGATACGATTATTGTATCTGGCACCTTGTTTCGTGGGTTGTATAGGCTCAATTCTTATGACAAGTGTGTGGAAGATTCAACAAATGCAGTTTCTGATGAAAAGGCAGTTTTAGATGCAAAACTATGGCATGCTCGTTTTGGTCATCTAAACTTTGCTAGTTTGCTGCGTTTGCAGAAATTTGATATGGTTGCTTCATTGCCTCCTCTTGAGGCACCATTGAAACATGTTTGTGAAGGCTGTATTTTGGGCAAAATGCAGCGTTCTGTGTTTCCAAAGGTAAACACTTGTACTTCGTGACTTTCATTGATGATTACTCAAGGCATGCATGGGTATATCCACTGAAGGCAAAGTCCGAAGTGTTTTTGTGCTTCAAACAGTTTTTGCTTATGGTTGAAAATGTATCCAATTGTAATGTGGGCACCCTCCGTTCTGATCGAGGGGGGGAGTACATGTCTAAAGAGTTTGATGCATTTTTGGCTAGTCATGGGATAAAACACCAATGTACAGTGCCGTATACCCCTCAGCAAAATGGTGTTGCTGAGAGGAAAAACAGGTCACTTATGGAGATGGCACAATGTATGGTCAAGAGCCAAGCTTTGCCACATGCGTTTTGGCTTGAGGCTGTCATGTGTGCTGCATATGTACTCAACAGGTGTCCCACTAAGGCCTTGCAGTCTATTACTCCATACGAAGCTTGGCATGGCAGGAAGCCTTCTAGTAGTCACTTGCGTGTCTTTGGTTGCTTGGCCTATGCCTTAGTGCCTATGCAACAACGCAGAAAATTGGATGATAAGGCTGTCAAATGCATTTTTGTTGGTTACAGTGCTGAAAGCAAGGGTTACAGATTGTATCATCCGCAGTCAAAGCGTATCTTGATTAGTCGAGATGTTGTTTTTGTGGAAGATGTTGTACAGCCTTTGTTATCATGTGCCAAAGAGACAGGTGTGAGCTCACGGGATGTATTTGATACGCTGTTGCCTCTGTTTACAGGTGGGAATTCAAATGTAAGTCCTAATGAGGCATATATTCAGCCTATGCAAATTTCAAACGACATCATAGATAAGCCTATTTCTGATGCAGATTTACAAGATGTAATCTATGAGGATAGGGCTGAAAATGAGCAGGCTAGAGGTTTGCCTAAATTACTGGTGCAAACCTTGCGTGATAGTAAAATTGATGCACCTATGTCTAGTCGTACTCGTTCAGGTTTTCAGCATGCCTCCTATGCATCAAATTGTTATGCTTTGGCTGTGTCTAGTATGTGTGAAGAGGAAGAACCTCTTTCATTTGATGAGGCACAAAAATCAAAAAATTGGTTGGCTGCAATGCAAAGTGAATATGATGCTATAATGAAGAATGGTACATGGTCTTTGTGTGATTTGCCTATTGGTAAAAAGGCCATTGGATGTAAGTGGGTTTTTAAATTGAATCGAAAGCCAGATTGCAGTGTTGATCGCTATAAGGCTAGACTTGTTGCAAAGGGTTATGCTCAAGAAAAGGGCATTGATTTTGATGAGACCTTTGCTCCCACTTGTCGTATGACTACCATTCATAGCATTTGTGCATTGGCAGCTCATAATGGTTGGAATGTACATCAGTTGGACATAAAGACTGCGTTCTTGAATGGAGATTTGCATGAGGAGGTGTATGTATTGCAGCCTCGTGGTTTTGTTCAAAGAGGGCAAGAAAACAAAGTGTGCAAGTTAAAAAAGGCTTTATATGGTTTAAAGCAAGCTCCACGAGCTTGGTATGAAAAGATACATGCATATTTGACTGCACAAGGTTTTCAGAATAGTCCAACAGAAAGCACTTTATATGCTAAACGTGTGGATGATGTACATCTAATCATTGCTCTATATGTCGATGACATGCTGCTCACAGGACCAAATGAGAGTCATATTGCTGATTTTAAGGCTGATTTGAATGCCTCTTTTGAGATGTCAGATTTGGGGCATTTGCATCATTATTTGGGGATACAATTTAAGTAGTGTTATGGAGGTATTGCTTTGTGTCAGACAAAGTATATGGAGACATTGTTGCAGAGATTTGGCCTTGAAGACTGCAAGCCTATTGCTACTCCAATGGAGACAGGTTTGAAGTTGAGTCTTCATGATGCTGGAGATCACTTTGATGTCACACTCTATCAGACAGCTGTTGGTTGCCTCATTTATGTATGCATTACGAGGCCGGACATTCAGTTTGTAGTCTCACAGGTGAGCAGGTTTATGCATAGCCCAGGGTCTCAGCATTGGAAGGCAGTTAAACGCATCTTTCGCTACTTGAGTGGCACCATACATCTTGGGTTGTTTTATCCCAAGGGGGGATCGTTGCCGCCAGATTTACATGCTTTTTCGGACTCAGATTGGGCTGGTTGCTATGACACAAGAGTGTCCACAAGTGGTTTTTGTTTTATGCTCGATAGCTCATGCATATCTTGGTTGAGCAAGAAGCAACCTAATGTGGCCACTTCTAGTTGTGAAGCTGAGTACAGGGCAGCTTTCACAGCTATGGTTGAGTGTGTGTGGCTCAGACGGCTTATGGCTGACTTGGGTGTTGGACAGGAGTCTGCCACCTCTATCTTCACTGACAGTCAGAGTGCATTGGCAGTTGCGAGAAACCCAGTTTTTCATGCTCGCACAAAGCACATTGAGGTGCATTATCACTATGTCAGGGAGAGACTCTCAGCAGGAGAGATCAGCTTGGCCTATGTGCCAACACAGGACAACCTTGCCGATCTTTTCACAAAGGCGCTTCCTCGTGAGAAGTTCGAAGCTTTCCGCAAAGCTTTGGGCTTGCTCCCCTTTGTGGATTGATCTACTTCGAGCATGGCACTCCCCTATACATGAGTGCCAGCTCTCGTTCACACCATCACTCCTAGGTGAGATTTGTTGCCATATATATAGGCAGTGATGTGTGTGAACACACTTAGGACCGCTGGGGCTCTTTTTCCCTCTTTAGAAGGTTTTTTCCCTCGGCTCGTATATACGCCCATCATTCTAGGGCTAACTTATCTTTGTACATTGACACAATCTAATACACTTTGTGTTGTGTGTATTCTTGCTTCTTCTTCTCCAAGCTTTGTGTGCTTTCCTGCAACCCTAATTCCAACACTCGCAGCATGGCCTTATGGGTTAAAAGATGTTGGTTGGCCCATGGTGTAGCTAGGTGATACTACAAAAGTAGGATCTGCTCGGCTCACAGGAGGTGTTACCATTTGATTCATTGTAGGCATTATTGCTTTGGATGTCCCGACTTGTGCCATAGGTCTTTGGATCCTTTCATGTTCAATGACCCTATATATGCAATCACAGATACCGTGGAATCATTCCTCCTCTGATGTGGCCCCATATATTGATTGCAAAATCCCTTCCCAACTAACACCATAAGCTTGGCCTGTGGTGGCAAAATCCATAAGAGTCTCTATTTATGCGTCGTACTCCCACTCATTTATGAGAAGGTGTTGATCCATGATTTTCAAGCCTAGCTCCTTTCCTGAGGTAGACGCAATGTATTGCCTATGTGTAGACTATTGAGCACTACTTACGCAGTCCTAGCTTGGGACTCGTTTTGGGCATACTTGACTGTTTGGGTTGCTAATCATTGTTGTGCCACTTGCAAAGTCTTGTCTTCCTTTGCTTTGTCAGCCTAGATTAGTGCCTCTACTTCTTGCACTTCTTCTAATGTCCTACCATTGAGCATAAGCACTTGTGCAAGGGGTGGTTTGATGGTCACAGTTGCAGCAGCAGGTGCAGCAAGAGCTGTATGGACATGGATATCAACATGAGCTCTCCCTGCTTGCAACGATGAGAGTGTGATAGGTTTCTCTCTAGAATTTACCTCAACTCCTTCATCATAATGTCTATATGTAGTAAGATTTGGTTCAGAGGTAGCAGTTGAGGCCGCGTCTCTGAGAGGTAGCTAGCTATGCGATCAAAAAGATTGGTAGCTAGCTTGACTGGTGAGACCTAGTTAGGGTTCTCACTTCTTGGGACTGGGGATCCTTCCATTGACTTGAAATGTCACGATGTATCACTGGCCCCTAGTATAGATCCTTGTACAATGCTAAACTATATTCCGACGACTGCAGGTCCTGAGTCCAGTGTAGGTTGGCACACGCCTAGCTTGATAGATGCACTATCGTCTAAATAGGCCTCTAATACATGCCCAGATGATAGGTGCATGTGAATATGGGTTGTTAGAAGTCCTATAGATGCCCTGGACAAGTTTGAGATTTTTTGCTTTTTTAAATATTTTTGGATCGTCCAAAGTTTTTCCGAAACACGTCTTTTGTGTTTCTTAACCCATTGGCACCAGAAATAGTGTTTTTTTTTGGGTCAGTCAAGCACTACAGGCACTGGCTCCCATAGTTAAGCTCAACTATGTAAAAATGAAAATTTTTCGGGTGTCACACAAGTTGCATTACCACGATCACAATAGCCTAAAACATAATTTAGGCAAGTTTGTGCTTGCACTTTTGAAAAAATTATATATATATTTTTTACCCCAGACTTTTTACCTTTTCTCTTTTTTTCGTTTACCTTTTCCTTTTAAAAAAATAATTTAAATTTTTTATTTATTTTTAGTTTTTTGTTTTTTTACAAAAAAAACTATTTTTATTTTTTTTTTGAAAAATTTTATTTATTTTTTACATTTTTGGTTTACAGTTTTAATTCTCGGTTTTCTCGAAAAGGGGTTTTCTTGGCATCTTTGACTTGGGGCCTACATGCATTAAATGTATCCAACTACTCAAAACAAACTTTTGGACTTTTTTGGCTAGTGTCCTAAAAGCATGCACACATTAAATGTGGCCAGCCAATCAAGATGTTCCAAATTACAGAGAGAATTAATCATAATTAACTCGCATTTACACTAATGCAAAATCACAGAATGTTCGAAAAACAAAAAAATGTCTTTATGTTGCCAATCCTGCCCCAATTTCTGTTTTTGTCTCGATTTCTCCACTTAAGGAGTCGAAATTGGGATAAATACTACGCTAGGAAATTGATTTTGCGGTCTACTCAACCTAATTCTTTCAATTTCATGTTTAATTGGCTGTTTTTTTTTTTAATTTTGAAATTGGAAACTGCAAAAAATAGGAACTTAGGAAATGCAAAAAACCACAAATTGAACTTGTAAATGATAAGTGGAAGAAATTGAGAAACATGTAGAAATTGCATAAATTGAGAAAACATGTAGAAATTGAACAACATGTAGAAATTGTAGTTTTCAACAACAATGCCACAAAATGGATAGATTTTGAGCAATTCATTTCTACCCTTCTTGAAAAGTAGAAAATACTAGAATTATAATAGAAATTAATCATATGCACACACGCATTCAAAATGCATTGTGGCTATATGGTGGGGCTATTCCCCAGCACACCGGTGCCATTTATGAGAAACTGTTGCACCATAGAAAGAGTGCAGGAACTAACCAAGGTCAAGGGTGCTTTGCCTAACTGCACTCGGGAAGCATAAAATAGCTCAAACAAGAAGCTAATCTTCCATAACCTAGCTCACAATTGCATGGGCAAGGTGTGTCACTCACCTCATAAATATAACGCTTGTGCTCGGATTCTCGTAGGAGACGATGTTGCCCTAGAGCCACACTTCAAAGCTCCACTCCAACACCAGAGCCACACTCCAAAGGAATCTCGACCCTCCATTAGGAAGTGAATGGGGTCTTCTTGGGCCCTTTAATTTGCCCAAGCCTAATCAAGGTGATTAAGGAATAGCCAAATGGGGGGTTGCCATGTGGACTAAAATGTTGGGTTTTTAAGAGAGGTGTAAGAGTGGTCAAAGGGTGCACTTTTTCCCCCAAGGGGGGGGGGGGGGCAATTTTACAATTTTCGGACCTCCATAACTTCTACATACAAGCTCCGATTTGAGCGGAGATTACGGATCCGTGATCTACGCATCAAGAGCTTTCCATAGATATGTTACATGATATGGTTTTATCCGCTAGATTTTAAATTCCATTTTCTCCCCAAAATTCAAATTCGAATAAAGTAGCCGTTTTGAAGCTTCTAATTAGAAAACGTTTCTTCTTAAGAGAAAAGGTTTGACTCCCTTAAACTGCCAAATAAAAGGGCCCAAGAAGCCTTCCATTGAGGTCCTAATGCTCTCACTCAATCTTCCTCTCTCACATGCACTCACACATACACAATGATCATATAATAGCCTTAATTGAATTAGGCAAGCAAGCAAGACACACAAGAGAGCAAGAGAGTAGAGAGTAGAGAAGAAGAGCACTCTATTAGTTGCATTAGAGAATGAATGGTGAGAATACAAATTGACCCTTATCTTGTCTTCCCTAGCCTTCCCATACTTAAAATATAGGTCCATGTCTTTCGAAGGCCACCTAGGCTTGTGTAAACACTTAATCTAAGCATGCAATCTCCATAATTAATCCCGTGGCACACCTTTCATAGACAAGTGACGATCCACGCACACATAAAATATACAATATTAGCATTTTTAATATCAATAGCCAAATGAAGTGACCGTTACTAATGGATGGCATCAACGCTGGAGAGGCGTCCAATGCGGGTTAATAATTCCTTCTCTCTCTTGTGTCTTGCTCTCTCTTTTGTGTGTTTTTTTCCAAAATCGATTTAAAAAACCCCTTCTGTAAATGTACTTCCTTTAATTTTTGAATTTAAAAACCCCTTCATTTGAACTCACATGGTATACTTACATACTTTTAGGTGAACCCACCGAGGAACTTTCTGGGCTTGTTAAATCTTTCCTTGAGCATCCTACCAAGCTAATTTCCATTGTTTTGGTCTCTGACGACCAGCCGGTCGCACAAGTCAACCCAAAAGTCGAGAGAAAAAAACTTGCTAAAATCAGTAAAAGCAAGCTTGTGGACCACTTTCAGGCTATTATTTAAGTTAGCAAATGCAGGAATTTCGACACAATTAGGGAAACAAAGTTGCAGTACTCCAAAAATTCTACAAGTCTCTCATAGAACTTGTTTCAAACTTAATACTATTTTGTGTGAGAGAACTTATAAGCCATTCCTAGGATGTGTTTAAGGAAGGTGAAAGTTAAAAAAATGTAACTTGATATTATGCGACACAAATATATACACAATGTTAAAATATGAAGACAAACATCAAAATTTATAAACGTCGATCCAAAGGCTAGAAGTGTTGCCACAAATAAACATACATGCGCATCTCTCAAATATATTTTTTGTTTAAAAAATATTTTAAAGATAGCACATAGTTTAAATATGGATTCTCGAGTGTTCATAGATAAAGGGTCGCATACACTGCTACCAAGAAATCATAATACACACACACACAATGAAGAGATCAAAATATGTAAGGAAAAATATTAATGCTTATTATTAGCACAATAGCTCAAACAGACTTGGAATGTAAAAGCAGACTAAGCCATGTGAAACTAAAATGCATCACACAATGATCCATAAGAGATCAAAATGTGATTAGTTATAATTTTATTGTTATTTATTTTTAATGTCATTTGCAAATTAACGCACAGCAGCCTAGAATGCAATTACATACTAGACCACAAGAGATCAAAATGTGGTATTTTAATAATTTTTTTTACTTCAAAATGGTAATCAAAAAATATTTAAAATTAATTAAATTAATTAGTATAAATTACCGTACCTATAATATAAAAACTGCAAAGAAAAATAGACTAAAACGATGAGAGCAGATGAAAACAGGCTACAAGATGGAGCCATGCAAAATAGAAACTATTGTACCATAAAACTTATTTGTGGGCTTGTTTCTATAGAGATATATATCTATCGTAAATTTTTTACCTAAAAATATAACCAAATAAATATCAACAATTAATATAAATTTTCATACCTATAACATAAAAACTATAAAGAAAAATAGACTAGAACGATGAGAGCAGATTAAAATAGGCTATATAAGATGGAGCAATGCAAAACAGAAACTATCGTATGATAAAACTTATCTGTAGGCTTGTTTATGCAGAGACATATATCTATCGTACAATAGTTTCTATCGTACGATAAAATATATCATATGATAGATTTTATCGTACAATAAAAACTATCGTACGAGAAATAAATTCCTATTCATTGAATAATTGCATCAAACCATGAATTATATGGAATTATTGATTTTTTAAATTTGATCGAAATAATGTAACCTAGTAGACTTTTACTCTTCAAGACATTCAAGAACCAAGGCCTCATACTCTGCTTTGTAGGTGCATTGCTCAATTGGCAGCATAGCTCTTTGATTTTCTCCACAAACTCCCAAACAGAAAGTGACCCTTGTTTGATACTGTCTAGCTTCTCGAGCACATCCTCTCATCACTTCTTGGGTCTCGAATATACCTTGCAGAAAATGGTGCTTTCATATGTGTTTTTTTTTTCTCTCTTTTTTTTTTTTGCTGCTGCACTCTTGATCTTATGCATATTATTACAGTAGAATATTGTATGAGGAGAGTTTTATATGTGGGCCTTCTTTTGTAGATATGTTGTGATGTAATGCTTGGCAAAGGGTTATTTAAATTAATACAAAAATTACTTCAAAAGAAAACATCTAAGAGGTGGATTAAGTTCTAACTTAAATATGCCACATCGTCGAGATTCGAAATCCCTTAGACAAAGTCTTGCACTCATCAAAAATACAGAGACTGGATCTTTTCTCAATTGAATTGACAATTTCAAAACGTTGTGAGAAAATTTAGCATCGTAATCGGAAGCACTGATAAGAAGCTTATAATATCATTAAGATTAAATTAGAATGAGTAAACGAAATAATTATAAAAATCATGAACAAGCTCTCTTCTTGTAAAAATCATGAACAAGCTCTCTTCTTGTAGATTTTATCTGTGCACAGGCACGTGCTTTTGTCGTATTCTATGCCGCATGCGTTTGGTTGAGGGGACTTCGGGTTACTTAAAAAATTGGTCGATAACGGATGACGTCGCCATTCAGCTGTGCATTTCTTTTGACGGTTCAAACAAATTCAAGCCGGCACCGAAACGTGTTTGAGAAGCTGATGTGCTCCACCACGCCCCAAATAATGCTCCTCGTTTCTGTAGCAATATATATTTCGTTGATGTCTTGCTGGTGGTGATCGATACAATATCTCTCTCTCTCTCTCTCTCTCTCTCTCTCTCTCTCTCTCTCTCTCTCTCTCTCTCTCTCTCTCTCTCTGTGTGTGTGTGTGTGTGTGTGTGTGAGACAATTGATAAAATGGAAGTGTGGCGAAGACGGCAGGGTTTCTGCCGGCTAAACCATACCGCAGTTGCAGCACTTTGCGTCCTGGCGCTGCTGCTTGCGGTCTTATTGCCATTGAATATAAATGCAGCGCCAGCTTTAGGTAAGGTTTCGAGCAATTTAATTTGGCGGAAGAAAAACAATGAATCACGTAAATTATGATCGTGTTATAATAATGATCTGCAGGTCACAGGTCCAATCGAAAGAGTACTATTGGTGGATCTGATCGACCATTGACGACGCTAATGGGGCGGAGCTTGGTATGTACTGCGCTATTCAAATTGGAACAGCATATTGTGGTCGATCTTAATATCGTAAGCGCGTCGACGTGGAAACGCTAATTAATCGAAACATGGAGTACTGATTGCAGAGAAAAGGCGCGCCGGGACGATCTCCATATCATGTCTACCGAAGAGCTCGCTCCGGATCCCCGGGGCCACCGGGAAGCAATTGCTGCTGAAACGTCAAAGCGTCTTCTCCGTCAGTGCATTTAATAGGATTCATGCAAGGAGTCGTATAATGCATAGCCATGCAACAGAGTCGAGAAGTGAATGATCATAGAATAGCACCACTAGTATTTGGAGAGCCGCGCGATGCTGCGCAGGAGGGCGGGGCCGTTAGCTTTAAAACCGTCAGAGTGGCCCTTAATTGGAGCCTTTAGACAAAGTTGAGAAAAGCGAAGTGGCCCTTAATTGGAGCCTTTAGACAAAGTTGAGAAAAGCTATCCACAATGAGCCAGGAGCATGTTGTAGAGTCACTAAAGGATATACCTACATAATGAGCATCGCTTGAAATATTCGTATCCACCCTCACTTATGTGTTGTATAATGCACTTATGTGTTGTATAATGCGCCGTCATCCACCCAATGTGTGCTTAGACTAGCCTAGATAAGGTTAGACAATAAGTGGGTGCCCAATTAGTTATTGGGAGTGGATGCCAACACTTGCACTACAACAGAATGAGGTTTAGTAGCGAAAATAGCACCGCTTTTATAACTAGAACGGTATGGTGATGTCGGGCCTATATCGTTGTTAACACGTTGCTATTTTCGCTGCAATGGGTTCGCTGCTCAACAACGATATTGCGCGCTCAGCAACGCTATTTTGCTATTGAGCAGCAAAAGTAATGCATAATTAAAAAAAGCTAGGGCAGACTGGGGAGTCTGCACACAGGACTCCCAAGTTTTAGGAATGTCAAAATTCAATTACAATACTTAGCAGAATTATATAAGTGTATGATTCCAAAAAACTCATATACAAAATGGGTCAATGTACAATCGAGTGTAGCCATTCGCGGAACTATTTTTGGGACACTTTTGTGGCCACAGCGTGATGCATGGGGGAGTGAGATTTTGGATTTAGAGCAGGCTGGCGCTCTTGCCGGTTTTTTTTCTAGCATACTAGCATATTAATGACTCTGCTCTGAACACTGCAGACCTCGACACGCATCACCACGTGCATTTACTCCGTGTGCATTTTACGGTCCTTTTGTCACCAGTCGATGTCATCACATAAATGCAATCTGCCAAAACTCCCTATTCTCAATACCACATAGCTCGACACGTGTCACTATGCAGCCCGTGCGCCTTACTGGACTCGTTCTTTGTTGGAAAAGACCACCGCGGTGGTCTTTCCCATCACGCAGAGCTGGAGATATGTCACTACATGGCTCTCTCCACCAGTGACTCTCTCCACGGCGGTGATCTGTCCCATCGCGCAAAGCTGGACACGTGTCACTACATGGCTCTTAAAATCAATCAAAATCCAGGCCACATGCCTTGTAAATTAAGTCTCGGATGCCACCGTGAGTGATGACACTTAAGCCACTGAGCGACTGATCATTTACTGCACTGAACTTAATCGCATGCAAGCCCGATGGTATTCTTCCTTCAATCACTCAAAATCACTCAAAATCCATGCTGCTACTTACTTTCACATGCCATCCGTGAGACTGATCATGACTGGTAATTAATGGAACTCTAATCTTAATGAAATCAATCAAAATCCAGGCCACATGCCTTGTAAGTAAGTCTCGGACCCGGTGGCACTTAAGCCATCCAAATAATCATGAGGGCACCACTAGTATTTGGAGAGCCGTGCGATGCTGCGCAGGAGGGCGGGGCTGTTAGCTTGAAAACCGTCTCACAGTGGCCCTTAATTGGAGTCTTTAGACAAAGTTGAGAAAAGCGATCCACTTAATTGGAGCCTTTAGACAAAGTAGAGATGAGCAATCTCACTAAAGGATACTAGTATTGCACCCGGGCATTGCTACAGCCGACCAAGGTTCCAGAAAAGGACTATTCTAGAAAAGAGCCAAGAGCATGTACAAGCACTAAAGGATATACATACATAATGAGCATCGCTTGAAATATTCTTATCCATCCTCACTTATGTGTTGTATAATGCGACATCATCCACCCAATGTGTGCTTAGACTAGCCTAGATAAGGTTAGACAATAAGTGGGTGCCCAATTAGTTATTGGGTGTGGATGCCCAAACTTGCACTACAACAGAATGAGGTTTATTAGCGAAAATAATAGCACTTTTATAACTAGAAGGGTACAGAGATGTCGGGCCTATATTGCTGCAGCCTGCTAAATACGTTGCTATTTTTGCTGCAATGGGTTCGCTGCTCTCAGCAGGGATATTGCGTGCTCAGCAACGCTATTTCGCTGTTGAGCAGCAAAAGTAATGCATAATTAAAAAAACCTAGGGCAGACTGGGGAGTCTACACAGGACTCCCAAATCTGCTGCCCCAGCTCTTTTTTTTCTAATGTAGACAGTAAAACTAATACAACTTCACATCATCATGTACAAGTGTAATGTAAAACTTGACAAATACCAAAAAGAAAAGACAATTATAATTCATAGTTTTAGGAATGTCGAAATTCAATTACAATACTTAGCAAAATTACATAAGTGTATGATTCCAAAAAACTCATATACAAAATGGATCAATGCACGATCGAGTGTAGCCATTCGCGGAACTATTTTTGGGACACTTTTGTGGCCGCAGCGCGATGCGCAGGGGGGTGAGATTTTGGATTTAGAGCAGGCTAGCGCTCTTGCCGGTTTTTTTCAGGCATACTAGCATATTAATCACTCTGTTTTGAACACTGCAGACCTCGACATGCGTCACCACGTGCATTTACTCCTTGTGCATTTTACGGTCCTTGTCACACCAGTCGATGTCGTCACGCAAATGCAATCTGCCAAAACTCCCTGTTCTCAACACCACAGAGCTCCACACGTCTCATGATGCAACCCATGTGCCTTATTGGTCTCGCTCTTTGCTAGAAAAGACCACTGCGGTGGTCTTTCCCATCACGCAGAGCTAGACATGTGTCACTACATGGCTCTCTCTACCAGCGACTCTCTGCACGGCGGTGATCTTTCCCATCGCGCAGAGCTGGACACGTGTCACTACATGGCTCTTAAAATCAATCAAAATCCACGCCACATGCCTTGTAAATAAGTCTCCGGTGCCATCGCGATGGCACTTAAGCCACTGAGCGACTGGTCATTTACTGCACTGAACTTAATCGCATGCAAGCCCGATAATGGTCTTCCTTCAATCACTCAAAATCCAAGCCGCCACTTACTTTCGCATGCCATCGGTGTGACTGATCATGACACTGGTAATTAACGAAACTCTAATCTTAATGAAATCAATCAAAATCCAAGCCACATGCCTTGTAAGTAAGTCTCGGATGCCACTGCTGCGTGGCACTTAAGCCATCCAAATAATCATGAGGGCACCACTTGATCACACATGCATGGTATTTTGATGCCACTACGGTGGATGGTAATTAGAAGCTCGGTGGCAGATGTCCAAATAATCATGAGCCACCTTCAATCAATGTGAATTATATTCAATGGGCCTGTCCTCAATATGCCACTGGCTAAGGCCTAATTACCTTCCCCACTCTACTTAAGCCTCCACTCTTCCATTTCCTTGCTCCCTTGCACTCTTCTTGCAACTATCCCCTCTCACACTCCCTTGCACTCTTCTTTCAACTTCTATCCCCTCTCTCACAATGGATCCCCCCCCGGACGCACCGAGCTCCAAAACGTGTCAGTCCCCTCTACACATGCCGAGAGCTCCTCACACAACCTTCAGAACCCCTTCTGCACAGACCGAGAGCTCCTCACACAGCCTTCAAAACACCTCTTCACAATCTAAGAGCTTCTCACACGATCTCCCCCCCCCCCCGGTCTTGATATCGTGAGTTACGGGAGCTCCTCCTCATGAGATCTCTGTCAACTTCACCAAAAGCACAATTCTTGGAGAAGAATTGTCCTCAGTATTCCCCGACGCTCAAATTAGTGCAGATGGTGGAATCAAGGTTTCGAGCTTGCCTGATGATTATCAAAAAGAGTTAAAAAAGATAAGGCAGTTCTTTCTTGATACGAGGGGAATAGTAAAATTTTGGCATGTTCAAACAACAGTAGAGATAGTGAATAAATGTTTGATCTCTTTCTTGAAGGCGATCTCCAAGAGCGTGCTACTTAGCTTGCACAATTTCTTGAATGGTAAATCCCAATTGTCACCTCAAGCAATGAGTGTTGGAATGTACCTGATGGGGAATCACCTCAAAAAATGCATTGAACAAGTTGAGAAGCAGATCAAAACTTTGAACATGAAAGCCACCGATGCAGCATACGTAGCCCAACATGAGAGAACCCTCAGGAAGGGTGCAAAAGCTAGGGTAAAGGAGGCAGAAGTGAAGGCCTTGCTTGGCACGAGAGCAAGCTGAGGCCACTGAAAGATTGGCAGAGATAGAAAAATAGAAAAGAGAAGAAGCAGAGAAGCACATCGAGGAGTTGAATCAGCAGCTTCGAGATGTTCGAACGGATGGGGACGATGTAGAGGAAGAGCTAGAAAGGACAAAGCAGGCACTTGCAAATCAGACAGCCAAAAAGGAGCTCCTCTACAAACTGCTCTGTAGCATGCAGATTGCATTGAACACTGAGAAAGATGATATGATAGAGAAACTGAGAAAGGAGAATGCAGAAACCAGGATACTAATGCAAGAACTATAAAATAATTTCAATGCCAGGAAGGATGCAGAAGAGGCAACGAGAAGCCATAGTGAACAACACAATGAGACTGCCCAATATTGGCGAGACAGGTTTGATTCCCTCCATTGACCTACAATGCGGCTGCCAATGATCTTGCCTTTTCTCTTCAGAGTTTTGAGAAGCAGTCTCGGACCTTGATTGAAACCCAACATAGAAATGATATCTTGGAATTGGCCTACGCAGACACTACTAAAGAATTTGAGGAGATTTGACAGCAGCTGGTAGAATCGGATGTAGCTTGTGCCAAACGTCAGCAGCAAGTGGAGGATATAAAGGAGAACATCCGCACCCTCAGGATGAGAGAGGCATGAATCAAGATGCACATTGCTCGTAGACTAGTCAAACTGTGATACTACTCACAGCCGCAAACAAATAGTTAAATCGGATGAATATCCTCTTGCGATGCAAATGAATGCTCCTACGTGCTCTGTGTGCAAAGGGCACATCATAGATGAATGCATGATTAGATGGCCCCACTGCCACCACCCTCTGCATGTGTTTTGCTTTGGGGTGTTTGTGCATGCAAAATTGAGATGCAGAGTTTGTTTGATGCAAATGCTGCTATCTTGGGAAGAAATGATGTGCCTGCCTGCTGTGAATATCCACAGAGAGAAAGTAGAAGCTGTAATGCTATTCCAAATTGCTCATACACGTGAAAAGAGAAAGGAACTTGACCAGGCTAAAGGAAACGAGCCTGAAGAGAAGAAGTCCAAGCTCACGGAGCTTGAAGAAACCAACGAAAAGAACCAACCCTACTGGAAGGAGCGAGAAAGGCCTGAAGGAGCTCGAAGAAAAAAACCCACCCTGCCTGAAGGAGCAAGAAAGGAAGAAGTCCAAGTGTGGAAGGCAATCTGGTGAAGGGAGCTCAAAAAGTAGAAAGGAGATGTATAATCTCTGAAATGTATTGATGTGTATAATCTATGAAATAAATTCATTATTGCCAATGTTTATTGCCCAGGATCACAACTTTCAACTTTTCCCTTATTAAGGCGCAGGATCACAACTTTCAACTTTCCCTTATTAAGCTAATTTAGGATCGCAACCAGCGCGCTAGTAGTACTAGGAAGTGGTTGGTCTCTCTTTTTAGGGATCTTAACTAGCATGGTGGTAGTATAGGATAAGTGGTCACCAGTGCGGTGGTTAAACAGCACGGTCGTAGTATTGGATAAGTCACCAGCACGGTGGTTTGTATCGCGCAAACAAATCACACAATATTTAATTTAGGACGGTGGTAGTCACCAGTGCGGTGATATTTAATTTAATTAAGCTAATTTAGAACCGCAACCAGCATGGTGGTAGTACTAAGAAGTGGTTGGTCTCTCTTTTTAAGGATCTTAACCATCACGATGGTAGCACCAACACGATGCTAGCACGAGGGCGGGGCTGTTAGCTTTAAAACCATCACAGTGGCCCTTAATTGGAGCCTTTAGAAAAAGCTGGGGAGAGAGCTCTACGAGCAACTGGGAGTCACACCCGTTTCAGGGCCCGTCTTATCAAGAGCCTGTCTCTGTCGAGCTATAATACACGAAACTGAATATATTAATATTTAACCCAATTATTTGATTTTCATATTTGACCCGAACCATGTAGAAGAACTCTAATGTCAGCGATCAAATAAGTAACATCTAAACCAATCGAAAGGCCTATCTTTGAACACATGTTTTGAGTAATGTCATGGAGTTTTGTGGGATTTTTGACAATGTTATAAATAGTGCTGCGTGATTATCCTACCTCTAGTTATGGGGTTTCAAAAATTATTAAAAAGTTATATAGAATAAAAAACAATGTGTTAACTCAAGGTTAACACACGGACCACCGACATACATCAATAATCATTTGTAGCTACGATAAGGTTAGTGGAAGTGTGCATTGGTCAAAAGTTGAGATGAGTGATCCACAATGAGCCAGGAGCATGTACAAGCACTGTAGAGTCACTAAAGGATATACATACATAATGAGCACCGCTTGAAATATTCTTGTCTACCCTCACTTATGTGTTGTCTAAGTGGGAATTAATAACTTGTTTCAATCATGCCATCATATTGAAAATAGCAGTGCTTTTATAACAAGAAGGGTACCGAGATGTCAGGCCTATGTCGCTGCTAAACACACTACTATTTTCGTTGTGATGGGTTCGCTGCTCTCAACAGTGATATTGTGCTACTCAGCAACGCTATTTCACTGTTAAGCAGCAAAAGTAATGCATAATTAAAAAAAGCCGAGGCGGACTGGGGAGTCTGCACACAGGACTCCCCAGTCTGCGGTTCACGTAAGCAGCAAAAGTAATGCATAATTAAAAAAAGTCAGGGCACACACTAGGGAGTCTACATAGGACTCCCCAGTCTACTGTCCCAGCTCTTTTTTTTCTAATGCGCAGACACAGTAAAACTAACACTTCACATCATCATGGACAAGTGTAATGTAAAACTTGACAAATACCGAAAAGAAAGACAATTGCAATACATGGTTTTAGGAATGTCAAAATTCAATTACAATACTTAGCAGAATTACATAAGTGTATGATTCCAAAAAACTTATATACAAAATAAAGCATAATGAAAACCTATGGAGCTAGGGACTATCTAGATCTCATGCTGTGCAATTATTATTGTTCTAGCTCTAGCCTTTTCGCTTCTCACATTTCCATTGCTACCAGCATGGACATTTGCACCACTGTTTCTGCTTACATGATCCTAAAACACAATAAAACTAACACAAGTGAGAATCAATTTGCAAAAACAAAGAGGTTTAGGGTTTAAGAATGTACTTACTTGCCATGCTTGCCAAGCATCTCCTCCAGTATTAACAATATATCATTCGTCTTGCACCCTATCAAATAGAGCTTCCAAGCCTCATTGTAATGCAAAATCATATTCATCTTGCATAGGGGGGCGGTCCACTGCTTCAAGCTTTAGACATACAAACAAATGAACATTTTAGAAAGTTGTTATTTAAGATAACCTTCTTTAAATAAAAGATAAGATACAATTTGAGGCTAATATATACTTACAAATATTGTTGGAATATCGACTCCTTATTCACATGTAACATCACGCCTCAAGTTATTTGTCATCTATCTTACCTTGTGCAGCTTGTATGTGTTGAAAACCTACAAAATCACACCAAAATAAGGAAAAAATGTATTAATAACAAACCCTAATCTTAAAAGCCCTAAAACTTACAAACCCTATAAACATGTAAAGGCATGAAAGAAGAAACATACAAGAAAGAGATATTTGGTGACGCTTGTATGTATTCAAAAGCTATAAAATTAAACCAAGTCAAGAAAAAAAAAGCTATAAAATTAAACCAAGTCAAGAAAAAAAAGTATTAAGAAAAAAAAAGCTATAAAATTAAACCAAGTCAAGAAAAAAAAGTATTAAGAAAAATCAAGATCTCTTACCATATGAAGCTTTAATGAAGAGCTCTTAATTAGAGAAAAAGAAGAAAAGAAAAACTTAAAAAGAGAAAAGAGAAAGGAAATACTCAAAAGATAACTTTCATGGAAAGCTTGTTTGCATACGAGATAAATGAAAACAGTAGACATACCTTGCTTGAGCTTGAGGAGGATAGGGTAGAAGAGGTAGAAGTGATAACAAGGCAAAAACTTGTTTTAAAAAAACTTAGAGTACAAGTTTATTGTATTCAAAAGATAAAACTATGTGGCGACAAAAGAAGCGACAAAAAGCAAGATATTTTTACAGTATAGAAGCGTCTTGTCACACTGCTATAGACATTACTACGCAGCGTTATTTCGTTGCTAAAAGCGTTTCCTGGTAGCGAAAAAGCGTTGTGGAGCAGTGATACATCGTCTGAGCATCTTGAAAACCCACGATATTTTCCTTCTGAAAACACTGCAAAAATGCTACTAAAAAACGTTGTTATGCTCCCGATGTGTTGTAGTGTTATAACTCCCTTGTATATAAGTGAATTTATCTAATGAGAAAGGTACATTTCCTTGAGTGATTGAGATTGTGCTCTTGCTCCTTGTGCTCTAGCTCTCTACCCTATCCTCTTGTCCTTTTGGTAACGCTTGTGTGCTAGTGAGTGTGTGTGTGTGTGTGTGTGTGTGTGTGTGTGTGTGTGTGTGTGTGTGAGAGAGAGAGACAGAGAGAGAGAGAGAGGGAGGGAGAGAGAGAGAGGGGGGGCTATTGTCTTGCATGTTGGAGCATGGTATTGTAAAACTTGGGAGTTCCAAGCTTTATGTGGACAACTCTGGTGGTGACAATGGGAGAGGAGGGTCTTCTTAAGTTCTAGCCAACATCTTTGTAGTTGCCACTTCTACGAGATGGGGGGTAAGCAACCAGGTTCCCATACATAATGTGAAAGATAAGCTCTCTTCACTTGGTTAGCTTTGAGCTAGTGAGTGTGGTGAGTTTGGACTTTCCATTGGTGGCACTCTGCTGGGGAGACGGTTGCATGCTTGTTTAGACTCTTATGTAGGGTTTGGTTTCTTTATTGATTCAGTGATGAAAGATTTGGTTTTGTTATCTATTCTTGTTGCATTTAGTTTAAGATACGGTGCGTGGGTTTAATCGGTTTAATGAAAGATTGCTTGTTGCATTTGACTTGCAACAATAAGACAAGGTTTGGTTTGATTTTGGTTGGATTTGATTTGCAGAACGTAAAATAAGGTTTGGATGATGTTAGGTTGTTTTTGTTGGTGTGTTTTTAGGGTTTTTCATCTTTTTCCTCATTAGCTAATGTTTTCAAGTTAGGGTTAGTATTTAGTGAGTTTTGTTAGTTACTAGTAGGATTATTGTTAGTTACTTAGTCTCATTAGTATTAACGAGTAATTAGTATAATTACTTGTTTTATTAGTTAGTGGTTAGTTAGGGTTATTTTAGAAATAGTAATTAGTTAGTATTAATGTTAGTTAATGACTAAGATTAGTGTTAATATGAGTAGTTAGTATTAGTATTAGTTAAGTTAATAAATTATTAGTATTAAATTATATTAGCTAATTAGTGAGAGCTTAGGTTAGTGATAGGGAGTGCGAGCTAGAAAAAAAAAGGCTAAAAACGAAAAGAAAAGCTAATTTTTGTATGTGCCTAAAAGTGGCTTGAGGAAAGCTCAACAAGGGAACGACCGTGCACATAGCAAAGTGGACAGCAAGGCAATGCGAAGCTGCAAGAACCGGAGCAAGGGAAGTTGGCACAACATGCACACGATATAGGTGCACGGCAGGGCACAAGGGCAACAGCCATAGTATGCGTTGCACGTGCTGCTCTTTTGCAAGGTGATTTGTTTTTTTTAAATCAATATTAAGTATATATATTAACTGAGAGCTAAGTTCACAACTTACCACATTTCACTTCATTTAGGAAATTACACAACAAAGTCCATCTATCATCGTCCAAAAAAAAACTAGATTGCTCCCAAGAGATCTGATATCCCACCTTGATGTAAGCCTCCATCATAGCCTCAATGGTACACCCTCTAGGGGTTTGTTTTTCCAATATGTCTCCCTTTTTGGACCAGAGTTTTATTGTAGATCTATTCCCCACAGGATTCTCTATGAAAGAAACAAAAGTATGATCCACTTGTTTCTCTTTAAGGTACCATCTTCTAGTTTTGGGTCCAAATCTGGGTAGCTTGGTCTTCAAACCCTCAGCAATTCTAACCTACAAGATATGAATCATGGGTTAGATTACCATCTTCTGGTTTTGGGTACAAATCTGGGCAGCTTGGGTACAAATCTGGGCAGCTTGGGTTAGATTACCATCTTCTGGTTTTGGGTACAAATCTGGGCAGCTTGGTCTTCAAACCCTTAGCAATACTACCCTACAAGATATGAATCATGGGTTAGATTACCCTAGTATGCTTGAAGATCCCCCCAAGTATATACATAGATCAGGTGATGCTCATCTGAAGTTTCTGCATTTGCTAACTCATCCCCTCTTTTTCTAGCTTATTCACACAAGTTACATACCAGCTCATACACACACATTTATCCATTACATCTGTCACATCAAGTCCAACAAGAGATCCATTTTGAAATACAATAGCATTCCTAGAAATCCAGATTTCCCACAAATAGCATGCTCTGATAATATTGAAAAGTACTTCTATAGCTTCATCATTGAAAGCCCACTTCACATCTAATCACCCCAATGAGCGTGAATTCCTAAGCACTGCTCAACCCACTTTCCAATTTTTTCCCATGCACCTCTGATGGCTGGTCAATCCCATAATGCATGTTTACCATCTTCAAATGCAGTTCTACACCTGGAACATCTATTAGTGTAGTTCTTTTTTATCAGTTTAGATCCAATGGGCAAAGCCCACATACATACTCTCCACAGAGAGCCATGAAACTTAACAAGTAGCTGGATTTCCCACAGTAACTTCCATCTCTTTTTCCAACAACCAGAACTCCAACTCACCCTCCAAATCTTATTACAATATTCCACATTGCTTTCTCCTTTTCTCAACTTAGTGTACATGTCTCTATTTTTACCTTTTTCCACCAGTTTAGTCCCATTAAACCAAGCCTAGTCCTTAATCCAGTATGTTTCATCTACAGCAGTGGAAAACCACCCAACTCCTTCCACCCTATAACTGTCCAATCCCAACAATCATTCAACCACTTTAAGCCTTTATTATTTAGCTTCCTTGCTGACTAGGTATCAAAAGGGCCTAAAGGGGGGTTAAATTTGTGGGTCCACCAGAGCCCCAAGCTAAGCATAGAGTTGCTTGATACTCTACACCCCCATCCCAGGCCATAAGACTCAAGCCTTCCTTGCACAACATCTTGCATAAAGGGAAACCTATCAACTTCAGAGGAACATAGGAGAATAGTCTGTCTTTCCATCCCAATCCCTCTACCAATTGCCTTTAGCTTGAACCAGTGATAATTCTACTAACTCTCTCACCATCACAGACCATGTATCATCCTAATAAAGGCATTTGGGAAGAAGCAAGGTAGCTCTTGCAAGGGATTGGGTTGGCAAATGCAAAATTCCAATGCCCCCTTCCCCTTTGGAATAAACAGCTCAAACCAAGCTTGAACTATTTATTCCTTTGTATAAAATCTTTGATGGGACTCACCATCTTTTTCCAATGACTCTTTCCAAACTCCATCACATGACATAAAAACATAATATACGCATTCAGCAGAGCAGTGCATATTGCTATTCTGTTATGAAAAGGAACTCTAATCCCCTCCCACTTCTTTAACTTTTCTAAAAATTTGTTTACTACCCAATCAATCATCTATTTGTTTGTAACATCAACCCCAAATGGGATTCCCAGAAGTCTGGAAATTTGTTCTTTTTGAACCACCTCACACGCCCACCTCTACAATTCAAAGTCATTATCCTCATTCAAGCTTATGATTCTGGGTTTATGAATGTTACATCTGGATCTAGATGCTACAGCAAAATCTTGTATGATATCTAGAGCCTGTCTCATATTATTATTCTCATCTTTCATAAACAACAATGAATCATCAGCAAAACACTGTATAATCAGTTGCTCACTGTATCTCAATTTCAGACCAGTGAGGCTCCCATTTCTATAGGCATCTTCTAGAGACACCACTATATCTCAATTTCAGACCAGTGAGGCTCCCATTTCTATAGGCATCTTCTAGAGACACCACTAGGGGGTGGGAAGCAATAAAAAATAAGAGGGGGGCAAGAGGGCATCCTTGCCTCACATATCTATTTACTTCAAGCCCCCCAACCACCCTCCCATTTAATATGACATTAGAATGCCCACCCCAAGTTAGAGTGTAAATACATGTTGCCATTTTAGTTCGAAATCCAAGTTTTTACATCACTCTTGCAACAAAGGACCAATGCACCCTATCATAAGCCTTTTCCAAATCCAATTGCAGCATGATACATTTTTGTTGGGCTTTAAGGGCTACATCTCTCCCTAACATCGCTACAAAGATATTATCATATATTGATCTGCCCTTAACTGTGAGTGGTCTGAATCCCTCGCGAAAGAGGCAGTGGAATCTCCCCCATATCTCATAGTAAGCCAGGCGGGTAGCTTGGTCTTCAAACCCTCAGCAATTCTAACCTACAAGATATGAATCATGGGTTAGATTACCATCTTCTGGTTTTGGGTCCAAATTTGGGCAGGTTGGTCTTCAAACCCTTAGGTCTTCAAACCCTTAGCAATACTAACCTACAAGATATGAATCATGGGTTATATTACCCTAGTATGCTTGAAGATCCCCCAAAGTAGATACATAAATCAGGTGATGCTCATCTAAAGTTTCTGCATTTCCTGAAACTTCACACATTTGCTCATCTAGCTTATTCACACAAGTTACAGCTCATACACACACATTTATCCATTACATCTATCACATAAAGGCCAACAAGAGATCCATTTTGAAATACAATAGAATTCCTAGAAATCCAAATTTCCCACAAATAGCATGCTCTCATAATATTGAAAAGTACTTCTGTAGCTTCATCATTGAAAGCCCACTGCCCTAAGATCCAATCACCCCAATGAGCCTGAATTCCTAAGCACTGCTCAACCCACTTTCCAATTTTTTCCCATGCACCTCTGATGGCTGGTCAATCCCATAATGCATGTTTACCATCTTCGAATGCAGTTCTACACCTGGGACAGCATCTATTAGTGCAGTTCTTTTGTATCAGTTTAGATCCAATGGGCAAAGCCCACATACATACTCTCCACAAAAAGCCCTGAAACTTAATAAGTAGCTGGATTTCCCACAGCAACTTCCATCTCTTTTTCCAACAACCAGAACTCCAACTCACCCTCCAAATCTTATTACAATATTCCACATTGATTTCTCCTTTTCTCAACTTAGTGTACATGTCTCTAGTTTTACCTTTTGCCACCAGTTTAGTCCCATTAAACCAAGCCTAATCCTTAATCCAGCATGTTTCATCTACAACAGTGGAAAACCACCCAATTTGGATATGAACAAGCACCTGATCCATCAAATCCCTCTCCCTAAATAGACAATTGAAATTCTAGTGTCAGCTGGTCCAACTCCTTCCACCCTATAATAATTGGCATGGGACAAGCTATCTATTCCAAAGGGGAAGGGGGGCACTGGAATTTTGCATTTGCACCCCAATCCCTTGCAAGGGTTGCCTTGCTTCTTCCCAAATGCCTTTATTAGGATGATACATGGTCTGTGATGGTGAGAGAGTTAGTAGAATTATCACTGGTTCAAGCTAAAGGCAATTGGCAGGGATTCGGATGGAAAGACAAACTATTCTCCTATGCTCCTCTGAAGTTGATAGGTTTCCCTTTATGCAAGATGTTGTGCAAGAGGTGGAAGGAAGGCTTGAGTCTTATGGCCTGGGATGATGGGGGATGTAGGGTATCAGGCAACTCTATGCTTAGCTTGGGGCTATGGTGGACCCACAAATTTAACCCCCCTCCTTTAGGCCCACTTGATAGCTAGTCAGCAAGGAAGCTAAATGATAAAGGCTTAAAGTGGTTGTTCTATGTACTCTTTTAGCCATGACCTCATTTATGAAATGTGTACCGCCAATCACTCACAATTTCTAGTGGACAACTGGAATAAGTAAATACACACTCATAAAAAACTCGACAGTTGATCTTGATGCGTCAATTTTTTGTGTTGCTTTGGTGGTTTTAACTCACTTGGTGAAGTCATCACTGTGTATGGCTATGATGTAGCCTAATGCTTGCAACCCTTAGCTGATGGGCTAATAGGACCAACGGAGTCAATGACCCACTTCTCCAATGATTGGTGTGAAATCACTAGGGGTGAGGCGCATGCAATCCTTTTCTTGGACTTTTTCTTAGACCATGGAAAACCTTTACATTCATTGCATCGCTTAACAAATTTTGGTGCATCTCCAAATAGAGTAGGCCACCAAAGGTCGCCGCCGTTGATGGTGGGAAGAAAGAGGGTTTGATTCTTCCTTGTTTATTGAGGTATCTTTGCTATAAAAGTCACTAGAAATCCCTAGTTCAAAGTCATTGTTGGCTCCCAAAAGGGATTTTACTACACTTTTAGCATGAATAAGGAAGTTATCTCGCGATGTCCAACCTTGCATGTCTCAATCCAAGATGGAAGTGTCCTTTAGTAGAAGAGAGTATTAATGAGAAGTTTATTAACTTCCAAGAAATTATCTTTTCTCTTCACTCGGTGCTTCATACTCCCCACAGCACCCTCGCCTCCACCATCGCTGACGGCTAGCTTTTGTACCCAGACAGCTCCCCTTATGGTAGCTATTCCTCCGTAGAAAATCTATGATGGGACCCACTATCTTTTTCCAATGACTCTTTCCAAACTTCATCACATGACATAAAAACATAATATACGCATTGCAGAGCATCGCATATTGCTATTCTGTTATGAAAAGGCACTCTAATCCCCTCCCACTTCTTTAACTTTTCTAAAAATCTGTTTACTACCCAATTAATCATCTATTTGTTTGTAACATCAACCCCAAATGGGATTCCCAGAAGTCTGACAATTTGTCCTTTTTGAACCACAATTCTCCTCCCAAAAACTGGCGAGGCACGACAATTCTCCTCCCAAAAACTTTCTATCAAGGCTCTAGTGGTTTCATCTAGTAGGCGATCATGCCTAGATACACAACCACTACTCGCCCCACAAAGCACCAACCTCATTGGCATCTAAACTTTGCCGTCTAATAGACCCAACTCTAAGTGTGTGTGGTGCTATGGAAAGGATGCGAGATGTGGTACTCACCTTACCCCTCATTTGGGAGCTACTTATTATGGCTGCCACAATAGCCCGTCGAGCAGCCAAAGCGTTTGCAGAGTTCCTCTTCTTGTTAAAACACCATATTGGGAAATATGGGAATTTCCCACAAGTTTGGATTAACCATAACTTGAACACCACTAATCCAAAATGAGCGCTTTATAGCTCTTTAGATTCCATTTTTCAAGCGCTTTCCAACGATAGGTCATATGATAGGGTTTTGAGAAACTTACAAACATGTTATCCATATCCCCTTTTTTAAGTATTCAAAAATGGGAATTGGGAAATTCCCAAATTCACTAATATGGTGTTTTAACTGTATAGGAATGATGAACACTTTGTAGCACCGCCATGCCAGCTCTCCTCTCTCTTCAACCTCCAATGTCAGAAAGCGCCCTGGAGTTGGCCATGTTGGGCAGATCAATCAAAGCATCAAGCACGCATGCCTGTTTGATGAAGGCGTGAGGTCTTTGAAATAGGAATGGAAGATTGCATGGGCACGACGACGCGCCCCTGACTTCGATAGTTCTTTCTTATCCACACGATGGGTGCCCAAAGGAGGGGGGTGGGTTCTTGTGGAAGAGAAGGGGGCTCAGGAAGGGCGAGATCATGTGGATTATCTAAACTAAGGGGTAGTGGGGGGGAAGACGGCAGAGGGAGAGGAAGTGGAAGAGGAGGAGCAAGGCTTGGATCATCGCCAATGGAAGGTGTTGCTCGTTGACGTGCTCTCCACTCTCTCTTTCTCTCATACCCTTTTCCTCTCCTCCTCTTAAACTTGGTGGACAGGGGGAAGTCTAGTCCTATCACGATTCTGACTCCGACGACTTTGAGAACCCATTCTCAAGGAAGCTAAGAGAGTAAAAAATATGAAGGCTCAATGATGGGATAGTACTAGAGATAAGTATTGGATAGTACTAGAGATGTGTGATTATATAGGAAAAATAGGTTATCCACTTCAAATCTCATTGGATTTCTTATCTAAGATTGATTGGATAATTAAGATAAACATAAAGATAATTAAAGATAAACTATTATCCACTTAAAAATCAATATTATCCACTTAAACATAAAGATAATTAAGATAAACATAAAGATAATTAAAGATAATTAAAGATAAACTATTATCCACTTAAAAATCAATATTATTAATAATATTTATTAACAAGTCTAAATATTTATCATTACTAGATATATAAATATATCTTTTATTTTATAATTATATAATTATATTTTCTTTTATAATGTTTTTTTTTAATTCTATTCAAAGGTTTATCCTACATAAAATATTTTTAAGAAATATTAAATTTAAAAATTTATTTTTTTAAATTGAATAACATGAACTTTAAAAATATTATTATTATCTAATTCCAAAATATAATTCTTTAAAATTAGTGATTTTGAATTCTTTTATATTAATAAGTTATATCTATTTTATTATCTAAAATTCTATATTCTATTTCTCTAAATTACTAAATGAACTTTTTCAAAAATATGTTTTTGAAAAAAAATGGGGAGGTGGGAAGGAGGTGCCACATGTCACATGCGTGCATGACACTTGGCATTCTCTTGACATGTGGCACTATTATGGGTTGATGTGGCAATTCCATGATGTGGCATGTCATGTCACCAAGTGCGAGGTGGCAAGAAGATGTGGCATTAATGATGACTAAGATGATGAGGTGGGGAGTCAACTAGGTTCATCCTCCATGTTGACATGGAGGATGGAGGTGGCAAGGTTAGGTGGCAAGCTGCTTATGTGGATCCTCTCAAAGCTGATGTGGACATAAAGTGGAATGCATATTTAAGATTTGTGCCTACCCAAGCCTCACACATGGAATGATATCTAAGCTTTGAGGTTTACCAAGCCTAGATTTCCAAACCTAACTAGGATTGGTTATAGACTTAAAAAGGGGAGAGTGGACACAATATGGGAAGATCTTACACTACAATCCAAAAAGCCTTGGCAAGTGCTCTAATCCTTAGATCCCCCAACTGGGATCTCATCTTCCATGTCCATATTGACGCCTCAGCATTTGCCATAGGGTGAGTGCTAGCCCACCAACCCGGCGAACACAAGCTGGACTTCCCCATTAGTTTTGCCAACTGCCACCAACTCAACTAACCTGAGAGGAATTACACCACAAGTGAGAGAGAAGGATTAGTTATGGTTTACATGGTTAAGAAGTTTTGCCATTATCTGGCATCCTCTTCTTTGTAGACCATCAAGCAATCATGTACCTGGTTAATAAACCCTGTATGACAAGAAGAATCACCAGGTGGCTACTTATCTTGCTAGAGTTCATTTTCATTGTTACGGTGAGAAAAGGCTCTCAGCATGTTCTAGCAGACCACATGTCAAGGATCCCTAATGGCAAACAACCAGTGGGAATAGATGATGATTTACCAGATGCCGCCTTATTCCAACTTTACGTAATTCTTGAATGGGGTGAAGAAGTGGCTCACTTTTTAGCAACTGGCTTACCACTTGATCCTCTCCTCAAAAAGGATCGCACCCAGTGCATAGTCAAAAAATCAATCCCGTACGAGTCAACTTTACAAGCAGGGTAAGGGAAAAATCCTAAGATGTTGTGTTTGGGAAGACTAATATGTATTCCTCCTTGAACAAGCTCACTCTGCTTGTCTAGCCGGCACTTTGCCTCATAGACATCAGTGCTCGCAAGGTTCTCAGTTGGGTTATGGTGGCCCACCTAATGGCTGACGCTGCTAAGTATGTCAAACAATGTGATGAATGCCAGCGCATAGCAATCCCTCATTTCAAGGATCACATGCCCCTGAACCCCATTGTGTCCTCACAGCCATTTGAAAAATGGGGCATAGACTTCATAGGACCCATTAGTCCGGCAGCCAAATACACTCAAGCCAGATATATAATTGCTGCCATGGACTACTGCAATGGACTACTGCACACCAAGTGGGTAGAGGCTCGTGCCACTGCAAGGCCGATGCTCGATCAATGGCCAAATTTCTCTATTGAGTCTGTAATCACACGCTTCGGTATGCTTGTCAGTATGGAACACATTTCACCAACAAAGTAATCAAATTCCTTTTGCAAGAGTTCCTTGTCACCCACAAGAAGTCCTCCCCTTACTATCCTCAAGCGAATGGCCAAGCCGAAAGTACAAAAAAGTTCTTGTGCACCATTCTCACCAAAATAGTGGAGGCCAGCCAATGACTAGGAATAAAATTGTCGGCTGCACTTTGGGTTTATAGAACTTCATATAAAGTAGCAACTAACGCTACCCCCTTCATTTTAACTTATGGCACTGAAGCAGGCATACCCATGGAGTTCTTACTCCCAAGCCTACATGTCATAGTGCACGAAAAACTCACCAGAAATGCTTTAAGCTATCGCCTATTTGAACTTGAAAGGCTTGATGAAACCTGCCTCCTTGCAGTCTACATCATGATTGTCAAAATCCTTAGGAGTAAACAATGGTTCAATGACAATCTCAAGGACAAACATACGAATGAGGGTGACATGGTCCTCTTATTCAGCACAAAAACATATCATAAAAATCTTAAACTCCATGGGTTAGGAACTTTTTTGGTCTCTAAAATCACACCACAGGGCATTGTGCACATTGAAACCCTTGATGGTGCCGAGATGGTAGGATACTCCAATGGTAGTAGCAAAATTAAACGCTACTGTGGGCCCTCTCCACTGAGGCCACTTTGAAGGCCATCCATGATAAAAAAAACAACAAAAACAAGACCATGAGGATATGAAAAAAACTGCACAAGAAGAGGCCAGGGCAAGGCAAGCCAAGGTGAGGCAAAAACATGTTATGGTTAACATGGCCCAAGTAATCGACTTAGAAGAAGAAGACTGGGAGGTGAAGCCAACTCGATTATAGTTAGGAATGACCACATCAACCAGCTTTGCCCAAAAATTATAGTTAGGAATGACCACATCAACCAGCTTTGCCCGAAAATTATCTCTTGTTGATACAGGGGCTAGTTACAATTTACTGTCTTATGAAACATGGTGTTCCCTTGGGGGACCCACTTTGAAAGAAACACCTGTCGTTGTCACCACAGTTACCTCACAGCACATTCATTGCATCGGCACAATCACACTTTTGTTCCACATTGGAAATAATCCCCTAGAAGGGAAGTTTTATGTGATGCTTGCAGGAACTATGAGTGAAGAGATCATCCTTGGAAGGGGATGGATGGGCCATAACAGATGCAACATCAGCTAGGATACACGGATGGCCACCCTACCATTGGCTTCTGACCATGTTACCATCCTAATGACAGATGAAGAACCAGTTCTCATCACTCCCCCATGCCACTAAATCCCATTCCCACCACCCACAAATATGCCAACACCTCACTCTTATCATTCCGTTCCCCCCTAAAAAGAGGCCTCTCCACATACCATTCACACACAACACCTCTCGCACCCACACAACCACCACACATGGTGGCAGCACGCTCTCACATGGTCAAATCACAAGCAACTGCCACACCACCTTATACTAACCAAATTAACACTGCTAACCACCATCTTAACAAATCTTCACAGGGTTCGATATCTCACCACTGGGTGCCCAAGCAACTTCTTGCAGGAGGACAAGGCTACTATGAGGGAACATCTCCATTGTGCATCCCCAAAAGGTCCCACCATCCCCTCATCATGAATGGGCATCCAGAGTTTCTCCCCCAATGAAGGCCCCTCATTCACCAACCTCAATCCTACAAGGTATAGGATCAACACAAATCTACACACCCTCCTGGACGCTCTGACCCCTCGACCGAACCCTAAACCCACGCACTCAACTCTTCCGTGGATCCCAAAATCTCTTCTTCTTGCTCAACATTACTATAAAGGCAATCATACCCCATGGATCCCCAAACCTCTCCAACCTAAGCCCCTACCTCATGTGACGCCTCAGTCACCTACCCTTCAAGGGGCAAGGCAACATCTCTAGTTAAGATTACTCAAGAAAAAGGGAAGAAAAAAGTCCTATGTGACATAATTACCCCCAAGCCACCACTGAAAAATTTCATTACAAATATACCTTCAACATCAGCATTTCCTCTGCTTATCATTCAGAGGCTTGACAGGACCGTGAAACTCACATCAACTCCCTCAGCCCCCCCAGCTACTTCCTTACCACTCACATCGGAATCTCTTCAGGAAGTGCTACCCCCCCCTACTTCACCATCATCCAATTGGCATAAACTCCTTTCTTTGGTGAACTGGCACGCGTTCAGTACAAAACCCACAATGGGGTGCTGGCAGCATAGCCCCAATGTACAAAACCTGCAACAAGGTACACACCAAAAAAAAAAATCCAATCAAAGTGCCATGGCTATTTCTATCTCAAAAATCAAAGCGCCATGGTCGTTCCATTCTCAACCCAAAGCCCGCGGTCGTTCCAAATTTTGCACGGTTGTTCCCTTCTCAAAATCTGACTTGCCACATGAACATTCCCAGTTTGGAACAGTCGTTCCCTCCTCTGCACACTGGCACGGCCGTGCCGATTCTCTATGCACGCAAATGGTCATTTCCAATAGTCCCATGGCCATTCCAACCAATCCTGTGGTCGTTCGATCCTCTTGCCACACCCGTTCACTTTTAACCCCACCTGCCACACCTATTTGCTTACAGTCGCATGCCCATTCCCTGAACTTGCCATGGTCGCATCTTCTGTTGAGATTCAAGCTCAATGTTAGCTTGTGCTAGTTGCACTATGTGCTAGCATGTTAGGTAGTAACATGTGTGAGACATAAATGACCGCGTCCAGCTGGTCATAGTGTGTGGACATTAGCTAGGGTTAGCTGTGTGTGGACATTAGCTAGGGTTAGCTGTGTGTGGACACAACACATGTAGTGTGTTGTAGATTATGGATTATGGTTTTATGCATTGTGTGAGAAGAGAGATGGCTTCCCTCTATGGTTAGGGTTTGCTTAATACATTAGGGTTTGCTCCTGTGTGTGTGTCTCCTCTCCCTCTACCTGTTTTTCATCATGGTATCAGAGCCTGGTACTCTCTATTAGGGTTTATGAGTGAGAAGAGGGAGAAGAAGCTATGAAGAAAAGGTGTGAAGCTTGCCATTGGAGCTGTGAAGCTTGGAGCACACCGATTTTCATCAAATTTGAGAGCTTGGACTCGTAAGGACTACTAAACATCCTTGAGCGGATTGCAGGTGCAAAAACATAAACAATGCCAGATTTGAGTTGCCCAAAGCAAAGAAAAATTTCTGTTTTGCAAGCTCTCCATTGAAGCTTGAGTGTGGTGAATGTATGAGGCAAATGGTTGCAAATCTGACAAAGAATCATGTATCTGGCAAATGGGAATGTATTGGCAACTCATGTGCAAGCCCTACATTGAATTTGGAGCAAAGTTGATGCATTTAAGTGAGTAGAAATTCACTATTTTTTTGAAGCCCTCACCAAAACAAAGAAGAGATGTTCATGGTGGATGAAATTGGAGCTAGTTTTTTACAAAAATAAATACATTGATGGATTGGGTACATACCTAGGAGTGTTGGGGACTCACATCTACCTTCAATTACCACAACAAACCACCCAATTCTCCTCAGGAGTAGGCGGCGCAGACTGCAGGAAAGAAACAATGTAGAATTTTCAATACTATGCTAGATGGAGGCCAAATTCAAGTCTTATGATTGATTAATCCCAAAATATCCTTAGTAAACATGCAGGCAAGAGGCATTGTTAGTAGACTTCCTAGATTCAAGTATGATGGGAATATGCATGTCTATGATGCTTGCTAGTTTGGAAAGCAAGCAAGGTTGCCATTTCCTAAAGAAGGCAACATGAGTAGCAGGCCACTTGAGATAGTTCATAGTGAATGGGGTCCTGCACAAAACCCATCCATTAAAGGCAGCTTGTATTATGTGACATTCATTGATGATTTCAGCAAAATGACTTGGATTTACTTTCTCAGAGAGAAAAGTGAAGTATTGGGAAAGTTTATAGACTTCAAAGCTTTTGCAGAGAAGCAATATGGCTCTTAGATATGGCTCTTGGATAAAATGTTTGAGGATAATAGATGGACGTGGTGTTGAGGATAATAGATGGACGTGGTGAATACACCTCACATGCTTTTGAGAATTTCTTGAGAAAGCATGGCATACAGGATAGGAGCATTCTGGATAACATTTTCTCTTTTTGGGAGGCTACGGCTTTGGCTAGATTTCGGCAGGAGGATCTGGCAGTGCTCCTTCTCGACTTCGAGAAGGAATATGATCGGGTGGACTCGGCCTTCTTGGAAGGCACTATGGAGAGGATGGGCGTCCCCCCTCAGTGGATCCGCCGTGGGGTCTCTGCACTCTACACATCGGCTCATAGCCAGGTGCTGATACAGGGCGTGCGCGGAGAGAGGTTCCAGCTCTCGCGCTCGGTGCGGCAGGGGTGCCCCTTGGCGCCCTTTCTTTTTCTTTTTGTGGCGGAGGCCATGAGCACTTTTTTGACGGCACAGGATACAGGTTTGCGGGGCCTCCAGCTTCCCATCCGCACCTCGGAGGAGCTCCTAGACTCCGAGTTTGCGGATGACACTGCTGTCTATCTTCAGGGAGGTGAGGAGAACCTCCGCCGCTTCGCCTCAGCCATGGATAGGTTTTGCAGAGCTTCGGGTGCTTTGATCAACTGGCACAAGTCGTGTGGGTTGTGGGTTAGTTCTATGCCCCCCGACTTGGAGGCCAGTTGATGGTTTTCAGTGGCTGCCCCCCGGAACTATAGTGCGTTATTTGGGATGCTACGTGGGCATTGACATATCTCCAGAGCAGCAGATAGCCCCCCTTCTTCTGAGCATTCGAAAGAAGCTTCTGTATTGGAGTACCGCTCGTTTATCTCTGGCTGGCCGAGTAGTTGTGGCCAACCAAGTTCTGCTTGCTACCATGTGGTACATCACTTCTTGCTGGGCCTTCTCGCGGGCGTGCATTGGCCAGGTGGTGCAGAGGCTCATCAGGAACTTTCTTTGGTCCGGTGGCGCGACGGGCGGCCCGCCAGGGCCAAGGTGGCATGGGCTGTGATCACTCAGCCGAGGGAGAGAGGCGGCCTGGGCATTGTTGATCCTATTTGCCAAAGCCGAGCTTTGCTTGGCAAGTTGGTAGTTCGTGGCCTCCTGCCAGGCGCTGAGCCGTGGAAGGAGTTTCTTGTTTCCAGGATGCTCAGCCGCACTCCTTCTCTTAGCGGCCCCTGGACCCCCAGCATCAGGTGGATCTTTACAGAGCAGCAATCCAGAGGAGTAGTCCTTGGCTTTGAGGAGTGTTTTGCAGCTAGCCTTCTGAGCGCCTGTGCGCATGTGCTGAGGCCGTCACTCTTCCAGTCTCCCCCGGGCACCGATGAGGAGCGCCTGAGGCAGCCATTGATCTGGAACCCCTTGATTCGACTTCCCAGTGGCCATATGGTTGGATCGCGGCCTCACGTGTCGTGGGGTCCGTTGAGCTCCGGCCCAGCCCAGTCCCTAGACGACTGGATATGTTTTCAGCAGCTGTCTCTAGAGGCTCAGGAGAGGAGACTCAGTGGGATGAGGGGCAGAGACTCAGTGGGATGAGGGGAAGAGAGTCGATGAGACAGGACATTGAGGCGGCCATCCCCCGAGAGTGGCGGACCCCAGTACAGGACCCTCCACCTCCACAGTGGATGGGTGTCTTTACTCGGCATGAGATCCTTCTAGCGGTCTGCGGCACAGCGGAGAGAGTCGCCCCACTCACTTTCGAGGTGGGAGAGGGTGTCCAGCTTCAGAGGACACGACTGGATTTGGATGGGCTCCAGGGTTGTATTCTTCAGAGGGTGCGGGTGGTCGGCTTTCATCAGAGACAATGGCATGTAGACCCCTCACCGGCCTCGATAGGGGAGGACTGTTCTTGGAGATTATGGGCTTGGGACAGCAGGCCTCTTATTCGCTCAGTGGGATCCAGGTGAGTGGTTTTGGCGAGATCCCTACTCGGCCCCCACCAGCCCAGGCATCCCCTTTTTTCAGTACACAGCGAGGCTGGGGCGGCGGATTCAGAGGCACAGGATAGCGAGCACCCCGGCGCGACAGCCGAGCTTGGCGGCGAGACAGGGGCTCTCCCCTGCCTTTCTTAGGGACTTCTGGCAGCGCCTTTGGGCCAGCTTCCGGCCCCAGAAGGTGACGCTTTTTCTCTGGCTCACAGCGCATAGAGGACTGGCTGTGGGGGCTTGGCTAGCTTTTGGCAGACACCCAGCGTCCTGCCCCCCTCGGTGCGGCCATGCACAGGAGTCGCAGCGACACTGCTTATGGGATTGCCCACAGGCACAGCAGGTATGGCAGCGCGCTCTCAGGATGGTTTTTGCAAGCTCACCAGGTGAGATGCTGGTGACGTGGGGTGCGGTGGCTTGGGCCACAGACAGCGGCCCGGCCCTTGGATATGAGGACATCCTGGCAGTGCGACCATCCAGGTCTCTGACAGGGCGATGGCGGTGGTTCCGACGCCAGACTTCTCTTCGACAGCCCCTCAGGAGGGGGTCGGGCACAGATGGGAGATGATCAGCAGCATGACGGCTTGGCACATATGGAGAGCCCGATGCAGGGAGGCCATTGACCGCCAGCAGGCGACTCCACCGGCGGAGGTCATACAGGCCCTCTGGGGGTGGACATCATTCACACCTTGAGGACTGGGGGGGGAAACTCCAGGGCGACTCGGACCGCATGAGAGGGCGCCGCAAGGCTTTCCTCCGCACGTGGCAGCCTGGCCCTTTCCTCACCACGACGAGGGGCGAGGATGTCATTGGCACTATAGGCCTCCAGTTTGGCTTTTCTCACCTCCCACATGTACTACTAGGTAGCCCCCCCCAGAGAGCGGCCAGCCCGGGGGTGGAGCTCAGGTGTTCACTGTGTTTTTATCCCTCCTTGCGAGGTGAGCTTTGTAGCCTTATGGCGTTTTCTCATTAACTAATAGAAGGATCGTTTTTCCGAAAAAAAAAAAGCATGGCATAAGAAGGCAGTTAACTTGTAGGTACACACCTCAGCAAAATGGTGTTGCTAAGAGGAAAAATAGAGTCATTTGTGATGTGGCCAGGGCAATGCTCAATGAAAAGAGCATGCCAGACTATTATTGGGCAGAAGCGTGTGTGCCACAGCAGTGTATGTACTTAATAAGCCACCCACAGCAGCCATACATGGAAGTACACCAGAGATACGTCTTACAAGTTTTAGGCCAGACATTGGACACCTCAAAGTGTTTGGTAGCATAGCTTATGTGCATGTGCCAGATGAGAGAAGGGGTAGTTGCAAGATCAGGGTACCCAGTTTTGTCCACTCAGGCACCCTGTAAACAGTAAAAAAACAAGCATTTGTTTACCTTTACTGGCTAATCTCTCCTAGTAAATGAAGGAATTTCGTTTCAAGTTCTTTTGTTGGAACATCATATTCAAAGTTGGAAATATAGTTGCATAATTTGATTAAGCATTAGATAGTCAAAAGTTCTCATTTTCTTAGGTACAAAGTCAATGTATACACCCTGTCCCAAATTTGAACTGATTCCATAAAATGCTAATATCTTTTACATATAGACTCATATGAGGTTCCTACTTTGTACCTTAGATCTTCACATAATATGGAGCTTAACTTGATTTTTTGAGAAAATTTTAAGATATTTGTCTATTTTCTTTAAATATTTTAAGATCTTTAAAGTGTTATAATATACGCCACTTTTTGTACCCATAATAGCTAACACTTAAAATCCTCAATCTTGTAGATCAAAAGATTGGGTAGATACTGAGACATTAGTAGAATGTGGTGGTTAGTAAAAATTACAAATCCAATGGTTGGATTTTTAATGATCTCTTTTTCAAAATTCTTCCAGACTATCAGAAGGCCTGCAAATATTAATAATCTAATTAGTAAAATTACAATTTTGATGTGAATCATCTAAAACCTATAGGGACTAGTGTACTTGTAATGGTGCACCTATGGAAAAATAAATTGGATCACTCTAAGTATGGAAATATCATTTGTTTATCATTTTATCATATTTTTGATTAATTTTGATTAATTAGACTAATTTATATTAATTTAAGTTATATTAGGTTAATTTAAGGGCAAGTGTATTTTCTATTATTTCCTTGATCTCATTTTAAGTACCTTGCCCCCCAAAATTTGCTCTCCAAGCATTGTCCCAGTCCAGCATAAACTGGATAAAACTGGACACCCTGATCTTGCAACAACCCGAAGGAGGAAGTTGGATCATAAGGCAGAAAAGTGTGTTTTTGTTGGGTATGCACAGGATCGCAAGGCATATAAATGTTACAATCCACAAACTAGGCAAGTGTTTATCTCACGAGATGTGGTGTTTGATGAACTTTCTAGTTGGTACAAGGCAAAGGATGAGGGTGTCATTGATTCAGTTGTTGATGCTGATGTGCATGTGAACTTGCCACAAGCAAGTTCTATTTCTATGTCTGGGCGTGCAGAGTCTGAGAGTAGCACAATACGTCCATGGTCAGGATGCTTGATGTAAGATCCCTGTTCCCACCGAGCAACGGATTCGGGGTACTGGCAACGGAAGTAGCGCTTCTCGCGCGGGACAGGGGTCCCACACTCGGGGCCTCGCCCACGGATATCCGGATAAGAGACTAATCCGTCGGTTGTTCCAAAACCGAACCCGGAAAAACTTTCTTAACCGGAAAGCACGGGCGATTCCACCAGGATAACTTTTTACTCTAACGTAGTCAAGATCATTTCTGATCGAGATGATCCAATTACATCTATAAGATACTTAGTCAGTTCAAGGAAGAAACTTGCACTTGGATCATTGGGATCAACGCTTTTTTTCCCATTCAAGAGGCACAGCCGTTGATTCCTATCCATAGAACAGTTACTGTCCGGGATTTTTTTTTTTTTCTATCGTAAAAACAAAAGTTTGAGTCTCGATTTACGGATCCATCAGTCCAGCCTAACCCCATCCAATCCCATGGGTTAGCCAACCGCCCAACCACTGTAGTGATGGGATCCAATTAAAAATTTGGTTAGGTTTTGTCCCGGGTCCCAAGGAAAAGAGTTCCAAGGCCCCCTAGCCGGAAGTTCATGCAAAATAAAACTAGTCACACCACTCACACACCCAATATGAAATTGCCTTTTTCAACCAGATTCAACCAGTTTAAAACAATCCTTTAATAAAACCATAGTATCATTGATCACCATCTTCCAATTTATCCAATTGATTCTTAATTTCCCATCATTCCTTCATCAGAGTATCTATGGCATCATTGGCAACTAGAACGCTCAGGAGCCGTTTCGATAGTTCCTAGCCCATAATACTTGGCAATATAATCACTTAACAAGATGGACTCTCGTTGAAGATCAGCAAGATCAACCAACAGATCCATATAAGGAGCCATGGACTCATCCATTGAAGACCAGCAAGGTCAATCAACCAGATCCATGCTCGATTTCAGAAAACAACTCCAACTCTGTTCCAATATCTTCCTCGACGCACGCGTGGGTATCCTAGGCGACCCAGAGCCCGAGCACCGTATGGTCAGCACCCTCTAGGATCCTTCGCAGGTAACCTAGCGCTTCACGCATAGGCCGCTTCCTTGGCCCCTCATCCACCGTACCGGAAGCTCACCATTTTAATCGCACCGAGGCTGGTCAAGACCTCGGCCGACCTTGCTACGCGAGACGTCCTTCATTGACTCCCCGTCAGCAGTTGCAACTTTCTCATCTCGACCTTAATCACAAGACGGTCAAAATGCTCCCCCCAGCATTCTTGACATAAAACAATCATTTACAAACAGCATTTACAAACAGTTTACAATACAATTTCTATTTTAACTTTCATTTTTCCACATTATCCCTCCTCAATCTACATTACTTATTCCATATTCCATTTATATGTATACTCATCCCATCACATCATTTCCATCTCATCACTTCAGATTCCCTCACATCACAATCGTATATTCACATCCATACATCCACAACTATATGCGTACATTCACATCTACATGCATACATCTACATCCCTATGCATACATCCACATCCACATTCACGTTCACCTCCATACATCTACATCTACATGCATACATCCACTCCACATTCACATCCACATCTATACATCTACATCTACATGCATACATCCACCTCTACATCCACATCTACGTCTATACACCTACATCTACATGCATACATCCACATCTCCATTCACATCTACATCTATACATCTACATCTACATGCATACATCCACATCTCTATTCCCATCTACATCTATACATCTACATCTACATGTATACATCCACATCTCTATTCCCATCTACATCTATACATCTACATCTACATATATACATCCACATCTCCATTCTCATCTACATCTATACATCTACATCTACATGTATACATCCACATCTCTATTCACATCTACATCTATACATCTACATCTACATGTATACATCCACATCTCCATTCTCACCTACACCTATACATCTACATCTACATGCATCCACCCACCTCCACATCCACATCTACATCTATACATCTACATCTACATGCATACATCCACCTCCACATTCACACTCACATCCATACCTCTACATCTACATGCAAACATCCATATCTTCATGCATAATAATATTCTTTTAATTAATCTAGGATGATAGTTCCTAGGATATGGTAGGAAGTCCTCTTTTTATGCTTTGAATGAATTTATTTTATGCGTGATTTCTATAAAAATTTTGCCATAGCTCCGCTACTATGACTGATAAATCTCAATTTTTTTTTTCTAAGGGATAAAGCTTATCATTAAGGAAATAATTAGAATGGTCTCTAATTGGGTCATCAATCCATAATGGATTGAATCATCAATGTGCATAAACTAAAAGCATAGCAAAAAAGCCATTAATTTGGCCTCAAGCATAGCTTAATTTTGGATTAAGGAAAAGCTTTATGAAAAGCTTTATGAAAAGCTTCATTTGGATTGAGAATGGGTCATGAGTATGGCTATTTCTTGAGTGAGAGAGAGTAATTACATAAAAACCATTAGAATTTAAACATAAATGGAAATTAACTTCAATAGCATTTATTAAATTATGTAACTCTTCACTACTTTTCACCAATTAACTTCAATAGCATTTAAAAAACCATACCAATTAAACTTCTCAAGCTTGAGAGGGGTTGAGAAGAGAGAATCATTGAGAAATTATAGAAAAGATCAAAATTCAATATACTTACCTTATGATTTGCTTGATTCTTTATTCACGGTAGAGGCCCCCAACCAATCAATTGGTTTAGTATGTTGATGGAGCTACCAATGGGGATTGAAGAAAGAGAGAAGTATCAAAAACTAGTGAATTATTAAAGAATTCACAGTTCTTGGCTTAGGTAGAGTAGAGTAACAATGCCTAAGACACTCTATATTTTGGCTTAGGTGGAGTAGAGTAATAAAGCATAAGACACTATATATTTTGGCTTAGGAGGAGTAGAGTAACAAAGCATAAGACACTATATGTTTTGGCTTAGGTGGAGTAGAGTAATAAGCATAAGACACTATATATTTTGGCTTAGGTGGAGTAGAGTAACAAAGCATAAGACACTATATTTTTTTCAACAAGGGGAGGCTTCTATTTATAGGAAAATTTGAGCTCCTAACCAAACAAACTGATTCTAGAATTTTCCAAGTCAGTTTGGACACTTTTGACCATTTTTAGGTCAATTAAGCTAACTTTTTGGAACTAGACTTGAATGAGGAGAGAGGAGAGATGAAATATCTTAATTTTTATGAGTTTAAAACTCATTCAAGCATGTGAAAGATGCACCTCCTTTAAAGAATTCCCCTTCCTTACATATGTGTCATAATGGAATCATTTTAATATTGCTCATAGTTTTTTACTAATAAGCCTTGTACATTTTCAACTCTTCATCTTATGTGAGCATTTAAGGGACTCCCCTTCCTTACATATGTGTCATAATAAAATCATTATTCCCAAAATATCTCATATTTTTAATATTGCTCATAGTTTTTTATTAATAACCCTTGTACATTTTCAACTCTTCATCTTATGTGAAATATGCACCTCCTTTAAAGAACTCTCCTTCCTTACATATGTGTCATAATGGAATCATTTTAATATTGCTCATAGTTTTTTACTAATAAACCTTATACATTTTCAACTCTTCATCTTATGTGAGCATTTAAGGGACTCCCCTTCCTTACATATGTGTCATAATAAAATCATTATTCCCAAAATATCTCATATTTTTAATATTGCTCATAGTTTTTTACTAATAAACCTTGTACATTTTCAACTCTTCACCTCATGTGAGCATTTACTCATTTTTGGGTATATTCTTTTTACAATTTGGATTTATCTCCTCCCTACACATGGATTGATGCTATTGGCCCATAGAAACCTTAATTGGACCATAGTCTAAAGATTTCTGAAAATCTAGACCCTTAGGCTAAGGTTCTTTATACCTATTTCCAATTAATTCCAATTGCACATTGGAAAATTCTTTTTTAAATTTCTGTTTCAGGGAAACTCATCTGAATTATAAGAGATATTTTTCTATCCAAAAATATTCAAAATCTGAATATTCTCTCTCTAGAATATTTTCTCTCTCTAGGTTAAAATAGCCACAAACAAGATCTCTTATATTTTAGAAAAGGAATTGATTACAGGGGAATATACTAGACATCAAAAAGGGGTTGGGGGAGGAATCTTACATTCTACCCCACTTAAAAAGTGCGAGATGTCCTCATCTCGCAACTTGGAATAATTTCGCAAGATGCACGAATATGAGACTTAGAGAAAAATTTTAATCACAATTAACCACCAAGAAAAGTCTTAAAGAGAGCAAGATTCAAAATAAGAACAAGATTTAAACTTTGTTCATTCACGGGACTTATACAGTAAAGATAGAAGAACTCTTTACACTTCCATAAGCCCGTCCATCATATGGTCACAAAAGCAGTCCTCACAAGCTGCACAAGTATAGGGTAACTCATCTATGGGAATGATTCTGCTGGTTATTGCCGCACCTATCTCAGTGGTATGAGGTGATCTAACAAAAGGACCTCTGAGAGGCAAGCCAAAAACGGGGTAAAGGCATATCTTCTCATGAGGAAGAAAACATGCCAGTAAGAAGACCCGCTCAGAAAACCCAAGATGCCTTGATCTCATGACACAGTAGTATCGGGGACCCAAACCCAAAGCTTCAATAACCATGGCCAAGCGGACATTGTTACGAAAGTGCTGCTGACCCCAGGGTGTTACCCTAGTTATGTTTTGATAGGTCCGCCATTTGGTCTGCGCTACAGAAGTTCCTAGGTGAGGAAAAAGTGAGCGCTCATACTGTTCTATAAAGTCTTTCTTCACAGACTCTCTTGCGTCTTGGAGGTGAGAAATCATCAGGGATAAAACTAATTCCTGTTGCCAAGCCGCCATGAAGGAGATTAAGAAAGAAAGGAGATTGATGGGAGTAAGATTACTGTGAGCGACAAGTAAAAGTTACGACTTATATAAGGGAAGGAGCTAGCGTAACCTAGAAGCCACACGGTAACTTGCCACTGAAGTTTTACCGTCTTTCCATGATTTGTGTTTGACACATTTTTCTATAGAAGGTATTAAGAATTTTGAGATGAGGAGATAAAAGAAGCTTGTAGGCTAAGTCACCTACTTTCATTGAATTCAGATATAAGGGTCACAATATCTGGGGGATAACTTCTTATACTCCCCAAGAGATAAAGAACTTCTTTTGGGCCGTACTCGAATGAAAGCCAAAACCTTGGTATCCAAAACACCGATTCTCACTTCCGAACTCATTGTTCTAAATCCTTAAAACAGGTGGGAATCCTGAGAAGTATTCTAGGGAAAGGGTCTTCCTTTTTTTTTAAAAAAAACAGAAACTTTCTTTTATTTTAGAGAGGGAATAATTATAAGATCAAAAAGGGAGATTCTTACTCTTGTATACCTCAAAGTTTGGGGAGGAATCTTACATTCTACCCCACTTAAAAAGTGCGAGATGTCCTCATCTCGCAAGGTAGAGGACAGTTTTTTTTTTTTAAAGATCCAATTTTATTCTGGGTTCCTTATATTCTGGTCAACCCAACAGAACACTGGGATAAATATCCCTTATATAGAAACCATCATTAAATAACAATTCATTCAGATCATATCATTCATATCTTTAACATGATAAAGGTCCATTAGACCGAAAAGTTTCCTTCGGAACATTCCTCCCCACGGAAATTTTAGTCAAGCAAATTCTCAATTTGACATCCCTTAACTTGATCTACCGGTCAAGTATTAACAGTAGCAATCTGACAGCACAATCCACTAATCTCATAGTGATTTGCTGAATTCGTTATCATCATTCTAGTTATGAATATCATCACAGGGACTCGTCCCATTCCCCCTCATTGTGGTTTCATTATATTTCAACTAATTTTTAAAAATCAACATTTTTTTTCAATCAGCATTTTCAATCAGAATCCAAATCAATTCATCAATTCTCAAACAGAATTAAAAATCATATCAATCACATTCGAAATCATCATCTAGATAGCATTAACGCTTATAATTTCAAGTCTTAGATTTACTCGTATATACTGTCAGTAAGAGCTGCAGTATACTCTCGGTATATACGCGTAGTCACGGCCCTTGGAATTATAAGGTAAATACTATCATGTCTAGGCCTCAAGCAAGTCAGGGATTCTATATAATTGCGGTACTTCCATCTGAAGAACCGATTACCAAATTATGAATTTCAGTTTGAATATCAAATTGTATGAATTATATCACACAATTATAACCTTTTGGTGTTTCTTGATAATTTTTTGACATATTTGTCTTCTCAGTTGATCTTTATCAACCTGGCTCTGATACCAACTGTAAGATCCCTGTTCCCACCGAGCAACGGATTCGGGGTACTGGCAGCGGAAGTAGCGCTTCTCACGCGGGACAGGGGTCCCACACTCGGGGCCTCGCCCACGGATATCCGGATAAGAGACTAATCCGTCGGTTGTTCCAAAACCGAACCCGGAAAAACTTTCTTAACCGGAAGCACAGGCGATTCCACCAGGATAACTTTTTACTCTAACGTAGTCAAGATCATTTCTGATCGAGATGATCCAATTACATCTATAAGATACTTAGTCAGTTCAAGGAAGAAACTTGCACTTGGATCATTGGGATCAACGCTTTTTTTCCCATTCAAGAGGCACAGCCGTTGATTCCTATCCATAGAACAGTTACTGTCCGGGATTTTTTTTTTTTTCTATCGTAAAAACAAAAGTTTGAGTCTCGATTTACGGATCCATCAGTCCAGCCTAACCCCATCCAATCCCATGGGTTAGCCAACCGCCCAACCACTGTAGTGATGGGATCCAATTAAAAATTTGGTTAGGTTTTGTCCCGGGTACCAAGGAAAAGAGTTCCAAGGCCCCCTAGCCGGAAGTTCATGCAAAATAAAACTAGTCACACCACTCACACACCCAATATGAAATTGCCTTTTTCAACCAGATTCAACCAGTTTAAAACAATCCTTTAATAAAACCATAGTATCATTGATCACCATCTTCCAATTTATCCAATTGATTCTTAATTTCCCATCATTCCTTCATCAGAGTATCTATGGCATCATTGGCAACTAGAACGCTCAGGAGCCGTTTCGATAGTTCCTAGCCCATAATACTTGGCAATATAATCACTTAACAAGATGGACTCTCGTTGAAGATCAGCAAGATCAACCAACAGATCCATATAAGGAGCCATGGACTCATCCATTGAAGACCAGCAAGGTCAATCAACCAGATCCATGCTCGATTTCAGAAAACAACTCCAACTCTGTTCCAATATCTTCCTCGACGCACGCGTGGGTATCCTAGGCGACCCAGAGCCCGAGCACCGTATGGTCAGCACCCTCTAGGATCCTTCGCAGGTAACCTAGCACTTCACGCATAGGCCGCTTCCTTGGCCCCTCATCCACCGTACCGGAAGCTCACCATTTTAATCGCACCGAGGCTGGTCAAGACCTCGGCCGACCTTGCTACGCGAGACGTCCTTCATTGACTCCCCGTCAGCAGTTGCAACTTTCTCATCTCGACCTTAATCACAAGACGGTCAAAATGCTCCCCCCAGCATTCTTGACATAAAACAAGCATTTACAAACAGCATTTACAAACAGTTTACAATACAATTTCTATTTTAACTTTCATTTTTCCACATTATCCCTCCTTAATCTACATTACTTATTCCATATTCCATTTATATGTATACTCATCCCATCACATCATTTCCATCTCATCACTTCAGATTCCCTCACATCACAATCGTATATTCACATCCATACATCCACAACTATATGCGTACATTCACATCTACATGCATACATCTACATCCCTATGCATACATCCACATCCACATTCACATTCACCTCCATACATCTACATCTACATGCATACATCCACTCCACATTCACATCCACATCTATACATCTACATCTACATGCATACATCCACCTCTACATCCACATCTACGTCTATACACCTACATCTACATGCATACATCCACATCTCCATTCACATCTACATCTATACATCTACATCTACATGCATACATCCACATCTCTATTCCCATCTACATCTATACATCTACATCTACATGTATACATCCACATCTCTATTCCCATCTACATCTATACATCTACATCTACATATATACATCCACATCTCCATTCTCATCTACATCTATACATCTACATCTACATGTATACATCCACATCTCCATTCTCACCTACACCTATACATCTACATCTACATGCATCCACCCACCTCCACATCCACATCTACATCTATACATCTACATCTACATGCATACATCCACCTCCACATTCACACTCACATCCATACCTCTACATCTACATGCAAACATCCATATCTTCATGCATAATAATATTCTTTTAATTAATCTAGGATGATAGTTCCTAGGATATGGTAGGAAGTCCTCTTTTTATGCTTTGAATGAATTTATTTTATGCGTGATTTCTATAAAAATTTTGCCATAGCTCCGCTACTATGACTGATAAATCTCAATTTTTTTTTTCTAAGGGATAAAGCTTATCATTAACAAAATAATTAGAATGGTCTCTAATTGGGTCATCAATCCATAATGGATTGAATCATCAATGTGCATAAACTAAAAGCATAGCAAAAAAGCCATTAATTTGGCCTCAAGCATAGCTTAATTTTGGATTAAAGAAAAGCTTTATGAAAAGCTTTATGAAAAGCTTCATTTGGATTGAGAATGGGTCATGAGTATGGCTATTTCTTGAGTGAGAGAGAGTAATTACATAAAAACCATTAGAATTTAAACATAAATGGAAATTAACTTCAATAGCATTTATTAAATTATGTAACTCTTCACTACTTTTCACCAATTAACTTCAATAGCATTTAAAAAACCATACCAATTAAACTTCTCAAGCTTGAGAGGGGTTGAGAAGAGAGAATCATTGAGAAATTATAGAAAAGATCAAAATTCAATATACTTACCTTATGATTTGCTTGATTCTTTATTCACGGTAGAGGCCCCCAACCAATCAATTGGTTTAGTATGTTGATGGAGCTACCAATGGGGATTGAAGAAAGAGAGAAGTATCAAAAACTAGTGAATTATTAAAGAATTCACAGTTCTTGGCTTAGGTAGAGTAGAGTAACAATGCCTAAGACACTCTATATTTTGGCTTAGGTGGAGTAGAGTAATAAAGCATAAGACACTATATATTTTGGCTTAGGAGGAGTAGAGTAACAAAGCATAAGACACTATATGTTTTGGCTTAGGTGGAGTAGAGTAACAAGCATAAGACACTATATATTTTGGCTTAGGTGGAGTAGAGTAACAAAGCATAAGACACTATATTTTTTTCAACAAGGGGAGGCTTCTATTTATAGGAAAATTTGAGCTCCTAACCAAACAAACTGATTCTAGAATTTTCCAAGTCAGTTTGGTCACTTTTTGACCATTTTTAGGTCAATTAAGCTAACTTTTTGGAACTAGACTTGAATGAGGAGAGAGGAGAGATGAAATATCTTAATTTTTATGAGTTTAAAACTCATTCAAGCATGTGAAATATGCACCTCCTTTAAAGAATTCCCCTTCCTTACATATGTGTCATAATGGAATCATTTTAATATTGCTCATAGTTTTTTACTAATAAGCCTTGTACATTTTCAACTCTTCATCTTATGTGAGCATTTAAGGGACTCCCCTTCCTTACATATGTGTCATAATAAAATCATTATTCCCAAAATATCTCATATTTTTAATATTGCTCATAGTTTTTTATTAATAACCCTTGTACATTTTCAACTCTTCATCTTATGTGAAATATGCACCTCCTTTAAAGAACTCTCCTTCCTTACATATGTGTCATAATGGAATCATTTTAATATTGCTCATAGTTTTTTACTAATAAACCTTGTACATTTTCAACTCTTCATCTTATGTGAGCATTTAAGGGACTCCCCTTCCTTACATATGTGTCATAATAAAATCATTATTCCCAAAATATCTCATATTTTTAATATTGCTCATAGTTTTTTACTAATAAACCTTGTACATTTTCAACTCTTCACCTCATGTGAGCATTTACTCATTTTTGGGTATATTCTTTTTACAATTTGGATTTATCTCCTCCCTACACATGGATTGATGCTATTGGCCCATAGAAACCTTAATTGGACCATAGTCTAAAGATTTCTGAAAATCTAGACCCTTAGGCTAAGGTTCTTTATACCTATTTCCAATTAATTCCAATTGCACATTGGAAAATTCTTTTTTAAATTTCTGTTTCAGGGAAACTCATCTGAATTATAAGAGATATTTTTCTATCCAAAAATATTCAAAATCTGAATATTCTCTCTCTAGAATATTTTCTCTCTCTAGGTTAAAACAGCCACAAACAAGATCTCTTATATTTTAGAAAAGGAATTGATTACAGGGGAATATACTAGACATCAAAAAGGGGTTGGGGGAGGAATCTTACATTCTACCCCACTTAAAAAGTGCGAGATGTCCTCATCTCGCAACTTGGAATAATTTCGCAAGATGCACGAATATGAGACTTAGAGAAAAATTTTAATCACGATTAACCACCAAGAAAAGTCTTAAAGAGAGCAAGATTCAAAATAAGAACAAGATTTAAACTTTGTTCATTCACGGGACTTATACAGTAAAGATAGAAGAACTCTTTACACTTCCATAAGCCCGTCCATCATATGGTCACAAAAGCAGTCCTCACAAGCTGCACAAGTATAGGGTAACTCATCTATGGGAATGATTCTGCTGGTTATTGCCGCACCTATCTCAGTGGTATGAGGTGATCTAACAAAAGGACCTCTGAGAGGCAAGCCAAAAACGGGGTAAAGGCATATCTTCTCATGAGGAAGAAAACATGCCAGTAAGAAGACCCGCTCAGAAAACCCAAGATGCCTTGATCTCATGACACAGTAGTATCGGGGACCCAAACCCAAAGCTTCAATAACCATGGCCAAGCGGACATTGTTACGAAAGTGCTGCTGACCCCAGGGTGTTACCCTAGTTATGTTTTGATAGGTCCGCCATTTGGTCTGCGCTACAGAAGTTCCTAGGTGAGGAAAAAGTGAGCGCTCATACTGTTCTATAAAGTCTTTCTTCACAGACTCTCTTGCGTCTTGGAGGTGAGAAATCATCAGGGATAAAACTAATTCCTGTTGCCAAGCCGCCATGAAGGAGATTAAGAAAGAAAGGAGATTGATGGGAGTAAGATTACTGTGAGCGACAAGTGAAAGTTACGACTTATATAAGGGAAGGAGCTAGCGTAACCTAGAAGCCACACGGTAACTTGCCACTGAAGTTTTACCGTCTTTCCATGATTTGTGTTTGACACATTTTTCTATAGAAGGTATTAAGAATTTTGAGATGAGGAGATAAAAGAAGCTTGTAGGCTAAGTCACCTACTTTCATTGAATTCAGATATAAGGGTCACAATATCTGGGGGATAACTTCTTATACTCCCCAAGAGATAAAGAACTTCTTTTGGGCCGTACTCGAATGAAAGCCAAAACCTTGGTATCCAAAACACCGATTCTCACTTCCGAACTCATTGTTCTAAATCCTTAAAACAGGTGAAAATCCTGAGAAGTATTCTAGGGAAAGGGTCTTCCTTTTTTTTAAAAAAAAACAGAAACTTTCTTTTATTTTAGAGAGGGAATAATTATAAGATCAAAAAGGGAGATTCTTACTCCTGTATACCTCAAAGTTTGGGGAGGAATCTTACACTTGAGACATGAGAGTGTGACCATTGGGAGTAGTTCTGGATAAAGGGAAAAAGAAGGTTGAAGGAATAGGCATTACAGGTTATGAGTCATCAAGTTTAGAAAGTTTGGATGAGGAACTTGGCATACCCGTTTTACGCACACCAGGTGCAAGGTAGGATAGATATGTGCCTCCACATGCTAGAGTGACAGGTGTTCAAAGTGATCTGCATGCATTGCGGAGATCCCAAAGGGTTAGGTATCCAGTTGACAGGTTAACATATCATGACTTTGCTATGCATTACGCATATATGACCTCTTTGGTGAAGCATGTGGAACCTACATGCGATACAGAAGCTATTGGGAAGCATGTATGGGAGAAGGCAATGGATGTTGAGATGAACGCATTGGTTCATAATGAAACTTGTGATTTGGTTGCCTTACCACAAGGCAAAAATGTCATTGGTTGCAAATGGGTTTATAAGGTGAAATGCAAATCAGATGGTTCCATTGAGCACCATAAAGCGAAGTTGGTAGCTAAGGGTTATGCACAAACCCAAGGCTTGGACTATGAAGAAACATTTAGTCTAGTTGCAAAGATGAGAACAGTGATAAGAGCAGTCATTGCTATGGCTGCAGCAAATGGTTGGGAAATGCATCAAATGGATGTGAAAAATACATTTATAAATGGTGATTTACAAGAGGAAGTTTATATTGCACAACTAGAAGCATATGTACACCCAAGTACTCCACTCATGTATGTAGATTAAGGAAAGCATTATATGGTTTGAAGCAAGCACCTCGTGCTTGGAGTGATAAGGAAAGCATTATATGGTTTGAAGCAAGCACCTCGTGCTTGGAGTGATAAGATAAGCTGATATCTTATCTTCCTTGGATTTCAGGTTTCTTCAGTAGATTCTTCACTCTATGTGAAGAAAACGGATCATGGATTATCTTACTTGTCATCTATGTGAATGACTTGATTGTCACACAGTAGATCATGCTACAATGTTATGCATGTCAAGAAGGCATTGAGAGTGGGCAGTTTGATATGAAAGACTTGGGTGAATTGAGATGTTTTCTTGGGGTTGAAGTGATCAAAGACCATGTAGGGACATGGTTAGTGAAACGCCAATATGCATTGGATATGTTGGCAGAATATGGGATGACAGGGTGTAAGCCAATGAGTACACCTTTGGATATGTTGGCAAAATATGGGATGACAGGGTGTAAGCCAACAATGAGTACACCTTTGGAGCAGAATGTGAAGCTGCGGGCTGATTTTGGTGAAGAGTTGGATGATCCATCTATGTATAGAAAGATGATTGGCAGTCTTATTTACATGACTATCACACACCCGAATCTCAATTATGCTGTGGGGCTAGTAAGCAAATTTATGCAAAGCCCCAAAAAACCTCATTTGGATGCAGTGAGACGCATTATGCGCTATGTAAAGACCACTACACATTATGGTCTTCTTTATGAGCATGGTAAAGGCTTGGATGTACATGGCTACACATACGTAGATTGGGCAGGTAGCTCGTATGTCACGAGGTCTACTAGTGGTTATGCCTTTACATTTGGAAGTGCAGTGGGGGTGAGTTGGAGCAGCAAAAAGCAACCTACTATTGCTTTATCTAGTATACAAAGGGGCTGAATACAGGGGTGCAGCCATTGCTACATGTAAAGGAGTATGGTTAAAGAGTCTCTTGGCTGATTTGGGTGAGCCTATTGATGGCAAGGTTGTCATTCATTGTGACAACATGAGCAGCATACAATTGGCCAAGAATCCAGTTTTTCATGCGCGGACCAAACACATAGAGGTCCACTATCATTTTGTCAAAGAGAAAGTGTTGGATGGTACAGTGGATTTGCAGTATATGTGAAGACTGAAGAGCAGGTGGCCGACATCTTTACAAAGGCACTTTTAGCAGCAGGGAGAAGTTTTAGCAGCAGGGAGAAGTTTCAGTACTTCCGTACTATGTTGGGAGTACATGGGATGAGCTTGAGGGGGAGTGTTGAGAGCTTTGATAGCCCAAGCTCATCTACATCTTCATCTATGGCAATACATCATCATGAGCTTGAGAGGGGCTATTGAGATTCAAGCTCGATGTCAGCTTGTGCCAGTTGCACTATGTGCTGGCATGTTAGGTAGTAACATGTGTGAGACATAAATGACCACGTCCAGCTGGTCATAGTGTGTGGACATCATCATCTTCCTCACAGTGCTATAAATATGGACCCCCTCCTCCCACTTTCTCACTTTTCACTCTAAGCCTACTAGCCAAAGTCTTGCAAAAAAATTTCACACACCCTTACCCTCATAGCCAGCCTTCAGGATGTCTGAAGCTTGCGACTCCTCCTTGGAGGTGCTCCACCATACTTCCCTGAGGAGGAAGAGACCTACCAGCAGCGGTCGCTTCGAGGAGTACGCGAAGCACCCCACCCAGTTCTCCCATCTGGGTGAAGCCCTGATGAAGCAGGTTAATAGACACACTATCCATTCCCTTATGAAGAACCATCGTAAAGTTGAGCACAAGCTTCTTTACTACACAGGGGCCGTGCTATGGAGTTGTTGCAGCTAACCCACCCACAGAAGTTAGAGCTACTCGGACTAGGCCGACTACCCACACTAGAGCCTTGGGGGCCAGATTTATACAATGCCTTACATTTCATAGAGACTTTTGATGCAAATCAGCATACAAGTATCATCTTGGATATCGAGGGGGAAGACACCATCCAGTCCAGCTCAACATAGGCCTTGTGTGGGAGGCATTACCATTACCACAAGTGGAGCAACCATATGTCCACCTTGTCAATGCCCTTAAGCTCACTCGTGGCCTGTATTATAGGGGGACTGCCAACAAGGATGGAGTTGAGTGGGGCAACGTTTCCCAGCAGCAGGAAGACCTTGTGATGCCAGCACACGCGCCCTCCAGTTTCTCCTCACACGACGACAAAGTGGACCGACCGGTTGTTTAGCAAGTGTAGTCTTCCAACCTTAGCTCATGTGCACCAGGGCCAGCAAGTCAATTGGGCCGACTATCTCAACTGGGAGTTCCATGTTGTCTACTCGAACCCCCAAGGGAGTTGCCACTTTACTCATCACCACGGTTCTATATTACGCGGTGGGCTACGAAGAGCTGCCACGCACCATCTAGTTGAGCAGACCGGATGCCGCACACCGATGCCGCACTTGCTTATGTCTACCCTCCATCCACCTCTCCCATTTCCCCACCAGCCAAGAGGCCCCACCATGAACCCACACCTACCAAACAGGCATAGCTACCCCCAAGCCCCAGGCCCACACACTAGAAGAGATTACTGTTGCGACGGCAGCTTTAAAAGGCCGTAGAAGTGGAAGAAGATCTCCAGAGGTAGGAATTCTTAAACATAAGTCTTTATGAGACCCCACCCCCTGACAAGTTCACTGAAATGCCACCTCATGATCAGGCTAGTCCCTCTTCCCCCACAGACACCCAAAACACTGTCAACACTCTCTGTTGGGCCCGCGGTGGCAGTTTTAGCTCTAGCCAGAATTACGCAAAAAGCTTCCATGCGGCCTGGGGAGAAGTGCCCAATTTTGCCCAGGGTTTTGCTAACATGGCCCGAGAGCTCATCTAAGAGATGACTGACTGCATCTCCCGGCAACAAGAAGTGGCCCAAATTTCATAGAGGGAAAATGTTATAAGCCAAAGCCCAGGAGCGCACAGTGTCTAAGGAGTTATACCAGACAAATGTGCAATTCATGGAGCTCCAAACAAAGTTTGATCAACAAACAGAACAGTTGGGCACGGCCATTTCTAGAATTACTAAGCTTCAACACAACAGGTTACCCAAGCTCATGCTGCAGCAGATGCCCGCGAGACATCCCACCAAGAGCTGACCATCCTAGAAGGACTACATCATCAGGGGGCAATGAGCCGGGCCCAAATTGCAAAGCAATTTCTCTCCCACACAATCGAGGATTTTGCAAGGCACCACAACTTGACAAAGGCCACCCTCCATCACCTATGTGAATAGCTCAGAGAGGCAGAGGCCCCAGCTGCCCAGTCGCCCCCAACCACCCCATCAGCCCCTTCATCTAGCTCGATCGATCATAAGGTGGACGCCCTTATGGAAACTGCAGCCAAGCTCCCTATTTTGGCATTCCCCCCTCAAACCCTTGGTCAGCTCCTCGATTTGCAGTATTGAGCCATCAGCCTCAACCTCCTCCAGCATGATATTTATATTGAGAAGTCCCTCTCCTACCAATAATTCACTTATGCTCTCTCCAAAATCCCCCTCGATACCCTAAGCCTCATTCCCCATTTTTGCTTAGGGCTGATCACTTTCCAACACCCTCATGACTTTTTTGAACTCCCCTTCCACCCCCTGCAAGCCACCCTAACCGCCTAGAGCCTATTACTTCACTATAGTTTCCCTACCTCAGCCCCATATGACCTCATCAAGTTATCTTACCAAATGGTGTCTTCCCCTACCCTTATCCCCCCCTCCTCAAGCCAAGGGAGTGCCTCTGCACCACTAGCTGGCGCCTGGCACATGACTCCTACCTCTCCCTCCTCAACGATCCTCTACCTCCCTACTCTGCACCCAGCCTCCTCATTCTCTACCACCGTTGCTTCACCCAAATTGAGGTCATGGAGGCCACTAGCATATGCCAGTTTGATGACACACACATCACCTTTCCATGGGATTTTAGCAAAGTCGAGGCTGCCCTTGCAGTTACTTTCTTCTACACCCACATTCCTCAGCATGCCGTTTGCAGCTAACCCTGCCCCTCGACGACAATGATGATGGCATAGATGGGCAGGGCAGCTTGCCACTTCCAAACCCACAAGGATCTTCACCACCTGCCCCTCCTCCACCATTAGAACCCTCATCGGCATCTCACACACAACCCCCACCCCCACCACCCCCCTCAAGAACCTCCACACTTCCACTTTTTGGTGCCTCAACTTCTTCTCCCCCCCTTCACTTTCCTACTCCACCCCCCTTGCCACCTTCACTATCCCTTCACTTAGGTCTGCACGTAGCATTTAGAGATATTCCCTCCACCTCTACTAGACCCTTATTGTTCCTCGACACAAGCCTCACCACCCAACCTCCATCATCGCCACCCCCTCCGCCACTCAAAGAAGGGGAGATCCCGCCATCGCCACCATCTGAGCATGAGGAAGTCGACCCTCCACCAAACAAACCCCTTGAATTAGTGTGATCCATGAGATCGCATAGAGTTTGATCAGAAAATCACATAGAGTTCGATCGAATCGCATAGAGTTCGATCAGAAAATCACCATCCTACTCGATCGACAGCTCCACGATCACCCCATCACCTGCATCATCGATCGCCTTGATCTCCATGTCCTTCGCCCGTACCTAGATGCCAAGCACACAACATGGAGGCGTGATCACCCATCCAAACCCGCGGTCCCCCCACCGCTGCTCGTCCCATAACCTTCAATCTTATGGGCAAGCAGCCAGCCTGGTGACAGCCCTTGGAGATTTATTACAACATGCCCTACGCATTGAGGATCAACCTGGATTACCTCCCCATCCACAAACGGTGGGCCTAGAAAACCTTCCACTCCGAACAGCAAAAGAACCCAAAGTTGTAATTCAACTTCCCTTGGTTCGCGCCCCATCACCACAAAACCCATGTACAAAAGACACCGTAGTCAGGCACTTCAACGATTTCATCCGCCGTTATTACGACCAGGTCCCAGACCCAGTAGTGATTGCAACCATCCGTTTCTTCAACCTTATCCATCAATTTTCTCGAGACCTTCTTGATATGGGGCCACTACTTTGAGGGAGCCCAGGGCCTTGCCTTTGACATCAACAGAGGGCCCACACTCAAGAAGTTGTTCGGCTACTACGAACGTATCATGTGGATGCTTGCTTGGCGGCTCCAGACTTTTGAAGACATGATGGAGACAACGTTTTGGATGAGCTACCGCATCTTCCATCGAGCCCCTCCTGCCCCTACTTCGAGATGGGACTTCGTCCACACATACTCTATCTACTACAGATAGCTTTTTTTCGACCAGTTTTGGGGACGGACCTGCAAATCGGGAGGGGGGGTATATTAACCACTCTAGTTAACATGACCTTTCATAATCCATCTTTTTTGTAACCACGCTAAGTGCCAATTTTAAATGATACAAGAGATGACCAAGCTTATGACTTGTGTAATGTCGGTCATAAGGAATTGATGTACATAGAGCTAGTTAAACTAGGAAGACTAGTTTTGGGCCCCCATTTTTAATTGGGCAGCCGGCCATTGTAAAAAGTGAGCTCATGTATATAAGACATTATATGGAATATGAAAAGGGACAATCCCATTTTTCTCAATTCAGTTTTGCTTTCTCTCTTGAGCTTATGGTAGTTTTCTTGCTTATGATGCTTGCTTTCTTGTGATTGTGTGTTGGTGTATGTGAATAGGAATGGTGTTTCTTGTGATTGTGTGTTGGTGTATGTGAATAGGAATGGTGTTTCTCTCCCTTCTCTCCTTCACTCCCTTCTCATTGCTCTCCACCTGGTCTTGTTTGCATATGATTGGCATGAGGTAGAGGTTGAGCTCTCCACCTGGTCTTGTTTGTATATGATTTGCATGAGGTAGAGGTTGAGCTCTCCATAGCTCCTTCCCTCTTTCTCCTACTACCTAGCTTGCTTGGATCTCTCTTTGGGTGACACAAAGAGAGTCTAGAGTGAGCCCCTAGCGGCCTCACATCAGGGAGTTAACCCCCTAATAGGGTTGGCCAAGTGCAAATCACCAGATTCGACCCTTTCATGCACTCTTTTCTTCTTCTTTCTTGTGCTTGTGAGGTAGCATGTTAAACGATTAACAATATTCTCCCACAAACACTCTCTAGAAGCAAGGGATTGGCATGTTTGATGGTGATGGTGATTCCTATGGTGATAGAGCAAATTTCCTTTCTCTTAAAGTGATGCTCCTCTAACCATCTACAACAACAAGTGACTAATAGGTCATCTTTCATCTTTTTCTTTGTCTTCTGCTCCTCCTCCATGAATGGTAGCAGCCCACCATAAATACAGGAGATCAACACTTGTGTAGTAATCACATTCTTTAATGTGTCAATCGATGGCAATATCTATAGACAACGTGCTCATAAGCAAGTCTGTGACATTTCTTTTATCTACATTTAAATTGGCGCATGTGTATCTTTTGCACCTTCTTCTCTAATCCTCTTCTTGAACCACATATTTTTTTAAAACCAGCCCCATGAAGAGAACCGCCTTCTTCCTTTTCTTTCTAATCCACACGCTCTCCCTCTTTCTTTTTCATTTCAGGCATGTTTTCTTTATAAAGATCTCACCACCATCAAAAAGAAGGACAACATGCAGACTATTTGAAACCTCTGTTGCCTTCTTTAATTTAGACACACTATAGCCCTTATCAAATTGTAGGCACCTATGAGACCTTGTCATTTTTTCTCTCTTATCAAATGATGGATTCATTCTCTCAAGAAAAAATTACAATTCATAGCTCACTTCTTCAAAATTACAATACACAGCTCTAACTTCTTCAAAATTACAATACACAGCTCTAACTTCTTCAAAATTTCTTCATTTTGAACCCAACAAAAGATGCAAACCTCTTCCTTCTTGTGCAGAACTTGACCTTTTGCTTCAATTTTCAGCATCAACTTCTTCTCCACTTCACAAATAACCTTGACCTTGAAAACGTCTTGAAGACCTTTCTTTGCTAATTGACAACAACAGCACTTGTGAGACCTCTGTCCCCTCCGTGCACCAGAATCTGGGGAGCTAGCAGCAGAAGTAGTAACCTTGTGTGCAAGGCAGAGTTTCCCACTCGGGGCCTCACCCACAAATGTCTGGACAAGAGACCAATCCCTCGGTTCTTCCAAAACCGAACCCAGAAAAAACTTCCCTCGCCTAGAAAGCATAGGCAATTCCTCCAAGAGAATTATTCTAACGTAGTCAAGGGCCTTAACTTCCCTTTTTCATTCCAACCGAACCTGCAGATCACATGGCCGGATCAAGCGAGGAACTTGCACTTGGATCATAGAGACCAATGCTTTTTTTCTCGTCAAAGAGGCACAGCCATTGATTCTTTTCCATGGAACAAGGTTTATCCATGATTTACTTCAACTATCGTAACTTGAACAGAATTGAATTTTAATTATAGGGATCTATCAATCTAGCCCCATCCAGTCCCATGGGTTAGCCAACCACCCAACCACTGTATTGATAGGATCCATTATAAAAATTTGGTTATGTTTTGTTCTGGGTACCAGGGGAAAGAGTTCCCAGGGCCCTTAGCCGGCGCTTCAAGCAAAATTCAAGGTAGTCACACCACTTACACACCCAATATGAAATTGCTTTTTTCACACAGATTCAGCTGTCTTTAAAGCAGACTTAAAATGAAACCATAGTATTTCAAATCATAATCCTCCAAAATATCCAGTCTATTGTTTTACAGTCAAAATATCATCCGAACTCCCCAGCTAGTCAACCAACGAGATCCAATTTCAAGTTCCAGTTCACATAGATAATTCCTTATCAGTCCATCCATATCTTCCTCGACATACGCATGGGTGTCCAGTAGCCGAGTCCATGCATCACCTGATTAGAACCCTTTAGGATGTTCCTTATGTGCCTTAGCACTTCACTCAGGGACTGCTTCATTGGCTCTCACCCATCGTACCGGAAGCGCACCATTTTAATCGAACCGAGGTTAGGTCCCCATAACCTCATTCACAAGATGGTCAAAATGTGAAAGATCCCTGCCTCCTCTGCACAACGGATTCGGGGGGGTGCTAGCAGCGGAAGTAGCACTCCTTGCACAGGGCAAGATCCCTCACTCGGGGCCTTGCCTACGGATATCCGGACAAGAGACTAATCCCTCAGTTCTTCAAAAACCAAGCCCGGAAAAAATTCCCTCGCCCAGAAAGCACGGGCGATTCCTCCAGGATATTTTTACTCTAACGTAGTCAAGGTCATTACTGACCAAACTGATCCGACCGGAGCCTATGAGTCTCTTGGTCAGATCAAGGAATAAACTTGCACTTTAGAAACCAACGCTTTTTTTCCCATCGAGAGGCACAGCCGTTGATTCTTTTTCCATAGAACAATTACTATCCGGGATTTACTTCATCTATCGTACTATAACAGAATTGAGTCTCATTTTACGGATCCATCAGTCCAGCCTAACCATCGAGTCCGCCCAACCACTGTAGTGATGGGATCCAATTAAGAATTTGGTTAGGTTTTGTCTCGGGTACCAGGGAAAAGAGTTCCCAGGTCCCCTAGCCGGATATTCATGCAAATTTAACGCCAATCACACCACTTACACACCCAATATGAAATTGCCTTCTTCACATATTCAACTATCTTTAAAACAATCATTTAATGAAACCATAGTGTCACTGATCATAATCCTCCAAAATATCTGGTTGAATCCTAATTTCCAATCATTCCTTCGTCGGAGTATCTATGGCATCATTGGTAACCAGAATGCTCACCACCTGTCTCTCAAGGGCCTTTTCGATAGTTCCTAGCTCATCGTACCCGACAATATAATCACTTATAAAAATCAAGATGGAGGAATCTCCATTGAAGATCAGCAAGAACAACCAACAACTCCATATAAAAGAGCCATGGACTCATCCGTTGAGGACCAGCAAGGTCAATCAACCAGATCTATGCCCGATTTCAGAAAACAACTCTTACTCCTTGTTCCAATATCTTTCCCGACGTACGTGTGGGTATCTTTGGTGACCTAGAGCCCAAGCACCATATGGGTATCTTTGGTGACCCAGAGCCCAAGCACCATATGGTCAGCACCCTCTAGGATCCTTCGCAGGTCACCTAGCGCTTCACTCATAGGCCACTTCCTTGGTCCCTCATCCACCGTACAGGAAGCTCACCATTTAAATCGAACCGAGGCTGGCCGACCTTGCTACGCGAGACGTCCTCTATTGACTCTCCGTCTCACAACTATTGAAACTTTATCAGTTAGGTCTCCACCACCTTAATCACAAGACGGTCAAAATGCTTCCCCAGCATTCTTGACATAAAACAGTCATTTAAAAATAGGTCATAAATATAGTTTCTATAACAAACTCTCGTCTTCCCACATTGTTCCACATCAATCCATATTACTTAATCCACATCCATTTCATATTTATTCACATTCTCGTCCAATCACATCATTTTCCATCTCATCGCATCTTTCCTCGTTTATCCTCATCAGATCTCATCCACTCGCATCTACCCATATTCACATCTCATCACATCACATCTTATCCATTCATACACATCTATCCCGATTCACATCACATTCATTCACATCACATATCATCCATTCACATCTATCCCAATTTAAATCACATCTATCCCAATTTAAATCACATCTCATCCATCCATTTCACATCACATCTCATTCATTCACATCCCAATTCACATGACTCATATCTCATCCATTTACTCACATCGACATCACATCCTCTCACATGCACATCCACATCCATTCTTCCACATACACATCCACATCCATACATCCACATCCATTCTGCCACGTACACATCCACATTCATTCTTCCACATACACATCTACATCCATTCTTCCACATACACATCCACATCCATACATCCACATACACATCCACATCCATTCTTCCACATACACATCTACATCCATTCTTCCACATCCATTCTTCCACATGCACATCCACATTCATCCTTCCACATACACATCCACTTCCACATCCATGTACTTCTCATCTCACCCTTTCACATATCCTCTCATCTCATTATTCACATCCACATCCATTTCATTACATCACATCTTATCACATCCTATTTTCATCTTACCACATTCATTCACATCCTATCGCATCCCATACACATCTTATCACATCCTATCACATCCCATACACATCTTATCACATCCTATCACATTCATTCATCATATCGCATCCCATACACATCTTATCACATCCTATCACATCCCATACACATCCTATCACATCCATTCACATCCTATCACATCCCAAACACATCCTATCACATCCAAACACATCTTATCACATCCATTCACATCCTATCACATCCCAAACACATCTTATCACATCCATTCACATGCTATTCCATTTAATAGCTTTTTCTAGTTTGATATCGATAATGGGACTTTTTCTAAATTTTTACCATTGTTTAGCCTAATAAAAGGTTTTTTTTCTCGAACGACTATGTCCATATTCCTTTTCAATTCCTCAATTGAATTATGTTCAATATTCCTCTTTTGAATAAAAGCATTCATGGGATTTGTAGAAATCAATTCTACCCATATTTTCACTTTTGGTAAATAATCATAAATTGAATTATACTAAAATTTCCTCTTCTTCCCATTTAATTTCTTGGATCTCAAATACCATGGGAATTCCTCTTTTTGCATTTGATTAATTGCATTCCAATGTCATGGGAATTCCTCTTTTTTCGTCAATTATTACTTATAAAATAAATTCATCTAAAATAAAATATCCATTATTTCAATATGCTAGGAATTTCTCTTTTTCCATCTAAATGATGGAATTCCAAATGTCATAGGAATTCCTCTTTTAACATTTAAATATTTCTCATAGATAAAATAAATTTATCTAAAATTTATCTTTGAATTTAAATGAATTATCCAATAATTCCATTATGCTGGGAATTTCTCTTTTCCCATCTAAATGATGGAATTCCAAATGTCACAGGAATTCCTCTTTTAACATTTAAATATTTCCCATTGATAAAATAAATCTATCTAAAATTCATCTTTGAATTTAAATGAATTATCTAATAATTCCATTATGCTAGGAATTCCTCTTTTCCCATCTAAATGATGGAATTCCAAATGTCATAGGAATTCCGCTTTTAACATTAAAAATGAATTACTAGAAATTCCTCTTTTGCTAATTACTATTTATGCATAAACATAAAAATCTAATTTTTCATGATTATAATGAGAATCATTCAATTAATCTAGGATGATTAATCCTAGAATATGGTAGGAAGTCCTCTTTTCATAATATAAATGAAAATGATTTATGTGTTTATTTTTCAAAAATTTTACCATAGCTCCGCTGCTATTACTGATAATTCTCAATAAATTTGAAAGAATAAAGTTTAGTATTATTCATGTGAGTAGAATAACCACTAATTGGATCATTATCCAATTATGGATTGATTCTTAATTTTACCACAAATTAAATAGCATAAAAGTATTAAAAGCCATTATTTTGGCCTCTAATTAGACAAGCATGGAAATTACTTTTAGATTAGAGAAATGCTTCATGAGAAGCTTCATGAGAAGCTTCATTTGAATTGAGAATAGGTCATAAGAATGATCTTTCTTTGGGGGAGAGAGAAATGCTTAAAAACCATTAAAAATTAAGCATAAATAGAAATTTATGTATTTCTTCATTACAATACATTAAAGAACTTCAATAGTATTCAAAAGCCATTCAAATTAATGCTTCTCAAGCTTGAGAGGGGTTGAGAAGAGAAACATTTGGAGATTTAAGAAAAAGAAGACAATAATCCACACTTTACCTCCTAAATTACTTGATTCTTTGATCACAGTAGAGGCCTCCAACCAATCAATTGGTTTGGTATGTCATTGGAGTCACCAAGGAAGATTGAAGAGAGAGAGGCTCCAATCTCTTAAATTTGTAGAGGATTTTTAGAGGATAATAGAAAATATCATTATTTCAGTATAATACTGGCATGGTATATTTCTCATATTTTTTTACAAAGAGCTAAGGATCTATTTATAGGTGAGGGAGGCCTCTAACCAAGTCCAACTAGTTTCTAGAATTTTCCAGGTTCAGTTTGGCTGAATTTGGATAAGATTTGGACCTAGTTTGGCTCCCTTTTGATTTGGTTTGATCTAGGAGAGAGGAGAGATAAAAATATCACAATATTTTTGAGTTTAAAACTCCACCACACAAGTGAAATAGGCGCCTCCTTGAAGAGCTCCCTTCTCCTTCCAAGGTGTCAAAATTGAATCATTATACCCAAAATATCTCATTTTTTTAGTAATACTCATAGTTTTTTACTAATAAACCTTGTCCTTAGTCAACTCTTCATCTTATGTGAGCATTTACACATTTTTGGGGGTTTTTCTTTTATAAATTGGATTTATCTCCTCCCCGCGCTTGGATTGATCCTATTGGCCCATAGGAACCTTAATTGGACCATAATCCAAAAATTTCTGAAAATCTAGACCCTTAGGCTAAGGTCCTTTATACTTCTTTTTAATTAATTCCAAATGCACATTGGAAAGTTCTTTTTGAATTTCTACTTCAGGGGAAACCATTTTAGACACTAGGAGGTTTTTTATATCCAAAAATATCTCAATTTTGGATTATCTCTCTCTAGATATTTTCTCTCTCCAAGTCGAAACAGGGTAAAACAGAATCTTTATTTTATTTCAAAGAGGGGAATAATTACAAGATCAGAAGGGGAGGTTCTTACACCTGCACACCTCAAAAGATGGAGGGAGGAATCTTACAAAATGTTTCCCCAACATTTTTGACATAAAATAGCCTTTAAAAAACAGGTTTCATCTACAAATACAGTTCCAACAAAAGTCCCATATTTCCTCATCATCCCACATCCTTTCACATTATTCCTCATATCTCGTCATTCCACATCATTTCTCATCGTCTCATTCCACATCATTTCTCATTATTCCACATCAATTCTCATTATCCCACATTTTCTACATTAACTCACATCTAATCACATCATTCCTATATCAACTCACATTCATTCACATCCATTCACACCATTCCTATATCCACTCACATCCATTCACATCATTCTTACATCATTCCTACATCCATTCACACCATTCCTACATCCACTCACATCCATTCTCATCCATTTGCATCAGTCTTACATCCTTCCTACATCCATTCACATTCATTCTCATCATTCCTACTATCATTCACATTCATTCACATCCATTCTCATCATTCCTACATCCATTCACATCCATTCTCATCATTCTTACATTCATTCACATCCATTCACATCATTCCTACATTCATTCTCACCATTCCTATATCCACTCTCATCCATTCACATTCATTCCTACATTCATTCACATTAATTCTCATCATTCCTATATCCACTCTCATCCATTCTCATTCATTTACTTCATTCTTGCATCCATTCACATCCATTCTCGTCATTCTTACATTCATTCACATCCATTCCCATCATTCCTACATTCATTCACATCCATTCTCATCATTCCTACATCTAGTCTCATCCATTCTTTCTTAAATCTAGTCTCATCCATTCTTTCTTAAACTCTAGTTTTGATTAGGATAAAGAGAACATCATTGAGAATCATCCTTCTACCAAGGATCTAACCATAAAGATTATTAATATTTCCAAAAGAGAGATTTATTAACAAAAAATGCTATAATTAAGCATAAAAATTAGCATTAATCTAATTAAACATTATGAATCATTGGAGAGCTTGACTTCAAGAGAAAACCATTCCATTGAAAGTCTCCCAAGCATTAGTGGGGCTGAGAAGAAGGAAATCATTGAGAAGAATAGAAAAAACCATTAAATTAGGGTTTACCTTTGATTTTGGCTTGATTCTTTGGATAGAAGTGAAGCCCACAAGCAAGTCCTTGGCGACCAAGAGGGGGAGGGTAATCTAGAGAATAGAGAAGCTCCAAAGCTCTCAAAAGAAGAGGCAAAATAGCTGGATAATAGAAACTACACTAAATGAAGAAAATACTAGCATGTAATTACTCAAAGATGAAAATACAAAGGAATGAGGGTCTATTTATAGGTGAGGGATGCCACCAACCAAGTCCACTAGAGGCTTCCAGCTTCAGTTTGATCCATTTTGGACAAGTGTTCAGGTCACTTTATGATCCAATTAACAAGAGGAGAGAGGAGAGATGAAATATCTTGATTTTTTTGAATTAAAAATGCAAGGAAATGATGAAAAAAAGGTGCCTACTTCATGGGGCCTATCCCTTACTGAGGTGTCAAAATTTTATAATTTTACTAAAATATCCCAATTTTTAACTAATAAACCCAGTCCTTGGTCCACTCTTCATCTTATGTGAGCATTTACTCATTTTTGGGGTATTTTCTTTTATTCTTTGTATTTTTCCCATCCCAACACTTGGATTAATCCTATTGGCCCTTTGAAACCTTATTTGGACCTTAATCAAAAAATTTTGAAAATGTGGACCCTTAGGCTAAGGTCTCTAATACACATATTCAGTTAATTCCTAATGAACATTGGAAAATTTATTTTGAATTTCCGTTTCAGGGGAATTCATCTTAGATTTTAGAAGAAATTTTGTATCCAAAAATATCTCAATTTTGTATTGCCTCTCTCTATAATATTTTCTCTCTCTAGGCCAAAATCAAGGAAAAATAATATTTTCTTGCATTCAGAATTAGGGTATGATTACAGAGACTGAAGGGAAGGTTCTTACACCTTTACATCTCAAAAGCTGGGGGAGAGGAATCTTACATCCTACCCCACTTGAAAAACGTGAGATGTCCTTAAATAACTGGAGGATAAGTTCTTTCATCTCTTTCTTCTTCGATTACTTCCAACCTTACTGCCTTGGAAGTAGATGGCCAATTTGGGAATATCTCTCTTTGACTTCCCCTATTCTGAGGTGGAGGTCTTGCATTACTTTGCATTGAAGCTAAGGGTTAGTTAGAGGGTCTACCTCTCGGGTTAGTTAGAGGGTCTACCTCTCGGGTTTCCTTGATTTTGACGGGAAGGACCTTGATTACTCTTGAAGGAAGGAGCTGGCATCTGGAATCTTGTCCTTGACTTCCTTGTCCTGAAAACCTTGATCCAAAATGAGTTGGGCAATCCATAATACGATGATCACATCCTTGGCAGTTAAAGCATTTAACTTCTTTGTTCAAGGATGGAACTTCTGAAGTTGAATTCCAGGGGATTGTGTTCCGAAAAAAAGACCTTTCTTCCATTGTAGAATTTCCCATATCCTGAGTTTAACCTTGTTGTCTGTTAGGAGATGGAAAGTTATAATCACATTACGGAGCTAGGAATCTTTTGAAAGATGATGGTGTTGGCTTCGACGAGACCTTGACATCAAAGGCCTTGGCAAAATCCTTTGCCATCCGCACTGCTTTAGCCATAGAAACTAGCTTAGCATTCTTCACAAGGGTATCCAAGGGTTCATTCATTCCCCGAATGAACCTAGCCATCAGATGTTCTTCATCCAACAGTGGTGAGTATTTGAGGAGGAGAGCGAATGCTTGGTGATATTCCTCCATGGTTCGGCTTCCCTAGGTTAGCTCCAGGAACTCATTCATCTTAGTTTCTAGGAAGCCGAGAGGACAGAATCTCTTCCTGAGGTAAGCTTTGAGATCATTCCACGTTTGGGTGTTCTGATCCAAACGGTTTGTCTCACAGTGGTTCCTCCATGCTACCCTGGCTATTTCTACGATCTTTAGCTTGGCGCAAGAGCCACCTTACTCTTTTCGATGTACCCTGAGACATCGAAGTATTCCTCCATAGCTTCAACTCACTTGTCTACTGTTTCTCCCAAGTGCTCCCCTTCACCTTTGAAAGGTCCAAGCTGAGATCTATGAAGAGCTTTACAAACATCTGGATCGAGCTCTTCCTCATTGAGTTGAGGGTTAACATTCCTACCACGACGACCTCAATCCATGATCCTATCAATACGAAAATTCTTTGTTAAGTCCCTTTTTTCCAACTTAACCAAGACACTCAGGTGAAAAGACCGCTTTATTCCAACTTTAGATCCAACTGATTCTGGGGTTTCTTAAAGTTTGGTCAACACTCATAGAATCCTGGGATAAAGATCCCTTCTATAAGAAGAACATACAGAACTCATTATCAGAAAATAGTTCATTCATATCCTTAACACAATAATGGTCCATCAGACCAGTAATTTCATCTAAACACTTCCCACGAAAATTACAATTATTTAGGTTATCAATTTGTCTACTATAACAAAAATTACTCTCCTACAATAACATATAATGGTCAGTACATAGTGTGAACTTGAAAGATCCCTATCCTACCGCGCAATGAATTCAGGGGTGCTAGCAGCAGTGGACGTAGCACTTCTTGCGTGGGGCAGGGTCTCTCACTCGGGGCCTCACCCACGGATATCCGGACAAGAGACTAATCCCTCAGTTCTTCCAAAACCAAACCCGAAAAAACTTCCCTCGCCCGGAAAGCAGGGGCGATTCCTCCAGGATATTTTTACTCTAACATAGTCAAGAGCCCTAACTAACTAAACTGATATGACCGAACCCGTAAGTATCATAGTCAGATCAAGGAAAAGACTTGTAGTTGGATCATAGAGACCAACGCTTTTTTCCTCATTGAGAGGCACAGCCATTGATTCTTTTCCATAGAATAATTTTTATCCGAGATTTACTTCATCTATCGTACCATAACAGAATTGAGTCTCATTTTAGGGATCCATCGGTCCAACCTAACCCCATCCAGTCCTGTGGGTTAGCCAACCGTCCAACCACTGTAGTGATAGGATCCAATTAGGAATTTGGTTAGGTTTTGTCCCGGGTACCAGGGAAAAGAGATCCCACGTCCCCTAGCCGGATATTCATGCAAATTTAATGCCAGTCACACCACTTACACACCCAATATGAAATTGCCTTTTTCACAGAATCAGTTGTCTTAAAATATTCATTTAATGAAATTATAGTGTCACTGATCATAATCCTCAAAATCTCCGATTGAATCCTAATTTCCAATCATTCCTTCATTGGTATACCTATGGCATTATTGGCAACCAAAATGCTCACCACTTGTCCACTCAGGGGCCTTTTCGATGGTTTACTCGGCAATATATTCACATATCAAAATGGAATCTCCGTTGAAGATCAGCAAGATCAACCAAAACGGATCCATATAAAAGAGCCATGGACTCATCCGTTGTGAGGACCAGCAAGGTCAATCAACCAGATCCATACCCCAATTCAAAAAACAACTCTTACTCCTCCTTGTTCCAATATCTTCCACGATGCACGTGTGGGTATCTTCGGTGACCCAGAGCCCGAGCACCATATGGTCAGCACCCTCTAGGATCCTTCACAGGTCACCTAGCGCTTCACTCATAGGCCGCTTCCTTGGTCCCTCATCCACCGTACCAGAAGCTCACCATTTAAATCGAACCGAGGCTAGTCAAGACCTCGGCCGACCTTGCTACGCGAGACGTCCTCAATTGACTCTCCGTCAGCTGTTGCAACTTTATCAGATTAGGTCTCCACACGACCTCATTCACAAGACGGTCAAAATGCTTCCCTAGCATTCTTGACATAAAATAGTCATTTTAAAAACAGGTCATAAATACAGTTTCTATAGCGAACTCTTGTCTTTCCACATTGTTCCACATCAATCCACCTTATTTAAATCACATCCAATTCTTGACATAAAATAGTCATTTTAAAAACAGGTCATAAATACAGTTTCTATAGCGAACTCTTGTCTTTCCACATTGTTCCACATCAATCCACCTTATTTAAATCACATCCAATTCATATGCATTCCCATTCTCATCCAATCACATCATTTTCATCTCATCACATCTTTCCTCATTTATCCTCATCAGATCTTATCCACTCGTATCTACCCGTCTCCACATCTCATCACATCACATTCATTCACATCTCATCCATTCATAACTACCCCGATCCACATCATATCCAATTCACCTCACATCTCATTCATTCACATCTATCCCAATTCACATGACATCACATCTCATTTATTCACATCCCGATTCACATCACATTCACTCATATCCATCACATTCACTCATATCTATCACATTCATTCTCATCACCATCCCATCGCATACATAACATCTCATCACATCGATCCACATCATATCTCATTCATACACATCCATCCAATCATTCACCTATACGACTACCCACATCTATTCATACATTCATATCTATCACTTCACATCCACATATATTCATATCACATCACATCATATTCTTTCACATACACATCCACATCACATTCTTTCACATACTCTTCCACATCCATTCTTTCACCACATACATATCCACATCCATTCTTTCACATACTCTTCCACATTCATTCTTTCACATACATATCCACATCCATTCTTTCACATACTCTTCCACATCCATTCATTCACATACATATCCACATCCATTCTTTCACATACTCTTCCACATCCATTCATTCACATACATATCCACATCCATTCTTTCACATACATAACCACATAAATTCTTTTACATACACATTCGCATCCATTCTTCACATTTACATTCACATCCATTTTCAGCACATATCATCCACTCATATCTTATATCATTCATTTACATCCTGATTCACATGACATCATATCTCATCCATTCACTCACATCTATCTGATTCACATCACATCTATTCATCTCACATCTCATCACCTCTATTCACATCACATCCATCCATCCATTCATTCACACCTATCTAATTCTCATCACATCTCAATACATCTATTCACCTCACATCTCATCACCTCTATTCACATCCATCCATCCATTCATTCACACCCATCTGATTCTCATCACATCTCATTACATCTATTCATAGAATTTAAACATAGAATTTAAGAGAATTCTACTTTTGATATAAAGATTCTTTACGCATCTATTTATGCATAAAAATCAACTTCAGTGGGAATAACACTTTCGAAATAAAAATAAATCCTTTATGCATCTTTCTATGCATAAAATCAATTTTAATGAAAATAACACTTTTGAAATAACAATAAATCCTTTATGCATCTTTCTATGCATAAAATCAATTTTAATGAGAATAACACTTTTTTAATTAAAAAAATTTCATTGTGCATCTTTCTATGCATAGAAATTAAATTTAATAAAAATAACACTTTTATAATAAAATAATTTTCATTATGCATCTTTCTATGCATAGAAATCAATTTTAATAATTAATATCAGTGATATCCATGCATATTCATAGGTGAATATGTACATGGAGTAATTAGAATTTTCTTTTAGAATGCACAAATGGTGGGAATTACTCTTTTGGAATAACATAAAAACAAACTTTCTTTTCCACAAAATTTTAGAAAATTTTACCATAACCTCCTTTGTATGGCTGACCATTTCTCATTTTTATCATTCTAATTTCAACCTAAATTTACCCAATCTAGATATATAGGACTCTAATCTACTCAATTTTCAGAATTCAAGAGAGTAAACAATAAGAAAGTTTAATTAATCATTTAACTAATTCTTTCTAGGATTAAGAAAGACTGAATTGTAAAGAAGAGAAGGGGGTGGCATTTTCCTCAAAGGCATAGCATTTGAATTTAATTCAAGCAACTGTAAAACAAGAAAATCAAGAAAACCATAGATTTAAAATTAAAAAAGTAAGAAAATTTAGCTTACATGGAGTTGTAAGCTTTCCTTTACTTGAGGGATTGAGGGTTCTACCCTTGTTTGAAGCAAGAGTGGCCACCAATTCTCTTTGGAGAGGATTAACCCAAAAACAATTGAATTATCAAGAAATTTAATGTAAATGGTTCAGGGCAGAAGCAGAGTAATAGTGTATAAAACACCATTAAGCTTTTACAAAGAGGGAGGCTTCTATTTATAGGAAAAAGTGAGCCTCTAACCAAGCAAACTGATTCTAGAATTTTCCAAATCAATTTGGTCAATTTTTGACCATTTTTTGGTCAGTTTAGCTTACTTTTTGGATCTAGTTGAAACAATAGAGAGGAGAGATGAAAATATCTCATTATTTTTTAGTTTAAACCTCCTCCACACATGTGAAATAGGTGCCTCCTTCATGAGGGGAGATCCCCACACTGAGGTGTCAAAAATGCATCATTTTCTCTATCTCTTAATTTTTAACTAATAAACCTTGTACCCAGTCAACTCTTTATCTTATGTGAGCATTTACTCATTTTTGGGGGTTTTTCTTTTATTCTTCAATTTATCTCCTCCCTACATTTGGATTAATCTTATTGGTCCATAGGAACCTTAATTGGAGCATAATTCAAAAATTTTTGAAAATTTGGACCCTTAGGCTAAGGTCCTTTTTACCTATTTTCAATGAATTCCAATTGCACATTAGAAAGTTCTTTTTGAATTTATGTTTCAGGGGAAATCATTTTAGACACTAGGAGGATTTTCATATCCAAAAATATCTCAAATTACCTCCCTCTAGACATTTTCTCTCTCCAAGCCAAAACAGGGTAAAATAGGATCTTTCTTTTATTTCAGAGAGGGGAATAATTATAAGATCAAAAGGGGAGGTTCTTATACCTGCACACCTCAAAAGCTGGAGGGAGGAATCTTACAGAACTCAACATATGAGCTGCCATAAATCTAGTGCTGCAAAGTGGCTCTATGATGTAGCTTGTCATCCACTGGTAGCATATCAACTATAATCTCACCAACCATGTCAGTGGCATAAGCCATATAGGGCTCTAGGTGCCTACTTCAAGCCATACAGGGCTTTATGTAACTTGACACAAAATTTGGATGTGTATCACTCTCATGACTGGTGGTTACATCATATATACGTATTCTTGCAAATCACCATGCAAGAAGGCATTCTTTACATCCATCTAATGTAAATACCAACCCTTTGTTATAGCCATAGAGCAATGAGCTCTCACGGTTGCCATTCTCACAACCGGGTTGAATGTCTCCTCATACTCAATGCCATAGGTCTGTGCATATACCTTAGCAACCAATCTCGCCTTATACCTTCTGTGTTATGCTTGACCTTATACACCCACTTACATCCAATTGCCTTCTTTTTCTTAGGCAAAGGCACTAAGTCCCATGTTGGATTTTCATCCAACACCAATGCAGCCATCTCCTGGCATCTTTCAATTTTCTATTTCAAAGTGCCTACTCAAAATAAGTGGGTTCTTACTCCTGTAATGCTTTAACCATGTAAGCATAATGATGGGCTGTCTATCCATCATATCTCAACTTGTCTCAATAGAATACCTAACCCTTGTAGACCTAGTACACTTGGATCATATGGCTCTTTTATATGGATCTGTTGGTTGATCTTTTATATGGATCTGTTGGTTGATCTTGCTGATTTTCAACGAAGAGTCCATTTGGATTTTTATAGGTGAATATATTTCCGGGTACTATGAGCTAGGAACTATTGAAAAGGCCCCTGAGTGAACAGGTGATGGTTGCCAATGATGCCATAGGTACACCGATGAAAGAATGATTGGAAATTAGAATTCAACTTGGATATTTTGGAGGATTATGATCAATGATACTATGGTTTCATTAAAAGATTGTTTTAAAGACAGTTGAATCAATGAAACAGGCAATTTCATATTGGGTGTGTAAGTGGTGTGACTATCTTGAAGTTTGCTTGAAGCGACGGCTCTAGGGGGCCTGGGAACTCTTTTCCTTGGTACGCGGGACAAAACATAACCAAATTCCTAAATGGATCCTATCACTACAGTGGTTGGGCAGTTGGCTGGGCAATTGGCTGCAGTTGGCTGACCCATGGGTTTGGATGGGGTTTGGATGGGGTTAGGATGGGGTTAGGCTGGACTGATGGATTGGGTTAGGATGGGGTTAGGCTGGGCTGATGGATCCCTCAAATGAGACTCAATTCTATTATGGTACAATAGATGAAGTAAATCCCGGATAGTCCTTGTTCTATGGAAAAGAATCAACGGCTCTGCCTCTCACAATGAGGAAAAAAGCGTTGGTCTCTATGATCCAAGTGCAAGTCTTTTCCTTGATCTGACCATGTGACTTACGGGTTCGGTCGGATCAGTTTGCTTAGTTAAGGCTCTTGACTACGTTAGAATAAAAATATCTTGGAGGAATCGCCCGTGCTTTCTGGGCGAGGAAAGTTTTTTTGGGTTCGATTTTGGAAGAACCGAGGGATTAGTCTCTTGTCCGGATATCCGTGTGGGCGAGGCCCCGAGTGAGAGGCTTTGCCCTGCGCAAGAAGTGCTACTTCTGCTGCTAGCACCCCCGAATTCATTATGCGGAGGGGACAAGGATCTTTCAGCTAGTATTAGAGCCAACTGGCTAAAGTGGATCAACCGAGAAGCAAGAAATGTCAAGAATTTATGAAGTACGAGTAAAAGATTGTAATTGTGTGATGAAATTCATACAAATTGATATTCAAAATAAAAATTCATAAATTGGTAATTGGGTCTTCAGATGAAAGTGCCGCAATTGTATGGAATCCCTAACTTGCTTGAGGCCTAGATATGATGGTATTTACCTTATAACTCCAAGGACCATGACTACCTGTATATACCGTGGGTATATCTGTAGCTCTTTACTGACAATATATACGAGTAAATCTAAGACCTTTAAATTATAAGAAAAAATGCTATCCAGATGATGAATTCGAATGATGGTTGATATGATTTTAGAATTCTGGTTGAGAATTGATGAGTTGATTTGGATTCTGATGATTGAAATATAATGATTCCTGAATTCTGGTTGAAAGAAGATAAGTTGAACAAAGCCACAATGAGGATTAATGGAACAAATCCCAGTGATTGAAGATAATGATTCCTGAATTCTAGTTGAAAGAAGATAAGTTGAACAAAGCCACAATGAGAATGAATGGGACAAATCCCAGTGATGATATTGGTAACTAGAATGATGATTATGACTTCAGCAAATCACTATATGAGATTAGTGGATTGTGCTGACAGATTGCTAATGTTAGCCCTTGACCTAGTGGATCTAATTAAGGGATGACAAATTAAAAACATGCATAACTGAAATTCCCGTGGAGAAATGATCAGATGGAATTTTCGGTCTGATGGACCATTAGTGTGTTAAGAATATGAATGAATTATTCTCTGATAATGAGTTCTGTATGTTCTTCTGTTAGAAGGGATCTTTATCCCACGATTCTATGGGGGGATGACCAATCTAAAGAACCCCAAAATCATTTGGATCTAAAGTCAGATTTGAATTATAAATAAAGGGACTCAACAAGAATTTTCGTATTGATAGGATCATGGATCGAGGTCGTCGTCGTGATAGGAATGTTAACCCCCAACTCGATGAGGAAGAGCTCGACTTGGATGTTCGTAAAACTCTTCATAGATCGCAGCCTGGACCTTTCAAGGGTGAAGAGGAAAACCTGGGCGAGGCTGTGGAGAAGTGGATCGAAGCAATGGAAGAATACTTTCATGTCACCGGAGAAGAGTAAAATGGCTCTTGCAAGACTGAAGATAGTAGAAACAGCTAGAGTGGCATGGAGAAACCACTGCGAGACAAACCATCTGGATTGGAACACCCAGACATGGAGTGATCTCAAGATTTACCTAAGGAAGAGATTCTGTCCTCTCGGCTTTTTGGAAACAAAGATGAACGAATTCTTAGAGTTAACCCAGGGGAGCAAAACTATTGAAGTGTATCACCACCTCCTCAAGTACTCGCCACACCACTAGATGAAGAACAGCTGATGGCCAGGTTCATTCAGGGACTGAACTGTTAAAATTTGAGCATTGTGATGAGCTATGGTGGATCAAACACTAGAATCAACATCATTAACAAAGTGATTAGCAAATAATTAAGACATAATTAGTGGGTAATTAACAAATAGATTAATGTAGGCATGGATACTCAAAAACCAGCAAATTCTCATTAGGGCTATGCCTCAATTTATAGATTTTACATCAAGCATCAAATCCCATTGATTTCTCCATGATTCACTCTCAGAATATCTCCACCTCTTGCCTGATTCTCTCCACCTCTTCTCTTTTCCCTGAATATCTCCCAGAATAACTCCACACTCCTAAATTCTCTCATGCTACCCTTTATTCTCTCCCAGTAGATTCTTCTTACCTTTTCATTCATAATTACATCTCCTCTTTTACAGCCTCTAACCAAGGGCTTGTTCCCGCACACACCCTATTCACTTGTATATTTCAACACCTCCCCTCAAGTGAATAATCCTAGCACACCTGGACCCTGTATCAAGTTTCCCTCTTACTTGATAGTCCGCGACCAGTGTCTACACCTCCCCTCAAGTTATCTCAGCACACCTGGACCCTATATCAAGTTTCTCTCTTACTTGACAGTCCGCGACCAGTGCCTCAAGTCCCTAAACTCCATAGTCCTTGACACTCTCTCTCTCTATGTGTCCAAGGCTACTATAAGTGCCCGCGACCTTGACTAAAGTGCTCACACATACATCTACCACGTGGCCTACATCATCGGTGGCTCCGAGGTGGTTTTACTTTGTTGGGGCAGGTTACATTGGGTTGTGGGGTTTCTCTCTCTCTCTCTCTCTCAGAGATTTTCACATGGCTCCTCACTCTTTGGAGCCTCACATCTTCTCTTTTCTTCAGTTTTCTTCTTGTGGCAGCATCTCTCCACGCGTCCGTCTCTTCTTTTAGTCTTCTCGTGGCAGCATCTCTCCACGCGTCCGTCTCTTCTTTTAGTCTTCTCGGGGCAGCTTCTCTTCTCGTGGTGGCAGCTTCTCTTCTCGTGTCCATGTCTTCCTTCAATTCTTCCTTTAGATCTTCTTGGTGTGGATCTTCTTCTTGGAAAGAGATATTCTTCCTTTAGATCTTCTTGGTGTGGATCTTCTTCTTGGAAAGAGATATTCTTCTTCTTTCATGGGGGCTGGGGCCATGAGAGCTCGTCCGTCAGGTCTTTTTGCTCCATGTGAGCAACATGTTTCAATGTTTTGCTGACAGTTTCTTTGGGTTTTTGATGTTTATCTTGTGTCATTATGCAATGCAAACCCAAATTTATGCGGGAGGTCTTACCTCTTGCCTTAATCTGGACAAGGGCAGTGTCTGTTCCCATTTTTACACTGATGTAATGTGCCCAATACATAATGCGTATAGCATTCATTCTCATGCACATTCCAAATGCAACTCTGGCTGTGAATAATCTTGAATTTGAGTGAGATTTACAGGCATTAACCAAGGGTTAAATGCAAAATGATGATTATCACAATTTTATCAGCACAATTTTACCAGAAATTACAATAAATCGAGGGTAACCAATTTGTACGGGATGGTTGGAGTATCAAACCAACTCCGAATTGTAATCTGAAGTTATAGGGATCTGTATCAGATACCTAATAGTTAATTTGAACCCTCAATTGCACCAAAATATAGTGATTAGCATTGATTAATCACTGATTAGCAAATTAATGCTCGATTTTGTGTGCAAAAAACAGAGTATGCGGGGAGTCCAGATCTGGTACCTTACACTTCAAATGAGCTCAAATGCTTTCAAAGGCATCAATAGCAATGAGTCTAGTAGAGGATTAAGCCAAGAAACACAAGATTTGACCAAATATTGAAAGCTTAATCTCTGTTTTACCAAAGTCACCTACAGATTTGATGAAGAGCTTGGATCTCACTGTAGACTTGATGAAACTGAATTTTGTCTTCACCAGCTTGTAGAGCATGCTTGAAAACCCCCGGGGCTAAGAGGAATTAGAAAGATTTGACTTGAGCAAGAAGAAATCTCCAATCTGCTTCAAAAAAAAGGTGCCGGAGAAAATAGCGATTTCTCCTAAATTACTTCGCGGTTTGCTGCGCCGTCTTGATGAGCTTGAAGCTAGGTGTGTTGGCTAGCTTATGTTAGAAGGGAAAGACCTAATTTAGAGTGTACAAGCTGAATGGAGTCCTCCACTGTCTGGGGGTGAAGGGGTGAAGTGAAAACTAACTAAAAATTTGATTATTTGCTAATTATCTACTAATCTTAATTAATTAGATAATGGGCTCATAAACCTAATTAATTCTAGGCATGGCTCTGATACCATGTTGAAATTTGAGCATTGTGATGAGCTATGGTGGATCAAACACTAGAATCAACATCATTAGCAAAGTGATTAGCAAATAATTAAGATATAATTAGTGGGTAATTAACAAATAGATTAATGTAGGCATGGATACTCAAAAACCAGCAAATAGATTAATGTAGGCATGGATACTCAAAAACCAGCAAATTCTCATTAGGGCTATGCCTCAATTTATAGAGTTTACATCAAGCATCAAATCCCATTGATTTCTCCATGATTCACTCCCAGAATATCTCCACCTCTTGCCTGATTCTCTCCACCTCTTCTCTTTTCCCTGAATATCTCCCAGAATAACTCCACACTCCTAAATTCTCTCATGCTACCCTTTATTCTCTCCTAGTAGATTCTTCTCACCTTTTCACAGGTTCTTTCATAATTACATCTCCTCTTTTACAGCCTCTAACCAAGGGCTTGTTCCCGCACACACCCTATTCACTTGTATATTTCAACATGAACGAACCTTTGAATATCCTAGTGAAGAATGCCAAGCCAGTTTCCATGGCCGAAGCAGTGCGGATGGCGAAGGATTTCGCCAAGGCCTTTGATGTCAAGGTCCCGCCGAAGGCCAGCACCATCATCCTTAAAAAGATTTCTAGCTCCAGAAGGTGATTCTAACCTTCCACCGCCTAAGAGACAACAAGGTCAAGCTCAAGATATGGAAAGTTCCAGAATGGAAGAAAGGTCCTTTTCCCGAAACTCAATCCCCTGTGGAATTCAACTTCAGAAGTTCCACCCTTGATCAAGAAAGTGAAATGCTATAACTGTCAAGGATTTGGACATTGCAGTATGGATTGCCCAACTCCTTTTGGATCAAGGTATTCGGAGCGGGGAAATCAGGGACCAAGATTCCAAACTCCAGGTCCTTCCTTCTAGAGTAATCAGGTTCTTTTCTATCAAAATCAGGGAAATCCCAGAGGTAGACCCTCTTTGCAACCCTCAGTTTCAATCCAAAGTAATGCAAAACCTCCGCCTCAGAATAATAGGGGAAGTCAAAGAGAGATGTTCCCAAATCGGCCATCCACTTCCAAGGTAGTAACGCTGGAAGTGATTGAAGAAGAAGAAGATGAAAGAGATTATACTCCACCTGCGAGATGAGGACTCTTGCGTTTTTTAAGTGGGGTAGGATGTAAGATTCCTCTCTCCAGATTTTGAGGTGTAAAGTTGTAAAAACCTTCCCTTTTGTTCTTGTAATTATTTCCCTCTCTGAAATAGGAGAAAGATCTTGTTTTACCCTGTTTTGACCTAGAGAGAGGTAATCCAAAAACCTTCCCTTCTGTTCTTGTAATTATTTTCCTCTCTGAAATAGGAGAAAGATCTTGTTTTACCCTGTTTTGACCTAGAGAGAGAAAATGTCTAGAGAGAGGTAATCCAAAATTGAGATATCTTTGGATATAAAAATCCTCCTAGTGTGTAAAATGGTTTCCCCTGAAACAGAAGTTCAAAATGAACTTTCCAATGTGCATTAGAAATCAATTAAGACCTTAGCCTAAGGGTCTAGATTTTTTAAAAAAATTGGATTATGGTCCAATTAAGGTTCCTATGGGCCAATAGAATTAATCCAAGTGTTGGGATGAGATAAATCCAAAGAATAAAAGAAAATACCCAAAAATGAGTAAATGCTTACATAAGATAAAGAGTTGACTCAGTACAAGGTTTATTAGTTAAAAACTATGAGATATTACTAAAAAAAAAAAGAGATATTTTGGAATAATGATGCATTTTTGACACCTTGGTAAGGAGAGGGAGACTCTTGAGGTAGGCACTAATTCACACATGTGGATGAGTTTTTAGTTCAAAAAAATGTGATATTTTTATCTCTCCTCTCTCCTGGATCAAACCAAATCAAAAAGGGAGCTAAACTGGTCCAACTTGAGTCAAACTGAAACCTGAAAAATTCTAGAACCCAGTTGGACTTGGTTAGTGGCCTCCCTCACCTAGAAAGAGTATTTGTAAAAAAATCTGTGAACTATACCATACTAGTATTACATTAAAATAATGATATTTTCTATTATCCCTTTAAAATCCTCTACTTTTGGAGAACTTGGAGCTTCTCTCTCTCTTCAACAACTCTTGGAGCTTTCTTCTCAACATACTAAACCAATTCATTGATTGGGGGCTTCCTTCTAAGATAAAGAAGCAAGCCAAATCAAGAGGTAAGAAGTAATTTCATGGTTTTCATTAATATTCTCAAAAGATTTCACTTCTCAACCCCTCTCAAGCTTGCGAAGTTTCAAATTAATTGTTTTCAATGAAAATTAAGCTTTCTATAATAATTTTAATGATTAATCACCAAAAAGTTAATCTTTATGCTTAATTATAGTATCTACAACCCTTTCTTTCAATTGAGTAGCCAAAAAAGACATGCTTCTTAGCTTTAGTTTCAAGCTTTGATCTCTTCTCATCCAAAACACATGTATATAAGACAAATAACTAAACACTTTAAGTGACTCACATTTGGGTTATAACCCATAAAACTCTCCTCAAATGTCATACCATAAACTCTTATAGGAATCTTATTCATGATGTATTTTGTTGTATTCACTACCTCAGCCCAATAATAATGAGGTTAATTATTCTCATTCATCATAGCTCTAGTCACTCCATTTTGCTAAGGAGTATATATGCATATAAGCTGTCTTGCTATCCCATGAGCTCGTAGAAATGCATAGAGCTCATTTGATACACATTCACTGCCACCGTTGGACCTTAGCATTTTATGCACATGCCCTTTTGCTATCCCATGAGCTCATAAAAATGCATAGAACTCATTTGATACATATTCACCACCACCATTGGACCTTAGACACTTTATGTACATACCCTTTTTCTTTTCCACAAGAGCTTTAACGTGCTAAAAATGACCAAAAACCTTGCTCTTCTGTTTTATAAAGTGGACCCATACTTTCCGAAACATAATAGTGGCAGCCATTAAGAGAATCCGTATGTGCTAGGCACCACACATCCATGTGGATAACCTCAAGTGGTATTTTACTCACATTCCCTTAACTTGGAAAGTGTCCCTGCTTGCTTACCAAATTGGCAAGCCCCACATACACCATGACTGCCATCCACTCTAAATTCAGGCAGCCCTATCACTATGCCCTTTGCTACATAGTTTTTAACCTTTCCACATTTACATGCCCTATCCGCCTATGCCACATTTCAATATTGTAAATAACACCTATCCCATTAGGAAACAAAGTAGCCTTTAGTGAATGCATGCTTACATCCAAATTAAAGAGTCAACCATTCTTCTTACCCATTGTGATTAGCTTGCATTTGTTCTTGAAAATCTTCCACAAAACACCCATTCTCATTGATCTTACTTGCAAGACTTGGTCCACTAAACCCAAATTCTTTGTAATTGCAAGTACATGAAGTATATCACCCAAATGTTTCGCTTAACCACGATCTTGCATCCTTAATAGAACATTCCCAACATGAGTGATGGAATGAGCTATGTCATTACTTACCTATAGAGATAACCTACAATAGCCATGGTTTTCAACTCATGAAACCATTCTCTCCATAACCTTTCATGTGATTACATACTCCACATACCATACATGATCATGTGCACCATCAATAGTGGAAAATCCCATGCTATGTGTCATAACAAATAAATGTCCCAGCTCTTCTTCCTTCCCACTTGTTGATGCTTACCTTGCACTTTTCCATCCTTGGGCTCCTCTTCCTTCTTCCAACAATCCTTTTGCATATGGCACTTCTTTCCACAATAAAAACATCCAAAATTTTGATTTCTTGGTTAGTTATTCCAAGAACCTATTCCTCTAGAGGTACATCTACCTCTATAACCATACCTACTGCCACCTCTACCACCTCATGTAGATTGTTATTGTTGAGGTGGTGGTTTTACAATTAGCCATGGTAGTGGCCTCTATCTCTACATGTACCTCATTCACAAGAAGAGGATCTCCCCTTTCTTCCTCTACCTCTATCAATGTAAACTGCATGTTCGCATGTTCGCATGCACCTGCATGCGAATTTCAACTGCATGCGAATGCATGCACCTGCATGATAACTTCAACTGCATGATAACTTCAACTCTGCACTAATGAGAAGAGCCACAAACTCACCAAAATTTGGGTAATTATCTCAAACACTAATGGAATATCAAAATTTGGGTAATTATCTCAAACACTAATGGAATATCAAAATTTTTGTACTCCTTCCCTAATACCCTAGCATCCTCCACACTTTTTATCTTTACCACAGCCATTTATGGACATAGAGTTCTTCTTAATCCCATGCAATTCTTGCATCTACCTGGATTTTGTGTTTGTCTCCTAGAGACCAATAAAAGTATTCATGCAACCTTTGGGTTCTTTGCATCCTGTATATACACCTGTATATACACAATCATACGATCACTGATGCTCACTAAAATCCAATGAAGCACCTTCCATGTTCTCTCTTCGCATGCCTTATGTTCCACTACACAAGTGCCTTGTCACCTGGCTCCTTGTCATCACCTAAATCAAATACCACATTCCTTTTCCCATAACAAAGTTTTGCATTCAAAACTTCCAAGCTTGACAATTTTTCTTATCAATCTTCTCACAAGTAATTTGAGACGACATGGTTGCCAACACCTACATGAAGTACCTACAATATGTAGTCAACACAAGACTACCTTCTTGAGCTTACTTTAAGTGAGTTTCCACAACCAAATAACCTATGGCAAAAATGAGGTTTGAAACACTCTTTCAACAGTCAAAGAAATTCCGCAAGCCATCAATGGCATTCACAAATCCAATGCCAACACATAGGCAATCGTACATTCACTTTGAGCAAACCTGCCCACATGATATGCTGATCGCGGCCCTTCCAATGCACTGGCCAGTCAAGTCCCTAGCTGCTTTGGCTGGTTTCTTGCTACTATGGCTTCTAGGCTTGGTTAACTGGATGTTCAACCTTTCATGGGCTGTTGTGCGCCATGGGGCCTCCTTGGCCCCTACGGTGGCCCAGAAGGGCTACCCTCCTTGTAGGCAAGGCCTTGAAGGCCTTTGAGGTATGGCCCACAGGGCTACCCCTTTGCTTAACTGCCCACATACCAAGTCCCTTAAGGCCTTTGGGGATGGCCCACACCGCTACCACTTTGCTTAACTGCTCACACATACCAAGGTATGTATTTTAAAAGAACTCTAAATCTATCCTTGGTGTCCCAAGCAAAGCCCAATACACCTTTATATCATTCCAAAGGGTGACTAATAGTATGGACTAGCACTGCTCCATGTGCATACTTACCCAGACTAGAACGCTGATTCGTCACAAAATCCATAAGTATATATTGGAAATGTCCTTAGTTGCAACCCTATCTTCTTCCCACCACAGGAAGCTTTCACCTTTTGACAAAACAAACAATGTTGCACATGAGTGAACACATCTCTCCTTATTCTAGGCCAAAGTTGGGTTCATACCCCTATGACTGCCAGTACGGCATCATGGGCATCATGGAGAAGAGCTTCCTGAAATTGTTTCAATACACAAAGGCAACCTTTGTAGAAAAACCAACCATCGCGTATCAAGAAGTGGCATGGTCATGTGGCATCCAATGTCTATAATTTTCATTGAGTATCAAATTCCATAAAATTCTCATACTTATGCTTCAACTCGTCTAATCATGTACTGGTGGCAAGATCCATCCATGTGGATTAGATGTGGGACACGGTTCCTTTCCTTCTCAAGGCATCAAGCCATTGGGTTGGCCTTGCCTGGAAGGTACTCAATCATTCCACCAAACTGCTAGAAAATCTGAGTCCAGTGGTGTTGACACGCTTGGCATCTTCTAAAGCCAACGCAAAGCTTGGTGATTTGTGCGAACCTCAAGGTCACGTCATAAAGGAAATGATTCCAATGCTTTACAACTTGTATCACTGCCACAAGGAGTTCCAAGTCATAGACGGAGTAGTTCTTTTCTACAGGAATCAGCTTACGGTCATGTAAGCAACTGGATGCCCATTACCTTGCAAGACGGCTCCAATAGCAATGTTACATCGATGATCACCTAGAATGTTTCATCCCATGAGGCTAAAGATAAACAAGGAGCCTCTTGTAAACCACAAGGGTGAAAAGATGCAGGGGAGAAGAGAGCTTGAGCTCTCGCAAATGCACACACACTCACACAAATCCTAGGAGAGAACACAAAAGATGAGAGGCTAAAAATTGTTCTTCTTCTTCAACAAAATAGGTCTACTAAAAAGATAAAGTGACTAATACACATACTAGAGTATATACAAGCGGTCCATAATGTGAACACGCTAAAGTGGAGTGAGTAGGTGTGGACTAGTCGATGTAATCCAGCTGTAGAATCTCTGGCAAAATAAAGATATGTTGGTGCTAGCTACCAAACCCGCCAGTAATGTAAATGTCAAACGGTCATGCAGGTGCCTCGTGAGTGTCAGCTCATGCTGAGCTTGACATCTCAACAAAGGAATCATGTGAATTCGTTGCCTCTGAGTCTTGATACCTTTTAGCATATCAATGAGTTACCAAGGCATCAGAAAACTTATCGATGTAGGTGGAATATGCCTAGAAAATGTTTACAAATGACCAAATGTTAGAAGCATTTTTGGAGATCCTCTAATTTAGGATTTCCGCCACCTTTACAAGATCTAATCGGATGCTTTCGGCAGTGATTATATATCCAAGGTAATGAATTGCTTTCTAGCAATTTTATCACCTTTTCTACGTCAACATCATATTGCTCTTCCGTAGCTTAAAAAATTAGTTGAAAACACACCTGTCTATCAAGTGTGTTTTGTTGAAATACACAAGTGAATAGGGTGTGTGCGGGAACAAGCCCTTGGTTAGAGGCTGTAAAAGAGAACGTGTAAATGTGAAAGAACCTGTGAAAAGGTGAGAAGAATCTACTGGGAGAGAATAAAGGGTAGCATGAGAAGATTTAGGAAGTGTGGAGATATTCTGGGAGAAATTTTGGGAAAAGTGAAGAGGTGGAGAGAATCATGTTGAAATGTCAAGCTCGTATACAGATGGAGGATAGCACATGGGTGCTGACAGAGTGACAGTATGGTAGATAGATATCGTGTGGTGTGTTTATGACCGCGTCCAGCTGGTCATGTGTGGTGTGGACATCACATTAGGATAGCACATGGGTGCTGACAGAGTGACAGTATGGTAGATAGATATCGTGTGGTGTGTTTATGACCGCGTCCAGCTGGTCATGTGTGGTGTGGACATTACATTAGGTTTACTTTAGAGTGTGGACATAACACTATGTTGTGTTCTCCTTTGTGTGTGTGAGAGAGATGGTGACTATGGCTTCTCTCCTTCTTTATGATTGATGGATATGGATTAGGGTTTGCTTCCCTTGTGTGTGCTGTCTCCTGCTTCTGTTTTTATCATGGTATCAGAGCCAAGAGCTCATTAGCTGAGTTGTGTGAGTGAGTGAGAGAAGAGGAAGAAGAAGAAAAAAACTGTGAAGGAAGCCATTGGAGCTTGGAGCAAAGGAAAAGCTGTGGAGCACACACTGGCATCAGATCTGAGAGCTAAGGACCATTGGTAAGTGTAGCAAGACCCCCTCTGCGGATTGCAGGTGCCAAAGAGCAGGTTCAGTGAAGATTGAAGTGCATAAAGCAAGTGCAAATTTCTGGTTTTGAAGCTTTCATGGAAAGCTTGTGAAGGAATGTATTTTGTCAAAGGTATTGGGGCAAATACAAAGGAAACACAGAGGTTCACATGTATTGTGAAAGGGCACATGTATTAGCAACACTGGAGCAAACCATTGCATGAAACATTGATGTATTTCAGGAGATTTGTGAAAGAAAAATTCTGGTTTTTTTGATTCCTGCAAACCAGAGAATACATGCCCCGTGGAGGATCAAATGTGGCAATTCTACTCAAAATTGGAGCTTGCCCTTTATACCCATGATAGATTAGGTCATTGCTAAGAGATCTATCCACTCAATTGTGATTTTCCCTTCTTCTACAGCCCTCTGGAGCAGGCGGCGCATCCCTGAGCTGAATTCTGGACAAGTTCATCAGATATCATACCATTCACTCAATTCTAATCCATTTGATGCCATTCAAAGCTTGGGGAGTTTAGCAAAGACATTGCTAAGGCCTTGTGATGCTTGGTTGCAGCTCATTTGATGTATTTGGAGCTCATTGAAGTGATTTATCAGAGGTGTGCAGGTTTGCAGAAAGTCTGTCCAGAAACAGAGCAGTTTTAATCAAGGCATTAATCTTTGTCTATATCAAATTGGCCTAATTCCTTTGGTACAAGTAGAGTCCTATGAGTTGCTAAACTTTTGATTCAAAAAGTTTTAAATTTGGATAAGATTTGAAGAAGATAGGGCATTTTTAGTGAGAGGTGGTACCTGACAGATGCAGAAAAAGGCAAACCAGGAGCTACAAAAATTGGTGGTTCTCATTCACCTTGAAGAATTTGATCAAACCCTTCTAGGATATGTTGGAGCAATGTGTTGGGACGTCAATGCAAGTTGAATCATTGCATTTGGACAAGATTTGAAGGATTTAGAGCAAGATCTTTGACTGGTTCTCTGGCGAGAAAAAAACCAGAAAATCTTTTGTGGAGTATCATTTGTTTTCAACTTTGATCGAGTGTACATTGTTGATGAATCATTGTGGGATGTAAATGCACACAATTTGCAAGCATTTGATGTGATTTGGAGAGATTTGGAGCATTACAAGTACTTCATACATTGTGATCGACGGGGTACATCTACTACATTTTTGCAACAATGGGAGATGGTCCGATACAGATTGTTGGAGAGAAGCTTGACCGCACTAACTTTCAAGTGTGGAAGTTTCGAATGAAGAGTTTTTTGAAAGGCAAAGGTTTATGGAGTCTTGTCTCGGAGGAAGACCCGGAGCCATACCTACCTCCTCAACCAAATAATGCTCAGTTACTGGCTCACAAGCAATGGGTAGAGCGGTCTTCGAAAGTGTTGCATTATTTTTCCATATGTGTAACAGATGCCTTGCTTATTCACATCCAAGATGCAGATACACCGAAAGAAGCATGGGGTATATTGTGCCGAATGTATGAGACAGACACTGGTGCAAGGAAGATACAACTAAAGCAACAGATTCACAGTGTAACACGAAGGAATAGGAGTATACATGAGTATGTTCAGGAAATCAAGGGTTATGCTGATTCCTTGTCATCAATCCATGCCCCAATGGATGATGATGATTTGGTTGCTCTCACATTGCGTGGTTTAGGCAAAGAATACAAATCTTTTGACACTTCCATCTCAATAAGGTTGGGAGGAATGCCAGACTTTAATGAGCTTGTGTCATTGCTCATTGTGGAAGAATTGAAGCTTGGTCTTGGTGGTATGAGTGTTACAGGTGGTGCATCCTCGTCAAGCAATGATGAACATGCAAGGAATCAGGCATTTTACTCATCTAGAGGCTTTCGAGGCAGGGGGAGATTCACCCCTTGAGGCCGTGGAGGACGTGGTTGGAATGACAGGTCTACTCAACCACAATCAAATCAAAATTTTCAGAATTCACAGTCCTCATTTGGATCACATGGAGGTCGTGGATTTCAATCCCATAGGGGGAGATTTGGAACAGGTGCTCGTGTGGTAGAGGACGATGGCAAGGTCCTCAACAAAATTTGAATGGGATTGAATGTCACTATTGTGGCAAACTTGGACATATGGCAAAAGATTGTTACAAAAAGCAGAATGATGTGAGGAATGGAAGACCACAACATGGAAATTATGCATCTACCAGTAACAATGATGGGAGTTCAAATCATCTTTTTGCAATGAAGCACGTTATGGGGACAATATGGGGACAATGGATTCTCAGGATGCTAGAGATGAGTCATGGTATATGGAATCAGGTGCCTCAAACCACATGACATGTCATGGTGAGTGGTTTGAGAAGATGCAACCATTGGATACAAATGGTTATGTGGTCACAGGAGATGATACTCAGCATCTTATAACACATGTTGGCAGTGTGCCTTTGCGGATGCATGATGGAAATGTGAAGAATATGTCAGAAGTGTTATATGTACCATCCATCACAAAGAATTTGGCATCAGTAGGACAAATGGTTGAGCAGGGACTACAAGTAAGATTCAATGAGAAAGGCTGTTTTGTGGAAGATTTTAAGCATGGCTGTAGATTGATTGCCAAGGGCAAGAAGGAAGGAAGGTTGTTCAAATTGGATGCAGGCATACCAGAATTGAGCTCAGCCATGTTTTCAAAGAGCAATGGGATTGTGCAGCACATTGACATGTGGCACAAGAGGATTGGACATGTCAATATACAGAGATTAAAGAACATGCAAACAAGGGGCATTGTCAGTGGATTGCCTCGATTCAAATATGATGGACATATGCATGTTTGTGAAGCCTGTCAGTTTGGAAAGCAGGCAAGGTTGAGGTTTCCTAGAGAAGGAAACATGAGTAATAGACCACTTGAGATAGTGCACAGTGATGTATGGGGCCCTGCACAAAACCCATCTATCAAAGGAAGTCTATACTATGTGACATTTATAGATGACTTCAGCAGGATGACATGGATATACTTTCTGAGAGAGAAGAGTGAAGTGCTGGAAAAGTTCATGGATTTCAAAGCTCTTGTAGAAAAGCAATATGGCTGTTGGATTAAATGTTTGAGAACAGATGGAGGTGGTGAATACACCTCAAAAGCCTTTGAGCATTTCTTGCGGAAACATGGGATAAGAAGACAGTTGACATGCAGGTATACACCTCAGCAGAATGGTGTGGCTGAGAGAAAGAATCGAGTCATATGTGAAGTGGCAAGGGCAATGCTCAATGAAAAGAGCATGCCAGATTACTATTGGGCAGAAGCATGTGCTACTGCAGTGTATATCCTGAACAAAACACCTACAGCAGCCATTCATGGAAGCACGCCAGAGATGCGGCTTACATGTTACAGGCCAGACATTGGACATCTTAAAGTCTTTGGATGCGTAGCTTATGTCCATGTGCCTGATGAAAGAAGACGGAAGTTGGATCCTAAGGCAGAGAAATGTGTATTTGTTGGATATGCACAGGATCGAAAGGCCTACAAATGTTATAACCCTCAAACTAGACAAGTAGTCATCTCACGGGATGTGGTGTTTGATGAGCTTGCTAGTTGGTACAAAGCAAAAGATGAGGGAGTAATTGACTCACTTGAGGCTAATGTGCCTGTGAACTTGCCATCACAAGCAAGTTCTAGTTCTACTACTATGTCTGGGCCAGCAGCAGAAGCTGAGAGTAGTAGCAGTGTACGTCCATGCTCAGGACGTTTGAGGCATGAGAGTGTGAGCACTGGGAGTAGTGCTATGGATAAAGGCAAGAAGAAAGTCGAAGGAATTGGAATCACAGGTTATGAGTCCTCTAGTTCAGAGAGTTTGGATGAGGAGCTCGGGATACCTGTTTTACGCACACCTGGTGCTAGGCAGGACAGATATGTGCCACCACATGCTCGTGTTACAGGTGTACAGAGTGATCCGCATGCATTGCGGAGATCCCAGAGAGTCAGATACCCAGTTAAAAGATTGACATATAGAGATTTTGCTATGCACTATGCATACATGACATCTATGGTAAAGCATGTCGAACCTACATGCTATACAGAGGCTATTGGAGAGCATGTATGGGAGAGAGCCATGGATGAAGAGATGGATGCTTTGGACAAAAATGATACATGGGAATTGACTGAGTTACCTCAAGGAAAGAATGCAATTGGTTGCAAATGGGTGTATAAGGTAAAGTGCAAGTCAGATGGCAGCCTAGAGAGACATAAGGCAAGGCTGGTCGCTAAAGGATATGCACAAACTTATGGTCTTGATTATGATGAAACTTTCAGTCCAGTGGCTAAGATGGCTACAGTGAGGTCTATCATTGCATTAGCAGCACAAAAAGGTTGGGCTTTATATCAAATGGATGTAAAAAATGCTTTCTTGAATGGTGAACTTCAAGAAGAGGTGTACATGGAACAGCCAGAAGGATATGTACATCCAAAATATCCTACTTTTGTTTGCAAGTTAAAGAAAGCCCTCTATGGTTTGAAGCAAGCACCTCGTGCTTGGAGTGATAAGATCAGCAGATATCTTGTCAGTATTGGATTTGTGGTTAGAAATGCAGACTCTTCACTTTATGTGAAGAAGACACATGATGGTATCGTGATGATAGTCATTTATGTTGATGATCTGATTATCACAGGTGATTGTGGGAAAGGCATTGATGAGGTTAAGGCCTCTTTATGCAAAGAGTTTGATATGAAAGACCTTGGTGATTTGAGGTTCTTTCTTGGCATTGAGGTGATTAGAACAAGCAAGGGTATATGGTTGGTGCAAAGGCAATATGCACTTGACATGCTGGCAAAGTATGGTATGACAGCATGCAAACCAATGTTGACACCATTAGAGCAAAACATGAAGCTTAGGGCTGATTTGGGTGATGAGCTTGATGATATCACCATGTACAGGCAAATGGTTGGTAGCCTTATCTACATGACCATTACGAGGCCAGATCTCAGTTATGCAGTTGGTTTGGTGAGTCAGTTTATGCAGAGTCCTCGTAAACCTCACTTGGATGCTGTGAGACGTATTCTGAGATACGTCAAAACTACCGTGCATTATGGTCTTTTCTATGAGGCAGGAAAAGACATGCATGTCTATGGATATACAGATGCAGATTGGGCCGGTAGTGCATATGACAGGAGATCTACCAGTGGCTATGTTTTCAGCCTTGGTAGTGGAGCTGTGAGTTGGAGCAGTAAAAAGCAACCTACAGTTGCTTTATCTACTACAGAGGCAGAGTATCGTGGAGTAGCCATAGCTGCATGTGAGGCTATGTGGTTGAAGAAGTTGCTAGATGATGTCAGGTTACAGAGTGATATGAGAGTTGTCATTCATTGTGACAACATGAGTAGTATTCAGCTTGCTAGCAACCCAGTTTATCATGCCAGGACCAAACATATTGAGGTCCACTATCATTTCATCAGAGAGAAAGTGCTAGATGGGCATGTTGATTTGACATATGTGCAGACAAATGAGCAGGTTGCAGATATCTTTACCAAAGCACTTGGTAAGGATAAGTTCGAGTATTTCCGTACTAGATTGGGAGTCCTAGAGATGGACATGTCGAGCTTGAGGGGGAGTGTTGAAATGTCAAGCTCATATACAGCTGGAGGATAGCACATGGGTGCTGACAGAGTGACAGTATGGTAGATAGATATCGTGTGGTGTGTTTATGACCGCGTCCAGCTGGTCATGTGTGGTGTGGACATTACATTAGGTTTACTTTGTAGTGTGGACATAACACTATGTTGTGTTCTCCTTTGTGTGTGTGAGAGAGATGGTGACTATGGCTTCTCTCCTTCTTTATGATTGATGGATATGGATTAGGGTTTGCTTCCCTTGTGTGTGATGTCTCCTGCTTCTGTTTTTTATCAAATCAAGCAAAAGAGGAGGAGATATTCTGGGAGAGGTGGAGTGAATCAAGGAGAAATCAGTGGGATTTGATGCTTGGATGTAAACTCTATAAATTGAGGCATTGGCCTAATGAGAACTTGCTAGTTTTTGATTATCCATGCCTACATTAAGCTATTTGCTAATTACTCACTAATTACATTAAGCTATTTACTAATTACTCACTAATTATATCTTAATTATTTACTAATCACTTTGTTAATGATGTTGATTCTAGTATTTGATCCACCATATCTCATCACATTGCTCTAATTTCAACATGGTATCAAAGCCAAGCCTAGAATCCATCAAGTTTATGAGCCCATTATCTAATTAATTAGGATTAGTAGATAATTAGAAATTAATCAAATTTTTAGTTATTTTTCAACTCACCTCTGCACCCCCAGCCAGTGGAGGAGCTCCCTCTCCTTGCACACATCAAATTAGCCCAAACCCTTCTAGCACAACATAGCTATCTCATTGCTCTTCAAGCTCATCAAATCAGCACATCAAACCGCCGACGGGTTCAAGAGAAATCGTGAATTCACCAGGCGCCTGTTTCTGGGAGAAAAATTGAGATCTTCACTTCATCAAATCAAATCAGCCTAGGATAAGGTACCCTATTTTTAGCAAGGTAGACCCGCAAATTACGGCGTTGGTTGCAGAAGCGGTTCACGCCGTGAGATAGTAGGAAATGATTCACGTCGTTGAACCGTTTTCCTACACTTTCACATGTTAACGCCTGTGTCGATAGAGTGGAGATTGGGTGTAAATTACCTATCCAGATGCTCCAAAATGGTTGTGCTAGTAATAAGGAGTTTAATTCAAGTTCAAAGCTCCTTTCTTTGTGATTTTTTTGAAAAACCAAAAAATAGAGTATCACCCTGCTTATTCACGCCAACAAGTTTGGTGATACAAACATCAAAATTTAAAAGAAAAAACATTGTAGTTTTCCTCTAAGGTCACCCAAGTACTCACCCACACACAACATACAATTTCTCACAAATCTTTACTTCCACTTAAACCTTATCCATTCATTCTTTACACAATGCACTACCTGAATGCAAGGGCAATGATGAAACATGTATAGTGGGAGCTGAAACTCAAAGAGGACGGAAGAAATAATGGTGTTTTTTTGATAGCGGCGCTAAAAATGTTATGAGAGCTACCACACCTCCCAAGAAGGAACTCTAAGTATTCATCATTGGAAGAAGCAATAAATCACAACCATCATAGGGAACTTACCAATGCTTCGAGCTCGTGTCCCTTGAGGTCTCCAAGCTCACTTCGAGATGCTCCAATCCTCCAAGCTCCACCTCCACGCTGTCACCGTAGAGTCCTCACACCACCACACAAGGTAATCTCTCTCTCTCTCACTCCTCTACACAAGCATACAAGCATAGAGAAGGCACATGTACTAGAGTACACTCTCACACTCTTTCTCAAGACAAGGCAAGAGCTCTCATAGCACAAACGGGGATTGTGTCCATTCATTATGAGAAAATACCTTATATACAACTGGCCCTTATTCACACTTGGGCACCCAAAACTTACTAGATAAGTCCTTGGGTGGCCAGTATCTCATAATGTACAACTTTTATAGTGCCTTTGCATGACACTTATTAATGTCCTCAAATGGAGGAGCATACTTGTTAATCCAAGATGGGATTAACATTAGCCCATAAATCCCCACCATGACTGATGAGGTCTCTCAACTTAGTGGTCTATTCACCATAACCCTTCATAGAATAAATTCTTTGAGAAAGATGTGAGACCTCAATTGATCATACTTCTCCTCAGGTGTAAGAAATCATCCAACAAGGCTGCACTTAGCTTGTCCCATTCACTCAACACTTCTTTGTCTTTCTCTTCAGACTACCCACTTAAGATCCCTTCCCTTTAAAAATGAAGGTAATGATTCTTCCCTTTGTATAGACTTCATATCCCCATTACTAGTGTAATCTCTTTTAAACTCACCAAGGTTAGCCTCTCCATCATCCCCATGAATTCTATGAAAGACGAGTATTTTTCCCATTATGGCTTAGTGTAGAATAATTTAAAAAACAAAAAGAGAAGGAACAAGATTCCCAAAATTTATTATCTCCTTCTATATATGGCATAAAAATAACACACCCCTCAATTCCCAAAATGAATTATCTCCTTTTATATATATGGCACGGACATAACATACCAGGTTCACAACCTTGAAACAAGATCAATACATGCACATCCCATCTTACTTCATATTCAAGTATAGAAAGGATAAGTGGATGAGGTGGCTATAATATTACCCTTAATATTTCGGTACCAAAAAGAAAGGAAATTCATTGTTGTTGATGAAAAATATTTTGACTTACAATAAGATTCACATACAAGGTAGGGGAGGGTTGGAAGGGTTGATTGGGTTAAATGAGAAGATTTGTGTGAAACATTAAGACATGAATGGGTTTTTACATCCCCTTTGAATAAGATTGATCTCCTTCAATCATGAATACTCTTAAGCTAATTCATATGCATGTTGAAGCCCTCTATTATTATCTCTTCCATTATCTTTACTTACACAACTCAGCCCTACCATAGCACCTTTATATTAAGGATATGGTAAAGTTGATCGACTGGGTTTCATCGGGTTCTTTGGTGGGGGTACCAATTGTGAAAGTGGCCTTTTGGGAGTCAAAGTCAGCCTCCTTGTATTATGGTTTTAGTGATCTAAACCACTACCCTACCTTTCCTTCCATGGTAAGGCGGCGGCTGAAGGCACCTACTCGTACAAGGTTATCAAGCCATCCATAAGTGGCACACATTTGATCAATCACTTCTAGGTGTGTAATGGGGTCTCCATTCCCATTGAATTTGGACATCAATTTCTTAATTTGCATGGGTTTGATAGTAGTTTGGTGCCTAGGGTTGAGGTCCCCAAGGATTGTGAAGCATGCAAATATTTCTCTTGATTGAGAAGGTGCCCTTAATCCGGTGTCGTTCAACAACCATGGGTTTGAGTCCAAAACTCCTACACTTGACCTTGTGTTCATGTAAGGGTGATTAGCCTAGAGTACTCCTCCTACCAACACAAGTGGTCGTGGATATTCTAGGCTTAGTTGAACTTTTTATTTTTACATTTTTGGCCCTCTTGGACTTGTGAACGTGCGCTCCCAAGTTAGGAACATGCATGACTAGTGGGGATGTATGTGAACAATAATGGGTACATATGTGACCAGTGGGAATGTACACAACCAGTGGGGATGTACGTGAACAATAATGGGTACATATGTGACCAGTGGGAACGTACACAACCAGTGGTACATATGTGACCAGTGGGAACGTACACAACTAGTGGGAACGTACACAACCAGTGGGGATGTACGTGATGAGTTAGAATGTGTGTGACCAGTGGTGGTGGGAAACAGTGGTAATGTACGCAACTAGTGGGAACGTATGCCACTAGCAATGGGTATGTATGCGATGAATGGGAACGTACATGACCAATGGGAACATACGTGACTAGTGGGTATATACACGACTAGTTGAAATGTGCATGCCAATGGTGGAAATATGCACGACCAATGGAAACGTGCATACTAAGATGTGTGGCTAGTTGGGTACACACATATTGATATGTGAATGTGCATGCCAAGTTGGAAACATGTGTGGCTAGTTAGGGATGCCCATACTGAGATGTGAACATGCATGCCTAGTTGGATACGTACATATTGAGATGTGAACATATGTGGCTAGTTGGGTACATACGTACTGAGATATGAACGGGTGTGGTAAGTTGGGTACGTATGTATTGAGATGTGAACATGTGGCCAGTTGGGTACATATGTATTGAGATGTGAACATGTGGCCAGTTGGGTTTGTATTATGTATTGAGATGTGAACATGTGGCCAGTTGGGTTTGTATGTATTGAGATGTGAACATGTGTGGCCAGTTGGGTATGTATGTATTGAGATGTGAACATGTGTGGCCATTTGGGTACGTATGTATTGAGATGTGAACATGTGTGGCCAATTGGGTACGTGCGCATTGAGATGTGAATGTGCGTGCCCAGTTGTGAATGTGTGTGCCCAGTTGTGAATGTGCGTGCCCAGTTGTGAATGTGTGTGGCCAGTTGGGAATATGTGTACTGAGATATGAACGGGTGTGGCCAATTGGGTACATACTAAGATGTGAACATGCATGCCCACTTGGGAACGTGTGTGACTATTTGGGAATGTGTGCGGGCAGTTGGGGACATGCGTAGTACTGACACATCCAAACTACACCATGCACAAAAACCTTTCACTCACTGTGTGTGTAGTTAGTGCCTCATCATCAATCATTGTTTCTTGTTTATGAATCTTTTTTATATAGCATGAATTGTTAAATCTTGTGATGCATATAAGCAGGTAGGTGCTTGAACTTTTCAAGCACATACATTACACATGCTTTATGCTTTTTATCCTAGGCATTTGCATTTGCACAATCACTGCATCCTCATTAACAACAAGATATTCAACACTAGTCTAATAGACCACTCAAGAATTTGTAGCAATAGCCTCGTCAACAAAATAACCAATCTTGCCTTCAACAAAGAATTTACACTGTTGCTATCCATAAATCATTGCATACCCTCAAGACCACCAACCATTGCTAGGTTCGAGGGGATGGACCTAGAACTGGGAGGGGGGAATGTTAAACACCAAGGTTAATGGGCACTACCAAAACATCTTGACAGGAGAAGTCATCATCAACAACAAGGTAAGAAGACACATCCAGCTTGTGGAAGAGCTAAGAAAAGGGCTTGGATGTTTACAATCAAGAAGGGGTGGCCACCACACGGACATCTTGGTTACCCAAACCATGCAATGTCCACCCAAAGCGGGACTTTAGATGCTTGTAACATGCCCTAATCTCGTATTTGCGCTTAATGTTGTACTCAATGGGCATGGCATGGCTTGTATAAAGGAATTCATCCTATGCACCTCATGAAAGATATCTAGTTACTTCTCATTAGTTCATGTTTTAGGTGTTAGGTGCCCAACTTCAGTGTGAGTGTGAACGACCGTGGTCAATAAGTGGCATGTATATACGCGACTTTAACTAATGAGAAAGAGACATTCCCTTTGAGTGTTTATTGAGAGTGTGCTCTTGCTTCTTGTGCTCTAGCTCTCTACCCTATCCTCTTGCCCTTTTGGTAGTGCTTGTGTTACATATCCGTAACGCCGCTACGGGCATTACCACAAGAGGGGACGGCCTCTGGCTCACCACCCAGCCATAGAGGAAGAATGAGGATTGCCCCTCATCCCCCAGGCTATATAGTGTGTGGCCTGCCGTCCACACTAGCCTGGCCACCCATGACTCCGCATGGGCGTCCTCTCCCACTGAACCCCGGACATGGCCATCCGGTCTGCCGTCGGTCTCACAGGCATTACAGCCTACGTGACAGCTTGTGTGAGAGTGAGTGTGTGTGAGAGTCTTTCCCTCTTGCCCTCTTGGTCTTGCCATGTCTTGCTAGGAGAGAGTGAGAGTGAACTATTGTCTTGCCATGTCTTTCTAGTGAGAGAGTGAGAGTGAACTATTGTCTTGTGTGGTGGACCACGGTCTTACAAGAACGGGGTGTCCCAAGCTCTACATAGACAACTCTTGTGGTGACAATGGGAGATGGGTCTTCTCAAGTGCTAGCTTTTGCATTCATGTAGTTGCCTCTTCTATGAGGTGGCGGGTAAGCTACCAAGTTCCCAATGACATATGAAAGGTGATTATTCCTCATTTGGTTAGCTTTGTGATGATAGTGAGTGCGGTGTATTTAGGCTTTCCAAGCCCTTAGCTTCTTGCTTGTTATCAAAAGATTCCATGCCTTTGCCTTCAGCATTGGCTAAAAATGCAGCATCATCGCCATCACAGATTTTCACCTCCATCTCCTCCTCAAGCAACATAGCACTAAATTCTTCAAATGATAGAGGTGGTACTCTAACCTAAGTATTTAGTGCTATAGCTAAGCCATCATCGCCATCATCGCCATCACAGATTTTCACCTCCATCTCCATCATCGCCATCATCGCCATCACAGATTTTCACCTCCATCTCCTCCTCAAGCAACATAGCACTAAATTCTTCAAATGATAGAGGTGGTACTCTAACCTAAGTATTTAGTGCTATAGCTAAGCCATTGTACTTTTGTGGAAGAATTCTGATGTGCCTCTCGGCCAGTTCCTCACTGGTCTTTGCAATCCCCACAATAGCCATTTGATCTTGTAAATTTTTGATACGCATGATAAATGCTTCAAGAAACTTCTTCAGCAAACTTTAGTAGCAAGTTGATTCTCTAGGTTCTGAATCCTAGTTTGATTCTAGGTCTCATACTGATTCCATAGTATGGTCCAGGCCTTCGATGCCTTAGTTGTGTGTTAAATCACAGTAAGAATAGAATCACGTACGTTGGTGATGATGGCATAAAGAGCATCATCATTACACCTCTTCCATTCTTGAAGAAGTGTAGTATCTGGTGGAAGTGTGTACCATTGTTTGGGAATCCCAGCTGAGATGCCGAGGGGGGTCATTATTGTGAACATTGATGCTTAGGAGATAGTCAGGGGTTCAAGCACGGGCCCTAAACAACCCCCCTCATAATGGCTTCTCCTCGTAATGGCAGCCTTTACAAATGTGCATAATAACGACTCCCATTATGAGGAGCCTTTACAAATGTGCACCAAACATAGATGTGAGATACATGTTGAGATGCAAGCATTGAGTGTATGCTAACATACTATAGTACTCTCCATATACCATTATTATGTTTGCTATATAGCAGTTGTGCCTACTATACAACATTCTTATGTCTACTATATAACAAGGGTGCCTACTTCATGATTGCTTCATATAGCATTCCGTGTCTATAATCTGCTACATAGCAATGGTTCTTGCTTCATGATTCTTCCTTTCATGAGTGCTATACAACATTCTTATGTCTGCTATATATCAATGATTCCTACTTTCATGAGGACTATATATATGGCTGCAGAATCTATTCTTTTCCACGCTAAAAAACAAGTAAGGCTAAACAAAGCAAACCCTATTTTTTTTCGGGGCTTTTTTTCCCATGATAGCCAATTATGTGATGCCATATGGGTGAATAAGCTGGCAACAATCGAAAAAACATTGTTGTACTACAAGTAAAGATGTTGAATTTAGGTGTTCCCATAAATTTAGATTTTATTTCATGGTTATATATATATATATATGTATATATATATATACACATACATATATATGGCAAAAATATTAAGATTTTAAAATGTATAAAAATTGAATAAAAATTGAAGAGAGAGAGAGAGAGAGAGAGAGAGAGAGAGAGAGAGAGAGAGAGAGAGAGATCACAACCAAGCCAACAATGGACTATACATATGATGAGGAAACCATACGCTAGAGACATGATCTCTCTCTCTCTCTCTCTCTCTCTCTCTCTCATATATATATATATATATATATATATAATATGGGTTGTTTTATATACCTTTCTTTCTTTCCTAGGAGAGAATATATATTTATATATGTATATATGTGTGTGTGTCTCTCTCTCTGGAATTTCTCTAGACATATATATATATATATATATATATATATATATATATACTGTATACAAATATTTCTCTTCTAGAGAGACAGAGAGAGAGAGAGAGACACACACACACATATAGGGGTCGTTTAATATAAATTTCTTTCCTAGATCACGTCGCCCAAAAAATAATTCTTTTTTTTTGGGAAAGATATTTATATTATTATTGTTGGAAGACTTTACAATACTAAAGAGTCTTTACAAATTGATACAAAAAGAACCTATGACCCCAAGCCTATTCCAACTCATATACATTGCAGTTGAGCAGTTTATATAACTTTTCCCATCTTTCATCCTCCCATACAAATGAGGATTGACTCCAAGACACATGATATCCCATCTGCATATGCAGGCAATCATCATAACTTCAGTGGTGTAGCCTTTGGGAGGAAGTCTTTCCAAGATATACTTGCTAGTCCACAACTTGACCATAGGTCTGGTGCTCAGAGGATTCTCAATAAAGGCCACAAATGTGTAGATGGGGTGCTTTTCTTTGAGGTACCATCTTTTGGTCTTTGGCCCAAACTTGGGAGGCTTGATCTTTACATCATAACCTAAGTAGCCCTGCATGCAACCAAATGTTAGGCAATCCTAGTATGTACAAAGGTCTGTTGATTTGTAGATCAGCTGATCCCATTCTACAGAGAGTGTATTGCCTAGAACATGTTAGCATCATTAAGTTTGTTAATATGATATACAAACCAGCATAGGTGAGTACATTTATACATCAATTTAGTCACATTTATACCAGTTTCCCACCCCCCCTTTTTGAAACACAATGCTATTCCTAGATATCCATAGTTCCCATAGGTAGCAATATCTAATAATATTAAAAAGAAGGTTAGTAACTTGTTCAGATTCCACTACCCTACCTAAGACCCAATCCCCCCAAAGACCTGGTTACCCATTTCCCAATTTTAGACCAAGAGCCCTTGATAGTAGGGAAGTCCCAAAAGGCATGCCTTCCATCTTCCAAAACTGACCTGCATATCTGGGGCAGCAACCTGAGGTGAAATTGCTTTGAAGAAGTTTAGACCCAATGGGAAGAGCTACCAAGCAAACTCTCCATAAGAAAACCTGAAACTTCAAGGCCATGTTTGACTCCCAAATGAGCTTCCACCTCTTCCTCCAAGTTTCTGCTTTCCAATTTACTTTCCAAGTTTTATTGCAATATTCAGTATTCAGTTCAGTCTTCCTTAACTCCAAATACAGGGCCTTGGCTGACCTTTTATCTAGTTTCACACCATTGAACCACATCTAATATTTGAGCCAACAAGAGTCATCAAAGGCAGTAGAAACCCACACTTTTTGAATTTCTACCATCATTCGTCAAGCCAGCTGTCTTTCTCTAGATAGTAAGCCAAATTCTATGACTAGCTGATCTAGCTCTTTCCATCTGAGACCAGTCCCAGCAATCAGCAAGTCTTCTCAGACCTCTAGGATCTATTATTCTAAAAAGTAAAGGGGCAAGTGGGCATCCTTGCCTTACTGACCTTTTGATTTCAAATCCCCCTACTAGCCTGCCATTTAAGAGAAGGTTGGAGAATCCTCCAAGAAGAAAGAGTAAAGATACAAGAGGCTATCCTAAGGCCAAATCCTAGTTTTTCCATGACCCTTGCCACAAAAGACTAATGAATCCTGTCATAAGCTTTTTCTAGGTCTAGCTGGAGCATAATACATTTTTGGTTGGTTCTTTTAGCTACATCTCTTCCAATCATAGTAGCTAGGATATTGTCATAAATGGATTAGCCTTTTATGAATCCATGTTGTTTCCTAGAGATCACCTTCTGAAGGACATGGGAGATCCTTAAAGAAATGACTTTGGCCAGAATTTTGTACACAACAATTAGTAGAGTAATGGGTCTCCAATGATTGAACTTGCTGGCAGCTTGCTTGGGGATAATCTTCACCATCCCCTCCTTCAGGTCTTTGTCCAAGAATCCAGAACTAAAGACTTCTCTACTACAAATGTCCTAGATTATGTCTTTGAGGGAGGGCCAAAAAGAAATGAAAAATTCTAATGAGAGTCCATCCCACCCTGGAGGTTTTTCCTTACCTAGATTGAGGAGAGCTACCCAGCATTATCCAGCTCCACATTTCTCTCCAACCATCTGGCATGACCAGAATCTATGCTTTGCTTAACCAAATTAAGTAGGTTATATTTTGCAATAAACCTTAGTCTAGACCCATCTTCTTTCAAGCTCAAAGTGGATCCCAAAAACTCAACCCATTTCCTAGCCACCAGTTCTATTCCATCCAGCTCCTGTCCATTTTCATCACTAATGTGTCCAACCAACCCCCTACTGTCTTTCCCTTTAGTTAATTTAAATAGATATCTATTAGGCTTTTTTTTGGAAGAAAATAATCTCTTTTTAAGGACCCCAAGACTAAAGTTTGCAAGTCTATCATCTTCCTCTTTGAGGCTTAGTTGGCATTTAGTGTAGAGATTAATCTCCTCTTCAGTGAGTTTTCCCAGCTGCCTTTTTTTTTGGGTAAAGCTTCTAATTGATCACTCCACCTTTTCCTTCTCTGTTTTCTCTCATAAGCTCTCAGTTTCCCTACCCTTCTAATAACCCCCCTACATCTCATTAGCAAAGGATCTCCAGGCACCTTCATTGATGCCTCTTTTCCTTAATTTGTTGATAGCCTCTTCTATATATTTGATAAACAACTCATCTTTACGAAAGAAGTTATTAACCCTCAGTTTCCTAGCAGGGAACTGGCTCAATTTCTCCTCCTCCCAATCTTTAACATGCCACTCCCATTTCAAGGGCATATGATTTTAGAGAGGGCTGAGGAATTGTCAATTTTAAGCTCTAAGGTGTGAGGGATCCAAGCAGCTTAATGGCTAAAGAAGACCTTGTCTAGTCTAGAGGAGGAGCCAAAGTACTGAAGACTGAAGTAGGTGTGTCCAGGGTCAGATCCCCAATCCCCCAAACTCCACCCATCTATAAGGCCCATCTTGCCCCTAAGCTCTTCCCACTTCTTTTTCTCTTGTCCCATTAGGATGGTGCTCCCTCCACTTCTATCAAGGTGTCTTTCAACCATGTTAAAGTCTCCCATTAAAATGCAAGGTCTCTGAATATTGAGACTAGAAAGCCACATGCAGCCCCTTTCTTTATAGTTGTGGACACCATAGATGTTCATTACCCATATTCTTTCTCCTTTATTCTAACACTCCACTACCAAAGCCCTACCATTAGGGTGATTGGCAATTAAGCAGGGATTCAAAGATTTCTTTATAATAGTCATCACTCCATTGTAACCCTCGTCAATTCCCCCATAAAACACTAACCAATCCTTAAAGCTATCCCTTCTAGCCACTTGTCCCCCAAATAGATTGTGTTCTTGGATTGCAATAATGGACATCTTCCACTCCTTAACAAAGCTCCAAAAGATTGCATTCTTTTTTTAATCTTTAATGCCTTTTACATTCTAATTGCACCCCCTAATCTCTAGCGTGTTATTTATGCAAGAGCTGTTTCAGGGACCATCTCTACCTCCTCACAGTAGCCACCCTCATCAGGGCCTCGGTTCTGGGCATTCTTCCAAGTAGTTTGAACCTGCCAATTAAATCTTCCCATAGAGGAAGTCTCACTGTCCACCCCTCCAAGAGGGCTGAAGGGGTTGGAATAAATCAAAGGGCTGAGATCACTACTAGGAGGTTTGATAGGGCCCTTCTCCTTAGAAGAGGAATTATTCTATGGTCTCCTAGATTCTTCCTTGGCTACCCTTAAACTAGATTTATTTCTTGTTTTTTCCATGGCCTTAGTCCATCCTCGCTCTACACTTCCATGAGGGTCCAACAAGCCTTTCCCCTTGGCTTCTTTCCCCTGATTATCTGCAGTCTTTGATTTATCCAATTTCTTCTCGTCCCCTGAGTTCATAGCCTCATTTCTCTCTCCATTGGCTTTCTCCTGGGGCTGATTCCCACAAAACCTGGCTATGTGCCCAAGGTCCCCACATTTAAAACATGCACCAAGGAAAGGACCAAACTTAATGGCCAATTCTATTTTTCCTAAGTCCCCTAGGTTCACTTCCATTGATTTGCAAGTTTTAATCCCAGTATTCCATGAGATACATATATTATTCACTTGTCGACTGGAATCGCATCTTTGGGAATATATAAAGGCGGGCCAACTATTTGGCTAGCTCCCCAAGCGTAGGCCGGAGCTAGGGAGGAAGACCCACAACTCGACCACATGACTCCTTTAGGCTTTTATTTACATCAAAGAGGGGATCGAAAGGTACATCATGCACTAGTTTAGGACCCATGAACAGAGGAGCCTTGGCAAACAAATCAGCTACAACCTATCCCCTACTAGAGAAAAGGACATTAAAGAAACCTTTCCCAAGATAAAAGGTATGGAGAACCAGCTTTTCAAAAGACTTCTTCTTGAGGTTATACGGAGTGCTCAGGTACATCATACTCATAAATCGATTCTTATCTAAGCATGCACAAATGATTCACTTGTAACTCATCTGCCAAGTTCAACTTTAGAAGGAGGTCTTCCTGAACAGAACAAGATGACACTATAAAACGAGAACAGATTCACCTGCCTCCTTACTAGGTCAGCAGGGACCTTAGTACATACCTTGGTAGTAACGAGAACAGATTCACTTGCCTCCTTACTAGGTCAGCAGGGACCTTAGTACATACCTTGGTAGTGGAAGATTGATCAGAGGGAATGCTAGGTCGTAATCTGTTCGCTACCCAATCTGGGTGTAATCTCTTCGCGTCTTGGGGCTCCTCTTCTGCTTCATGGGACCACTTCATGGCTTCCCAATCTTCAGGATCCCAATCACCCCAACTATGGACCTCCTGCGCCCCCAACTCGCCATCTCCTTGCATCCACTCTTCTCCCATAGCTAAGGTGACTAGCTTTCCATGCGCGACTTACGTCGCTCACGCCCCTCGCTACGAGCAGAATAAAAGCCCACGTTCCCACTCGTGCGCCGAGTCCCGACCACTCACTCGACATAACATAAATAAGCAAAAAATAAATAAAAATAAAAATAAAAAATCTATACGAGCAGAATAAAAGCCCACGTTCCCACTCGTGCGCCGAGTCCCGACCACTCACTCGACCACTCACTCGACATAACATAAATAAGCAAAAAATAAATAAAAATAAAAATAAAAAATCTATACCGGCCTATATAAATGTGCAGACTTAAAAGCTGAAGCTGGTCGCCCTGCCACTAAGCACCCCGTTCACATTCAATCAAAGGCCAAAGCTCTGTCGAGAAGAACCCTAATTTTGAGGGGAGGAGTCTCGTGGTCTTTTTTGTTTGAGTTTATGATTTCCTTCGAATAAAATCAAGGTGAACAAGTTGCAGAGTGTGGCAGACATGGATTCTCTCTGCCTTTAAGGTAAATCGAACAAGCGAATAACAGAAAAAAAGGCACACAAACTTGGAGCCATGTGTACAAAAACGAGCATGTCTATCTAAAGCTGCATATATCAAAGCCTATTGGGTCAACCATATAGAAGCCTGAACTATCAAGGGCCCTACACATTTTTGCCCATCATCCTGGTGGGCAGAAATTTACAAGGGTGGCCTTGCCTATCCAAACCCTTCCTTCTTATATGAGGGGTGTAGAAGTGAGTTTAAGAAGGCTTGGAGAAAGACATCTAGATCATGTAAGGCATGCTTGGGGAGGAGAAAAATCAAGGTTATGAATGGGCCAAAATGTTTGATAGTATGGCATGGTTATACTTTGCCCTGGTGAAGGTGCTAGCTTGGTATGGTCATAAGTGCTGCATCAGGCTTCAGTTCCTCACACATCATTCCCTGCCTCACCAATGGGCAGGAATTTGGACTGGCAAGATTGCCCATCCATGCGAGATGATCTCCCTGATGGGAGCAGGCATTGGCTAGGGCTTTAGCGTGGTAGGCTCTTATCTGCTATGGAAACCCTGGACATTGAGAAAAAATCAAAAGTGCTAGTAAGACAACGGTGCTGGGAAAATAATGATTGTAGAGGAACCGCTTGCCTCTTTGGAACGAATGGCCAAGCTGCCTGCAGTGCAGGACTTCATCAGCAGCTTATACGTGTGCAGGAAAAACAGGAATTTAGCATATGCGAAGCGTTTGCATCTGCATATCCGTGACAATGGGTTGGAAGCACACGAAGAGCTCGGAAACTACCTTGTCCCGACACTAGTGGAATGTGGTAGCATATCCATTGCCCAGCAGGTTTTCCACAGGTTGGATTATCGGAATGTGTATTCATGGACCGCCCTTATACAAGGTCATAATGATAGTGGTGAGTTTCAGCATGCTCTCGACATGTTCCAGAATATGCAAGAGTACCGTGTACATCCGAGCTCTTACACACTTCAGGCCCTAGTGAAAGCTTGTGCCAAGCTGAAGTGTGTGGAAAGCGGTAGAGAGTTACACACTGAAATTACAAAAGAGGGACACGATGATAATCAAATTGTGAGTACCACTTTATTGGATATGTATGCCAAATGTGGCTCACTTGCAGAAGCACGGGCAGTATTCGACCAGCTGCCAGTTCAAAATGTGGTCTCGTGGAACACACTTATCACGGGGTATGCTGAGCATGGGCTTGCTGAGGAGGCACTGAAATGTTTTGAAATCATGCAGGTAGAGGGCGTGTCACCTGATGCCGTCACTCTTGTAGGCAGCTTGAAAGCTTGCGGTAGTATTCGAGGCATAGACATGGGCCGAGAATTACATGCTGAGATTGCCAGACAGGGACTTGAAGAGAATATTTTTGTTGGCAATACTCTGGTTGATATGTATGTGAAAGGTGGCTCACTTGTGGAAGCGCAGGAAGTGTTTGATAAGATGCTGGTTCGAGATGTAGTCTCGTGGAATGCATTATTAGCAGGGTATGCCGAGCATGGGCTGGACGAGGAAGGTCTAGACTGTTTGCAAAAGATGCAACTGGAAGGGTCTTCTCTAAGTCATGTCACTGTTATTTATGGCTTAAATTGTTGTGGGAGCATACGATCCATAGATAAGGGCCGTGAGTTACATGCTGAGATTGTCAGAGGGGGATTAGAAATAGATCCTTCTGTTGGCAGCTCTTTGGTAGAAATGTATGCGAAAGTTGGCTTGCTTGCTGAAGCACAGGAGGTGTTTGACAAACTGCCGGCTCGAAATGTTGTCTCGTGGACAGCTCTAATCACTGGGTATGCAGAACAGGGGCTCAGCGAGGAAGCATTGAAATGTCTTGGAACAATGCAATTGGAGGGGGTATTTCCTGATGCTATTCTGTTTGTTTGCAGCTTAAAATGTTGTCGCACTACAGGAGCCATAAACAGGGGCCTTGAAATACATTTTGAGATTGCCAAAGAGGGGCTAGAACTAGATCAATTTGTCGCCAGTGCATTGGTGGATATGTATGCAAAGTATGGCTTCCTTGCAGAAGCGCAAGATGTGTTTGATGAGCTGCCAGATCTGAATGCCATCTTGTGGAACCCTTTAATTACTGTGTATGCCGAACATGGCTTTGTTGAGGAAACACTGACTCGTCTAGAGGAAATGCTTTTTAAGGGCACATTTTTCAATGCTGCCACGTTTGTTTGCAGCTTGAAAGCGTGTGCTAGCATAGGAGCCATTGGCATAGGCTACAAAATGCATGCTGAGATTACCAAAGAGGGGCTCGAAAGAGATCCCTCTGTTGGGATTGCTTTGCTGGCTATGTATGCAAAGTGCGGTGCATTTGCAGAAGCACACAATGTGTTTGACAATGAGCAGACGGACCGAAATGTGGTCTGGTGGAATGCACTCATTGCAGGTTATGCTGAACAGTGTCCCGGTGAGGATGTTTTGAAGTGTTTGGAGAAAATGCAGATAAAGGGTGTGTCTCCTAATGATGTTTCATATGTTTTTGGCTTGAAAGCCTGTGGCAGTTCAGGAGCCATAGACAAGGGCTTTGAAATACATGCCGAGATCGCTAAAGAGGGAGCAGAAAGAGACCCTTTTGTTGGCAATACATTGGTGGATTTGTATGCCAAATCTGGGTTGCTTGTAGAAGCGTGGGATGTCTTTGACAACCTGCCGGTTCGAGATGTAGTTTCATGGAATGCTATAATGGCAGGCTATGCAGAGTGTGGGCTTGGTGAGGAAGTGCTGAACTGCTGGCAAAAGATGCAATTTGAAGGCGTTTCTCCAAACTCCGTCTCATTTGTGTTCATCTTGAAAGTTTGTGGCAGTATAGGCGCATTGGGTAGGGCCCTACAATTGCATGTTGAGGCTACCAAAAAGGGATTTGAACAAAATACTTTTATTGCAAGCACTCTGGTGGACATGTTTGCAAGGTCTGGTTCACTTGCAGAAGCATGGGAAGTGTTTGACAGGCTACCGGTTCGAAATGTAGTCTTGTGGACTGCACTGATGGCAGGATATGCCTGCTGTGGAGAGAGTGAACTTGTATTCCGAATGTTTGAGAGAATGAGGGAGGAAGGCATACAGCCCAATGAGAGAACACTTCTTAATGTTCTCACTGTTTGTAGTCATGCAGGTCTTGTGGACAAGGGCCCAAAATGTTTTCATGCTATTCACAAAGATCATGACATCCCTCCAACGATTGAACATTATAACTGCATGGTTGATCTTCTTGGCCGTGCAGGCCAACTCAATGAGGCGGCAGCAATTTTGGAGATGATGCCTTTCCAACCTGATCTTGTGGCTTGGCGTGTGGTGATGGGCGCTAGCCGAAAGTGGAGGAATGTAGAGCTTGGTAGACAGGCCTTCGAAGGTGCAATGGGATTAAATGGTAGACAAGCTGCAGCATTTATCCTGATGGTCAACATCTATGCAGATCCTCAAAAGTGGGAAGATGAAGAAGGTTGAGGTGATGGAAGTACAGGCAAAAAACATGAAAAGAAGTAGAAAGGATAGGGAGTCAAAGACTAGTGAATGTGTTGGTCATGGGGTTACAGCACACATCACGTATCTTACTATCTCTTGTGTGCTACAACTCGCTCTTCTGCCCTATAAACCTGCCCATTTGGTGGATATAAAATGAGTCCACAAGCCACTAACACAGCGGACAGTGAGATCACCTGATTTTTTCAAATTTAATTTGTAAAATAAGCATATTTCTTGAATATTTTAGATTATGTCATGTGCATCCCGCACTTGGATGCCACATGGACATATCTGTATAACAGGCGCAAGACTTGGAGTGGTGGTAACTGGTCCCTTGTGAGCCCTAGTCCGGGATGAGTCAGCCAGGGTTCCACTGTAAGCGTCCAGGGTCAGGTGTACAAGTCGGGTACATGGTCTTGGTCAGGTGTGCAATTCCCTAGATGGAGCAGTGCCAGTCCGTATTGTGAGTCACCCTCTGGAATGATGTGAAGGTGTTAAAACCCTAAGATCTCTCTAGATAATTGTTTATGCATAAACTCAACCACCCAACCATCCCCGAACCCAAGGGATGCACACATGAATTATAAATGAAATACATCATATCTCTACCTTGATGTCCCATACCATCAAGAGGTATAACTCCAATCCAATAGCATGTAGCTATAGTGTGAAATGGTAGATGAGTAGATATGAACCTCTACACAAGAGAGCATAACATAGCCTTGGCCTCATAAGCCTAAGCCTCCAAGCTCCCCTTGAGTGTGTCCCATGTCTCTATTATATAGGAGGGTCCTCACGTGACTCTTGACTTTCTATTTCCTATGTGTGACTCCTGGATGCCTGACCTTAACCTTAACCCTTAAGGTTAGTCCTAACCAATGCTCCACTAGAGCTTGTTCCCATGCTCACAAGCCTAATGTGGGTTAGCCTCCTAGTATATGCACACATAATGTGTATATAACATAGCACACATAATGTACATATAACATACTTCCCCTCTCTCAAAACATTGCACTCTTGCAATGAAAAGAAGGAGAACTGCGTTGAACAAACTCAACCGACTTCCAAGTCGAATCCTCAATTTTCTTATCTTTCCACCTAATTTTAACCTCAGGGATTAGTCAACTACAAAGTTTCCTTTCCCTGAATTCAAGTATCTTATCAGGTTCATGTGGAACATAGGATAATTCATCGACTTCAACGAGTTCTTGAGGAGTAACTGTGTTATCCTCACCTCCCAGTTTCTCTTTCAATCTATCGATATGAAAGACTGGATGAACTCTAACAATTGGAGGTAGTTTTAGTTCATACGCAACCGTGCCAATCCGATGTATAACTCGAAATGGACTACAATATCTAGGAGATAAATTCGAGCATTTTTTCATTGACAAAGTCTGAGAATCTTTAGGAACATTAAAATAAACCAACGCTCCTGGTTCAAAAGACCGAGATGAGCGTCCCCTATCAGCATAATACCGTGCCCTATCATGAGCACTCTTGATAGAATCTCGAGTTTCGGTCAGCATTTCTTGCATATCTCGCAAGAAATCTCTCGATGCATCAAGCTCGATGTTCTTAAGACCGACATCAATAGGTGCCCTGGGTTAATACCCATACATAAGTATGCTACTAAAAAATAATAGTCGTAAATTTAAAACTGTTATAGGTGAATTCCAACATTGAAAGATATTTTTTCAATATGATGATTTTCTAGAGACATATGCACGAAGCATATACACTATAATCTGATTCATACACTCTGTTTGCCCATCAGACTGCGGATGATCAGAGCAATTCACATTCAAAGTAACTTCCTTGTTGTAAACCTTTCGGAATAAAGTAAGAAAACATGGCATTATAACAGCAGAAACCAGGGATTCATCGGCGCCCCGACATATCCACATTTGCATATGGAATAATCGACGTCTCGAGTTACCCATATCAACATAGAGAATCATCAACGTCTCGATGAGTTACATATGTCCATCCCGTAAACCTATCAGGTTGATTGTGTAAATCACCTAAAGTACGGAACTAGAGAAAGAAATGCCAACAAAGGAAGAATCCAAATTTCCTTATCCGAACACAACAAGATAAACTTGTTTGAACTCTAAAGAAAGAGATTTCAACAAGTGAAAATGCCGACGAGATTTCTCTCATCAAAACATGCAGGCTATAGATAAAAGAAGTTTATCTAAAGAATTCCTTCCAGTGAATTTAGAAAATAAGATTGTCTTTGAATGTTGAGGTCAACATGCTAAGTGATGTAAGCAAAGCAATAATCTTAAGTTCAAATTATCCCATAAGATAATATATGTGAGGGATCACTAGCGTCCCAAACCACCATGATACCACCCATACATACCTTAACAATTTGAAACTCCCTAGTATGCCGTCTAGGAAAATATGAATAAAATCATGTATAAAAGGAATAAGATGGCCTTATCTAGACTTTCACATACTAAACCTGTCTCTATATACTTGAGACTACATCAAGGAATAACTCCTTCTGAGTATATCATTTAGAAAAGAAATTGAATTAATGGCGCCTTTCTAATGATAACTACCCAAAACACAATAAAGTTAGGGTAGAAAAATAACTCACCTAGATATATAAGCAACTAAGTATCCGAGTTGGAATATATACAACAGTATAAGAAATATACTCAAAAATTATGTGCAAAAAACGAAGGCCAATGCTACCTTCAAGGCACATGAAATTATCCAAAAGATCAAAAGATCCTTATAAAACCATGGATAAAAGCATAGAAGCTCGTTGAATCCATGAAAACCATAGTTGATCATAAAAATCAATGCATACCATCTAATGGATATAAATCATGCCAAAAGAAGCATTAAAATTGGTGGCCAACTCATCAATCCGGAGTATATGAACGTTGTGTTGTTCAAATAAAACTCCAAAGTAAGCAAGTGAAACACATGTGTGTAACACTCAATAAAAAACCCTAGACACAAATGATCTAGGCAGAACCTAATGAGTCCATAAAACTTGGAAAACATCCAATAAAAATCCACCAAAACAAACCGATTAACTAACCCATGATAGAGGCTTAAGAAACCACACTTAAAAAAGTGCAAAATAAATTATCATGGAAAAGTGTCAAAGGTGAAACACACTTTGAACGCAAATTATAGCCATAAGGAACATGTTCAAAAAGAATGGCTAAAAAAAATCATGAATACATCGTTTAGAATTAATCCAAACATAAATATCCATTAATACGAGGTATAATCGTATTAATAATATGCGAATAACTCGCATCTATCTAATGTCAGCACGAGAAAACGTACTTTAATATTAAACAACCCTCGAAAATATTAAATTCTCGAGAAAAAGAATTATCACCATTTTTTCCTAATTTTTTCTAATTTATAGGGCCTCAAAATATGATAATTTTGAATTCCACCAAACCTATCTTATGGCAATCCAAACTTATCCTATGGCATTCCAAACCTATATTTTTTCGGAAAAATTTTTAGCAATTTAATTTGTCAAAATATCATTGATATTTTAAAAAATATCAATTTTTAAGGATTTCTAAAAATAATATCTAGAATATTTCTAATTTCTCCTGAGAATCCCATCGTTCACGAAATTTTCAATTTCGCTCGACAATTCTCAAATCTAATGAAAATTTATAATTTTAATGAATTTTTAAAAATTTTAGGTCAAAAAATATATTTTTAAAGGAATTTAAATGGTCACGGGCGCCTGAATGGACACACCACGTGCCAAATACCAACCCCATATTTTTTGAAATTTAAAATAACCTTTGTCTAATTTTTCACTAATTTTTAAATTTTTTTAAAATTTTTAATCAACCCCAAACGCATTGTTGGAATTAGGGCTGCAGGGAAGCACACAAAGCTTGGAGAAGAAGCAAGAATGCACACAACACAAAGTGTATTAGATTGTGTCAATGTACAAAAGATAAGTTAGCCCTAGAAGGATGGGCGTATATACAAGCCGGGGAAAAAAACCTCCTAAAGAGGGAAAAAGTGTCCCGGCGGTCCTAAGTGTGTTCACACACATCACTACCTATATATATGGCAACAAATCCCCCCGGGAGTGATGGTGTGAACGAGAGCTGGCACTCACGTAGAGGGGAGTGCCATGCCCGAAGTAGATCAATCCACAAAGGGGAGCAAGCCCAAAGCTTTGCGGAAAGCTTCGAACTTCTCACGAGAAAACGCCTTTGTGAAAAGATCGGCGAGGTTGTCCTGTGTTGGCACATAGGCCAAGCTGATCTCTCCTGCTGAGAGTCTCTCCCTGACATAGTGATAATGCACCTCAATGTGCTTTGTGCGAGCATGAAAAACTGGGTTTCTCGCAACTGCCAATGCGCTCTGACTGTCAGTGAAGATAGAGGTGGCAGAACACCCAAGTCAGCCATAAGCCGTCTGAGCCACACACACTCAACCGTAGCTGTGAAAGCTGCCCTGTACTCAGCTTCACAACTAGAAGTGGCCACAGTAGGTTGCTTCTTGCTCAACCAAGATATGCATGAGCTACCGAGTATGAAACAAAAACCACTTGTTGTGGACACTCTTGTGTCATAGCAACCAGCCCAATCTGAGTCCGAAAAAGTATGTAAATCTGGCGGCAACAATCCTCCCTTGGGATAAAACAACCCAAGATGTATGGTGCCACTCAAGTAGCGAAAGATGCGTTTAACTGCCTTCCAATGCTGAGACCTTGGGCTATGCATAAACCTGCTCACCTGTGAGACTGCAAACTGAATGTCCGGCCTCATAATGCATACATAAATGAGGCAACCAACAGCTGTCTGATAGAGTGTGACATCAAAGTGATCTCCAGCATCATGAAGACTCAACTTCAAACCTGTCTCCATTGGAGTAGCAATAGGCTTGCAGTCTTCAAGGTCAAATCTCCGCAACAATGTCTCAATATACTTTGTCTGACACAAAGCAATACCTCCATCACACTGCTTAAATTGGGGATCCCCAAATAATGATGCAAATGCCCCAAATCTGACATCTCAAAAGAGGCATTCAAATCAGCCTTAAAATCAGCAATATGACTCTCATTTGGTCCTGTGAGCAGCATGTCATCGACACAATTTTTTGCATTGTTGCACAGGCACTAAAGCATAGGCCAACCAAAGACACGCAAGTGACCAATAGAAGGCTTCCTGCCATGCCAAGCTTCGTATGGAGTAATAGACTGCAAGGCCTTAGTGGGACACCTGTTGAGTACATATGGAGCACACATGACAGCCTCAAGCCAAAACGCATGTGGCAAAGCTTGGCTCTTGACCATACATCGTGCCATCTCCATAAGTGACATGTTCTTCCTCTCAGCAACACCATTTTGCTGAGGGGTATACGGCACTGTATATTGGTGTTTTATCCCACGACTAGCCAGAAATACATCAAACTCTTTAGACATGTACTCCCCCCCTCGATCAAGGGTGTCCACAGTACAATTGGATACATTTTTAACCATAAGCATAAACTGTTTGAAGCACAAAAACACTTCGAACTTTGCCTTCAGTGGATATACCCATGCATGCCTTGAGTAATCATCAATGAAAGTCACGAAGTATAAGTGTTTACCAAATGACGGAGTTTGCATAGGCCCACATACATCACTATGTACAAGCTGCAATTTGCGAGTGGCCCGCACAGAACCATCCTTTGGAAACGCAGAACGCTGTATTTTGCCCAAAATATAGCCTTCACAAACATGTTTCAATGGTGCCTCAAGAGGGGGCAATGAAGCAACCATATCAAATTTCTGCAGCAAACTAGCAAAGTTCAGATGACCAAAACGAGCATGCCATAGTTTTGCATCTGAAACTGTCTTTTCATCAGAAACTACATTTGCTGAATCTTCCACACACTTGTCATAAGAATTGAGCCTATACAGCCCACGAAACAAGGTGCCAGATACAATAATCGTATCACCAGAAGTCAAATCATAAACAGTACATCTGTTATCCACAAATTTGACTACAAGTCCAAGTCTAGCAAGCGCAGAGACAGACAATAGATTCTTCTTTATCCCTGGCACATACAAAGCATCTGAAAGTGTGAAAGCATCTGAAAGTGTGAAAGCGCTGCCATTTGTAGCAATAAGCATAATTTTACCAATGCCCTTCACTGGGTAAGAAGCATTATTGGCACATGTGACAGTATTCCCATTAGGGACAGCCTCAAGAGAAGTGAACATATCACGATGCGAGGTAATGTGCTTTGTAGCACCACTGTCAAAATACCATACATGAGAGTCAACAGAAACTGCTAAACATGCATCATGTATAGATGGGTCATACTGGCAATACACGCTAAATGCCCATTCTGTATCCTGCACAACATTTGCAGAATCTGCATTTGTAGAAGCATCCGCTATTGTGGCTGCATTTGACTCTTTCTTCTTTGCCTCTTTAGCCTTTAGCTTAGGGCAATTCTTAATGACATGATCATTTGCCTTACAATAGTTACACCTGGTCTTTTTCTTGCCTTTATTAAGAGCCTTCTCAAACTTATTGTTGCTACCTGTGGAAGGAGAAGAAGTTGCAGACCTACTAATAGGAGAAGAAACAGTGGAAGGGGTTGCCTTACACTTCTTCTCTGCTGCTGGGCAGCAATAAATGCTTGATCAACTGCACGCTGCCTGGCCCTGTTTTGCCTGGACTGCGCTTCTTGCAAGAGCTTGTTGACTAAAGTATCATACTTGACAGCATCAGGTCTGTCCTCATTAAGAAGTCTCCACGTGGAAGCAAAAGTCTGATATGTCTCAGGTAAAGCATCAAGAACAGTCTACACAAGAGAATGATCAGGAATAATCTCACCTACAGAAATCAACTGTTCTTTGAGATCTTTAATCTCAGCAAGAAAAACATTCATGTCATCATCTTCTTGCATAATCTTCAATTCTAGCTCTTTACCTCAACAGATCCTACATCCACAGAACCTGGACGTACATCCGTACCCTGCACAATGTTCCACACTCCTTTTGCAACCAAAACATGCTGCATCATGTATGCCCAAAGTGGCTAGTTGCTGTCTCCATCTAGTTTGTCTTCAGCAGACAACATGCGAAATACATCATTGCTGTTATCAGCCATGGTGGCCACTGACTGAAACTGATGCAAAAGCTACCTGTAATGAAGCAAAGACTGAACAGAAGACAACTTGTGCTATGTAGCACGATCCACAATAGAACACGTATGCCTGTTTTGCAAAAAACTGCACTGTCGAAATTTTTGCAGAAAATGATGAAAACACCTGTGCAGAACTTGTAATGCAAAAACGGAGCCCGAAACGACCTCAGATGCAAATTCTGAGAACGCCAAGCTCTTAGGGCTTATTTACAGAGTATAGGAACCTGCAAGCGCTCGTGAAAACTCACCTCAATCGGAGAACGTGAGTCGAAGGGTGCTGGCGGCGTAGCCCTGGGAGCCGATGCCTGCTCTGATACCAATTGTTGGAATTAGGGTTGCAGGAAAGGACACAAAGCTTGGAGAAGAAGAAGCAAGAATGCACACAACACAAAGTGTATTAGATTGTGTCAATGTACAAAAGATAAGTTAGCCCTAGAAGGATGGGCGTATATACAAGCCGGGAGAAAAAACCTCCTAAAGAGGGAAAAAGTGTCCCGGCGGTCCTAAGTGTGTTCACACACATCACTGCCTATATATATGGTAACACGCATTTAGAATACGAACGGTCAAAAAATTTCGGAATTCCAACGGTTTTCCCGGAATACGGAAAGCTAAAAGTTTTGGGAAAATGAAAAGACAAAAAAAAAATTCGGAATGTGAAAGGTCAAAGGTTTCCGGAATGTGAAAGGTCAAAGGTTTCCGGAATACGGAAGGTCAAAAGTTTTTCCGGAATTTGGAAAGCCAAAAGGTTTCTGGAAAACGAAAAGCCAAAGGTTTTCCGGAAGATGAAAAGCCAAAAAATTTTCAAGAAGAAATTTCTAGGAATTTTCAGAGATTTTTTTACTCAAATCCAGTAGTTTCCCACTATTTTCCAGGTTTTTTTCAAGCTTTTTTTGAAATAAATTCAAAAGCTTTTTTTTTTAATAATAAAAAACTTATTTTTTAAAAAAATAATGAAAATAAGCTTTAAGCTTTTAACCATTTGATTTTTTTAGGGGGGGCGTTTTTTTCCTGTGCGCAGCCCCTCTCCCTCCCGTCGCCTACGCGTAGACGAGTGATGTGAGAGAGAGGGAGTGAAATTTCACTCCCTCCTATCCTTCTTCTCCCCTCTTTCCTCTCCCTCTTCTTCCTTCCAATCTCTTTCTCCTCCCATCTCTGTTCAGAGATTAACTTAATCCTTTGATTAACTTTTTAATTAAACATATCTTAATCATAATTATCATTAATTATGATTAATGTTTTAAAAAAATATATTTTAAAGAGATTTTCTCACGGAATAGAGAAGGAAAAATCAGATTTGAGAGGCGGAGAGAGTCTCTAGATAATTGTTTATGCATAAACATGCATAAATCAGGCATAAACTCAACCACCCAACCACCCCCGAGCCCAAGGGATGCACACATGAATTATAAATGAAATACATCATACCTCTACTTGATGTCCCATACCATCAAGAGGTATAACTCCAATCCAATAGCATGTAGCTATAGTGTGAAATGGTAGATGAGTAGATATGAACCTCTACACAAGAGAGCATAACATAGCCTTGGCCTCATAAGCCTAAGTCTCCAAGCCCCCCTTGAGTGTGCCCCATGCCCCTATTATATAGGAGGGCCCTCAAGTGACTCTTGACTTTCCATTTACCATGTGTGATCCTTGGATGCCTGACCCTAACCTTAACCCTTAAGGTTAGTCCTAACCCATGCTCCACTAGAGCTTGTTCCCATGCTCCCATGCTCACAAGCCTAATGTGGGTTAGCCTCCTAGTATATGCACACATAATGTGTATATAACATAGCACACATAATGTACATATAACAGAAGGTGTATCGGGCTGTGCTTGGGATACCAGTCATAGGTTTAGAGGTCTCTTTTAGCATACATACCTTGATATGTGGGCAGTTAGGCAAAGGAGAAGCCTTGTGGGCCACCCCAGAAGGCCTCAAGGACCTTGTCTACAAGGAGGGTAGCCCTTGTGGGCCATCCTAAGGGCCAAGGAGGCCCCATGGCCAAGCACAACAGCCCATGAAGGATTGGGTATCCAGTTGGCCAGGCCTAGAAGCCTTGGGCAGCAAGACGGCCAGTCAAAAGGGATAGGGCCGTGGTCAGCCAGCCCATGGGAAGGGCCAGACCACAGTTGGGGCCAGCATAAGGGCATTCAGACCCAAGATGGCCAGCAGCTTGATGACCCACATGTGAAAGGCACTTCTGTAATGGTGAACAAATTAGGTCGTGGAGCTGTAGGAAAAGGGCGACAACTTTTAGAGTCCACCAAGCAGCAATTTTGGACCTATGTAAGCAAAGCCTTGTCAAGGGTCAAACCATCTCATTATTCACAAAGTGCTAAAGTACTTCAAGGGCCAGGATAGCCAAGGGAAAGTTTGAAGCAAGGTGAACTTGAAGGTCAAGAATTTAGGTCATCTTCAATCTACAGATTTACAGCCAAGGAAGATCTCCAAGAAGTTGAGTCTTTTTCATCATTCAATAAAGCACATACACCAGTCCTTGGTGGGGCCCCTTCAAAGGGTATTTGGGACCCAATCGGGTGTACTTCTTCTTCTTCTTCTTCTTCTTCTTCTTCTTCTTCTTCTTCTTCTTCTTCTTCTTCTTCTTCTTCTTCTTCTTCTTCTTCTTCTTCTTCTTCTTCTTCTTCTTGTGGAGTTAACACAATAGTTTCGTGCGTTATATGCTTTAGAGGTATGGGAGGTAGAGCTTCGAAAATAGGCGACAGCTTGCGTTGTCGCACAAGAGAAACGATGACGACACGTGGAACACGAGCAATACCTTGCAGCTCTCCATGCAAGGACGGTACCAACCACTTCTTCGACCTTCATGAAAGGGTGAATTTTAATAAGTATAATGGTAAACTCAACCCTACAACTTTGTGCTCCTAGATTCATTAGTTTGAAGCCTATTTTGCTATTGGTAGGAAGATAGATATAGTGAAGGTTATGCTAGCTAATTTCTACATAGAAGGGAAAGCCATCTCTTGGTGGACACATTGGGCCCAAGCAAATTTCAATTATGGAGTTGCTATCTACAAATGGGATCAATTTGTCATGGACCTCAAAAGCGGTTCCTATCGCCTCACTATCTTGAATGGCTTAAGGATGAGTATCGGGGATTGCACTAGAATGCATAGCCAATCCTCTAGTTTGCAAAGAAACTCACTCACTTGACTTTAGAGCTGCAAAAATTAGATGAGGAAATCGAATGGGATGTGCACATGTTTGAGCCATAGACTTTTGATCAGGCACTTTTGATCAGGCACTTTTACTTATGCGCAGTGTCAATATGAAATACAACAATGGAAAACCAAAGACCTCCCAGCCCGGAGTAGCCAAGCCCACCATCGCTGCCAATGATAAGGACCAAAACTAGACCTAATCAAGGTCTACCCCAAGAGCCTTTGACTCCAATAACTCGAACAATGGACTCTGCCTTACTCCAGACTAGAAGGCTCTAGTTGGCAAGATGGGTGGTAATCGCAGTCCTGAGGAGCACCAGTAGTATAAGGAGAAGCGATGTTTCTTTTGTCATATAAAAGGGCATACTTCTAAGGCATGTCCTAAGAAGAGACCCCAGCATAGACCCCCCGATATAGACCACCACCCCGGCCTTGACAACTTTTGTGGCGAGCTAATCTCCCACATTAAACCCCTAGGTTGTCGCTAGTTCTCTAGGTCCCACGCCTACAATTGGTACCATTGTCAGTCATTGTTGCGGGAGCTTAAAATAAGGAGAAGAGAAACCATGACTAGGAGTATGAGCGAAATGAGTTGATCAAGACATTTGGCTATATAGGTGGTCAGAAAGTTGTCTTGTTTGATGGTAGTAGGACAAAGGACGTGGTCATGGAATTGGCTGCTCGGCGAGCTCATTTCCCTTTGACCTCGGTAGTTAAGAAAGTGGAGGAGTTTAGCATAGGCGTGACAACGAGCATCAAGTTTAAAGCTCGTCGTGCTAAATTAATTATCTAGGGCACATAATTTGTGTGTGATTTCATGGTTGCTCCTCTTGTAGGTGTAGACGTAATCTTAGGGATCTAGTGGTTTCACAAGTTTACCCCAGACGATGTTGATTCGGAGCATCATACATTTTGGATTACTCGAAATGTGTCCAAGGCTCCCATGATCATTACATGTGAACCAAGGATACCTAACTTTTCGGTAATTAGCCACATCCAGGCTAAATGAGAGATTTGGAAAGGTGTACAATGTACGGTGATCTATGTCCAGACCATCCAGACGGTTACTAGTGCTTTTGAGAAGTACAAGGCCCTGCATGACCAGTCTTCCAGAAGATCTTTCTTCGGAACAACCTTCCTCCTAAGCTCCCCTCCATCTAGAATGGAGTACCACAAAATTGAACTTCTTCTATGTTCCGAACCCTCGATCAAGTTTCCATATTGCTTTAGCAAGGCCATGGAGCCGGAGTTGAATCGTCAACTCCATGAATTACTGCAATTTGGTTTCATACGCTCTAGTGTGTCTCTATTCACAGCCTCGATTCCTTTTGTTAAAAAATAAGATGACTTAGCGTAGATTATTGGGCTCTGAATAGGTTGACGAATAAAAAGCAAGTTCTCAATACCTCGAATTGACTACATATTAGAGAGGCTGCTAAGGTGTTTTCGAAGATTAACCTCAAAACCTAAAATTGCATTTTGAACTGAATAGGCCCACTACAAGTTCGTTTGTCATGCCCTTCGGTTTGACAAATGTCCTAGCTACATTTAATCGCATGATGATGTGGCTATTTAAGGACTTGATAGACAAGTGTGTTTTCAGCTAATTTTTAAAGCTACGGAAGAGCGGTATGACGTTGACATAGAAAACATGTTGAAATTAGAGCAATGTGATGAGCTATGGTGGATCAAATACTAGAATCAATATTATTAATAAAGTGATTAGTAAATAATTAAGACATAATTAGTGCAAATAGCTTAATGTAGGCATGGATAATCAAAAACCAACAAGTTCTCATTAGGCCAATGCCTCAATTTATAGAGTTTACATCCAAGCATCAAATCCCATTGATTTCTCCTTGATTCACTCCACCTCTCCTCCCAGAATATCTCCTCCTCTTTTGCTTGATTCTCTCCACCTCTTCACTTTTCCCAGAATATCTCCACACTTCTTAAATCTTCTCATGCTACCCTTTATTCTCTCCCAGTAGATTCTTCTCACCTTTTCACAGGTTCTTTCACACTTACACATTTTCTTTTACAGCCTCTAACCAAGGGCTTGTTCCCGCACACACCCTATTCACTTGTGTATTTCAACACCCCTATACCAATTTTCCCTCTTACTTGATAGTCCGCGAGACGACTAGCACTCCTCCCCTCAAGTTAACTTAGCACACCTGGACCACCCTGTACCAAGTTTCTCTCTTACTTGATAGCCCGCGACCAATGCCTCAAGTCCCTAAACTCATAGTCCTTGACACTCTCTCTCTCTATGTGTCCAAGGCTACTACAAGTGCCCATAACCTTGACTAAAGTGCTCACACATACATCTACCACGTGGCCTACATCATCGGTGGCTCAGAGGTGGTTTTACTTTGTTGGGGCAGGTTACATTGGGTTGTGGGGTCTCTCTCTCTCTCTATCTCTCTCTCTCTCTCTCAGAGATTTTCACATGGCTCCTCACTCTTTGGAGCCTCACATCTTCTCGTCTTTAGTCTTCTTGTCGTGGCAGCTTCTCTTCACGCGTCCGTGTCTTTCTCTTCTTTCAATCTTCTTGGGGCAGCTTCTCTTCTCGTGTCCATGTCTTCCTTCAATGCTTCCTCTAGATCTTCTTGGTGTGGATCTTCCTCTTGGAAAGAGATGTTCTTCTTCTTTCATGGTTGGGGCCATGAGCTTGTCAGTCAGGTCTTCTTGCTCCATGTGGGCAACATGTTTAAATGTTTTGTTGACAGTTCTTTTAGGCTTTTGATGTTTATCTTGTATCATTATGCAATGCAAACCCAAATCTATGCGGGAGGTCTTACCTCTTGCCTTATTCTGGACAAGGGCAGTGTCTGATCCCATATTTACATTGATGTAATGTGCCCAATACATAATGCGTATAGCATTCATTCTTATGCACATTCCCAAATGCAACTCTAGCTGTGAATAATCTTGAATTTGAGTGAGATTTACAGGCATTAACCAAGGGTTAAATGTAAAATGATGATTATCACAAATTTATCAGCACAATTTTACCAGAAATTACATTATATCAAGGGTAACCAATTTGTATGGAACAGTTGGAGTATCAAACCAACTCCGAATTGCAATCTGAAGTTATAGGGATCTGTATCAGATACCTAATGGTTAATTTGAACCCTCAATTGTACCAAACTATAGTGATTAGCATTGATTAATCATTGATTAGTAAATTAATCCATTATTTTGTATGCAAAAAACAGAGTATGCAGGGAGTCCAGATCTGGTGCCTTAGACTTCAAATGAGCTCAAATGCTTTCAAGGACATCAATAGCAATGAGTCTAGTAGAGGATTAAGCCAAGAAACACAAGATTTGACCAAACATTGAATGCTTAATCTCTATTTTACCAAAGTCACCTGCAGATTTGATGAAGAGCTTGGATCTCACTGTAGACTTGATCAAATTGAATTCTGACTTCACCAGCTTGTAGAGCATGCTTGAAAACCCCTGGGGCTAAGAGGAATGACACCTTTGACACAACGGATCCTACAAAACCTTATCCCGTGAATTAGCAGAGAATACTTCACAACGTAAAGTGCTAAGGATCTCATGACGTGAAACACTTGCCTTTTCACAGCGTGAACTATTCCACACTTCATGATGTGAAGTGTTTGCCTTTTCACGACGTAAACTATTTAAAACTTCACAACGTGAACCATTGCTTACTACTTCGCGACGTGATCAATTTTCAATGGCTTCATGGACGGCAAGAACTATCAGTTAACGGATCTAATTCACAAACCAAGGACAGTAAGATTAAAGTTAGAAAAGTGCTTTAAAATAAGTAAGTTGAGACCAACCAACTCAGATCAGGGCACGCGGACACAAAATTTGAAATAACCTTGAACACGTGAAAGTGCAAAAAATAGTTCACGCAGAGTGACAGAACCCTACAAAAATTTAATTGGGGTAGTGATTTAGCCTATCAAATCATATTCACATGAGGTCTGGCAAACTCCTCGGAGATGACCTTACTCCCGACAATAGTGCATCGAACCACCTAGGATCTTTTTATCAAAAGAGTGTTGGTTCAGGCCACTCTGTGAGAGCACTCAATTGAGTGTTTCAGCTCAGAGAAATCTAACCACCATTGATACAAGTAGTGAAGTGTCCATGGAAGAAGGGCTATGATTCCCTATAGAATTGGAGAGGAAGAAAACCATCTTCCCCAAGATCTAGTGGTATCTTTGACATAGCCAGGGGATTTTTTTGTCTCCAAACCAGCACAGATGACGAAGTGCAAGCTGCGGCTGTAGGCCTGTCAACCAGCGCTGGACAAGGTGTAAGACCAAAAGTACCAACCCAGCCTTTGAGTTCTAGGCCGTCTAACATCGGGACTCCCAAGATGAGGAGGGACATGGAAAGTGCAACCAGGATCGGTCAAGTCTTTTTCCCAACCTCAAAGGAATTAGAGTTAGACTTAAAGAGGGCTGAAGTAGAGCGACAACTACAAGAATTGAGCTTAAGGAAACAAGAGCTCAATACTTGACGAATAAGAACTGAACAAAGGGAAATGGAAAAAGGTAGATCCATTTCAGTCACGTGGCAAGGAACCAGAAATGTTCAGGAATGCCACTGCTAGTATGGAAATGGGCAGGGCTGAGGGAGCCATCCCAAATTTAGAACCCATTAATGAAGAGCCAAGAGCGGAAGACAGATTTGATACCTAGAATAAAGGGGACAACCTACACATGAAAATTGTTGAAGTTGAGGACCGCCTGTACACAAAGAAAGACATAGAGCAAATGATCAATCATCCCACATTCTTGCAGAACATGGAGCTCTTGATTCTACAAAGATAGACGGAGGCAGCTAATAATGAGCCAGGCCAAAATGAGGTGGCCAGGCCTACCCATAGACTTGAAATGCCTAGAAGATCCAATGTAGGAAGAGGACGAGGTCTAGGTAGGGGAGAGTAGCTCCTCAAAGACCAATGGTGGATCCAAATGTAGATCTTAATATACAGCCACAAGCGCAGATTTGCTAAATATGACTGCAGAAATGGGCCGAGGAATGGTTAGGAAACTAGGCACTACTCTAAAATCTAGACCATCACAAATGAAGCCACACATCATTTCAAAGCTCATACAAAAGTTCTCAGTGGATGGGGACCCGGACCAACATGTTGAGATCTTTGAGTGCACATGTGAAACCTGTGGGGGCCAGTGAGTGATGTAACCATGATTCATGCCTTCTCATTGACCCTAGAAGGAAAGGCTCATCAATGGTTTCGAACCCTAAAGCTAGAACATAAGATCAATTTCACTCGGCTCAAGAATGTGTTCGTGCCAAGCTTTGCTCGAAGTGGTAACAGATGGAGCCCTAGTGGCACAGCTACATAATATCAAACAAAAAGAAAATGAGTCTATGTGAGACTATGTATCCCGGCTCAAGCACTTGAAATCAAGATGTAAACTACGGGAGAGGATAATTGATGATCACTTATTACCTTGCTTCCAGAGAGGAGTCTGAGATCACAAAATGCATGATTATCTAGTATTAGCCCGACCGGCTAATACTAGATAATGCATGATTATCTAGTATTAGCCCGACCGGCTACCTTGGATGCATGCTGTAAGTTGGCATCGAATATGAAGGCAATATGCTTGAATTACCACAACTTGAAGATGTCAAGGCAGCTTCAATAGTAACAACTTTGTGAGTCTAGAGTCACCAAGACATAGGAACTCAGAGAAAATAAGTTGGGAACATGACTGCGGATGATGAACTCAGTAATGCCATACTAGACAAGCTGAAGGTTAAGGATGGAAGAGAAGCACTAGGTCATGGGCATGCTCATCTCTAACCTCGAAGAGATCTGGTATGGTGTTCTATGTGTAGAATGAATCACACCACTACTGAATGCCCTCAATTAAGAGTAAGGCCATTACTCTATTGTGCTCATTGCGTGAAATTGGGGAACCATGACACTTCCATGTGCAGGTATCCAACATTCCAAACCGTAGCACAATTGTCGGTGCCCAGAGTACCACTCGCCTTGCCAACACCACCAGTACAAATCACTCTATGGCTGCAGGTCAGACGAACCCATCCTATTTTACCAAGAGGGATGTTTCGGGTACAAGACGCGTCACCTCTGCCACCACCTATTCTACCGCCACAACCACCACAAGCTAAAATCAACCAATTGTTGATTGCGGAGCCATCGGATAAGGGTGGAGTGTTTCAAACCATGGTATAGTGGAAAGGTAACGACATAAACTCAAATATGAGAAGGGGGCCACTATAATGTTTTGGTTGTTGTGGTGGACCTCATTGAATAGCAGAATGTCCTAACAAGAATGTGGTTCATGTGCATCAAACTCAGCCAATGGGGTAGCACCACCTTATGACATACCAGTGCTTACTTCTACTAAGTGTGGGATTGATTATTTGATCAAAGACTGCCCATATTGTGCAAGTGGTCCTATTTCCACATCTAACCAGGCCACTATCAAGACCTTAAGCCTGTAGCCTAGAAACATCACGTCCTGATGCGGGCAACTAGGGGACAAAGGAAAAAACCCATTAGGTGCCACCACTTCTAGAAATGGCAAGAGAAGGAGAGTGAAAAAAGTGGGTAAAAGCTAAGGCAAGGGAAGCCAAGGCCAAACAGAGACTCCAGGAGGAAATATTGCATGTGAACATGGCTTCATTAACCCTCCTTGAAGAGGATAACCTGGACATTGAGCCGGCACGTCTCAATGTGAAAGTCTCTAGGACTAAAAGTCATGCAATGAGCATTGCATTAATAGATACGGGATCAAGTCATAACCCGATCTCTTATGAAACATGGGAAGCTCTAAACAAACCTCACCTTGAGGCCACCAATGCACAAGTACAAAGTGTGCATTTGTCAACTACCAAAGATGTGGGATTCCTAAGTGTTAATATTTCCATCAAAAATAATCCCTTGGTTGGAAAGATATTTGTTATGCCTGCAGGATCTATGGAGGAAGAAATGATCCTTGGACAATCCTGTATTTGTGCCAGTAATTATAATATCCAATGGAAAAAGAGGGCTGCACAACTCGATGAGGGCAAGGATATCATTACCGTGCCATTATGCAGCCCATTAAACAAGGGAAAGCATGCTATGATAGATGACATAGAAGCGCCAATGCCAAAGAAATCAGCTATCGTACCAGAGAAGGTGTCAACATCACAGCCCCCACGCAAAAAAATAACCAAAGTCTTTAGTAAATTAGCAATGGGTTCCTAAGAAACAACTTCGAGCTCAGAAATACTATGATACAAAAGGAGTAACTGGGGGATCAGGGTAAAAATTTCAAGCTACACATACAAGGGACAAAGAAGGCCATCCAAAGTCAACCCAACAGTATTCCAAACAAAGCCACCATCCACAAAGCACTCAAAAGCAATGGTTCTAAAGGATTTGCTAGCTATTACCAGGGCAATACGACAATATGGGTGCCGAAGTCTTACCCAAGGTTCAGTACTGCAAATACTTTCAAAAAAACAAGGAAGGACAATAAAAGCAAACAAGACCAATTTCTAGCTAAAGCAAATGCTAAGAAGGTACAAAAATTGGTTTGGAGAAAGAAGCCCATTCAACACAGTGAACTGAAGATAGCACTACCGCTAACGACACCCACCAAGATAAAGGAGCTAGACAAAGTTAAGGAGAAAAGAAGAGAAAGCGTGCAACCACATGTAAAAGAGACAGAACCCAATCAACAAGATTCAGTGGAGGCACTCTTCAATTGGATGGAGGGAAAGATCAAGCACTTCCACACTAAACTTAAATGATTGCAACAATAAATTTCCACAAGTGCCAAGGTACCACATGTTGGAATTAGGGTTAGGGTTTCAACAATGCACACACACAAGATAGAGAAGCTTGAGAGCACACAAACTCACTAGAATAGAATGAACAAATGTGTGCCAGATACAAAAGATAAGTACACACCCCAAAATGAGTAGATAAGAGGGTGTACATACGCACGGGGGAAAAAACCTCCTAGTGAGGGAAAAAATGCCCCGGCGGTCCTAAGTGTGTTCACACACATCAGTACCATATAATGCTACAAATCCCCCGTGGAGTGATGATGTGAACATGTATAGGGTATGGTCAATCAATCCTGAAAAGGCAGTAAGCCCAAAGCTTTACGAAAAGCTTCGAACTTTTCATGAAGGAAGAGCCTTCTCGTGTGAATAAATATGCCATGTTGTCATGTGTAGGCACATAGACCAAGGTGGTCTCTGCTCTGTAGAGAGTCTTTCCCTGACATAGTGGTAATGCACCTCAATGTGCTTAGTGCAAGCATGAAACAATAGGTTCCTTGTAACTGCTAATGCGCTCTGGCTGCTGTCAGTGAAAATGGTAGTGCTAGCCAACACCCAAATCACCATAAGACGTCTGAGCCACACACACTCAATTATAGCTGTAAAAGCTACCTTATACTACTCAACTTCATAGCTGGAAGTGGCCATTGTAGGCTTCTTCTTGCTAAGCCATGATATACATGAATCACCAAAGCGAAAGCAAAACCCACTAGTGGACACTCATGTGTTATAACATCCAGCCCAATCTGAATCACTAAAAGAATGCAGATGTGACTCACTCCCCTTTGGATAAAACAATCCAAAATATCGAGTGCCTTGCAAATAGCTAAAAACCCACTTGACAGTCTACCAATGTTTCGTACTTGGGCTATGCATAAATCTACTCAACTGTGAGACCGCATACTGTATATCTGGCCTTGTGTTTTGTATACATAAAGAAGGGATCCAACAGCTTGCTCATATGAACTAGCATCAAAAGAGTCTCCTGCATCTTGAAGACTAAGTCGAGTACCTGTCTCCATAGGTGTAGCCACAGATTTACAGTCTTCAAGATTAAACCTCTTCAATAGCTTCTATATATATTTAGACTGTAACATAACAATGCCATCATTGCGGTGCATAAATTGAAACCCCAAATAATAATGCAAGGGCCCCAAATCTAACATCTCAAATGATGATTGTAAATCAGCCTTAAAGGCTGAAATTTGATCTATATTAGGTTCCATCAATGTATAGAACGATGACCAAAAATGTGTCCTTACTCCTCTTCACATAGAGGGTACTCTCTGTTGGACTATTGCAAAACTCATTTGCAACCAAGTATGCATGAATCATCGCATACCATGCTATAGGAGCTTGCTTAAGGCCATACAGAGTCTTTTTCAACCTGCATACTTAAAACCCTTCCCCTTTCACATCAAAACTAGGAGGTTGCGATACATATACCTCCTCATGTAAATCACCATTCAAGAATTAATCTTAATGTCCAACTGATGTACATTCTATCCATGATGTGCTGCCAAAGCAATGATGTGCTGCCAAAGCAATGAGACACCTAATGGTAGTCATACGAGATGTGAGTGCAAAGGTCTCATCATAATTAATGCCCTTTTGCTAGGCATACCCCTTTGCACAATAAGTCTGGCCTTGTAGCAATCAATGCTACCATTTGCTTTGCATTTTAACTTGTAAACTCACTTAGTACCAATGGCCTTCTTGCCACCATGAGGTAGATCTGTCAAATACCAAGTGTCATTCTTGAGTATAGAGTTATACTCATCCTGCATAGCATGCATCCAATGATCATCATCCTGTGCTTCCTCAAAGGAAACAGGTTCCTCCTCATTACATAAAGTAGAAATAAGAACATGATCCACATGAGAATAATCTGCATGATGAGAACCTACATGAGTTTTGCTAGGTAAAGGAGCTACCAACTTGCTATCCCTCAATGTCTGCAGCACAAACCATTTTGGCATACGCCTAGATTCTTCTATGGCTGCTCTCTCCTCATCCACTACATCCTCAATAATTGCCTCATCAAAAGGCTAATTTGTAGGCTGATTTTGCACCTGCAAAGGCTGAATTTCAGCACTTGGTTGAGCATTCAATTGCTCTACATATATGGCAGCCCTCTATTAAACAAAGGTAGGAGCGAATCAAACATGTCCTGTGAGCATACATTCTGCTGTTTTTTGCATGAAAGCATGGGCTGAACTGAGTTTTCGACAAAAACAACATCTCTACTTACTAAAATCCGCTTTGAGGCCGGATGGTAGAGTCTATATCCCTTGCTTTTTGAACTGTATCATCCCACAAATATGCATTTAACTGCCTTATCATCAAGCTTACTACGTTGTTGCTTAGGCACAAGAGCATAAGCAAGACAACCAAAAACATGCAAATGAGCCACAGAAGGCTTCCTGCCATGCCAAGCTTCATAAGGAGTTTTAGACTGCAAGGCCTTTGTAGGGCATTTGTTCAACATGTAGTTTGCACACATAGTTGCCTCTAACCAAAAACCATGAGGTAAATCTTGGGCTTTCACCATACATTATGTCATCTCCATGAGAGACATGTTCTTCCTCTCAGCCACACCATTTTGTTGAGGTGTGTATGGCACTGTACATTGATGCCTTATGCCTTTTTCAGCCATATATACATGAAATTCCTTGGACATATACTCCCCCCTGGATCTGAACGAAGGGTGCGAACTTTACATTCACATGCATTTTCAGCCATGGATACGAAGTGCTTAAAGCACCTAAAAACCTATGACTTTTGCTTTAATAGATACACCCATCTATATCTGGAGTAATCATCAATAAAAGTGATGAAGCACAGATATCCCCCAATAGATAGTGTCCTCATAGGACCACATACATCACTATGTATAAGCTGTAATTTCTTAACAGCTCTCACAGATCCATCCTTTGGAAATGATGCCTGATGCATTTTACCAAGAATACACCCCTCACATACATGTCTAGTAGGGGTCTCAAGAGTTGGCAACTCAAACACCATATCATGCCTTTGAAGGTGCAACAAACTACCATAATTCAGATGGCCAAATCATGCATGCCATAATTCTGCATCACTCATAGCGCTAGTCGTCTCGTAGAGACTAAGCAAGTATCATGCTACAACTTCTCAAATACATCCATCTTATATAGGCCATGAAACAAGGTATCTGAGGCAATGATAGAATAACCATCATTTCTATCCTAAACTGTACATCTTTCATCCACAAATTTCACCATCAAGCCTGACAAGGCTAAGGCTGAAACTGACAGCGAGTTCTTCTTAACGCCTAGCACATATAAAACTTTTGAAGGAGTAAATGCGCCCACATTTACAATAGTGAGCACAACTCTACCAACTCCTTTGACAGGAAATGAGGAACCATTTGCACATGTGATGGTTCCTACACTTGGGATAGATTTCAGAGATGAGAACAAACCTTTTTGTGAAGTAATGTGCTTTACTAGCATCACTTTCAAAGTACCAAGAGCATCCAATTCTTCCACTGACATGCATACATCATGAACAGAAGGGTCATAACTGTAATGTACAGTCCATGCCCAATCATCTTGAGAAAAACTTACAGATTCCTTCTTCTCTGCACTTGGTGCAGATGCATCAGCCACCACAGCCATGTCCAATTCTTTCTTTTTCTCCTTCTCTAGCCTTTTCTTGCACTCATGTATGTAGTGCCTTGGTTTCCCAATAGTGACACTTACCCTTCTTTTTAGGCTTATCACCTTCTTTCTATGCATCCTTACCTGAGGATTCTAATTTTGGCTTATAGCCACCATGCGAAGAAGCTTTACCTTTGCCTTTCTTTGATTGGCAACAAAAGCTTGGTCACCAACTCGCATATTAGATCTGTTTTGCCTAGACTGCTCTTCTTGCAAGAGTACTGAAACCAGCTCATCAAATGTAAGGAAATTTGGATTTCCCTTCATTATGAGTTTAAGGGTAGAGGTAAAACTCTGATAAGAATCTGATAATACATTAAGAACTGTGGGCACCAATGTACTATTAGGATATATCTCATCCACACTAGTAAGCTGCTCCTTAAAATCTTTGATCTTGGTCAAGAAGCTATCCATTGAGTCTCCCTCATTCATGTGCTCAGACTCTAACTGTTTGCCACAGCAGATATGCAACACGTGCTTCATTGTGCACCTGGTATAATGCAGCAAGTGCATCCCATGCCTGTTTTGAAGTCTTACATGACCGAATATGAGGAATAATGCTTCGCTTCGCAGAAAGTGCAAGCAATGCATGTGCTTGTGCATCTCTTCCATCCCATCTCGTTTGAGCAATAGTGAGAGGTACTGGTGGTGCATGTGGAGGAGCCACATCTGTATCAGATTCTACTTCAGATGTAACTACAGCACCTGGTTGCACTGGTAGTTGTGAAATAGGATGAGTTTCACTACCACTGACCACATTCCAAAGGCCTTTAGCAACCAGTACATGCCTCATCATATAGGACCACAATGGGTAGTTAGTCCCATCATCAAGTTTGTCCTTCGCGCAGACAACATGTTGAATACATCACTACTGCCAGCCATGACTTTCTACTACCAAATGCAAAATCTTTCAACACACTGCAAGTACTCTCAGTATTCATTGGATGCAACCCTGGATGGTTGCCAAAACTGACTGAATCACCTGCAAAGTGTATGAAAAATAACATGGAGTAGAGAATAGAGTGTTACTGGCAAAAGTATGATGGTCGATGTTGTTGTTGAGGACATTGTAGATGCTGTTACACACCAAATCTTTGCCGCTACACAGCCCAAACACCCAAAATCGAGCAAAACCAATCCAAAATGTTGCCCCTCAGAACATTTGTAGAAACCTTGCAGTGCCCAAAATGCGCCCGAATCGTGCCGCAGACCTCAAAAATGTTGTATACTTTGTATACAACCCGCTACAATATACACCTTCTTCTCCTAAGAGGGTATCTCAATTGGAGACAAAAAAATAGGGTCGTGAGGAGGGAGGCAGACTACTAGATCAAGTGTCAAGGAAGCTAGCTCTGATACCAATTGTTGGAATTAGGGTTAGGGTTTTAACAATGCAACACACAAGATAAAGAAGCTTGAGAGCATACAAACTCACTAGAATAGAATGAACAAATGTGTGCCAACAAATACAAAAGATAAGTACACACCCCAAAATGAGTAGATAAGAGGGTGTATATATGCACAGGGGAAAAAACCTCCTAGTGAGGAAAAAAATACCCCGACGGTCCTAAGTGTGTTCACACACATCACTACCATATAATGCTACACCACATTGGTTTTCGTGGCAATAAATAGAAATAAAGTACAAAAGGTATCCATGTCTCAACAATGGGTACAAGGTAAAAATGTTTGATCTTCATGCCATGAAACATGATCATTCATTTCATTTGTATTTGACCATTTTCGAATTGCATGATTGAGTGTTTGAGCATGTAAGGAGCATAGGGTATCAAGCTTGCACGCATAGAATCAGAAACAATTTACGTCATGAAATGCCTTAGTCCTTCACGGCGTGAAATGATCATGAACAGTTCACGTCGTGAGACCCTTAGCACTTCACATCGTGAACTAGTTCGAAATGGTTCACGTCGTGAACCGCCTTACTCCTTCATGGCGTGAAACAGTCACATTTCCTCTACCAATCATAGAATGCCATGTGGCATACTTCATTAAAATAGCCACCAAGGCCAATGGCCACTCAAAAAAATCAAATTTTTTCCTTTTTTGTGCATTCTGCTTGTGCGATTTCTTCAACGATTGCATTGCTCGCAAACTGCAGCTCATCGCTTTTGGATTTCAGGTGCTCTTTTGCCTCGCATTGTTTGCAACTTCGACTTGAGGTAGGAGATTGTGCTTTAACCTTCTTTTCCTTTCTTTCTTTCCTTTGTGAATTGTTAGCACACGAATCGCATGTCATGTTAAGTCTTGCGAGTGGCACTGAAACCGTGTTGCAAGTGCTCTATTTTGCGTTGTTACTGCACGTGTGCATACGTTCATTTATCATACCTATGAAATGTGCATAAAATGATCACTCATAATAAGTGATTGATTTTCCTAAAAAATAGCCACCTGATATTTTACAGGCACCCACCTTGCTCCTTGGAAAGAGGCCACACAATCTGACTCTCAAAATGCTGACCAATCAAAGCTTTCAAAGTAAAAAACCCTAAGAGTTTTGACCCTACTAACTCACGGGTCAGGAACCTGCTATCTCATGAGGTCAAAACCTGCTATCTCACGGGCTAACCACTTCACGGCTTAACCCTCTCATGCACTAACAAGTCTTGTATGGGCTAAGCCATCTGCTATCTCACATGGTCAGAACTTGCCATCTCATGTTGTGAGAATCTACTATCTCACAGCTTAACCCTCTCACGCGCTAACAAGTCTCACGGGTGAAGCCACCTGCTGCTATCTCACGGGTTAAGAGCCTGCACTCTCACGGGTTAAGCCACTTCACGGCTTAACCATCTCACGTCTGAACTGTCTCATGGATTAAGCCACTTCACGGCTTAATCATCTCACGTCTTAACTGCTTCACAGCTTAACCACTTCACGACTTAATCATTTCACGTCTTAACTATCTCACAGGTTAAAACCCTGCTATCTCACGGTGGGTAAAGATCCTGCACTCTCATGGCTTATGCCTTCCCGCCTACATCTTCACATATTATACACTTGCTCACCCCACTAACACCCTTCTCCTCACTAAAACACACACACACACACACCATGCCAAAAAGAAGAAGAAGAAGAAGTAGAAGAAGAAAGAAAAAGAAGAGAAGACCACATGCTCTCACAAGTCATTGTGACTGGCTCTCTAATCAATGTTACAGATGTCGACATCCGACACATTTGAACCAGAAGTCGCAGAAACTCCTGTTGTCACACAGGCAAGTGCCTCACGATCACCAATGGACAGAAAAAAGAGACCATCACGTGGTCCAAAACTCAGCTATTTGGGACAATATGCATAGATGTTCCAAATTAGCAAGGATGTAAAAATTGTGCATGGGAAGATAGCCATGCACTACCATAGCCCAGAATGTTTACAGATTTTAGAGGATGTTGAAGTCAAGAACAAGCTGAAGAAGGTAGGGCTAGGATGAATGGTTGAATGCCTTCCCCGCACAATCAACACAGAGTTGTGTGTTGAATATTTAAAGACTTATGACATGGCCACTAAGCAGGGATAGGTCACCAAGATAGATGGTACCATTGAACAGGTCCTCATCTCTGAAGATTTGATCCGTGAGGCCTTGCCAATGAAGATCCATTCTCACAACTTCGAGAAAATGCCCTTGGATGCCATGCTCAAGAAAAGCTCATACAATTCAAATGGGGCTGAATATGACAATATACGGGATGAGGTGACAGAGAAATCCTGCTGTACCATGTCTCTCATTATGCAGGTAAAACTCGTGGACAGATACAACAAGGTCCCTCTTAATAGGTTTTCTAAGGTGCATGAGGATAAAGAGGAAGACTATGCATGGTACATCCATAGGGAAATGGAGAACTACCTGAAGGCCCACCAGTCCAAAGTTTGCAACCCCTACTTGCTTACAAAGGTGCTAAGTCACACTGCAGAGCTTCCCATTCCAGAATTAGCACGAGAAGAGTAGGAGAAAGAAGAAAGACACAAATTAGATAATGAAGAAACTAAAGAAGAGTAGAAGAAAGAAGATCGACCAAGAATATGAGGGGTATCATACCCGGAGTCACTGAGGAGTCAGAATGCCTGGAAGCAGAACTGGCAAAGGAAATAGCTTCTTAGCAGTGGTGGTGCAAAAGGAAGCCAAGGGAATAAGCTTATCAGAAATTCGAGTAAGCACAGTCGCTAAAGTACCTCAACAAACATCAACTTGATTTAAGTATTTGTGAAGTAGTTCATTCTTTACATCCCATAGAAGTTTTAAAGGATTCAAAACCAATAAGTAAGCCACCTTATAGAGTAAGTTTGATTGAAAGACAAGAAGTTGAAAAATAGTTGGCTGAATGTTTAGAACAAGCTTTATTAGGCCAATTAAGTCTCCATGGGCTTCACCATTATTATTATTGGTGAAGAAAAAAGATGGATCTATGCGCTTGTGGATAGATTATTGTGGATTGAATGCAATCACAATAAAAAATAAATTTCCTATTCCTAGGATAGATGAGTTGTTTGATTAACTCAAAGATACTAAATATTTTAGTAACATAGATTTAAGGTTTTGATATCATCAAGTAAGAATTAGAGTTGATGATGTGCCAAAAACAACATTTAGAACATATTTTGGGCACTGAGTTTTTAGTTATGCCTTTTGGTCTAACTAATGTTCCCGTTACTTTTATGACCATGATGAATACTATACTTCATCCTTATTTAAGAAAATTTATGGTGGTTTTTATTGATGATATACTAGTCTTTAGTCAAAAAATGAACAAGAACATATTGAGCACCTTAGAAAAGTATTTCAATTATTGAGAAAAAAAAATTATTTGCTAAAAAATCTAAATGTGACTTCTTCAAAAAAGAAGTGCAATATCTTAGACACATAGTGTCCAAGGAAGGAATTTGTATGGATCCTGAGAAAGTTGAAGCTATATTGAGATGGAAGACCCCATCCAATATAGATGAATTATAAACCTTTTTAGGACTTGCTTGGTTCTACCGAAAGTTTTTATTATGCTAAGATAGTTGTTCCAATGAACGAACCAGCTTAAAGGAAAAGGAAAACAATTGAGTTGGACTCATGATCAATAAACTAGCTTTGAAAAATTAAAAGTAGTAATAGCTACTGCTTCTATTTTACAAATTGTGGATCTAAATGAATCATTTGTATTGGAAACGGATGCTAGTAATTTTGCTGTAGGAGCAGTATTATTGCAGAAGGGAAGGCTAGTTGCATTTGAAAGTAAAAGTCGGACAAAGCTCAAAGTAACTATTCAACTTATGAAAAAGAACTATTTGCAATTCTGCATGCTCTTAAAAAATGGCGTCATTATTTGTATGGTGTCAATTTTGACGTATTGTATGACCATGAAAGTCTTAAATGGTTAAATACGTTAAAAGGTAGGAAGGCTAGATGGGCTAAAATCCTACAAGAGTTTGATTTTCAAATCAGATATAGAAAAAGAAAATTTAATGGTGAGTTTTTGGCTCACTTAAAAGAAAAATGTGCTAATGACCCTATGTCATGACATCGAAATTATCGGGAGCCTAGAGAGCTTGATCGTCCGGGCAAGGCACATGCAGGGTTTAGGGGAGGCCAAAAGACCAGTTACAAACTCTAGGGTGACTGGGCACTAATAAGAGTGGCCGGACACATGTGAAGAGAACTTTTGCTATTAAAAGAGTTTGAGTCTTGATATAGGAACTAGAGTATGCTTTTGGCTATGGTTGGTAGCACTCTAGTGTTGGGAAAGAAGGCGTGCAATATGGCTACCCTTATATTGGTATCAGAGCAGGATGGTCAGTAGCGCCTCATGATTTCATCTTATGAGCGTTGCACGCTGTGGATATGCCGACCACCAATTCAGCGTTTGAACTAATCGTCCAGTCGACATCTGAAAATTACTCTCAGTAGTCGCCACCAACAAGAGATAATAAAGGTTTGCATATGGTCGCCTATGCGTAAGGGAGGCAACCATCTTTTTCTCATATGCCTTCGCTTCTATTGGAGTTGTCAAGCAGCGCTGTCGACACAACCGCCACGAGCTTCTTGGTGTGGCTCTATTGTATAGTGTATGCTATATTTCAAATAGCAGCACCTTGTCTTGTCGGTAGCGAACGCAGCCAACCAATAATACTTTTGCTTGTTAGTAGCCAAGTTGCAGGCGTTGCTAACTGCGTTGCGGAGCGCTGAAGCTTCAACGATTTCTTTCAACAAAAATTCAGAGTTTTTTTTTTAAAGAAAAAAAATCAAAGGTTATGCCTTATGAAGGTTTAAACCTTTGTATCCAAGAGCTTGTTCGCAAAAAGGAAAGATTCGAGGCTGTTTTTACGACGATCGAGAGGTACTTTGCAAACGACAACTCTCAAATTTTCATACCGCAACACCGGCAATTTCACTTTGAGCTAACAATCCGGTTGTTTTCCTAGACCTTGGAATTGAGGTTGGTGCTTGTGTTATTCTCTTACATCGCATTTAGAGGGTTTACTAAAGAGAATATGGGGGAGAGGGAAAGCTTCAAACCCTAGCAAGCAAACACACACACACACACAAGAGAGAGCAAGACACAAGAGAGAGATGGATAGCTGAATTTTCTTCTATCTTCTTCTTCTCTACTCAACCAGCACAACATAAAGATAAGAGTACACAACCCGACTAAATGAGCTGGCGCTATAACTATGCCAGTCTCTACTAGTAATCCAAAATGGTTGTCACACAGCCTGTCATCCCACTGGTCGCATATCACCCATAATATCACTAACCATGCCAGTGGTGTAGATGCGGAAGCTATCACCCAGGCGGGTCATTAATATCCGCCGCCGTAGCACTAGGTGAGCTTGATATTTCAACACCCCCTCGAGCTTAACTCCACACACTGGACTCCAAGTAAGCTCCTAAACTTGTGGAGCTTCTCTATGCCCTATGCTTTCGTGAAGATGTCACCCACCTAATCCTCTGTGCTAACATATACCAGATCTACATCTCCTACTAGAACCTTCTCTCTCACAAAGTAATAATGCACCTCAATGTGCTTCATTCTAGCATGATATACTGGGTTACTGTATATGCTGCTCATGTTGTCACAATATATGACAACTGCCCTATCCACGGGCTCTCCCCTGTCACCAACAAGTAGCTTCTGAAACCAAGCTACCTCACAAGCTGCCATAGCAGCACCCCTGTACTCTGCCTCTGTACTGCCTCTGTACTCGACAAGGCAGCACCCCTATACTCTGTCTCTGTACTGCCTCTGTACTCGACAAGGCAACTGTTGGTTGCTTCTTACTACTCCAACTCACAGCAACACTCCCAAATGAGAACATAAAACCACCGGTAGATCTCCTACCTACAATACTACCAGCCCAATCAGCATTTGTGTACCCATGCAACTGTATCTCTGTGCCAACCTCATAGAAAAGTTCATAATCAACTGTGGACTTTATGTACCTAAGGATTCATCTAGTCACATCCAAGTGTGGCTTCCTAGGGGCCTACATAAACTGACTCACAAGTCTAACAACATACCTCAAGTCTGGCCTTGTAATGGTCATGTAGGTCAAACTACCCACTATGCGCGTGTATGTAAAAGCTCACCTGTATCTGCGAAAAGCTTTGTGTTTTGCTCCAATCGCACTGAAATAGGTTTACATCCTGTCATACCATACTTGGACATGTCCAAGCCATACTGCCTCTGCAATAGCAAAATGCCATGAGGTGATGTCACCACCTCTATGCCCAAGAAATACCGCAGCTCACCCAAATCCTTCATCTCAAACTTCAGCTTCAAAAGCATCCTGACATCATGTATGTCTGCATCACTATCACCAGTGATAATCAAGTCATCCACATAGATGACTAATAGCATGATCCCTCTATCTGTCTTTTTCACATATAGTGAAAAATTTGCATTGGATATCTGAAATCCAATGGTAACAAGATACTCCCCAATCTTGTTTAACCATGCTCTGGGTGCCTACTTCAAGCCATACAAGGCTTTGCGTAACCTGCACATAAAATCTGAATGTGCAGCACTCTCATAATCTGGTGGCTGCATGCATGTACACTTCTTCTTGCAAATCATCATGCAAGAAAGCATTCTTTACATCCATTTGATGTAAAGACCAACCCTTGCAACCATAGCAATGACAGCTCTCACGGTTGCCATTCTTGCAACCGGGCTGAATGTCTCCTCATAGTCTATGCCATAATCCTGCGCATAGCCCTTGGCAACTAATCTTGCCTTGTACCTGCTCACTGAACCATCAGCATTGTGCTTGACTTTATACACCCACTTACATCCAATTGCCTTCTTTTCCTTAGGCAAAGGCACTAACTCTCATGTTGCATTTGCACCAATGCTGCCATCTCCTCATTCATGCCATCTTCCCATTTCTTATTTCCATTTGCTTACTCAAAGCAAGTGGGCTCAACCTCCTGTATTGCTTTTACCATCTAAGCAGAATGATGGGATGTATATCCATCATATCTCAACCTGTCAATAGGGTATCTAATCCTCGTAGACCTGCGTACACCTGGATCACTGCCAGGTGTCCTCAAAACAGCCCTGGTTCTCCTTACACCAGGAGTAATCACATACAGAATGCCAAGCTACTCATCAAGGCTCTGCTTAGAGCCACTAGAGTCACCATCCACATATGAGTGACTTGCTGACAGATCAGGCACAAAAGGTTGATCTACCTTTTCCTTCCCTTTCCATGATACATGTGTACCTGCATCAACTCGAGGACTCCCCAGGTCCACTCAGCACCTGTGATTGCTGCTCTACATATGGTGCAACATCAGCACTTCTTACATCTACATCTTCTGTTGCCTTCACTACTGGTGCATACCAGCTACTCATCTCATCGAAGACAACATCTCTGCTTACTCGCATCTCACGAGGGGTAGGGTTATAGCATCTATAACCTTTTTTCTCCATAGCATAACCAATGATGAAGATGCATTTCTCTGCCTTTGGATCCAACTTTGTTCTCACTTCATCAGGAACATGTACATATGCAATATACCCAAACACTTTCAAGTGAGAAGGAATGCAATAAGGATGCGGTCAACACTTTTTTACTAAAGTGGCAGGATTTGCATCGATTGTATCACACTCCAAAGGAGATATGCACGCTTGAAGCGAGCTTAACTCTAGGAGGTAAAGCATACAAGTGGTGAATGAGCTTGGAGTCCGAAAATTGGCCTACTACATGGGTTGAATTTGAAAGTGCATTCATGAAAGAATTTCTTCCAAAAAATGAGATGGATCGTAATTGGGAAGCATGGGACAATTGTGAGATGAGAAATCTCACATTGGCTCAGTATATCTCCAATTATAGAGAAATTATTCTCAAGTTGAAATGAATGGGCGACTTTAAGAAAATTCATGGATTAGATTGGGACTATAAGAATCAAGTTAAACAAAATGAGCCGAGAACTTTAGAAGAAGTAATTAAGTTTGCTCAGATTTTCGACGACCCTGTCGGAAAGAAAAGGCGTGCGCAGAATGCACAACGGACATCTAGTGTGTCCGAGGGTTCCAAGCATCAAGGTCAAAATAAAAGAAAGGGACCTAAACAAAAGAATGACCAATCTAAGAAGACTAAAGGACCATAAAAATTTCTGAAGCATGAAGATTTCGAAAGAGCTAATTTTTTTAAAATGTTTTTACTGCATGGAAAAGGGTCATGATAAGCTAATGTGTCCTAAGCTAAAAGAAAATGGGAAGAACTAGCGTGATTAAAGTAAAAAAAATTAAGTGCATACTATTCAAGTGCTCTCTCTAGAGACTTCTTATAAGTTTAAAGAGGCTCAAGTTTATCATGCTGATTCTACTCATGCATGTTGTGCACATCATCGATGTGGGTGCCAACATTTGGACCATATAAGTTGGTTTGAATGCATGGTCACAAGGTGCGAGTTATGATTTTGATGATAGTGCCACACAAAATTTCTTGAACTATACTTTAGTCAAGAAATTAAAGTTGCTGCAAAGTCGAAGTGATCATAAGTATGTGGTTTCTTTGATTAATGGCTATGATAAAGATGTCTGGGATACAGTAGTTCGTGATGTTCCATTAGTCATTCAAGGTCATGAGATACATTTGGATTTTTAAGTTATTCACATCACTCAAGTGGATGTTATTTTAGGTCGAGAGTGGTTATATAACATTGGTCCATCTTTGTCTAGAAGTTATTTGCATAATTCTTTTGAATTTGAAGTAGATGCTAAAAATGTTCACTTGCAAGGTGAACATGATGTAGTACCCTCTTCACCTCTTATATGCTGTATGGAACTCAATCACCTTGTACAAGCTAATGAAGTAGAAAACATCTTTTTGTGCTACATGAGTCTCGATGATATCATTTCCTTTTCTTCATGTGAAAACATAAGTGGTTTGAGTGAGCACAGTGTTTACATGACTTCTTTTTAATCAAAGCATGTTAACAATAAAAAAGGTTAATGAATCCTTAAAGCAATTGTTATAACAATTTAAAGATGTGTTTCCAAATGAATTACTGGAAGGATTACCTCCTGTCCCCTATGATGTTGAGCATCCAATCGAAGTGCTACATGGCTCAAAGCTAGTAAGTAAGCCTCCTTATTGGCTTAGTTTTGAGGAAGCACAAGAAGTAGAATGACAGTTAAAGGAATACCTTAAAAGTGGATTCATTCGACCAAGCGCTTTGCCTTGGGATTCACCAATTCTATTGGTGAAGAAAAAAGTTGGGTCTATGCGACTGTGCGTAGACTACTGTGGTTTAAATCAAATCATGATTAAGAATAAATACCCTTTGCCACGAATAGATGAGTTGTTTGATCAAATCTAAGGGACAAAGTCCTTTATGAAAATCGATTTAAATCAATTTATGATCCGGATATCATCAAGTGAGAATTCGAGAAGCGGATGTCCAAAAGACTACTTTTCGAACTAAGTTTGGTCACTATGAGTTTTTGGTCATGCCCTTTGGTTTGACTAATGCTCCGGCCACATTTATGACACTCATGGATCGTGTCTTGAAACCTTATTTAGGAAAATTTGTCGTGTTTTTCCTAGATGATATCCTGATCTATAGTCGCACTAAGAAAGAAGAGGGATCCAAAAAATCACTCTTAATTTGAGTAAAACTCAACTCGTTAACCATGGACATTGAATCGGCTACCATATTGTATCGTCCTTTTCTATATCTCAATTGAAATTCAAACTCTTGGAGCAACTTTGCCCATCGAGCTTTGCATCCTTTCAACTCTTTTTGACTAGATAGCCACATTAACGAGACAGACACTTCCACTAGCGGTAAGTCTCAAGAGATGTCTCAAGGACACATGTCACTTACGAGTGATGAAAGAAATCGTTGGAAGAATTTTTCCATTGATAACAGTTACTTACTTTACAAAGGTAGAGTATGTATACCTTCAGATTTAGACATTAGTAAGGCATTCAATTTTATACGAATGTCATGATAGTCTGAGTGCTGGTCATCCTGGAATACGGAAGACATATGCACTAGTTCAGAGATAATTTTATTGGTCTAGCTTAAGTAAGGACGTCCAAGACTGTCTTAAATTGCCAAAAGTGCCAGGTCAATAAAGTAGAATGCTTGAAGGTAGGTGGTTTACTAAGTCCACTAAATATCCGAAATGGTAAGTGCGAGAGTATCTCAATAGACTTTATAGTTGGATTACCTAAAATGAACAGAGGCCACGATTCGGTTTGGGTGGTCGTATAGATAGGTTGACAAAAATGTGTCGGTTTATTCGGACAAAAACAATAGTGACTACGCCTAAGTTAGTAAGGCTATTCATTGAAACATCTATCAACTATGTACGGCTGATCATCATGGTCAAACTGAGAGAGTTAACCAAGTCTTGGAAGACATGCCACGAGCATATGTAAGCAAAAAGCAAACCAATTGGGAAGATTATTTATGCTTATTGGAATTTGCTTATAATAGTGCCAAACATTCAACAACGGGATTTAGTCTATTTATGTTGATGTATGGTTTCTAACCATGAGCTCCAGTGGCCATTGGACTCCAGAAAGAAAAGATACAAAAAGTTAAAGATTTCTTCAAGATCTCTAAGAGATGATAAAAATCGCAAAAAGTTAAAGATTTCTTCAAGATCTCTAAGAGATGATAAAAATCGCAAAAGATAATGTTAAGAGAGCACAAGACCGTGCTAAACATTATGCAGACAAAGATCATAGATAAATCATCTTTGAGGATGGTGATAAAGTGTTTTCAAACGTTCCAGCACACTCTGAATCTTTGAAAACAGGGAGAAGTCCGAAGCGATCTCCAAGGTATTGTGGTCCATTTACAATACTTAAAAAAGTAGGTAGTGTTGCTTATAAGTTAGCTTTAGCAACAAGCTCTAAAGTTCATCCAGTTTTTAACGTCAGTAGACTGAAAAAGAAGTTGGGTGATGACGATAATCTCATTAGTCAAGAGATCCTAGTAGAACTTATTGACCCCCATCCTTACCACACGAACCAGAAAAAGTCTTGGATTTCCAAGAGAAAAGAACTCGACACTCTGTATGACAAGAGTGTTTAGTTAAGTGGAAGGATACACCAGAAGAAGGTTCTACTTCGGAAAAGGTAAGCACACTTAGAAAGAGGTTTCTGAATTTCGTTTTCAAGGACGAAAACTCCTCTTACGGGGGGATTAATGTCATGACAACAGAATTATTGGGAGCCTGGGAACGCCTATGGCCTCTCTTTCTTTTTTTTGTGCACCCTATAATACGTTTTGTTATCGTCATGGCTTTTTTCTACATGGCAATAATTTAACATGAATTATGCTTAGATTTGAGGATAAAGATATGGGCAGGTGTTTTACATCACTACAATGATTAATATTTTTAAAATGCAAAGGCTAACGCGTTAAGATATGCGGGATAATCTCATTTTCTATTAATGCAAAGGCTAACAACTTAGGATATGTGAGACAATCTCAAACACGGATGTCTTCGTGCAACTACGTAGACAACTTGATTTCTTTTTGTCATGTTGTGAGGTTATATCATGGCATGATCATCGTATTATAACTGTGAGGGCACAAAACCTGCGTGTATTTTGGTTCTTCTGGTTCACCTCTCCCTTTTTCACCACTTGACGTGGGTGCTTTCTCACCAAGGAACAAAGAGGCATGTTAATGTGGGGTCGAAGTAGAGTGTTTTCAAGCATTGCACCAAGCTTATTTGGTATGTAATTTTCCATGAAGACGTATGCACACTCAAAGAGAATGACTGGTGATAGGCATACCTTGTTTTTGAGATCTCCTTGACTATATAGAGCGTATAGCTGATTTCTATGACTTATTTCTTAACAGGAAATATTGTGGTAGTGTGCATACATATTTGACGTAATCCTCTACACATAACTAACCCTCCTTCAGGTTTGAAGAAATCCCATTGCACGTATCTTTTTCATCAGTTTGCCAATACTTATTAGAGAGGGTGCCATTATATAAATGACCATTTAAAAAAAGAGATGATTTAGTGTTCCACCTTTATCCACTGTAAACATTCCTTTGAGGCATTCCACACGTACAAATTCTTTAAGAGGTTCTAGTTGGATACATTGATATCTCCATTCCCTATGCCTATTGTAATTGATGCCTCAATAAGTTTGGTTTTTTTCAGAGTAGGAAATTTTGGGCAGTTTACTAATAGAAGGATCTGATTGCTTCTTGCCTTTTCTTTCCTCAATTCCAAAAGACCCTAGAAAAAAGCGCAAGCATATAAATGAGAATAGTATATAAACCATACAACCATCGACAAGAACCTGGGAAAAAGCACAAAGATATATATTCGCAATTTATAAGCCATACTTGCTAGCAATGTATACATCCAACAATAAATGAACTTTGGGATCTTGCTCTTCTTTTCATTGTAAAAACATTGTGAGCGCAACTGGGACCTTCAGGTGGCGTAAGAATCCTTCCTAGTAGGGAATTTGGAGCTGCGTTTCTAGGAGCAGTGCTACGATTGTATTTTGGTTTGTCACAAAAAAGCATAGTGCTGAGTTTGTGACATCTTGGAGAGGAATTCTTTTAGGTTGTTCCATGCTCAGAAGCATATATACATTGACAAGAAGGTGGCATTTATAAAGAATTTAATGGAACTTTAGGCAAAAATAAGTAACAAGAAACATGTAGATATAGCACGAGCACCCACCATGTGATATCCATCCCTTGCAATTATGTTCTCCATACCCGGTAACATCAAGAGGCTTATATAAGTGGGATTTGTGCATATTCCGTTGACACACAACAAGAGCCAGGAGTATGGACACCAAAATGCATAGAACGAAGCTGCGGGCTCAAATCGCCCATGCAAACAAACCACGAGCACCCACCACATGATATCCATCCCATGCAATTATGTTGCTCAATGCATGGGATGGATACGCTTCTACAAGATGGACTTGTGTGAGAAGGCACCAAAAAACAATGGGAGAGCTCGTGGAAAGGCGCCCATGGAAGACCGTATGCAGGCAATGTTCGATGTGGAAGAGCACCAGCCTTCGACGTGGAAACCGGCATCATTGAATTGGAGAACGAGGCTCCGCAGCCAATTTCCAACACAAACTCGAGCCTTAGTAAAAGTGTTACGTTAAAATAAAATTTAAGCATTTAATTAATTAAAAAAAAAGGTTATCATGTATGACCGGCCTTGGCAAATTACAATGGCTCTTCGCTGAAGTTTAATATTGTCCTCTGAGCTTCATCTTGTTCGATCTCTTGACGGTTCACATCCCACAGGTTTGTCTGTGCTTCTCGTTGTCTCGAGAGTAGGGCTTTCATTCTTTTAACTGCGGCGTGTTGCTGCTTGCAACTTAGGGTTTCCTCTGTGCTAATTTTGTCTTCTTGCTACGATGTCTGTAAAATTAGGGTTTCCGTTGCCGCCTCGCGTGGCTTTGGCTTTAGTTGTAAATGGGTTTCTTCTTGTTGTCTGTGATTTAGTGCAAATCAGGGTTTTAGGGTGTGGGTTGCCTTCTTGCGGCCTAAAATATTACGAATTGTCTCTGTGCGCTGCGGATTTAGGGTTGTTGGGTCTTGGATTAGGCGATTCACTTTTTGCCTTGCTCTGAACAGATAAGGTATTTCATGTTCTCATCTGTGTTGGGGTCTGTTTTCTGGTTTGTCAGTCGGACAGGAAGGGCCTTGTCAGACCGGAAGGCTCATGTCAGACCTAGATATCGAGCTCTCGGGTGGAACCTTTGGTAAGTCAAGAGGCACGACCCTCTTCTTTCCTACTTCATTTTTGCTTCTTTTCGGTTTTCAGAGCACTACAGGCTGCGTGTGCTTTGATTAATTTGGTCTGATCTGTGTGCCTTTGTAGAGAAAACATGCCTTTGTTTTGATATTTTCGTGGGTTCATCTAGCACACCAAAGAATTTTAGGAAACACGGTTCTAATGTCCAGGAACCCTAAGAAACGTTCCTAACTGTTTAAACGTAGAATTGTCCACGGCTTAGTAGGTGAGTTAGTAATTAGTTGGACTCTCACGCCCCTCAGTCGGTGGACCAGTTCTTCTCTAGTGAGTTATTGCCTGTTCCTCCAAAGATCCAGTCTTGATCATTGCCATGGCCTAGATTTGCATACGAAGTGTGTTCTCAATCTTAGTGAGATGCGACCGATGTTGCATGAATTACAAGGCTTAATGTTGTAGACTCGGACAGTAGGGCAATTCACATGATCTCGGTTATCGTGCCATCTCAGATCCCTTTGCGGAAGCCAATGCTGAGGATTCCGGTGCAGGAGCAAAAGAGTATGTGCACGTGCGGACTCAACAGCGGAATGGTAGGAAGAGCTTGACAACTGTCCAAGGCCTTAAGAAGGAGTTCAATTACAACAAAATACTCAAAGACTTCAAGAAAGAGTTCTGCTGCAATGGGAGTTTGGTTCAAGATCCTGAGCTGGGTCAGGTGTGGTTTTCTTCCACTTTGTTGGCTTTTTGTGTTTTGGAAGTAATCAAGTTTTGGGCCTTTATGGGGCTTTCATTATTTTGCAGGTGATTCAGCTGCAGGGAGATCAGCGGAAGAACGTCTCACAGTTCCTTGTGCAGGTAGACCTCTTTTGATTTTAGTACCTCTTTTGATTTTAGTAGTCAACTCTCGGGTGTTTTTTTTTCTTGGGGGGGGGGGGGGGTGAGGGTGGCGGTGGCTTTGGCTAATCCTTTCACCTCCTAAATTTGCAGGCAGGTGTTGTCAAAAAAGACCACATCAAAATCCACGGATTTTGAGACATTGTGGTGCATATCCCATGTGCTCCATCCTTGTGATTTATGATGTTATACATGACACATCATTATTTTTATTATTTTCAACCTAGAACTACTCAAAAGGATGGGACTCTAATGTGATTAAGGTACTTATATAATGATATAAGCTTGATGCGTGGGATGGGGTTTATGCATAAATGACTTTGGGTATAATTCACTCATGAATGCTCAACCGCTGTTGAAAACTTTGGGTCTTCGGGACTAGAATCAAGATGTAGAATCAAACTTTTTAATGATGCGTTGAGAGCGTGTGTCTTCGTGTGCAGTGTTGTGTCTTTGAATTCTCTCCTTGGGATATATTATATAAAAACATAGCCAAAATCAGTGCTATAGTTAACCAAGAGTTTAATGATTGTGCGAAAAATGTGTCTGGTCTGATATTTGTTTCTTTGTTTATATAATATATATAGCAGTGCCAAACTTCCCCTTCAATTACTCGCTAAGTTAGATAGTTTAATTGCAGCTCTGTCTCCTTAAAATCATGCTTTTTTAAGACTTTTTGAAGATCTTACAGGCTAGGTTTTTAGGATTCATATCTCCAGACGGGGGTCTTACTCTAATGAACTAGAATTATTAGATGTTTGGATCAAATCCTTTTGGAGTGGAATAGTGAAAGTTTCAGATAGTGGCAGGAAGGTATTTTTGTTGAACTTTGGGAATGCAAGCTGTAGGTTATGCTAAGCTTCTGTTTCCAGGTGGAATTCAAGGCGTGCCAGAAGCTTGATGAATCCGTACAGCTATGTATGAGAGTTGATTTGGGAGAGGAGCAAAGTAGGATAGGTTTGTGAGGACAGAATGTGGCATGGGACTACATGGAATCACACAGCATATCAATGGGAAGACTTGGAATATCTTGCGTGTAATAGTAGCAGGGGGAAATAACTTGGCAAATGAACATGGCAACCAGGCTGACTTATTGAAAATGAGGTGTAGGACATATCTTAAAAGGGTGATCCTTTCTACAAGTAGCGGCCAAACTGTAATGGCCCCGGACTGGGTCGGCCACACACTTAAAAGTATTAATACTATTAACAAGATGAAATGGAAGAAGGTAGCAACGTTGAAATTTAAATGTTATTGCAAAAGGGTTGACCCTCCACGTAACATGATTATATTACCTAAGGTTCTTGAAGATACAAGCTTCATGGGCATTACATATCAGTTTTTCAATGACATTTATGCGATTACATTCTGCAAACGTGATTTGTTGAAGTCAGAGTTGATTCCATTGTCGCCAAGAACCTTGCCTCCCATTACCTAGAGTCTTGCCACAAGCATACATGTCCCACAAGCATCCGCACACAAGCATTTGTGGAGACCTTCATGGTCATTTACGTAGATGTAGAATAGGTTAAAAGAATTGGAGTAGCTCTTGATGGTGACTTGTTGAAAAATGTAAGTAGAAATCAGCATTAGGTTGAATTGTCGATATCAAAATGTTGAATGCATTTTTGGGCACAGCTAGAGAACCAAGAGTTAGCAGTTGAGAAGGTCATCCGAGCGTTGGATGATAATATGCTGGTTGAACGAAAAGGTTGGAGACGCAAGAAAATCATGTCTATGGAGTGGTTTGTTGAAAATTGTGTTCCTCTACCTTGTCTTTAATGCACCAATTTCCCTTGAGAGAAGAGAGAGAGCCATTTCCACATAGATTGGGCAATCTCAACATAATAATAATTCTTTCCATTTGTAGCTAGTTGATATTGTGTTAATTCTTTTTATCTTTAGTGGTGCATATGTCCTACCAACTACCTGTTTGTTGTAATAATTCTTCATTATCGCTGAGTTTGTCCTGTGTCTCCGGAGCTCTGACATCTTTGGAGCTTTGAGAGAAACTCAGTACCTAGACCTTTGTATGAATTTATGCTCTTATGTGTGTGTATGAATTCTTCATTATCGCTGAGTTTGTCCTGTGCGTCTTTGGAGCTCTGACATCTTTGGAGCTTTGAGAGAAACTCAGTACATAGACCTTTGTATGAATTTATGCTCTTATGTATGTGTGCGCATGGGGGGGGGGGGGGGGGGGGGTGTATGGGAGCATATATTGATACCAAGTTCTACACCCACTATTGGGCACTGATGACGTTAGTGGGGATGTAGTATCCAGTCCATACTATGCATGATGAGCCGATGATTTATTGTCTTGTGGATGACTACCATGAGGTTATAAATTTCACATTCTTATAAGGTGAATTTGGGCATGTTCTTGGATTCATCTAGGTATATCTTTATGTTGTATTAGTGGACATGCAAATTTCACATTGTGAAGTTTTTGTCCAAGTTGCAGCTAATTGATATTGTGTTCATTCTTTCTATCTTTAGTGGTGCATATGCCTTGTTAACTACCTTTTTGTTGTAATAATTCTTTCTATTTGTTATGCTCAGTGCTAGGCTTCATTATTGTCAAGTCTGTCGTGTATCTTCGGAGCTCTGACAGAAACTCAGTATACAGACCTTTGTATGAATTTATGCTCTTATGTGTGTGTGTGTGTGTGCGCGCGCGCACGCGTGGGTAGTGTGTGTATGGGAGCATATATTGATACCAAGTTCTACATCCACTATTGGGCACTGATGACGTTAGTGGGGATGTCGTAGTACCCAGTCCATACTATGCATGATGGAGCTGATGGTTTATTGTCGTGTGGATGACTACCACGAGGTTATAAATTGCACATTCTTATAAGGTGAATTTGGGCATGTTCTTGGATTCATCTAGGTATTTACATCTTAGCATAGGCCACACCTCATATGTTGTCCGCACCATTTCAATGAAAGAGGTACTTGATTTGTGAGAGCGCGCTTGACGCCATCCAATAAGTGTCTAAACTTATAACCTGTCTGCCTAGGCTCTAATGAATTGTGGACGTCCAAACTCACTTGTAACTTTTTTGATCATGCTTAAATGAAGCGTGACTTGCAAAACTAAAATGTGAGCAAGTATATACAAAGAGTTTACTACTTGTATATAGCCCATAAGCAAGATTATGATATAGATTCACTTGCATGGTTCACGGGATGGTGTCTCATATCTGTAAACTACACGTGTAGTTCTTACACGTAGTAAAACATTTCTACATGCAGTAAAACATTTCACATGAAAACACTCTTAGGCATACAAGTATGCCATGCATAAGAATGTGTTGGACAATCTCCCTTTCATTTAGCTTGTATAGCAAGTGGTCATTTTGGGCATAGACCGAAGTACTGTCATCTAGATATGGGTGCGAACCAAAGCCCCCAACCTCTCATATCCACCCTACTAGTCCTTTTGGTGTAGACGTAAGTCTACTACCATCATGTTCTAGTCCACATGATCTTTGGCGTAGACATAAGTCCCTTGTCCCATGAGGTGTCATGTCCACTCTATAGAGCTTGTCCATGGGTTTGGAAGCATAGAGAATGCCCAAATAGTGACATATACCACCCCCCCTTCCTCCCTCCCCTTCGACCTCTAAATAGTTGGCCACAACTGAAAAGCTTCCAAGTATGCTTCTAGGAGCTGTTGATGCTCCTGGAAGTATATCTCATCCATCCACTTAGCATCCATAAGTAAATAGTTCTTGAACTTCACAAGGTAGTGTGTTTGATTCAATTATAAAATCCACGCTTGTGCATTGATGTGTTTTCTTTGGGTGATGAGGTTTCCTCTAGTCTGTACATCGCTATTTTTCTCACTTGTTTATGGCGTTTGGTTGATCGTATCAGAGTGACCACATTTTGTGGGTCTTCGTTCTTAGGTCTTTTAGAATGCCTTCCATTCGTCAAATTCAAGCTTGTTCTAGCACTCCTCGGGGGTTATCCGATCGCATTTCCAACCCATGGTCAATATGATGCGAAAAATCTTATTCTATTGGAAGCGGGGCATGGCAATGACTGTTATTATCAACTTGTGAATTATCAGATCATCCGTCTGATGAGACGGCTTGAGAATGGCATTAAGATGCTCGTTTGGGGCATCGTCAATGAGCTGCACTAAATCATCAAAGGAGGAAGTTGATGACAATGATGTCTCTATTGTGGAGGAAGATGATGGTGCCAGTGTTAGACTTGGGGAAGATAGTATCAGGGTTCACTCAAAGGATAGGTGGCACATGGAAGACTTCAATGTTCCACCAGTGGTAACCTCCTGTGGTTTGGAATTTATTGATCATCGAATTGTTGCTTGTGAGAGTAGGTGCGGAATTGCCCTCGACACGTCCTATTGTAGCTCTAGCTTTAGTAGGTTTGGGAATCTTTTCAAGTTCACTTGGTCTTACTGGTGCAACCTTGGCTCCACAGCCTTCCATCTGGCTCAATGTGTGTCTCTTCATAGTATTCGAAGTTCCATGGTAGGAAGGAAGATCCGAATACACACGTGACAAATTTGAAAATACCTTGTTGGCCAATGGCATGTCACTTACTGTCATTGTGGTTCAGAAGTGCAACACATTCAGTGGCACATTTGATGGGTGAGTGATAAATTTCCATGCATGGTACGGCCCCAACACATTTCCAACTTATGCGGCTCTGCAGGACGCCTTTCTGCCCATCGGTTTCGGAAGTATAATATCTCTTCATAGGTCTTGGAGAAATCGCACTGTCTGAAACATAAGAGCTTACCAATGGAAGATTATGCGACCAAATGTTGAACTCTACGGAGTTGGGTTGATACTATTGATTGGCCAATTGAGGTCCTTATGGGAGAATGTTTTTTTTGGGGCCTTCGGTTTCGGAAGTATAACATCTCTTCATAGGTCTTGGAGAAATCGCACTGTCTGAAACATAAGAGCTTACCAATGGAAGATTATGCGACCAAATGTTGAACTCTGCGGAGTTGATAGGCAATGGCTCTTGAAAAAAATCATTTATGTGGAATTATTGGTAGAGATTCATCCCAACAACAATCAAATGAACACAGTTCATTTGATAGGCAATGGCTCTTGAAAAAAATCATTTATGTGGAATTATTGGTAGAGATTCATCCCAACAACAATCAAATGAACACAGTTCAATGTGGCTCAGTAGAGTCGGTTTCGGACTATGATGAGGTAGTTCCAGAAGTCACAGTAACATTTAAAGAACGGACAATACCTAGAGTTCTCATTGATGGAGAATCCGGGGTTAATGTGTTATCAAAAGAAACGGCTCACAGATTAGGCATCACATATATCCAACCGGTGCCCTTTGCTGTTAAAATGGCAGATCTTCACAGAGTGATGCCTATGTGGCTAACTATAAATTTTAGGTATCCTTTGTGATACTTTGGATGCCGAGGAACTATGGAGCATACCCAATGCTACTTAGCCGACCATGGCTCCATCATAGAAAGATCTGACACAATTGGGAGATAGGTCGGTTGGCCATCCAAAAAAGAAAAAAGAAGATCCACGCTTGACGTCTAGGGCTCCAAGTTGTCAGGTAACTTACATGCATGTCCACAGAGAGCACTTTCATGGGAAGAGAGAGAGAGAGAGAGAGAGAGAGAGAGAGAGAGAGAGAGAGAGAGAGAGAGAGAGAGAGAGAGAGAGAGAGAGAGCACTTGGACTGCTTCAATGTGGAGGTCATGGTTACTTTGTGTAGGATGGTGAAAGCTTCTTCATCAAGGCTGGTGTCTGACAACTCCATCATCAAGAAAGTGGTGCCTCCTAAACAAATGAAGTTCTGTCGCTATGTGTGATGACAAGTTCCATCAGAAGCGCAGGCTGTCACTCAGCGGTATAGATCCCCGTACATTGTCTGGAAACAAAGGCATTCTGGAGAAGGAGTGGGATGCAGTGTTTACATGCCCAATGCCACTTCTGGGGAGCAATAAGAAGGTTAAGGCTTACCACGTTAGACAAGAGTTTTCAAAGAAGCTCGTGCATCGTCAGTGGGATGTCCATCAAGAGGGTCCATTTATGTATGAAGTGGGCTAACTATTTGCAAAGGCCTTTACGGTGGAGAATTGCCCTGCCAGGACAGGTCCAACGAAGGAGATTGACACTATTGCATGGGCTCCATTTGCAAAACATGCGATGAGAAGCTCAAAGGAAAGGCACAATATTGAGAGCAAGCGAAAGAGATGGGAAGATTAGATGAATGGGAGAACAAGACAATCTCAATTGGAAGATGGAAGTATGTGCTCCACCAAAATAGACGATGTAAGTGCAGGTGTACAAGCAGGGCATGTGACAATATTTAAAGATAAAGAGAAGCAACAGATACACAGCATGAAGAGGTTTGCACAAGAGAGATTACAGGTGGCAAGGTCAGCTGAAGATGCGAGATCTCGAGTTGACGTTGTCGTGCGCGACCTCCATAGGGCTGAGGGTGCCCGGTAGTCAAGTAACATTGATACAATGCTTTAGGGGGATATTAGTTCCATGGAAGATCAGGCAACCCGTGACCGACTACTTGCTTTGATGTCTCAACTCCAAGCCAACCCTCTCAACAACATTGCACAGTTAGAAGAAACTGTTCTCGAGGCAAAGGTAAGCCACTTATCACCCATTATCTGATAATGGGCTTTACATAGCTTCAATAGAATATGTCTCTTATTGTTTGTTCAGGTGAGATATGCAGAGAATAGCACAACTTCAGTTGCTATTATCTGTTACTATGTGTTATGTAATGCATCCCACTTGCATCTGTGTGCTATTGCATGCGGAATAGCAATGAAAAGTATATGTGCTATTTTGTGCTATATAACACCAGGGTTCTATTTGCTTATTTCTGCGTGTTTGTGTTAACTAATGTATAGCACTTGTATGTTTGCTATAGTCCTCAATGTGTGCTATATACTGCATTTCAGTAGAATGGGGTAACTGTCTGTTATTGTGTGCTAACCAGCATTCTATACCAGATTATTCACAAGCACTGTACTAGCATGATTGCTATTGTCTGATATTATGGTGCTATATAGCATAGAAGATCATACTAGTTATTGCATAGCATACTAGTATGTGCTATTAAGTGCTATCCTATGCTATATAGCATAGATGAGCATGTTTGCTATTGTCCACCACCACTAGCATGTGCTATCTAATGATGTGCACTAGCATGTGTGTTATTGACTGGTATTGTGTGCTATATAGCAATCAAGAGATTTACAAGGTGATGCATATGTGCTATGGTGTGCTATGGGGTGCTATTCTTTGCTGCAGTCCACATGCATCTCTGCTATGGTGTATACCAGTTATTGCATAGCAGTTGCATTTGTGCTATTGCTTGCACATGTGCTATTGTCTTCATAAGGTGTTAGGTGACCTCTAGTAATCCAATTTGTAAAAACATCAACTTGCCAAGATTCAAACCCAATCTCACCACGTGAGCTGGTTCTCTCTAGAAGTGTGGAGGATTACATCTCCAACACCCCCCCTCAAGCCACACTTTGGTTGAGGTCTTTACATTAATTAGTATATTTTTTAATATACAATATAAAAACTAGTTCAATGCATAATCAATCTAATACCATATAGTGGGTGATGTGTTGATCCGTCCATGCATCAATCATTGATCTCTTGAACTTATCTAGTACTGTTTGAAATATCTCATGGTCCTCCTTTGTCCACACTTTCTTGTCACAGAACTTAAACATAGTGTAGAGATCTCCACACCTTGGCTTTCCGTGGTCTTGCTGCTTGACCATTGTTTGCATGGTCTACTACTGCATTGTGAATGCACTTTCATCTATTGTATTTTACGATCTGCACCAATCATCTTCTTCTACGACCTTCTGGTGTTGGTTCAAGCAGAAACCTTCTTGCTTTAACACCCCCAATGGAAGGTTTCTTAGGTACATTCTTCCCATCCTTAGACCTTTTTTCATCTTGTTCAATTTTTGCATGTCCACCATGCAAACCAATGTCTAATAGAACTTTCTCTAGTGCTTCGATGGATGTAACTTTTGTTGTATTGGGCTGTAGAGTCCATGCAAAACATATGTATAAAAACAAGAGTTTTTCAATGATTCTGCAAAGAGCATGCATTGTACAAATGTGGACACTTGACAATGGAATATCGAGAATTGGCTTGAAGTTTGGGTCTTTCAAGTGCCTATCCAACAGTGCCTTCTTCCAATACCTCTTATCAAACACCTTTGTATTGCACATGCAATATAAGCAGGGACTTTTTGAATTGGCACCCTTTGACACATTGTGCATACATTTCAGAGTTTTAAGATCACCCGCCATATGCCACTCCACCTTATATTGTCCCATGCCTTCCACATCCAAGATTTTGCCATTTCTCTACTCGTATCGCTGATGATCTCGGGTATCGATGTCTTATGAAAGACCCAATGCAGAACATCAAAATTCTCTGATTCTACCTGCAATACATAAGAAACATAGGAATGCAACACCCATTAGTGTTTTTTAGATATAATTCTTTTTTCACAAACATATCTGAGTCTTATAAATTTTACCTCAAACGATCCCAACGACAATATATTGTTTTCAGATTGAACACTAAACCATCTAGGATCATCTTTTAGAATAGATGTATCAAGTGCCCTGTTCATCAATGTGATGGTAACCCTTTCTAACTTTCTCTCCGTCACAATTTGACACTCATCAAGCTTTAACACAAATTTGAGGACACCATCACATTCTTCAGGAGTAACTTCAAACAATTCAACAGCATATGATTGTAAGGCCTCCAAGTTGTAGAAAATATTATTGTATCTATTGTAGACCACATCTCCTGTTGGTGCAGCATAGGTGTCTTCAATATGAAATGGGGTTCCTAGTGCTTGCAGTACCTCTTTGTTTACTTGTTTACGAATTTTTTTAACCAAAGAAGAATTTGGCCATAATGATCCTTTCATACTAGAATCCTTCATCTTTTCCTGCAAAGTCTTATAAATGGCTGAGTACCCTCTGTGTGATATACCAGTCTCATCAAGTATTGCCTGGATGTCCTGTGGATTGAGTTGATTCGCTTTGAATAAGTCGTCTATTTCCTTTTCTGAGACCTTCTTATATTTCTTCTCATTCATCAGTGCTTCTACATATTGGCGATCTAAAAGAAGACTTAAATGTGCGCCAGAAGGTTTTGTCGTTGATTATTTTTCAGGGTGTAATAATGATATGATATCATATTGAAAACTAGCAATTGATATACATGAACATATACAATAATGATTGCTATTCATAAAATATCACAATAGAAATAATAAACCAATTAATAGAAAGGATCTTACTTGATTGCATGTATTCTCTTCTTAATGCCACCACCTCCTAGCTTCATTTGCTCAATATCCCTTAGTTTTTTTTGTCGTCTAACGGAGACCTAATGAGGTCTACTTATGTCTTAATTTCTTGTTGCAGGGAGGGAACTCGAACTATTTTTGGATGATCCTTGGTTCAAATTTCAAGAAATATTCTATTTCGGCTTGTACGTAGAGATTTTGAGATATAAGCCATTAAACTTGGAGAATTAACCAATTCATTGTTCACGTAGTACATTAGTACATGAACAAATTGAAGACTTTGAGAACTGGCAATATTCTATCATTTTTATGTACATTTAAGAATAGAAATATATCTTTTATATCTCAAGAAAATTCCAAGAGAAAATACGCCAAAATCAATTTCACCTTATTTTTTAGGCTTTTTGGATTATCTCTCTCTAAGCTTAGTTGGCACTTCTTAGAGGGCCCAAAGTTGAGTCTAAAATTCCCCTAATGATCCAGGCGGACTATCCAATGTGACCAACACGGTAAGGGTGAAGCAAGGATGCCCACTATCACCCACCCTCTTTGGACTGTACATTGATGTGGTCTCCAATTATGTAGCAACACGGTAAGGGTGAAGCAAGGATGCCCGCTATCACCCACCCTCTTTGGACTGTACATTGATGTGGTCTCCAATTATGTAGATAGATGGGGAGACCCAGGGGCATGCCTGGCAGGGGTGTTGATACCCATCTTGTTATATGTTGATGATATTGCTCTAATCTTAGACTCTCCGGAGGGATTACAGAGACATCTGGATGCATTACAGGCATTCTGTGCTGCAGATAGAGATTTGATAGTGAACCTGAGGAAAACCAAGGTTATGGTGTTTAACACCACTCAGGCATGGGTGACAAGATCAGAGCCTTAGTTCACTTTCCGAGAGGAGCTAGTTGAGTACGTCAGGTTATATGTCTATTTGGGAGTTACTTCTCACACAGGACCTTGTTTATCATAGAAGGAGGCAGCAGCAACTAGATTAGCTCGAGAGCATGCATTCTTGGGGACACTTGAGAGGTAGTGTGCACACGTACAGTTTCACGAGCTGTGCACCAAATCGTGGCTATTTGATACACTTGTCACACTGACCCTCCTGTACGGAGCTCCAATTTGGGGGCCCAGCATACATCACAGATCTCAGAGAGAGACGGATGAGGAATGGAGGCATATGGAGAGACCACTGATTATGATGATTTCCCGCATGATTCAGAGCAAATCATCAGGACCACGATATTGTTTGGGCTGAGATGGGTGCCGCACAATAGTGAGACCAAGGCCCTATTCCAAGCAGTTACCTTTTTACAGCAGTTATGGGAGCTCCCTTAGCAGAGGTACTCCCGATTGGAATTGACCTCATCCATACAATTGGAAGAGGATGGAGATACTTGTTGGTATGCTCAGATGAGATCATGGTTTGACCTACATGGTTTGCAGATAGAGTCACTCCCACCCTTTCAGTACAACCTGGATTGTCCATTTTTAGATCTCCCCCACTCAGAGCAAAACCGTGTGATTAGGATGGATATCGTCAGTGGACACATAGAGGACATGGACTAGTCCCCTTGAGCCCTTAGGCACGAAAATGGCTCATTACAAGAGCCATTTTCTGCACCTCTCACCAGATGATTTTATCACCCACCTGACGTACATGGATGTACACCTATCACATGGGATACATTGTGCCATTAGACAGATCCAAACCTCATCACACCAGCTGCTGCAGATTGAGACAGGGAAATATGTGCATCAGATCTCACATGAACATGCTACCAAGAGGCAGAGACACAGGAGCACTACATTTGCCGATGTATAGTCTATTATGAGATCTAAGGGAGATATCACTGCCTCTTCCGAGAAGGTTTTGGGCTGTTATGCAGGGTCATGGAATTTGAGGATCAGAGATGCCTAGGATTGTTCCTACTTGAGCTCAGGAGACACAGAGAGACCCTCTTGGCAGAAAGGAGATTGAGCCATGATGAACCTAGATAGAGGATCTTGACAGATTTCTTCAACACCAACACACCAGCAGCCCAGCCCCACACACCTCCTGATACCTCCTCCATCGGGCCATAAGGGCACCAGACCACACTCCCTAGGAGTCACCCCTAATAGAGCAGTCGTCTTGTGTCGTGCTTGTTAGCCACACCCACCAGGATCTCGACCACCACGGCATCCTCACCATCGCCAGATCAAAGCCATTATTGCTCGGCATTGGAGGTGCCTATTTTGCTTCTACGACCACCCCATTCTAGATAGCCCTATGGCAGAGATGCTTGATCTAAGGAGAGGGCAGCACTTTAACTAATCAGCATACATGGATCTACTTGATATACGTTTTCCAATATTTTCTACTCCAGTATCATCTAGGAGTCTTACTTACAATTCTTATAACTGTAACATAGTTAGTTTATTCTACTTTTCAGTTTCATTTGGTTGTTCTCTTTGATGAGACACCAACTTCAGATGTACTCTCAATTTTGGTCTTATAGGCCATTATGGCCTCTTAGAGACGACAATATATAATTTCATTTCACGCGAGTGGAAACACACACACAAAAATGACCTCCACCACCGACCGCCGCCCTCACTCAGGCTCGCTCAAACGCTGTCGCACCTCTCCGACACCATCTTCAGCAGGCCCAGGCCTCTCTTGTGAAGTCACGCCAAGAGTGCATTGAGCTGCGTCACCTTCTTGCAGCATCCGAGAGTGGGCGGTCCGCATTAGAGGAGGCCAAGTTCGCCTCCCTCCGAGTGTGCCTCACCACCACTGAGACCGATCTTGCAGCCACTCGCTCTCACCTCAAGGCTACCAGCATGACCTCTCCGTGCTTCTATCTCTTCGGGAGTAGCCCTCACGGGGGAAGCGCCAATGGTCATCTCTACCAGTTCAAAGAACCAGTGAATCAAGTGAGACGGATGGATCTTGCCAGCCTCCGCTCCGGGTCCGGGCTGCTGGGAGGCGACAAGAGTGCTGGAGAGGAAGAAGGAGGGTGGAGGGATGGCTCGGATGAAAGGGCGGGGCTAGGGGAATCACGGCAGGTAAAGTCGGTGTCGAAGCAGGGAGAGGAGGGGGGAGAGGAGGTGAGGGAGGTGGTGAGGGAGGGCGAAGGGGTGGAGGGGAGTGAGGGAGGGCGAAGGGGTGGAGGGGTGCTGGGAGAGATCCATCAGAGAGGATGACTCCATCGATGGGCTCACCAGGGGCTCAAAGAGGCTGATCGGTGGCCTCCCAAAACACTGAGGCTCAAGGGGGGAATCTTCGGTCGGCATACTAGTGGGGGCGGAGGGTCCTGCTCTTCTCCGAGATTGGCGAGGGCACGTCACCAACGGGAAAATCATGAGATAAATGCTCATAACGGTTCTCTGATAGAACTGAATCCTCCTGCAGCATGATGCCAGCCTAGCGCACACGGCGGCGATGCTTAGCTCTGGTGCTCGGCTAGCGACCTGGGCGGGGGCCAACCGTCCGTCACTCTCTAGCTGGTGGGTCATCCATGGTCGGTACCTGGTGCTCTGCTACTTGGGAACCTGCTCCTCCCTCAGCTTCCTGGTGTGCGGGTCTAAGCGCAAAGCAAGGGGGGGACCATTGGGAATAGATATCATGTGAGGCATAGAATCCAGCAAAGCAACACAAATGTAAAGAAATGGAATCTCAGTTTTTGGGGGGGGATTCCATCACTCTCCCGATGGCACCACTAATCAATAGGAGAAGAGGAATGTATTCCTTCTTGAGGCCTAGAAAGCAGACTGTCACACAGGAAAACCTTAAACTCCAGTCAGAGGGTCGGATGCCGGGTCGTGCTACCACTGTACAAAGAAGGCCTGGGCCATACGTAGTGCAATGGGGCTTAGTTGCATGACAAGATCAAACACTGCTAGTGAGTCAAACTCAACCTGGCAGTAGCCATGCCCTAAATGATGAATATCTGCGATTCTTGCAAGCACACCTAGGAGGCTAGCGTGAAGAAGATCTCTAAGTTGGCCATGCGCGGGGCGACTACCGATAATCTTGCATACCAGATTGGAGGCTAGCGTGAAGAAGATCTCTAAGTTGGCCATGCGCGGGGCAGCTACCGATAATCTTGCATACCAGATTGGAGGCCTCTAGGGATACAATAGCGAAGCTGCAAGTTTGCTTCAAAAAACGAAAGGCAGGTAACGGCAGCCTCGTTCGGGGGAGATGGAGAGATTGCCATGGAGTCCTCCGAGGGAGGCGAAGACCAAAAGAGGCCGAAACTTATCGAAAATAAAGAAAAGCCCACAAGCTGAGGGCATTGCCAACGACAACGAAAGAAAGGGAGGCGACAAGACAAGAGGCACAAGCCCGGGGGGGGCAAGAAGGCGAGAGCTAACGCAGGCAGGAGCAAGGGGATAGAAAGGGGAGGAGTGAGGGGGAGAAGCATTGTTATGAGCAAGAAGAGGGGATGAAAGGAAGAAAAAAAAGGGGGGGTGCTTGTTGGGGGTGAGCACGACTGAGGGGGGTAGACAGCTGGAAAAGGGGAGGGAGGGGTGCATGCAGGAGCAGGGGAGGTGTAGGCGGGAGCAGGGGGGAAAGGTGGAGGCAGGGAGAGAGAAGGGGGGCGCAGCGACATAGGCAGGTAGGAGCAGAGGCAGGAGCAGGAGGGGGCAAAGGCGGGAGCTGGGGGAGAGGAGGAGGACGCAAGCAAGCATGACTAAGGGGGTGACCAGACGTGCAGCAAAGGGGAAAGGTGCAGGTGTGAGCGGGGCGGCGAAGGGGGAAGGAGAGGGGGGGCATAGGCAACAACGACAAGCAGGGGGGAAACATAGCTTCGCTCGTCTGTTCTTGGGAGCTTTTTTTATGCGTCAATGGAAACAAATTGTCAAAACTCGGCTTCATTGTGCAGTTATAGGTGGACCTATGGATGTGTTGATGTTGCAAGAGCATAAACTAGATGCTAGAGCCAGTGTGGGCAATCAGGCAAGCTTCTCTCGAGACACCTTTTGGTCACCAGCTATTGGTACCAAAGGTGGTTTCTATATCTCTATTTCAGCTTTGATCTTGTCTTGCATCATTGGACATGGTGTCATTTTGCGTGTGAGAGCATAGTCGATCCCTCTTATGCAGGGTACTACACGCATTGGTATTCTCAACCTCTATGCTCCTAACCATAGAGGTGAGAGGATTGTCTTTTGGAAATCTCTCACTACGTTGATGCCTCTTTGCTGACCATTGGACTATTCGTGGGAACTTTAACATGGTTGAGATGCCAATGGATAAAAGAGGTAGACATGAGGGCTTGGTGCATCCTCTTGAAAGAGCATCTTGGGAGAGGTTTATACTCTCCATTTATGGCAGAGATAGTTGGTGCATGAGGATGACATTTCGAGGAGACAAACCACTCTTCTTTATTCATGGTCTAACAGGAGAAGGTATGCAAGGTGTATTCATGCGCGGTTAGACAGATTTTATGTGGATGATTGGGTGCTCGATAGAGGGGTGCATACTTTTATTTTACTACAAGCACCTCTAAATCGGATCATTGCCCAGTGGTTTTATGGATCCCAGTTGCCATGGATCAGCACCCCGATCAGCACCCCATGTACGCATCCGCCGTGATCATTTGTTTTTAGATGTAGAGCTATCGCATCGTATGCTTGATATTTGGAGATCTCATGATTTCTCGTAGCCTTGCAAAACCTAGCCTCTTCTCTCTGTGATATTAGTGACTTTCATCACACATGTGCCCTTTCTAAGAGGCAAGAGGCCTTGGATTTATAAAGGGCTATTAGACGTAGACTGGTTGCCTTATAGAAAGAGCACGAGAAACATCATCATGCTCAACGGGTTGCTAATTCTTTATGTACTATTAGGGAAGAACTTAATCACTCTGTTGAGTAGCATGCCGAGTACTGTTACCATGCCCAGGAATTTTTTTGGACCCAGATGGGTGGCAGATGCAACAAACATTTCTTTGCTACTCACGGTCCATCTCATACCAAAGATAGTGTCAAGTAGTTGTTGCAGAATTCACTAGGCACTCTTCACTGAGATCCTCTTATGATTAGATAGATTGCCACTGATTTCTATCGCCAACTTCTTAGTGCTGAGCCGCACTCTCCTTTGAGACATAGGGCACATAGGAAGGTTTGGAATGCATTGCCACATCACTGAGGAGATGCATGCTATTCTGGATGCCCCTTTTTCTATGCAGAAGTTCAGGCCTGCTCTTCATGCCTTACCTCATGGTAAGTGTCCAGGGGAGGATGGCCTCTCCCCTTCTTTTTTCATTACTTTTTGGGATGAGATTGGGACTGAGATCACATCGGCTCTCCAGGAGATGTGGGACACAGGTTCTATGCCTTCTTCTCTCACTAAGGGGCTTATCTATCTTAAACCTAAGCATGGGGATAAGACATTGATTGGCCAGTGGAGACCTATCACCTTACTTGGGACTGCATATAAGATTCTTGCTAAGGCAATGAGCATCAGATTGCAACTAATTTTGCAGGATGTCGTTCGTGATAGTTAGAATGGATTCTTACACGGAAGGAGCATCTTTGATAACATTTTCTCATTTTGGGAGGCAGTGGAATGGGCCAAAGCGAGCAAATCAGCCCTTAGCCATTCTACTCTTGAATTTTGAGAAGGCCTATGATAGAGTGGATTGGGACTTCCTTGAGGGTACTCTTGGCCATATGGGTTTCTCTCAGAGATGGATTAAGGGAGTTTCATGCATGTATCATGATGCCCACAGTAGTGTGCTCGCTTGTAGTGATAGAGGAGAGCGGTTTCAAATTTCTCACTCAGTACAACAACAGGGTTCCCCTTTAGTCCCATTATTATATATCATAGTTGCAGAGGCCATGAGCATATTCCTCCACGCCATTGTTGGTATTTCTGGATTGAGGTTGCCTCTTCGTAGTCAAGAGGAGCTGGTTGACTCTGACTTAGCTGATGACACAGCCATGTTCTTGGAGGCCTCACACATATGCTTATGTTCCTTCCGGGTAGCATTAGAAGAGTTTTGTTTGGCAGTAGGGGCACTCATTAATTGGCAATAATCTTTTGGTTTTTGGATTAGTGACTCACCGAGAGTTGCTTGGGGTACAAAGCTTGGTTTTACTTGGATCAGTAGAGGATGCACTACTAGATATTTGGGATGAAAGGTTGGGGTTGATATTTCTCCTGCACAGCAGTTTGCTTCGGTACTTATGAGTATCCGCAAGAAGCTTCTTCATTGGAGCTCTAGGAGATTAGATTTAGCCTCTAGAGCTTTGGTGGCTAATCAGGTATTGCTTGCCCACAACTTGGTTTATTGGTGCTTCTCTCGTGCGTGAATTGGTCAATTATGGAGATTGATCCACAATTTTATTTGGTCGGGTTTGGATGGCACCACAGACACTTGTGCCAGAATAGCTTGGCTCACAGTTATTCAACCTAGACGAGAGGGGGGGTTGAATATTACTGATCTGGATGTTTAGTTCAGGGCGTTTCTCTGCAAACTTGTGGTCAGAGGTTTCCTACCAGGCACCGAGCCTTGGAAGGATTTTTTCTTGTCTCAAATTTTCGGCGGATGTACACCCCGTGTTGGGAGAGGTTGGTTGCCCAGCACACGGTTTTTGTTCACAGAGGCTGATATCAAGGCATCATCTTCCCCTCTTATTGCAGCCATTGTCAGAGCATGGAGAACCATGAGACCATTTTTACGACAAAGGCTTCCTAGGTCTTTGGATGGGGCTAACTGACAACCTATTATGTGAAACGAATTCATCAGGGATGAGGCTGGTCAACCACTTGGTGCATCTCGTTACATGCAGGGAGAGATGTGCATACACAGTTCTTTCTTGGAAGACACTTAAGATTCTTCCGGTGAATTGGAGAGCTGCATCCAGTCAACATCTTAGGGACTCTCGCATACGTATTGATCAAATTGATGCGGCTATTCCACATGAGTGGCTCTCTGTGACCTTTCATGGACACTATCATCCAAGTTGGTTGGGAGTCTTTGCGAGGATAGGCATACCTCTATAGGTCATTGCTCTCCCGGGCCAGGAGGCTACAGATTCTCCTCAGATAGTGACTCATGGCTCTTGGTGTTTGCTGCTATATGGTGGCAATCCTATCAGATATCTTCAGTGGCAGTGGATTGATGCCTTCGATCCATTGAAGAGCCTTCCCTTTTTCAGTTTCACGGTCCGGAATGCCAGGCTTCTCATCACTCGACAAATGCATAGAATATCTACTCTCAAGCCTCATTGGGAGAGTTATGATCTCTCTCCAGACAGCGATATAGCGCAGATATTGGCATAGACTTTAGCATTCATAGAGAAGGAGTCAGATCTTTCATTTCTTTTGCTTATTTTTACATGGTGGCCCAACTTATGGACAAATTGAGTGGCCGCACCATGCATGTGACTTGGGGGGCAGTTGCTTGACTATGAATAGACTATGGGTGCATGATGGTATGGGATGTGCATGCCTTGAGGGTGCAGATTAGGCCAAGGTTGTGTGGTCTCTGGCTCAGGAGTGACTTCCTATTCTATGCAGTCTATAGTTGGGTGACTTCCATTTGTATATGGAGTCTACAGTTGGGTGCCAAAGCTAACCTATTATCCTCTTAGTTATGTGTAGACTATAAATATTTGGATATAAGCACAATTCTTACTTTGGGGTGTTTCACACACACACACACACACACACGTAATTACATATTTAGATGTAGTATATCTCAAAAATTTTATTATTTTGACACATAATTAATTCTTACTTTTCATTAGTGATCATGGACTATAGGTACTTGGATTACTTTATGGTTAAATTACATAGTTATGTGTATTATATCTCAATAAGATAATGAGAGAGAGAGAAAGAGAGAGAGCGGTCAATTAAAATAATTGAAGCTCATGTAAAAAATGTTTTTAGTATATTTAAAGGTATATAATAATTTCATAGAGCTATATGCATTTATTCATGTGTAATACATTATAATAAAGTATAGAATCGTACTTGATACAATATATTTTGATTACCAAAAAAGATATGCCTATCCATCTTTCTCTTGTTCCAACGATGTGTGTGGGTGTGGTGTGGATACACGTGTGTGTGTGTGTGTGTGTGTGTGTGTGTGTGTGCACGTGCATGAGCGTGCATATGTGCAAACTCCTCCATGTCTCCATCAATTTCAACACATGACAAAAAGATGAGAGCAGAAATGAAAAGCTTGTAGACACACACACAAAGTAAAGCACAACAATCAACTAGCATACAAAAGTTGGCCATGGAATACCTCACGTAGAAGTCATGAGTGAGATGCTTTAGCAAAAGACTAAAGAAACCTTCTAACAAATGGGGTCAAACCAAAGAGTGCCAAGTGTCCCTATAAATGTGTTAAGTGAGTTTAAGGTTCCACTACTTCTACAAATCCCCCTTGTAGTGGAAATATACATGTATAAAGTAGATCATACCTCACATAGAAGTCATGAGTGAGATACTTTAGCAAAAGACTAAAGAAACCTTCTAAATACAAAGTAACAAATGGGGTCAAACTAAAGAGTGCCAAGTGTCCCTATAAATGTGTTAAGTGAGTTTAAGGTAATAAACCATCTATAAGTGACTCAAAAAACTCTAGTGTGCCCAGCACTTATTAACCCCTAACACCTACACATATATCCACTACTTCTACAAATCCCCCTTGTAGTGGAAATATACATGTATAGAGTAGATCAATCACCAAATGGAATCAAGTCCACAGCTTTGTGGAAAGCTTCGAACTTCTCTCGTGAAAGCGTCTTTGTGAAGAGATTCTCTCCTGTATGTAATGATAATGAACCTCTATGTGCTTGGTCCGTGCATGGAAAACTAGATTCTTTGCCACAGCCATAGTACTCTTAAGCATATGTTAGTATAGGAGTAACACCTTGCTGGCTAGCACACAAGTCAATAACCAATCTCCTCAACCATATACTCTCAACCATGGCTGTTAAGACTTCTCTGTACTCAAGTTCACATGTAGAAGTAGCCACAATAGATTGCTTTTTGCTAAGCCAAGATATGGAAGAATTACCTAGCAAGAAACAAAATCCACTGGTGGACTGTCTAGTATCTAGCCCACTCTGAATCGTTGTAAGCATAAAGCTGCAAATCAGCCCCCCTGGCATAGAACATTCCATTAGACTGAGTGCCTTGGAGGTATCTAAACACTTGCTTTACAGCTTGCCAATGCTTTATCCGTGGGCTGTGTGTAGCTTACTCAACAGGGATAGACCATAAGAAATATTTGGCCAAAAGTATATGAGGCATCCAACAGCCTATCTATATGACGTATCCAACAGCCTATCTATAAATAGTACCATCAAAAGGCTCACCTACATATGGCTACTAAGCCTCATACCCATCTCAAATGGAGTAGAGATAGGTTTGCAATCTTCGATGGTGGCAAACCTCTTCAAAAGCCCTTTTACATACTTAGATTGAGACATTATAATCCCACCATCTATCTGCATAAGCTGAATACCCAAGTGGAAGTGCAACTGGGCAAGATCTAATACTTCAAAAGCTCTATGTAATTCAGCTTTAAAATCTGGAATTTTAGACTGATTACTCCCTCTCATGGTTATGTCCTCAACATAGAGTATGATGACCACTATGTATACACCATCATTGTGCACATATAGAGTACTTTCAGTTGGACTATTATAGAACCCATGACTAGTTAAATGTGCATGTATTTTTGCATATCATGCACTCAGTGCCTCCTTAAGTCCATAAAATGCCTTCTTCAAAAGGCATACTTTGTGTTCATGGCATGTAACCACAAAGCCAAGAGGTTGTCGCACATAGACCTCTTCCAAAAGATCACCATTCAAGAACATCGACTTGATATCCAATTGTTGCCAATGATGTGCTGCCAATGCAGCGTGATTGTCCTGATAGTAGTCATCGTTGATGCATAGTCTATTTCCTTCTCTTGAGAATATTCTTTAGCAACTAGTCTTGCTTTGAATCTGTCAATAGATCCATCTCGCTTACACTTGACTTTATACACCCATTTTGTACCAAAAACATTTTTACCATGAGGCAAGTCAACAAGTTCCCATGTACCATTCTTGCTAATGGAACTATATTCATCCTACATGGCCTTTGAATCATATAAACTACGTTTGATTATGTTCAAGGCTTTTTTAGAACAGTTGTTAAGCGCATGTGTTGCATATAAGATTGCCTCAAGCCAAAAATTGTAGCGAACCCTAACCTTTGACCATGCATCTAGTTGTTCCCATCAAAGATCTATTCTTGCGTTCGGCCACATCATTTTGTTGAGGTGGGTATGGCACTGTACATTCATGCTCGATCCCCTTTTTATGCAAGAAGTTCTTGAACACATTTGACATGTATTCATCTCCTCTATCTATGCAAAGAGTACGAATTTTGCACCCTGTCTCATTCTCAACCAAAGCTACAGAACGCTGAAAATGCATAAATACCTCAGATTTTTCCTTCATGGGAAACACCCATGTGAACCTGGTATAGTGGTCGATGAATGTGACGAAATATAGATATCCCCCAAAAAATGGTGTCCTCGTAGGACCACAAACATCACTATGAATAAGCTATAATTTGTCATTAGCTCTCACTAAGCCATCTCTTGGGAATGGCTTTCTATGCATTTTTCCAAGAATGAAACCTTCACAAACATGATCACTTGGGATCTCTATATAACGCATGCATTCCACCATATTATGCTTTTGCAAAAGCATCAAACTCCTGGAATTCACATGCCCAAACCTAGCATGCCATAATTCAGCTGCCTTCATTACAGCCTTCATTGCATTTGCATCTGATGCAACTTAACATACATGATGTGTTTGTTTGTCATAGGTATCCAACTTATACAAACCATTGCAAAGTGAACCTGCAGATACAATCCGGAGATCTTTCTTAGGGTCCTTGATGAGACACTTCTCACCCACAAACTCCACATGCATACCCTACTTGGCAATAGAAGCCACTGACACTAAGTTCTTCTTTATGCCTGGCACACACAGCACATCATTCATGCAACTCTGTTTCAAATTGGCCAAAACCAAAGACACCTTGCCTATACCTTTAACAAGGTATGTTGAGTGATCTGCACAAGAGACACTCCAATGACCTGAAACAAAGTGCATAGAGCTGAAAACATCAATCCTCGACGTTATGTGACACGTAGCACCACTGTCTATGTACCAAATAGGAGAAGCACTAAGAGATACATCACTGGATACAGAAGCATCACTATTCACCTCTTCCATAACACCTTGAAGTGCTCTACATGCTACTCTAGTTCTGATGAAAACCAAGAAATCATAGAAAACTAAGCAAACCCTCATCACCATTTTTTGAATGAACACAAGATATCGTTCAACCCACAAACACCATAGAACAAAACTCATACCCTTTTCTGCTTTGATGAAAACTGTTTTGTAAATGTCTTTTCTTGCAACTCTGACCTGACAGTAGCTATTCTTCAACTTGATCTCAGAGATAACTTCAGATCCAACTAACATACTATAAGCAAGACATTGGGAGCTTATTTTTGTATGATGGGCCAGTAAGGACAGCAGCAACTTTGGCAGCAAACTCTGGTCCAATAACGATGTCTACAAATTTGTCCCCAACATGGCATCCGTTGTCACATCCTAACTGGATATCTAACATGGTTTGTAGTTAAGATCACCCAGCATTCAAAGCATCCAGTAACTGTCTTTTGTCCCTAAATATTTGAGGACTTATATAAACATAATCGTGGTTACATGTCGGTTACATATACGGCTCCCTGTGACTACAAAAACTGTCACCAACCAACAAACCAACAAGAAGATTATTACCCAGCTTGGGCTGTGCTACTAACGCTTGTTGAAAGCAAAATAACAAAGTGCAGTTACTATGCAAGGCTGCTGGGGGCAGCTGCGCTGGGAATGGGAAGAATAGCTAATACCAAGCTTGAGGGGCATTTCATAGGTGGACTGGCCCCTCCTTGCTGCTGGTCATGAATTAAGCCACCATTCCCAGAAGAGCCCCTGCAAAACCTGGGCTTTCATTTGTCACCTCTAGCCGCTTCAAACTTCCCACGGCAGCTGATTTTGGCAAGTATAACTCAGTATGACCCTGCATCTTGATCCAGTTCTGCTTATTATCCTCATGTGCTCCTGCTTTTGCTTCGTTCCCTCTCCTCCTATGGCGGGCGTATGTTGCCTCAAGTGGTGCATCTCCTCCATGCTCCTATAGCAAGTGTATGTTGGCTCAAGTGGTGCAACCCAAGTAAAATGACCCAACTCACTATTCAGTCCATATTAATATTTCCTCCTTTTACAGAGCTCATATAAGCACCTTTCAATCCAGAACCCAAGTCCATTGTCTGCCCTGCAAGAGGCAGTGATACATGAAACACTCGCAGCAAAGTGCAGCAGCCCCTGGATAGCCCTGTTTGTGCATTACAGTTTCAAATCCCGCGTAAACTTCAATGTGCAGCCAATTCTAGTTGATCGTAGCAATCTCCTCTGCAACTGGTAAATTAGCCACCTGGAGGGGGGTTGGGGGGGCAGGGCATTGAGATTGAGTAAGAGCCTCTTCTGTATACTTATCCCAACCATAAGTTGATGTGTGTATGGCTCACTAACATTGTTTGAATCAACTATTCCATGAGAACATACTTACCTGGCCACACACCTAACACAAGAGGAAGCTGCAGCTTAGTTAGTCCATCTTCCAGAGAAGCTACCTCGCACAAGAAGAGACCACAGCTACTAAAGCACCACCCAAGGCAGACAGATCATGGGATTGTGCATATGCATGGATCACCATCCAGATCTGGGGTTTAGAACCCAGGACCTCCTGGTCCTAAACAAACACCTTTCCCACTTGAGCTATCATCCTTTCTGTCTTGCCAACTTGAAAAGCCTAGAAGCATCATCCAATCTATCAGCCTTCTCATAAATCTTTCCCATATTTTCATACAAGTCACACTCTGAGATGACTCCATGCTGCTGCAGCTCCTCAAATAATGCCTCTGCAGCTTGCACTTTTTCTAGATTACCATACACTAACATCATCTGCAGATGAACACTGTCATCGAAGACACACCCCTGTGCCTGCAAGTCCCTATAAAACTTCTCAGCTTCCTGGGGTAGCCTCAGCTGGCCATATGCAGACAACAACACCACACAGGTCTCCGAGTCGGGCATATATCCTTTCCCTCTCATCCTTTCATACACTTCCACTGCATGTTTGGCTCTCTGGTTGCTAAAGTAAACCTCGATCATGCTCTTAAAGACTGATATATCCAGCGCTTCTCCATCTTTGAAAGCTTTATTGAATAGCCGTGAAGCCTCTTCCACTTTCCCTGCCTTAGCCAAAAGATTGACAGCTGCACTTCGAGACACAAATTGAGATTGCTTCAACTCCTCAAGAAGCCTCTGAGCATGTCCAACCAAACCTGACAACTCATAAATAATAATCATTGTTTGGTAGAGAATCTCATCCATTTTAAAGCCAGAGGACCGCAGGTTCTGGAAGAGAACAACAGCCTTCTCAAACTTACCCGCCTTCCCGTATGTTGTGAGGAGGGTTGAGTAAGTGATTGCATTCGGTTCGATCCCCTTTTCTTGCATTTTAGCAATAAGTTTTGCAGCAGCCTCAAACTCGAGCGCTTGCCCATAAATAGCAATCATTGTGTTGTACGTGATTATGTTTGGCTCCAAGTCACTCTGCTGCTGAAGTAAGCGAAAGAGATGAACTGCTTGGCCCTTCAGCCCAGCCAGTCCATAGATATTCATAAGCGTATTGTACGTCACCACACTCCGTGCAACCCTCATCACATCCATGCTCCAAAATAGATGCTCTGCCTCCTTCACCATCTCTAACTTCCCATATACATTGATCATCATATTACAAGTCGTAAGGTCAACCGCACACCCTTCAGCCTTCATGCTCAAGAAAACATATTCTGCTTCCCTGAATTTTTCAGCTTCTGCATAAACATTTATGAGAGTGCTAAAGCTTACAGTATCAGGAGCCACCCTGTTTGCAGTCATCTCTGAGAAAAGGCCTCGAGCTTCTCTGAACAATTTGGCTTTGCCAAAAAAGTTGATCATGGAATTATAGACAATACGGTCAGGACAAATGCCGGCCGCCTTCAGTCTATAGAAAAGAGCCATTGCTTTGGAGAAATTCCCACGCTTTCCGGCAAGGTCTATGAGAGTGCTGAACGTGATGAGATCAGGTGTGATGCCAGCACTCTCCATTTGCTCAAGCCAAAAGAGGGCATTTTCCAATTTACCAGCTTTGCCAAACTGACTGATTAGGGTTGCAAAGGTGTACTTATCTGGGGAGACATTAAAGTTGATCATTTCTTTGTAGAGACCCTCTGCAAGGACCCATTTGTGTTCTCTCAAAACATTTCTAAGCATGATGTTATAACCATAGATGGAGGGTCTGTAGCCCCCTTTCTCAATCATCCAGTCATGGAGGGCCAGTGCACGTTGCCAGTCTCTTTCCCCACTAAGTACAGTATTCATAAGCCTGAATGAGAGCTTACCTTTCCAAGCTAACATCGCCTCGTCAAGCTCCTCTGCACTTGAAGTCTGTTCCAAGGCCGCCTTGATCTCTTCAACATTGATAAAATGGTCTTGTAGAGTGACCTGCTTTGCTATACCCAATCCTGCTCTGCGCCAAACCTCCTTCTTGTTTGCAGTTCGATAGGCTGTGGTTGGTAAAGACCCAATACTATTGACTGCGTTTGGCGAAGACCCAATACTGTTTTCCTTCGCAATTTGTGACTCTGAGAGCTCTTCTCCTACTTGGTGCTCCGATGATCTCACATGTGCAACGGCTGCAGCTGGTACGACGAGAATCCCCCGCACTGCCACAGGTGAACAAAAGCAGCCGAAAGGGAAGTGTGGTTGAGGACGATTGCAAGACGCAACGGGGTTTAAGACGGACATTCCTGGAACAGGAGAAGGGGCTAACGATAACATTTTCCAGTCATAAGTTGATGCCATTTCATTTGAGTATGCTAATGTTCCCTCTGGATTTGTTCCAAAAAGATCCATAGAAAAATGCTACGGATGTTTTCAAAATCCTATGTGCATCACTCATTCCCCTCGTCCTCCCTCCTTGGCCCCCATCATCTTGATTAGAGGTCCCTTGATGTCGTGACAGACACGGAGGTCCAAAATGTATATGATCAAGTGAGAGCCCACCCAATTAGGATTTCAGTTAGGAAAAGAAGAACTCCAAGGGTTATTGCCCAAAGGCAAAGGGGCATAGGGCTCTACAACCTGCTAACTGTGAGAGAAATGTGTGCTTGTATGCAAATGGATTTGAGACATAGTAATAGACTCCAAAGAAAGAATGCATTCTAGCTGTGAGAGAAAGAATGCACTCAATGAAACGCAATCTGCCATGCACTACAGCAGGAAGGTGTTTGTTCAACAATGAAGCATAGCACACTTAAATTTGCCATTGTCAAAAAAAATTTGAGAAAAAAATTTGGAAATTTCACATTTTGAAGAAAAAGGGGAGGGTTGTACCCCTCCCTCAAGTCTCCCACGGGATGTTTAAGAGCATGGAGGTGCGGGATTGACGGGTGAGGAACTGGGCGCGGGACTCGGAGGGCGGATGGCCATCAATCTTTGAAAATTGTAAACTTGGCCGAGTTTACAATTTTTCTCCAAAAAAAAAATTGTTCATGTGCCTCCACCCTCTTAAACATCCCGTGGGATTTAGTCTTGAGGGCAACCCTCCCCCATTTTTTAATGCCTTCTCTCTCTACGTCTTCTCTCTCTACGTCTTCTCTCTCTAATGCAATCCACCCGGTGCTATAACCTTTTCCCATTTTTTGAAATGTAAAAGAAAACAAATTAAAGCCTTCTCTCTGCGCCTTCTCTGTACCTTTTTAACTGATGCCTTCTCTCTACCTTTTTAAACCTTTACATTTTTAAAAAAATAGGGTGCCCGGTGCTACAGCCCTCCCCATTGTTTTTAAATGCCTTGTTATGTGCACATTATATGTGCATATACTAGGAGGCTAACCCACATTAGGCTTGTGAGCATGGGAGCATGGGTTAGGGCTAACCTTAAGGGTTGAGGTTAGGGTTAGGCATCCAAGGGTCACACATGGGAAATGGAGAGTCAAGACTCACTTGAGGACCCTCCTATATAATAGGGACATAGGGCACACTCAAGGGATGTCCTCTTGTGTAAAGCATGATGTCTACTCTTTTGCCAATTTCACACTAGAGCTATGTGATGCTAGAATAATGTCATATCTCTTGGTGGTATGGGACACCAAGGTAAGGTATGTGGTACTTCATTGTATTTATGTGTGGACCCTCGAGCTCGGGGGTGGTCGGGTGGATGAGTTTATGCCTGGTTTATGCATGTTTATGCATGTTTATGCATGATGATTATTTAGAGAGATCTTAGGGTTTTAACAGTGGTATCAGAGCAATCTCTAGTTAATTATTCTTGTTTTTATTTCTTATTCCAATTTTTAACATTTTTAAAAGTAAATTTTAATATTTACTAAATAAAAAAGTTATTTTATTGGTTCGTTTTGTTGATTACGCACGTGGATCGTCAATATGGCGGTTGGAATGCGTGATTCTTTTATTCAATGGACGAATCGACGTTTACGAGAAAATTCCGAGTTCAATGCTATTTTTTCCTTTTTTTGGTTTAAAATAAGCATTTATGGAATTTTTACCAAAATACCATACATTTTACTACGGATATTTTTGGTAGAATGAATTTCTTGAATTTTTATAATTTTTGGAAAATTTTTCTAATTATTTAGAAATTTTTAGAGTATTTTTACGGTAAAAACTATATTTTTAAATGCATTTTGGCGGGTTTTCTGCGAAGATGCTATCAATTTTTCTACCAAATTTCTGCTGAAATGCAGTGTGGGACAGCCAAATTGATGCATTGAGTTCTCTCCCATGTGCGTGGGATTCTTTTCTCCTCTCAAAACTGAAATTGTTTTCTATTTTTCTCTCCTTCGTGTGTGAACACCTCTTAAAAAGCATATTTTGATTAATGTTAATTATAATTAAGTTTTAACTATGATTAAAAATTCAATTAAAGCTTAATCCACCTCTTTGTTAACAGAGAAGGAGGGGGTGGAGAGAGAGAGAAGGTTGGAATGGAGAAGAAGGGGAGGAGAGAGGAGAGAGGAGAGAGGAGCTCTCCTCTCTCTCAACATGAGGGGGGTTCGCTATGCAGGCCGCCGGGTGGAAAAAAGCCACCCCCCATAAAAAAATAATTTATAAGCTTAAAAAAGTTTTTATTAAAGCTTTTGATTTTTTTAAAAGAGTTTTTTAATTATTTTCAAAAAAACTTGGAGAAAAAGGTTTTTTTTTTAATATTCTCTGAAATTTTCTTAAATTTTTTCTCTTGGAGCCTTTTGGCTTTCTGTTTTTCTAGGAAACCTATTGACCTTCCGAATTCCGGGGATCTTTTGACCTTTCAGATTTCGAAAACTTTTGACCTTTCACATTCTGATTTTTTTTGTCTTTTCATTTTCCCAAAAGTATTGGCTTTCCGTATTCCGGAAAGACCATTGGGATTCTGAAATTTTTGGACAGTTCGTATTCTATTACGTTTGGGATAAAATAAAAATTTTTAAAAATTCTTAAAAATTAGTGAAAAATTAGATAAAGGTTATTTTAATTTTTTTTGGAAAATCTAGGATTGGTGATTGGCATGTGGTGTGTCCATTCGGGCACCCGTGTCATTCAAATTCCTTTAAAAATCTATTTTTTACCCAAAATTTTAGAAAATCTATTAAAGTTGTAAATTTTCATTGGATTTGAGAATTATCGGGCGGAATTGAAAATTTCGTGAATGATGGGATTCGCAGGAGAAATTAGGAATATTCTAGAAGTTATTTTTAGAAATCCTAGAAATTGGTATTTATAAAATATCAATGGTATTTCGGCAAATCTAATTGCTAAATTTTTTTTGGAAGAATATAGGTTGGAATGTCATAAGATAGGTTTGGTGGAATTTAAAATTAGTGTATTTTGAGACCCTATAAAATTAGGAAAAAATCATGGTAATTCCTTTTTCTCGAGAATTCTTATTTTCGAGTGTTATGTGGAATTCACGGGTTAGTTGATCTAGTTGTTTTGGTAGATTTTATTGGATGGTTTCCAAGTTTTATATGGATTCATCAGGTTCTACCTGTATCACTTGTGTCTAGGGGTTTTTAATGAGTGCTACACACATGTGTTTCACTTTCCTACTTTGGAGTTTTGTTTGAACAATACCACGTTCATATACTCCGGATTGATGAGTTGGCCACCAATTTTAATGCTTCTTTTGGTATGATTAATGACCATTAGTTGGCATGCATTGATTTTTATGATCAATTATGATTTTTATGGATTCGAGGTGCTTCTATCCATGGTTTTATGAGGATCTTTTGATCTTTTGGATAATATCATGTGCTTTGAAGGTAGGGTTTGCCTTCGTTTTCGCACGTAATTTTGGAGTATATTCCTTGTACTCTTGTATATATTCCAACTTGGATACCTAGTTGCTTATGTATTTAGGTGAGTTATTTTTCTACCCCAACTTTATTGTGTTTATTGGGTAGTTATCAATCATTAGAAAGGCGCCAATAATTCAAATTGTTTTCTAATAATGTACTCGGAAAGAGTTATTCTTTGATGTGGTCTCAGGTATATAGAGACAGGTTTTAGTATGTGAAAGTATGGGATAAGGCCATGTGATTTCTTTTATGCAAGCTTTTATTCATATTTCCTAGACAGCATACTAGGGAGTAACAAATTGGTAAGGTATGTATCATGGTGGTATGGGATGCTAGCGATTCCTCACATATATTATCTTATCGGATAATTTGGGCTCAAGATTGTTGCCTTGCTTACATCACTTGGCATGTTGACCCCAACAATTAAAGACAATCTCATTTTCTGAATTCACTTAAAGTTATAGTGTAGGCGTTCTTTAGATAAACTTCTTTTATCTATAGCCTGCATGTTTTGATGAGTGTAATCTCGTCGGCATTTTCACTTGTTGAAATCTTTTTCTTTAGAGTTCAACGAGTTTATCTTGTTGTGTTCGGATTAAGGAATTTTGGATTCTTCCTTTGTTGACATTTCTTTCTCTAGTTTCGTCCTTTAGGTGATTTATACAGTCCACCTGATTGTTTACAGATATACATATGTGACTCATCGAGACGTTGTCATGATGTGGGCGGTATTGCTGGGCAAGTGCAAGACTTCTGGCTATGAGAGTCGTTTCAAATCCCAGAAAGGAAACAGAATATATATCTCTTCAAGGGGGTTATGACATCTTAATTTTGGTCGACATGTACATGTGCCAATTCACTTTAAAGCATCCCCAAATTCAGCTTGATGAATGCATATACGTTACGAGTCAAGAGCATGATCCGCTTCAAGCATAGATCTCCTGACCCTTTTTCCAAGTGCCTCATACATAACACATGTAGGCATAGCACAATCTTCAAAAGATTCCCATATACATGTGACCATTCACATCACATGTTTCACATAATGTCAACATCACCATTTCAAGATGATTCTTGATCTCATGAAAACTTGGATTTTGTGGGTTTGTTGACAAGAGAAAAGTCAGATTTTTGCTTGTTAAATCCTTGCCCTTTAAGCTTTGAAAGAAAAGAAGGAAGCCCTCTTTGTCTTGAATTTAGAGAGAGAGTAAACCCCTTTTGGCTTACTTTCAAGAGAGAGAAACTTTGTATTTGCTTAGTAAAGAGAAAAAAACTTCTTTGTTTCTCTTATTGCTTTGAGAGAATGAAAGGGTTCAATGTTTTTCTTTTTTCTTTTTTTTTTCTTTTTTTTAAAAAGAGAAAACTCACAAACACGAGACTTTGGAACTCGGTTTTAGCTGTCGGCGGATTTCCCTTCTTCGCCAGCAGCAGCTGCACTCCAAACGGTCTTCGAGCACCGACCGGCTACTCTCCTCTTCAGACCCGTCTGCTGCAGCCTTCAAGGCGATTCCCCACGTCGGCTGTCTTCGCGCCTCACACCTAGCAGCCTCTGCTTCCTCACGATTACCCAGGCACCTCTGCAAGGCAGTCTCTCCAGCCAGCTCTACCTGCTTTTGCACCAGCCCGTCGCTCTTTCCCTTTTAGTAGAATTTCCCCAGAGAGCACCATATCAACGAGGCGGTCCCCTTTTTCTCTAGGCCCACTCCAGCAAGGCGCCAGCTTCTCGCCAGCTTCTGGAGGGAACCCGCTGGCAGCTACAAAAGCTTCCACGTGGACCTTTACAAGGTGGCCACTTGTATTGCATTTTTTTTTTAAATTTCGCTTCATAATGGCCACACACTATAATGGCTCCATCCTTATGCTTCGGATCATCACGCCGCGCCCCCTTCATTTTCTCCATTTCTTAAGGTTGATAAGTAGCTATAATTTTGCCTTCCTAATTCGATCAGGCTGCGCCCCCTTCATTTTCTCCATTTCTTAAGGTTGATAAGCATCAACATTTTTTTTGGGCTTATTTACACCAAGACTCACAAGGGGTAATTCCCACGCATTGACCAAAGATTCTTGACATCCTCTTTCACATGTCTCCGTCACCATGTAGTCATGACCATGGCCATATCCATTCCATTTTGAACCTCAATCAAATGCCACTATCATCTCAAGCATGATTTCTGAGCATTTTACCATCTCATGGGGCCAAGAAAAGCTTTTAAATACTCAAGCAAAATCCAAACCTATGTACAAAGGCACAGGGACTTCTGCTAGCCCCCAAGGTTCACCATAAGCATAAAAACTCCACGATTCACACCACACTCATGTACTGAGGCTTCGAGACCTGGCTCAGCTTCAGCTCGTCTTATTGAACCTCATTTACAATATGAACATATGTACATGGGCATCATATAATGACTCAAGTCATGGCACTTAATGCCATGCATCTGAATTTGTATTTAATGGCCTCACATGCATGGTTTCACACCATAGACATGCCATGGCACGACATCCACCCCTTCTAAACCTGCACATCCTCCGGTATGTGCCAAGTCATCATTAAGATCCACATATATCTGGATGTTGTCTTCATCTTCTACATTGCCAGGAAGATCATCCTCTTCCTCTTCAACCATGTCCATGCTATCACTATCAAGCCTCTCATCTTGAGTCTCCTGCGAATCAAAAGGTGTCATGCCTTCTTTTAAACATCTTGATCCTTTTGCCTGCTATAAGATTCTTTATCTCTGTTCCATCAAGCTCACACAGGGTATACGTGGCATTTCCATGCACATGCTTGACAATGTAAGGGCCAAACCATCTTTTTGCAAACTTCCTTTGCACGGTGAACTGGTTGTCAAGACTACTATTATACATTAGGACCCAATCATCTTCTTCAATGGGTTTTGGCCGGAGTCTGTGTCTTCTATCAAATCTTTCTTTATTTTTCAACCTTGTATCTTTCAAACGAGCTTTAGCAAGCTCTACATCTTCAGGCCTCCTCTCCAACTGCCTCATTCGTAATGCAAGGAGGTCTTCCCTGTTCAATTCTTCCACCCAGGGTAATACATTCCAAGTTGGAACTACTTCTTCAACTAGCATTACCGGCTTCTGACCATACATTAATTCTGTAGGCGTGTATCCTGTCCTCACTGAGCTATGAGTTGTACGGTCAGCCCATAAGGCATATGGTAGCAGCCTTGGCCACTCCCGCATTCTTCCTCTGCATGCCTTAGCCAAAGCTTTAATGATTGGAGGATGTCCTCGCTCGCTTTTACCATTGCCCTAAGGGTTGTAAGCACATGTTAGGGCCAATTTGATACCAATTCTAGAAAAGAATTCCCTTGCTTCTTCAGCATCTAGCTCACCCCTGTCAGCTATTATTTTCCCAACACAACCATATCGGCAAATCACATCTTCTAAGAGAAATTTGCATACTGTTTCTATGCTCTTTGTTCTAAGAGCACGCCCTTCCACCTAATTTGTCAGGTCTTCTCTTGCAACTACTATGTACCGCATCTGCCAGATTCCCAAGGGCATTGTAACTAGATCCACTACCCATTTGTAGTGCATGGCAGGTGGGTAGGTTGGTTGTAGGCCATCACGATGTCGCACATTCGAGTACATTTGACATACCATGCATGTTTCCACATATTGGGATACATTCTTGTACATTCCTTTCCACCAATATCTTTCCTTTATTTTGGTAAAGGTGGCCCACACACTTCGATGTCCAGCCCAGAGACTCTCATGGAATTCTTTCATGAGCTTCCCTTGAGTCTCTTTATCACATATAACTCTCTGTGGCATAGCATTCCTCTGCTTAGGATGCTTCCACAGGTACCCATTCTTTAGAAAATACCCATATGCCTTTCTACGGATCCTCTTGAATTCTAAGTCAGACCAACTTTCCTGCCTTGTCAAGGTACTCAAGTATTGGCCAATAAGCAACCAATCTCCTTCATACATTTCCTCAGTAAAAGACTCAAGTGCATTTGATAAGCAAGCATGGTCCCCTTTTGCATGTGCAGTAGTATAGAACTTTGTGCCTACATCATCAATGTCACTAATCATCCCTTCTTCATCTTCATACCTGGCTCTTGATAGCATATCTGCAACTGGGTTGTCCTTCCCTGCAATATGCTTAAACTCAGGATTTAGTGACTTGATATAGGCAATCCACCTGAGCATAGCGATATCTGGAGTGGTGCAGCTTGCAATCATCCCAAGGAGTGGCAAGTAGTCAGTTTCCACAAGCACGGATGCTCCAATAAGATATTCTTTTTCACATTTTAGATCAGTGACTACTCCCAATAACTCCCTCTTGATCTGCGGATAATTTCGTTGGTGAATGCTCAGTACCTTTGCTCCAAACCTGATTACATACCTGTGATCATCCTCATCATCTTGCCCTACTGCCCATCCTATCCCAGTAGGACTAGTATCAACTGTTACAATCACAGGCCTGCCACACTCATAATCTACCTTCCTTAGAGTAGGTGATGATTGGAGGAGACATTTCAGCTTCCGCATAGCTTTAATATGTGCAGCACTCCATAAAAATCTCTGATTTTTCCTCAAAAGTTGGTAGAGAGGATCTGCTACATGTGCATAATGTGGGATCCATATAACATAAAAGACACATGCACCAAGAAATCTCCTCACCTTTGTAACATTAATGCATATCTCTTTCATTCTTTGTATCGCATCTATCTTGGCTGGACAAGGTCTGCGCCCGCCGCCCATTAGTACTACAAAGATGCCCCACGATTAGTACTTCACCAACCCCAAACACTGATTTCAATCCAGACAAAGTAAGATTCACCTCTTCAAGCCTGGATAGAATTTTATCACAATCTTTTATATGATTTGCCACAAACTTGCGGCACCCTTTCGAATCCAAATCCCCATCTTTATCTTTTTCATCACAGCCTTTTATGGGCACATCATCCAGAAAAGGCATAGTTATTTGTGGTATGAAGTCTCGTAAGACTTTATTCATTCCATTCATCATATGCGCCACTGAGTTGGTGGCTCCCTGTGGTAAGGTGCACATCCTTACCAAACCCAAAGGAGTTTTCATTGTGGTCATGTCCCTGCTTTGTATATCCAGCTGGAACTGATCATATCCCGAATACAGATCACCCATAGAGTATATAGCTTTCCCTGCAAATGCTTCTGCAAACTCGTCCACAATCGGACCTGCTCCCACATTCCTGATTGTGACCTTGTTTACAGGTTGCATGTCTTGAATGAAGCGCAATGCTCTATTTTTCTTTAGCATGGTAAACCATCTGTTAGAGTATGGAGCGCATGATGGCTCCAAAATTCCCATCCTGATCTTTTCTTTTAGTAATTCCATCAGCTTTGGTACTGGAATCGACCGCCGCAGGTTCCAGGGCACATGTGGAACAGTGAAGATCACCATTGGCGCTATTACGCTTGGATCAACACAGCCTATCTCATGCGGCTGAAAAGCAAAGGCCTTCCCATGTTTTACAAGCACCTCCTCAAAGCATTCCTTTTCAACTGGTAACAGGAAATCCTTGTCACTGATCTTCAGCTCTTTTAGGGTTTCCTGTGTAAACTTATGCCCAATTTTCTTTGGATCTCTGAGATTCGGTTGCATAGAGGCTTCATCTTTTTTTCCTTGCTTTCTGGTGGCAGGGGCAAGGCAATTGGTTTCACCTTCTTTGCAACCGTTTATACTTTGTATCAACACGAGCATCCATCTCACAATACATGTTTTTACATTCCATTCCCTCAAATTCTCGGATTATATCATACATCCCCACAGATGACACTTTTACCATCTCATTTTCACCCTGTAAGCATGCGCTTTCCATGGCAGAAAGCTCATCCATAGTATCCACAAATGACACCTCGTCAAGCACACCTGAAATAAACTCATTTTTCTCCAAAAGACCACACTGATCAAGACTTTTTTGTACATTTTGTACATATCGACGTATACCACGCTTCAAATTCTTGCTTTTTACAAAGACTATTGACCCATAGCTAGAGAATCTCTGAAAGTTTGCTGAAAAGTTATTTACATTGATTGAGTCCTACGAGAACTCATTGCCCCTTGCACCATTGCAATCCCGCTTTACAATGGCACCTGGCCAAAATCCCTCATCTCCCTGTAGTTCATGAATTCTCTGTTTATCTTTGGGAGTGACTGTTCTCGAAGAGACTCGCGGTTCCTTTCATGGTTGATGCAAACTGTCAAGAACTGAACAGCTTTCTTGCCATCTTTGCTCCTTATTCTTGCATACGCCGAGCCATCGTCCAAGACTTTTGTCTCCATCCTCACAGCTGTAATATAGGGTTGCCCAAGGATAAGGGGATACGATGACATCTCCTGGACGAAGAAGTTCTGGTCATCTTTCACATCCCCTATAGTTACCCTTACATTTGGGCAGGTTGCATAGAGCTCTCCAGATGAGTTATTAGCCGCCTTAATCATCCACCCATGATCTACATCCATTGGCCACTTACATTTGTTGTAGAGGTTTTTAGCCATAAGATTTATTTCAGACCCATGGTCGATTAGAGCGACATACGGCTCTTCCAAGTCTCCTATCTTGACAAGGGTTTCTGTGGTGGCCCTTGCCCAATGGTTCCTGGAGTAATGACTTTTTGCAAGAACTTCTTTTTCATCACCCTCATCCACAAAGCGCACTTGTCGTGCCCCTCCAGTAGAGTGACTGCATTCCACCACATTCTCTCTCTCTTCCTTTTGCTGTACCTGTACTCCATGAGTCTTCTTGGAAGTGCTTGTCTCCCCCTGTGATGGAATAGATTCAATTATGGACTGCCTTTTCCTTCGTATAATATCAATTATCTCATCATGGAATTCTTTCTTTGCAATCTCCAAGACTTCCCCTAATGTAAATTCCACCCTACTGTTTAGAATCCTTTCTTCTAGCACCTTTTTGAGATTCGTTGCGGCTTCAATATGAGATTGGAGCTTGTAGAGCGGACTTTTCCCTTTACCCTTCTCCTTCTCATGCTTTATCTTTGCTAGCGCTTCTTCTATTGATGCTTCCTGTGGAGGCTGGTTTTGCGGCGGAGGCATATGTGATGGCCCAGGGTCCTTCTTTCCACTACCACGGGTGACCCTTTTTGATGGCCCTCCTTCCTCATTTTCCCTCTTACGCTTTTCCTCAACCTGTGCCTCATTATTCTGGCATTTTGCAATATAGGCATGAACAGATAGAGAATCCACAGGTTCTTCCCAGCCAGTCTCAAGACGTATACAGTCTCTTGCCTCATGCAAAGCCTGCTTAGACACCTTCTTTGACGCAATTAGCTCCATTGTTGATGGCCAAAAATCTTCATTCTCATAGTCTTCCTTCTCAGATTCCTGCTTTGATTGACTAGCCTTTAACCCATAGGTTGCTGCCTCAACCATAGAGATGGCATGGCTATATCCTCAACCAGCTTTTTCATCCCTCCTTTCCCAAAGTTTGTGCTTAACGGAAGACCAGTCTCTGTAAGGTGGATTTTTCCATCTTTGAAAAATACAAGTTGGTTTCTGAGAGCTTCCTTATAACTGGCACAGTCTTTCTTCGCATGTTCTGGGTCATCACACCATATACATCTGAATGTAAACCCTTCTTTGCTTTGAGGTCTTTGCATAGAAGCCTGCCCTAATGGTAGCCCTTTTTCCTCAATCCTGGACATCTTTAGTTTTAGGTCTTGCATGCCCTTAATAAGCTCATCCATTGGCCCTTCTACCTTTGGGATTGCAGCAGTAGGTTTTGGTAGATTCTCAGAGGTAACAATTATAGGAGTTGCCGAGCTCATCACCATATCCCTCCTTCGCTGCCGCTTTGCTAGCATGGTCACCGCATCCTCGACATCATTCCAATCATTCTTTAACCCCTGCTCCGTATCCTTATCCTCAAGGAGAATTTCCAGTTTTTCTTGGAGATCTTTCCCAGCTGCTTGTAAGAAGAGCTCTATTTTTTCCCTGTCTAAGGTTGTGCGCTCTATCCTTGACAGCTGGGCATAGCGCTTCTCAAACTCTCTTAGCAACTCTGTGGCAGAAATTCCAATCTTGGGTTTTGTAACCCACTCCAAGAAAGTTCGCTTGGTCACCCGCTCGGAATCCTCCATGAAATAATCATCCTTCAAAGCAAGCTTGAACTCCTCCCAATTTCTGCCACCATGTGCTGCCTGTAATCCTCTTATGCGCTCTCTTATTTCAGGAACACATACCAGCTCAAAGCTTTGAACCATATCCTCCTCAGTCACCCTGTTTAGCTCCATTTCCTTTGTGTAATTGCGCAGGTACTTTGTGATGTCTTTACCATCAAATTGATCCACCTTCTTCACGATTGTCTCTCTACCTTGAGCATGCACAGGCTTCCATCTCTCTCTCTCTCTCTCTCTCTCTCTCTCTCTTCTGTGGGTGCAACTGAGAAATTGAATCAGAGAGCTCTGCACATGCATCCATCTCTCTCTCTCTCTCTCTCTCTCTCTCTCTCTCTCTCTCTCACACACACACACACACACACACACACACACACACACACACACATACACACACACACACACACACACACTTCTAATCTCTGTGTGGAACAGAGAATTCATTAGTGTTGGAGCTCTCTCTCTCTATGGAAGGACCACAATTAGTAATTGAGACTTGTCAAATGGAGGTTGCTACACTTGTCCAGGAATTACAAGTGTTTGGAAGTACTACTGAGGGCAATTTTTATCCAAGATTTGTTGAACAGGTGCAGAGCGTAATCACTTTATAGGGTTGTTCTGAGCTAGATGGGGAGTCACTTTTGGAAGCACAGGTTTCAGAGGCACCAATACGTATACAGTTATTGCATAGCACTTGCATCTATGCTATTGCTTGCTATTCTATGCTATATAGCAATCAAAAGCATATGTGCTATTAATCAACTTTTTTACTAGCATGTGTGGCATTGACTGCTATTGTGTGTTATATAGCAGCCAAGAATATGTCTGCTATTGTCTAATAGTATGTGTTACATAAGCCATAGCACTTGCACATGTGCTTTTGCCTTCATATGTGTGCTATGTAATGCATTGCACTAGAATGTGTGTTTTTGGTCAGCTATGTGCTATATAATGCATAGCAGAAGCATAATGAGTTTTCCACTACTACTGCTATGCGCTATACAATGCATATCACAAAGTATTATCATATGCTAGTGTGCTATATAGCTTACAATTTTGAGTTACTTTATGACATTGACAACTAATGCATATGTGTTATCTACAGACAGAGTATTTCCTAAAGTTCAGAGAGACCCACCCAATAGTGAAGATTGGGTAAAGGTCTTTTGAGAAGCTCAAACCATGGTTTGTAACAAAGCTAAAAGTTCGGAACACATGCTACTGTGTGTACCACATACAAATGATGTTCTTGAAAGATGCATACAATCAACTACGTTCTGATGCTGTTGGTTTTCATGGGGAGGTCATGTTTATGTGCCTATGACATTTGCAAAAAAGCTGTGCTTGGTGGCAAATGTGCGGCTTCAGAGAGCACTCGTTGTCTGGGATAACAAAACTATGATAATTATGTGTATGTGCAAAGAATCAGGATTTAGCATTTCACAGGTACGCATGTCTTATGGGCAAATGTGATAAATGCGGTGTGAAGAATATTCCCTTTTGTCCATGTGAGCATCAAGAGACAACAAAAACAGTTGCAGTTTAAGTCTTTGAAGATGTTCAGGTTCAAAAACAAGAATGGTGAAACAAGGAAACGAAAGGTGTTGTCCATCAAGCATCTGGTTGTCAGAGAATTCACAAAGCTTTTGCAAGAAAGAACCAAGTCCTTCATCAAGCACAACTTTACATACAGATGGTAGGCTGATCAATATAGAGAGTGCTTAAAGGTGTTTCCTGCGTAGATACCATAGTCTCTGTGGTGGACTTCGTTGAGAACTACTTATTAGCAGAATGAGATTCAGTCATACATTAGCACATAGACCAATGTACCATCTTAGTTCACATTTCTTATCAGATGGTAGGCTGATCAATATAGAGAGTGCTTAAAGGTGTTTCCTGCGTAGATACCATAGTCTCTGTGGTGGACTTCGTTGAGAACTACTTATTAGCAGAATGAGATTCAGTCATACATTAGCACACAGACCAATGTACCATCTTAGTTCACATTTCTTATCGTCGAAGCGATAAAGATGACAGCATAATTAAGGAAATGCACTTTTACACGTCTGATGGCAAGCTGCATGATACTCTCTTTGTCCAACATTGCTTCCTTATGCACAACAGGTGGCTCAAAGATCAAGGTTTGTGTTTTTGAGTAGCACTGGTCTGATGGTGCAGCTTTGCAATTCAAATCTTCAAGGCCATTCTACTTTGTTGGAAGATTTTACAATCTGATAGGGATAGAGATGACATGGAACTTTTTTGGATCAGGTCATGGAAAGGGGGAACACGATGGCACTGGCGCTGTTGGTGAAGAGGGCCCTAACACATGAGCAGCTTAAGACAGACGGTGTGATTCTTAGGCAAGCTTCAGATGTTGTTGATTTTTGGACAAAAACAATGTCACGTGGTACATCTAGCTCCTATGCTCAGTCAACAAAAGCAAGCCCTGACATAAACATGACTTTTTGGCTAATAAAGCCTGACGATGTAGACAGGTTAAAAGCGTGGGGATGTGAGACTATTAATGGGTCTCGATCCTTGCATAGCATTTGCGGGTTTTTGCGTCATGATGTTACTCAATTGAAGACTAGGCGCGGCTGTCATGTTTTTGCAATGCTTGCATCAAAAGGAAGTGGAGGTCTTGCCAACAAGGCATATGTTAAAAAATGGGAACACATTACACTTAAACCACAGTTGGGAAATGTGATACTAGCAGATGAAGCTTTGGCTGATTATGCTATGTTTGAAGGAGGATAGGATATGCTCAGTCGGCTTATCCTTGAGGGAGAAAATTATGCTGTGAATGTAGAGGAGAAGAGTGATGAAGGTGTGGACTTCTATATTCTTAAATGTGTTAAGACAAGGTATTTGACTGATAAATCTCTCAGAGATGCATGGGGAAACAGATTTGCGAGAGGCACTTATGTGATTACAGGGTACTATTACAAACAAAACAAAGACAATCCCCAACACTATACCTTGCTTGACAACATGGGTGTTAGCCACATGTAGTCCCATCTTGTTAGTGATCAAGTTTGACATGCCTTTGGTGGATGCTGTCTCTAAGACTTACTACTTGTCCCCATCGATCCATGAGTCTATATACCATGCCATGCCTTATGAGGTATAGGCCAAATGTTTATGCAGGCTTGGTATCTTTGAAAATACTAATCTTGACACCTTACTTGTTTTGTTTTTGTAAAGTATTCATTATAAAGTTGAGTTGGTCATCATTGGGTATTAGCTACCTTTTCATTATCCATGCTATAACTAGATTAGTATAGTGGTGGTGGTGTGCAAATTTTTTCTTAGTCTTATAGAACCCCTGTCGTCTATTTGGATTTGCTCCTTAATGTGCAGCATGTTGTTGGATGTTGTGCAAATTTAATTCCCTATCCTTTCTACCCTGTATTGACTTGATCCTGCAGATTTTTATGGTATTGCTACTCCTTGTGACTCTTGTGGACTTATGCTAGTATGGCATTCTACCTTTTTTTGCCTTCTTGTGTTGGGACACCAGGTGCTTTATGGCACACATGTCTTTGTCACAAGTGCCAACATAGGTGTTGTCATCACTTAGATGTTTGCAATGGTTGTCAGACATGACTGCAATATAGCACACATCTGTGCTATATAGCACAGATGAGTTAGTGGACATGCAGGTGATGTCTGTCACATACATGTGATTTATGGCACACGTCTTTGTCACAAGTGCCAACATAGATGTAGTCACCACTTAGATGTTTGACATGGTTGTCAAACATGACTGCAATATAGCACACATCTGTGCTATATAGCACACATCTATGACAGTTTGTGTGCTTGTACTTGACATAGGCAGCCAGTTAAGGAACAATTGGTACCACTACATAGAAACAACAGAGCCAACAGAACCTGGATAGTGCTATATAGCACTACCTATCATAGCACATATTAGACTGATCTTCAAAAAAGAAACAAGGCATTAAACTTAACTCACTGTAGTATTTGGATAATTGTATTACAAAGGGTTTCAGAGTACACAATATCGTATAAGGGTATCCTATTACAAAAAGGTACGGGAGTACCATTGTACAAAAACATCATCTACTTATTGTCGACTAAAGTGCCTAATCACAAAGGGAGACAGGGTGTCCTTTGGATTAGTAATCATGTGAGTATATGTATACTCCCGTGGGATCCCACTTTGCCTCCATCTCAGTAGCCACGGGAAAAGGGTCCTGGTGAGGTAGAAGGGGTTATCATCAGTGTCCTCTGGCTCAAAGGTTGACGGACAAATAAAATAATTTTTTGGATTTAGTAAGCTTTTGTATCGTGTATCGTCAATGAGGAGTGTATTGTCTTCATTCCATTCTCCGTAATAGTGCCACAGATCATGCAGGTCCTTGAAGAACATTGGTTTCTCTCTATCAGGAGACCAAGGCACACCTAAGATGTCCTTCAGGCTGAAGTCAGCTGTCTTGCACCTGTCCTGCGCGATCCTGTCAATAAATATATCTGATGGCATATGTGGAAAACAACTAGACAACGCTGCTTCTATATTCTCTTTTGAGCAGCTACTCCATAAAATAAGATTGAACTGGCAACTACAACTACTTAAAAAAGTGGCCAAATCCGGTCTGGCCACATAATGGAAGTGTGCCCTATTGGCAACCCTCGGCATCTCAATGGCATCACATATTTGGTTGATGGCATGAATAGGTACCCCTCCCCTAGCAACACCTCGGTGATATGTGACCCTATACCTTTTCAACAAAAGGCCATTCAGATCTAGCACTAACAATCGGGTCTTTGTACACAGAGGACACACTATAATAGTTATCACAATAGCCTCTACATGCTCTTGCTCATCCACCTGGTCACTAACATGCTCTTGCTCATCGAACTGGTCACTAACCTTTGAGATATCATCCTGCATAGTAGCCTCTCCAATGACATGGGCCCGCGGGGAAGTCGTAGCATGTGCTAGCATCTGAACATTAGAGTCAGCACGCTCCATATGGCAATCCTCATTCAAGTCATGGGTGTCCTTCACACACTAGCCTCTACATGCTCTTGCTCATCCACCTAGTCACTAACATGTGACATATCATCTTGCACAGTAGCCTCGACATGCTCTTGCTCATCGAACTGGTCACTAACCTTTGAGATATCATCCTGCACAGTAGCCTCTCCAATGAGATGGGCCCGCGGGGAAGTCATAGCATGTGCTAGCATCTGGACATTAGAGTCAGCAGGCTCCACATGGCAATTCTCATTCAAGTTAGGGGTGTCCTTCTCACACTCGAATCCACATTGAGGTCAATGGCATCCTTGCCAATACCAGCATCCACATTCATATCGATGACATCCTTGGCCATAGCCGCGCATCCACAGAACCATTCATACATGCATCGGACTGTGCATTGGTTATTTTACCTATAAGAGCATCCACAAGTGCATCAACATGCAAAAAAGCATCAAACTTGATGTCATCAAATACATTTGCTGCCATTTCAACACCATCACACACATATGCATCAAACTTGATGTCATCAATAGATTCGCTGCCTACAATCTGTGCATTTTGACATCCTACACTGTCACCTGTGTCATCAGTTGGTATAGCCTCCTTGGAGGCATTTGCCTGCATGGGAACATTAACTTTACTACTTGCATGTGACACATTAACTTTACTACTTGGAACCTTAGGACCTGCAGGTATGGCCTCCTTGGAGGCATCTTTCAAAGTAGCCTTCTTGTTGGTGGCTTTTACAGGAGTAGCCATGACATTGGAGCCATTTGAATGGGATCTTAGTGGATATTTAGGAATAGGGGGAACACCTACAACATGCATAGGAGGTAAGCATACACACACACATCACTCCATTCTACTCAAATACTTAAATTGCAAGTTGCAAGGAGGAGCAAAAAACATCAAAGGAATATACACGTGTAAAAAAATGGAATACCAAATTAAACAAACTCATTCAAATTATGGCAATGTCTTTGGGCTACAAGAAGACAAATGAATGGATGTCAAATGGCTAAGGAGCCTCATCTGACATCGCATTAGAATACAGCTTCTGCTTTGCAGAGGGCTTTTTTTCTTTAGATAGTTGATAAGAGGGACATCAAGTCCATCACCACCTAGGGGCTTTGGGGTTAACCTTTGCCGTTTTGGGGTAGGCTTCATTGGCTTCGGGCTCACTCTTCTCTCCGACTCACATGCGTCCTCTGCCAACTAATCGACCACATCATTGCCCATTGTAGATTCAGCTTCACTTGCCTACTGCATATGTGGTGTAAACGGATCGTCCATAGTTGTTGAGCCAACCACCTTATCCTTGCCAGCATGTGAGAATTGCTCTACAGGTCAACATGTTCAGTTGTAATTAGTCACTAATTGGAAGGAAAGTACACTTCATCTGAAGATGTCAAAATGAGCTTACCAGTGACGAGTGGAGAGGTGATCTATCCCTTCCCCAGCCACTTCATGTGCAAACCCAAATTTTTCCTTCTCTATACCTGGAAATCCAATGTGATATATAAAATACATGCAACATCTTAAAATACTGATGGAATAAAACCCATGTTTAACTTACCAAAAGTATACTCTTTTTTTACAATTGTCAGCTTTTGGCCCATCATCCTCTTTGCCCTGGCAGGAACTTCTTGGTTGTAGTCCCTTGCAACACAAGCACCATACTCTCTACAGACATGAGCAAAGGATAACATGTGGTAGACATGGTAGCAGGGCAGTGAGAAAGCATCTAGTGTAGTATCATCAAATGGACACCCACACCCTGTGCACACTCCAACTATGGTGCTTTGTTGGTTGCCCTCAACAATAGATAGAGGGAAGGCTTGATTGCAGTCGACACTCTTGTCTCACTTGTCACAATAGCAGACAATGACAAACATGCTAGTATAGTGCATGGGAGTAGTGCGCAATACTTGACAATCATGCAATACTTGACAATCCCACATGGAATGTGCAATATAGCTCATAATAGCACATTTATGTCTACATCTTACACAAGTACAACAAGCACTCAATGTGCTATGCAGTATATAGCACACAATAGCTGACCAAAAACACACATTCTAGTGTGTGATGGGTGACCGCCTAGGAAGTGGGAGGATCCATGTTTCCAACATGGTATCAGAGCCATGCTCCTCCATGGGCAACCCTTGGGGGTGAAGGCCAACCCATAAATGGAAGTTGTTCTTCCTCCTTTGGTTACCCACTCCCATGAGGTTCTCTTCTCCTCTCCTCCAGCCCCGTATGCTCCCTTTCTTTCACTCTAATGATCGACTGCTCTTGATGTCGCCTTGCTTCATCCCTCTTTCCCACTTTGAAATCAGCATCTCCTCCATATTTTCAAGCTGCTGGCCGACTCTTCTACTTCTACATGCTGTTGGGCAGCTAGGAGGGGTTGTGGTTCTTCTTCATGGGTAGCCATAATCGACTTTGGAGGTGTTCCATGATGCAGGCAGCAAGCTGCAACTGTCATACATGTTTGCAAGATGGGCAACATGTATCCTTGTTGTGGGGCACAATCTTTTGATCCTTGAGCAACGTTTTTGGGGTCATTTGGAGCTGCCATTCATGGTGTAGAAGGCCATTTTTGTGGCAAGACTATTCAGTCGACTACTGTTGATGACCATCAAGTCTTTTAAGCTGAATTCCATTGCAAAAACAGTGAGTTTTCAGTTCAGATTTGAGTCATGACTTTGCTATCTTCTAGTATAGTGTTCATGGATAAGTTCATGTACAGTGTTCCCACATGGCAAACCCAGATGCAGCTGCTACTTATGCGTAAAGGAGTCTGGGATGTTGTTGAGAACGACACAATTGATGCACTTGATCAGCCACAAAGAAAATTTTGGAAGCATCAAAATGCAAAAGCCATTGCCCTCACATGGGTAGTAAGTGCATGAATGTCGTCAGGGCAATGGCAAACCAGGGCACATAGCAAAGGACTATTATAAAAAGCAAAATGACATTAAAAGTGGAAAGTTGCAGCAAGGCAACTACGTATCATCTAGTAAATAGGGAGGTGATGACATAAGTGAGCAACTGTTTGTGATGCAGCATATGCTCAGTTTCAACAGGAGATGTGTCAAGATCTCAAGATACATGGTATGTAGATTTTGGTGCCTCTAACCACATGACTAGTCATGCTAAGTGGTTTAGAGACATGCACAAAATGGAAAAACTAGGTTATGCAGAAACAGATGATGATATTGCATATCCCATTGTGGGTAAAGTTCCATTGTCTATGCAGGATAGAAAAATGAAGTACTTGAAAGATGTACTTCATGTTCCAAATATTACAAAGAACCTAGTTTCTGTTGGACAAATGGTTGAGTAGGGTTTGCAAGTGAGGTTTAATCCTCAAGGATGTTTTGTGAAAGACTTCAAAAATCAGTGTCGCTTGGTTGCAAAGGGTAACAGAAATGGCAGCATGTTTACTTTGGATGTGAAGTAAAGGCAGCCATGTTTGTGCATGGAACAGGTGTCATTGTAGATATTGACATATGGCACAAGCGCATTGGTCATGTGAATGTATAGTGACTGAAGTCTATGCAGGCCCAAAATATTGTTGCAGGCTTGCCAACGTTGAAGGTTGATGGTATACACAAAGTATGTGAAGCATGTTAGCTTGGTAAGCAGACCAAACATGCTTTCCCACATAAAAAGCATGTTAGTGCAAGGCCATTAGATGTCATACATTCAGATGTATGGGGAGACCGACCAAGACTGCAACAATTGCAAGTCGCAGGTACTATGTTACATTTATTGATGCCACATTAGGAAAGTTTGGGTTTACTTCATGAAGGAGAAAAGTGAGGTGTTTACTCACTTTCAGGGACTCAAAGCCGTGGTTGAGAAGGAAAAAGGCATGCAAATAAAATGCCTGAGATCAGATGGTGGGGGAGAATATTTCTCCAATGAGTTCAGATGGTGGGGGAGAATATTTCTCCAATGAGTTCAGTAATTTCCTAAGGAAGCAAGAAGTCAAGAGACAGTTCCGCAACAGAATGGTGTTATAGAAAGAAAAAACAGGCACATTGTAGAAGTGCACGTGCCTTGATGGGATAAAAAGAATATGCCATATTATTTTTGGGCAGAAGTAGTAGCAATTGCTATGTACATTATGAATAGGATACCCATTGTAGCTGTTCATGGTATGACGCGCCTAAATAAAAGTTTATAGACATAAGACCGGATGTGTATCACTTGAAAGTGTTTGGGTGTATTGCATATGTGCATGTTCCTGATGAAGTGAGAAAAAATTTGGATCCAAAGATAGAGAAATACATCTTTATTGGTTATGCTATGTAGCAGAAAGGTTATAGATGTTATAACCCTACCACTCGTGAGATGCAAGTAAGCAGAGATGTCTTTGATGATAAGATAAGTGGCTAGTATGTACTAGTAGTGAAGGCAATAGAAAATGCAAATGTAATAATTCTGATGTTGTACCACATGTAGAGCAGCAATCACAAGTGCTTACTGGACTAGGAGAGTCATGTAGCAGTGGATCCAATGTTAGCCCATGGTCAGGCAAGTTGAGAATAGATGTAGGTACACATGTAAGGGAAGGAAAAGGTAGATCAACTTTTTGTGCCTGATCTGTCAGCAGGTCACTCATATGTGGATGGTAACTCTAGCGGCTCTAAACAAAGCCTTGATGGGGAGCTTGGCATCCCATTTGTGATTACTCTTGGTGTAAGGAGAATGAGGGCTGTTTTGAGGACACTTGACAGTGATCCACGTGTATGCAGGTCTACGAGGGTTAGGTACCCTGTTGACAGGTTGAGATATGATGGATATACAACCCACCATTATGCTTACATGGTTAAAGCAATACAAGATTTGGAGCCCACTTGTTTTGAGCAGGTACTTGGAAATAAGGAATGGGAAGATGCCATGAATGAGGAGATGGCAGCATTGGATTTAAATGCAACATGGAAGTTAGTATCTTTGCCTAAGGAAAAGAAAGCAATTGGATGTAAGTGGGTGTATAAAGTGAAGCAATTGGATGTAAGTGGGTGTATAAAGTGAAGCATAACGATCATGGTTCAGTGAGCAGGTATAAGGCAAGATTGGTGGCCAAAGGCTATGTGCAGACTTATGGCATTGACTATGAAGAGACATTCATTCCGGTTGCAAGAATAGAAACCGTGAGAGCTGTCATTGCTATGGCTGTAGCAAAGGGTTGGTCTTTATATTAGATGGATATAAAGAATGCCTTCTGGCATGGTGATTTGCAAGAATAAGTTTACATGATACAACCACCAGGTTATGAGAGTGATGCATACCTAAATTTTGTGTGCAGGTTACGCAAAGCCTTCTATGGCTTGAAGCAAGCACCCAGAGCATGGTCAAACAATATCAGGGAGTATCTTGTTACCATTGGATTTCAGATATCCAATGCAGATTTTTCGCTTTATGTGAAAAAGACAAATAGAGGGATCATGCTATTAGTCATCTATGTGGATGACTTGATTATCACTAGTGATAGTGATGTTGACATACAGGATGTCAGGAGGACTTTTGCAGCAAAAGTTTGAGATGAAGGATTTGGGTGAGCTGCGATATTTTTTTTTTGACATAGAGGTGGTGAGATCACCTCATGGCATTTTGTTATTGCAAAGACAATATTACTTAGACATGTTGTCCAACTATGGTATGACAAGCTGTAAGCCCATCTCAGCGCCATTGGAGCATAACACAAAGATTTTCGTAGTTACAAGGCGAGCTTTTGGAGGACCCCAATACGTACAGGCGCATAGTGGGTAGCTTGATCTACATGACCATTACTAGGCCAGACTTGAGCTATGTTGTTGGACTTGTGAGTTAGTTTATGCAGGCCCCTAGGAAGCCACACTTGGATACGGCTAGAAAGATTCTCAGGTACATAAAGTCCACAGTTGATCATGGACTTTTTTATGAGGCTGGTATAGAGATATAGCTACATGGGTATATAGATGTTGATTGGGCTATGTTAGTATATGTTCAATGCCCGCCTCTCAGCATGTATCTCACATTGATGTGTGGTGCACATTTGTATGGGTCCCATTATGAGCATAAGTCATTGGTGTACATATCTTTAGTGGAAACCCTAGCTTAGATGTTGGAAGGGGTCGTAGTTGTGACCGTTGATGGTTAGGAGATGATGAGAGGTATAAGCGTTAGCTCCCCGGCCCAAAATGGTATGGGAATATTCCCTAGAATATTTCCTTAGGAACTAAGTTCATCATTAGTGGGCAGAAGCGTTATGAATACGCGAGCGGTGAGCTGCGTGTCAATGCAGCGTAGCCGCCCATGTCTTGGACGCATCCACCGCGCTACCTGTAGCATTATAAATGGACATAGTTGGCACAAGCAAAGGCATCCAATGCTTGTGAGCATATATTCCCTATACTCTCAGTACACCCTCCATCCACAGTTTGTCTAGATCACCATCTAAGCTCTACATTAGAGCGCACAGGTAGACATCACCATCATATTGTCCGTATCTTTTGTTTGGTATAATCAGAATTTTAAAATTCTCTCCATTTTCTCTATTGCATTGTCTAGTGTACTTTCTCTTGATGTATGTGTTTCCGCTGTGCCTTATTCTTACATGGCATTAGAGCACTAGGTGCTCTTAGCAACAATAGTACACAAAGTCTAGTCTTTCTTTACATAGAAGTAGCTTGGAGTGATGTCTGCTTCAGGGTTTGGTGGTGGTGTTGCTATTCGAATGCTGCGCATCCGTCCACCTGCTTTCACCTGAAGGAAAATTAGATGGGACAAATTACACTCTTTGGAAGTTCAAAATCAATGCCATCCTTGATTCCTATGAGCTACTGGAGACTGTTCTGGGAACAGACTAAGAATTGGTGGAAACCATTGACCCCAACGATAACACAAGAATGATTCCACCAGATGTTGCTCTTCTTTGGGCACGGAAGTGGCGCAATGGAGATGAACTTTGTGCCATTGTTACTAGTGTAAGTGATTCTATTCTTACTCTGATTCAACACACAATCACCAAGGCATCCATGGCTTGGACCATAGTGAGAAATCAATATGAGACCCGAAATCACACTAGGATTCAAAACCTAGAGAATCAGCTTGCTGCTGAAAAGTTTGCTGAAGGAGAGGCTGCAGAAGTGTTTATCTCTCGGATCAAAAATTTGCGAGACTAGATGGTTGCTGTGGGAATCATAAAGACCAGCGAGATGCGTCCGAATTCTACCGCCCGAAGTATGATGGATTTGTTATGGCACTGAATAGCTAGGTTAGAGTACCGCCTCTTTCTTTTGAAGAATTTAGTGCTAATCTATTTGAGGAGAAGATGTGGTTCAAGACCCGTGATGGTGATGACACCGCATTTACGGCCAATGCAAAAGGCAAAGGTGGGGCAACATCTGAAGACAAGAAGAAAAAGCCCAAGAGAAGTTTTTTGGTACGTGCTATTATTGTGGACAGTAAGGATCACACCGTCAAATACTGTAGAAAGAAGCAAGCTGATGAGAAGAACGGTACCATGAAGACTTCATGGAAGGGAAAGGAGTCAGCCAACAACGCCCAAGCTGAGTTAGAACTCTGGGTCGCCATAAAAGAGGTATGCTCATCTACTCAAGCTCCAGTTGTTAACTATTCATGGATTTTGGATAGTGGGGCATCCCAGCATATGACCAGCACAAAAAGGACTGGTATAGTTCCTGGCAGCCTTTACATGAATCCATCAATGTTATTATCGGTAATAATGCTAATGTCTAGCCGAAGAGTCTGGAACCATCTCATTTGTGGCAGCTATAGGTGAAGAAAAGAAGCTGTCTTGATGTGCTCTATGTGCCTCAAATAAAGAGAAACCTGCTCTCAGTTGCTACAATAACAAATCGTGGCCTTAAAGTATACTTTAAGAAAACAGGAGCAGAGATTCTATATGCTAAGGGGAAGACAGTTGACAAAGCTCTAAGGCAATTTGTACGAGTTGAATGCTCTTACAGCTATTGCAAACAAGGGCACAAGCAAACTTTGGCATGAGTGATTTGGTCACATTGGATTTGCTGTGTGCTAAAGGAGATGCAGAAAATGGAGATGGTGGAAAATTTACCTACATTTGCAGAATTGTAGGAACCATGTGAGGCTTGTATGATAGGCAAGCAACAATGGAAGGCATTTCCACAAGACAGCAACAATTGGGCAAAGTCTCCTCTAGAGCTGGTACATGCTTTTGTGGTAAGATGTCTATTGTTGCATTGGGGGGATCTTTGTACTTCATGCTGTTAGTCGACGATTATAGTAGGAAGATGTGGGTTTATTTTCTCCATGATAAGACTGAAGCTTTTGGTAAGTTTAAACAGTGGCATAAATTTGTGGAGAATGAGACAGGACATAAGATGAAGGAGTTCTGAACAGATCGAGGAGGAGAATTCACTTTAGGTGAATTTAGTGAATACTGTAAGGAGCATGGCATCAAGCGCCAGCTCACTGCTGCACATACGCCTAAAAAAATGGAGTTGTGGAACACCGCAACCCCACAGTCATTGGAAATGGCAAGGTGCATGATGAAAGGGAAAGGGTTACCACACTCTTTTTGGGATGAAGTAGTCAAGACTATAGTTTACATTCTCAACAGATCCTACACAAAGGCGCTCAAAGGAATCACATCATATGAGGCCTATTCGGGTAAGAAGCCTTCATGTTCTCATTTTTAAACATTCGGTTGTGAATGTTACATGCATATATAAGATGCAAATAGAACTAAGCTTACTGCCAAAATCAAGAAATGTATCTTTCTTGGATACAGTATAGAGTCGAAGGCTTATCGACTATTTGATCTAGAGACTAAGAAGATAATTGTCAGCCGAAATGTGGTGTTTGTGGAGCATCCACAAACAGTGGAGGACAGGGATCCGTCCACTTTAACATCAAATGGAGAAATAATCCACCATGTGCCCAGCCCAAGTACCGGAAAACTAGAGGAGTTTTCAAATGATGAAGATTCTTAGAAATCACACTAGCCTGCCCTTGCACCTAAAGGACAACCACTTCCTATCTGGGTAAGGCACCTCTTTGATGATCGCAACCCCCAACCTGATGTTGCAAAAACTTCAGCTGATGGTTTACGTAGATCAAAGAGAATAGAGGAGCAGTAAAGGTCTTCTGAACACATTGTCAATATGGCCTTGATGGTGGCTGAGATAACGTAGTTAGTGAAGGAGTCCACAAATGTAGAAGAAGCTTTGGCATATCCAAAGTGGAAGGCGACAATGCAGTCAGAGTATGACAACATCATCAAAAACAACACTTGGGAGTTGGTAGACCGGCCACCAAAACGAAAGGTAATTGACACCAAGTGGGTGTGGAAAGCGAAGTATAAATTTGATGGTTCATTAGAGAAATACAAAGCTAGGCTGGTTGCACAAGGATGTCAGTGAAACCTTTGCCCCATCAGCTCGAATGACCACTATTCGCACAGTACTTGCCTTGGCTGCTAATATAAGAAGTGGCAAGTTTTTCAAATGGATGTAAAATCAGTTTTTCTGAATGGACATCTCAAGGAGGAGTTGTATGTTGCTCAATCACCAGGGTTTGAGCTGACCAAATCAGAAAATAAGGTTTGCAGGTTGAAGAAGACTTTATACGGGCTGAAACAAGCCCCAAGGGCATGGTACCAAACGAATAGATACTTTTTTCAAAAATATTAGTTTTTTTAGAAGTGCATTTGATGCTAACTCATCAGAAAGGATGGCAAATATGTGATAGTTGTTCTCTATGTGGATGACCTGATTATCACTGGCAGAGCCATGAAGACTTGATTCAGCAAACACGAGAAAGGCTTGGCTTTGAGTTTGAGATGACAGACTTGGGGCTCTTGCATTATTGTTTGGGGATTGAGGTTTGGCAGGAGTCTAGCAAGATCTTCATTTCTCAGCAGAAGCATGCAACTGAGATCTTGAAGGCATTTGGTATGACAGACTGCAAGCCAATAAGTACACCAATAATGGAGGTAAACTTTAGGCTTTCTTCTGAGGACACTTCACCTTTGGTTGAGATCAAGATGTACACGAAGCTTGTTGTTGGGAGTTTGATTTTCTTGTCTAAAACTAGACCAGACATTTGCTATGAAATTGGTGTGTTGAGAAGGTTCTCAACAAACCAAGGGAAAGTCATTGGAATGCAGCAATGCGTGTGCTCAGGTACATCAAAGGTACTCTTGAGTATGGAATTACATACATATCTGGTGACTTCTTAGTGGGATATTGTGACTCCGATTGGGCTGGAGATTGACAGCAGAAAGTCAGATTCTGGATATTGCTTCTCACTTGGATCGTGTGTGTTCTCTTGGATATTGTGACTCCGATTGGGCTGGAGATTGTGACACCAAAAAGTCAGTTTCTGGATATTGCTTCTCACTTGGATCGGGTGTGTTCTCTTGGATTAGTAAGAAGCAACCCATAGTGGCACTTTCTTCAACAACTGAAGTAGAGTACAAGGCCGCTGGTTTTGCTGCTTGTGAGGCAGTATGGTTGAGGAAATTCTAGCAGATATGGGAGTTCCAGTGAGGTCACCACGACCTTACAATGCAACAATCAGAGTTGCATGGCCATTGCAAAGAACCCTGTGTTTCATGCTCGCACAAAGCACATTGAGATTCAGTATCATTATGTACGCGAGTTGATCGAGGATGAGATTGTGGAGTTGGAGTACTGTTCTACGGAGCAGAAGTGCACCGACATCTTCACCAAAGCTCTTGGGAAGGAGTAGCTCACTCAACATCTTCGTGGACTTGGCATTGGGCCAAGAAACTCTTAGTTCATCTTCGGCGGGTGGACATTGAGGGGGGTGGTTAGTATATGTTCAATGCCCGCCTCTCAGCATGTATCTCACATTGATGTGTGCTGCACATTTGTATGGCCCCCATTATGATTGAGGAGAAGCCATTGGTCCACATATCTTCAGTGGGAATCCCAGCTTAGATGATGGAAGGGGTCATAATTGTGACTGTTGATGGTCCGAAATGGTATAGGAAATATTCCCTTGGGAACTAAGTTCATCATTAGTGGGCGGTGGTTGGTGGGGAAGCGTTATGAATACGCGGGCGGTGAGTCGTGTCAATGTAGCGTAGCCGCCCACGTCTTGGACGCATCAACTGCACTACCTATAGCACGATAAATGAACATAGTTGGCACAAGCAAAGGCATCCAATGCTTGTGAGCATATATTCCCTATACTCTTAGTACACTCTCTATCCAGAGTCTACCTAGATCGCCATCTAAGCTCTACACTACAACGCATGGGTAGACAGCACCTTCATATTGTACCTATCTCTTGCTTGGTATAATCAAAATTTTAAAATTATCTCCATTCTCTCTATTACATTATCTAGTGTACTTTCTCTTGCTGTATCTGTTTTCGCTGTGCCTTATTCTTAAAGGCTGGTAGTGTTGCAGACAGGAGATCTACCAGTGGTTTTATGTTCTCATTTGGGAGTGCTGTTGTGAGTTGGAGCAATAAGAAGCAACCAAAAGTTGCCTTGTCGAGTACAGAGACAGAGTACAGGGATGCTACCATGGCAGCTTGTGAGGTAGCTTGGTTTCAGAAGCTACTTGGTGATATGGGTGAGCCCATGGATAGGGCAGTTGTCTTATATTGTGACAACATAAGCAGCATACAGTTGGTTGGTAACCCAGTACACCATGCTAGAACGAAGCACATTGAGATACACTATCACTTTGTGAGGGAGAAGGTTCTAGTAGGTAATGTAGATCTGGTATATGTCAGCACAGAGGGTCAGGTGGGTGACATCTCACGAAGGCATTGGGCACAAAGAAGCTCCACACGTTTACGAGCTTACTTGGAGTGCAGTGTGTGGAGTTGAGCTCAAGGAGGAGTATTGAGATATCGAGCTCAACTAGTGCTACGGTGGACATTGACTTATGTCACCGCTTTTCTGCTTGGCACATGCTAGATGCGTTTGGTGTTTCTACAACACACCTCTTTCTATTAGAGGTGACGGGTTGTGCCATTGTTTCTTCTTGCACTCAACATCTCCATGTACGAAGTGTATCCCTCCACTTCCACTTGGAAGGAAGGCACGTAGTCATCCCATTGTATGTTATCTCATTGGCTTCCCCCATTATTTGACTAGCATCTAATTTCTCTTTAATGCTTTGTCCAGGTAATCATTGTGGGGAAACACCATCTCTCCTAGGAACAACACGACCTACGTGGTCCATGGAGAGCACTAAGATGAAAGGGATATAGATGTTTGTTGCAGAAGCGTATTGAAATTTGTACCAGTTATTTAAAAATCCATCATCATAAATCCACAACTATTCATTCTCAAACATCAATCATCAATCATAAACACCAATTATTCACAAATCCCTATCAAGTATAAAATTTGAATATGAATCCTCACTTAAATAATTTTCATGTAACTTTGTGAAGCAGCATCGTTAGCAGTAATTATTGTACTATTACCACCATGCATGAACTACATAATGCTATGCAAAGTGCAATAGCTCACTATTGGATTAAATTAAGCCCCTGTTTGTTGTGTTGAAGCTATACGTAAGCTTATTTATGTTCACATAAAAATAGAAATAAAACACTTGCTCGAGTTCTGCAGCCTATGTGTCCTTCAGCAGGTTTAATGTCCATGCATCCAAAAGCAAAAAAAGAAAAAACGAAACATGCACTGTGCATGAATTTATAATAAGAAAGAAAAAGGCTGGGAGAACGACGAAGTTACGAGGAAGAACGGTGCAACTGCCGTTGCCATCCGGGGCGCATGCGTGGCTGCATGTAATTCGGTCTCTGCCCGTCTGCCTGTGCAGTCCGATAAGCCTGGGATGCATTCCGTTTGCAGAAATGGTGGGACCTTGCTGCCACGTCCGTGAAGAAGGAGCAGCTGTGCCAGCTGGGCTCCTAACGGAATGCATGCATTTGCCCAGGGTAAGAGCCCGTCGTCTACGGGCTGGCCATGTCCGATCCTCTTGCTCGTAAGATCTGAAAACCTATCATATCTATAATTACTTGCATCCTAAAATTAAAATAAAAGATTAAACGTAAAAGCTATGCATGAGATCTCTTATGCATTAAAGTTCTTATAGAGCCCTTTGTCTGTTCGCCAGAGCCCGCCATCACACATCTGCTTTCCCAGGCCCAGCCCTCGTCATATGTTCTTTCACCGCCTTCACCAAAGGGCCCAATTCGTCTGTCGCCTCTTCTTTCACCGTCCATTTTGTGTCCTTCCTGCGCTCAATTTCTCCTTTCACCAAACTGTGCATCGCAGTCTCAGTGGAATTCTGTGTCCCTAGCCCACGCCTTCTTTTTTGGTCCTCTACATTAATCCTGCCCTGCATCTGAGAAGCTTTTTTTTTTTTTGTTGTCTTGTTCTTATTAGGCTCCTTGTCTTGTCGCTCAATTCTCTAATTCTTTCTTACTTGACTTCTTCCTCCGCTTGATTTCCCCTAAGTATGGAAGAAATTTCATTTATGCTCGGTCAATACCCACGCTGGAGACCCACACAACCTATGAGTACTGAGATATGGTCAGCAAAATACAACAATATGTTGAGAACTTTAAGGCAGAGGAGGACAACATCGCTGCCGAATTCAGAAAAACAATGCAGGTTCATTTTGTCCACTTAGTAGTATGTGGCATTGAATGTGAGTCTCTCGATTTTGGGAAGGACAGTGTGTAGGCCATCGAGCTTTGGAGGTGTTGCAAAGAGCTTATTCAGTCTGTGCGGCGCTAAATAACCTGGTCAGAAAGGTGAACGGGAAAATTTCAGAGATATTTAGTGAACAGAACCGCACAAATCTAGTTCCCCAGTTGCTTGATTTGGTTTTCCGGTTCTTTATGGAGTTTGAAGTAATTCACCCCTTCCATGATGGGAATGGGAGGGTGGGTCTCCTCCTTGTTTGCTGGCTCCGTTAACTCCATTTGGGCCCAATGTTCTGTACTTTCACTCCCTCAATAAACTGGACCTACATGGACACATCATGTTTGTAAACAGGGAAACGTTTCTAGAAGCATTACATGATGATGAAGAGGATGGGCATCCTGAGAGAACATCTTCTCTCATCATGAAGGGCATTTATGTTGCTTGGGTAATGTTTATCTCATTTTGTTCATTTCAGCTCCTTCCATCGGTGATGTAGTTATGCTAGAGAGTAGTAGTTGAAGATTTTGATGATGCACTACAGAGTTGCAGTTGAAGATAATATGCTGGAGAGTTGCAGCAGAAGATTTTGAGGATTTTTGTGTTGTAGTATGAGACCAACAGGACAGTGGAGGGTCTGCTGAGTTCTTGCATCACACTTAAAAGGATTTGTTGTGACCACCCTTCACCATTCCCTAGTCCTTCAAGTATTGTTTGCAATGTCAAGAATCATATATGGTCCATGCTCTGTCATGTTCCATATCAACATTTTATAAATTGGTCCATGTTCTGTCATGATTCCATATCAACATTTTATAAACTCCCATAGCAATCGAAGATAGAATGCAATATCATATCAACATATGATAGAACGCCAATGGATTATGGCACATCATGCTAGGCATGATAAAAAAGAAGGGTTGATTTGTGTGGCCTATTGGCAATTGTGCAGTGTCAGTGATTTGCAATTAGATGACGTTTATGGTGTTATGAGGCACACATTTATGATATGTACGGTGTCATAAGGCACATTTTAAGTAAAATTGCAATTCGCCATGTATTGTGCTTTGGGTTTTTCTTTTATGAGTCCCGAGTCCTTAAGCACTAGCTTTATGAAACTTCTTGGCTGACTTTATCTCTTGTGCATTATATGCACGAACTTGGGTGGCATTTAGGTATGTTATGCTAGCACTGGTTCTATCTCTTGGTGCAGTTTTATGGGTTGGGTCCACCAATCTGGCTTTGCTTGGCTATGTGGTTCTCCTAATTAGTCTGGCTAGAACACTGTTTGCATCATCATCCATCCAAAATGTCCAAGATGGGTGAATCTAGAACCTCAAACCTTATATCCACTGCCTGTGGGAATCTCCTGGAAAGTTGCCGCATGGAGATCCGCCTCAGGCCAAAACACGGTGAGTATTTGGCACACTACAATTGATGCGCTCAATCTAGGGTGACTCTTGGGAGACGGGATGGTGTGACTGCTGGCTCTATATGTCATTTGGTCCTCCTAGAGGGTCCTTGGAATCCAAGGGCCCTTGGTGCTCACCTAGAAGAAGCTTGTGATGGATGGTTGTGAGTTGTCCGTTTTTTTTCTTCATGTTTTGCTTTACTGTTTTTTATGGTTGTTTGGGCAATGGGGGCTTTCTACCTTGCCACCTTCTCTCGACTTTGCATCTCTAAATGTGTACAAATATCTATTTTTCAAGTGTTTTTTTAAAGTCGGCCGTACCTCTATCGAACTTATTTTTCCGAACTAAAAAGTCTTGTACCGGTACCGTTTTTTCATACCTTCGTCTCGTTTCGTACCTTCGTACTTGACAACTATAACCATGGTCCAAATTCCTCTCTGAAGAGGCAATGAAATCTCCTCTGGATCTCGTAATAATACAATGGGCATCTATAGATATAATGTTCCTTTGCCTCGACCTCCATAGAGCAAAGTCTGTAGATCTAGTCCTCCCAAGAAATGCCCTCTGCTCTACCATCTCCTCTCTGAGGCTGTGAGATGAGACTTGAATCTGCCCATTCGCAATCTGCATGGCATGTGACTTGTGTCCGTACAGGTATTCAAGCCTCTGGATAAATCCATCCGCTGTGAGCCGCAGGAAGTGACCTCAGTAAAATTGCATTTTCGGGTGTATCTCTTGAGATGTGAACCATGTAGTGTGAGTATGCAGGCCAAGGAGATCAGAATGATTAAGCTCATTAACATTTTGATGAGTGAGGTGAAGGGACTCGGGAGGTGCATACTGGAAGGGTGGCAAGTGGTCCATGTAAAGCCCTTGTGTGAAAAACCAGTGAGTGACTCTAGCATACACTCTATCATGTACATGCTGTGCAGTTGTCAGGATGACTCCAATGCAATGCTCAGGAGTCTGTGTTGAGTCAATATAGGTGCGTCACCACCTAGAAAAGTGCATCCTCTATCAATGGTGCTGCTCCAAACTATGCAAGAATGATGGAATGAGCCCCTTAAGGTTTGCTCCAAAATATGCAGGAAACATCATATCTTGGAGCCTCTCAACCCTTTGCCAACCCTCTTCCCCAAGACCTGTCAGAATACGCAGTGGAGATGATGACAAAATCTGGAAACACGAGCAAGTGCAGAAAATAGAAAGCAATGGAGAGAGAGGCGTATAACTCTACTATATATACACAAGATCCCGGAATATGATACCAGAATGGCAAGGGACTGTGGGGCCATTTTATATGGCCCCCATACAGCAGTCGGCCTGCTCTAGGACAACCGACAGGAGTCCAAATCTCCACGAGTAGCATAACACCCAGTCGGCCAGTATCAAGAAGATGTCCACATAGTCGGCCAGCACCAGTAAACACATAGATGCAGTCGGCCAAGGAATAGGATCTCCTGCCACCTCAGGGCTGCCTCCCAAGCCATAGAAAAAATGGGGTAGAAATACGAGTGAGGAAAAATGAGAACAACACCTACAAGGGCGGGCACACCCACAACAAAGGCCCTGGTGTCTACATAAAGACAGGAGATGACTTCTAACACCCCCTCTCAGCTCCTGGGGCTGTGAAACCAACCACAGGGAGCTGGGGTGTCGCCGGAGCAAATCCTGAGATAGCGACTTCGTGAAGAGGTCCATCGTACTGTCCTCCGTCCAACAGAACTCTAGCAAGATGTCATTAGCAACGATCTGCTCGCGAACAAAGTGCCTCTGGATGACCGTGGGTTCCTCCAGTGGAAGCCCAATCTTGCCATGCAACCTCTGCAACCTCACCACCTCACAAGCAGCACCACAAGCAGCCCGGTACTCTGGCTTTGTCGTCGACAAGGCAAAAGATGACTGCCTCTTACTGCTCCATAAAACTGCTCTTGGGCCTGAAGTAGATCTCCTCGTGTCTAGATCTCCTCCCCAATCTGAGTCACTCCAACCGTGGAGTCAAACTCCATCCATCAATCCCCCTCCTATGTAAAAGAGTCCATGATCCTTCGCATGCTGCAAAAACCACAAGATACGTAATCCTGCCTCCCAAAGAGTCATCTGCAACCATGAGCTCAACTGCCTCATCAGGAAGCTCACGTCCAATCTGGTATCCATCAACCAAACCAATGAACCATTCTACTTCCGAGTCAAAAAGGCATCACACTGGTCACAAGGATCAACGCCTGTTATTTACAGTGGAAAGCCAAGTCCTAGAAACCTGCTGAAGACCACGCAAGGCCTTCTGAAACCTGTCAACCACCCCCTCTGAATTCGGAACCACAAAGTCTGGAGAATCCACCTCCTTCTGCAAGTAATCAACTGCCACCTGCCTGGCTTTCCAAGAGGTCCCCGTGGAAATAACTTCCTCATCTACAGGAGTTTCTTTGTCCCGAATACTACAAGACATCAGAGCATAAGTTACCTGTTCAGTTTCCTCTGAGCGACGAACACAAGAACCACCAACATCAGTACTCGAAAGTTCTTGCCAACTGCTGCCATCAATTGGCAAGCTATCCTCCATCTGGTCCCCAGAAAGCCTGCACCTGCAGCGCATCCACACTTAAGTGGCCATTACCACACTGCCACTCATTACAAAACTAAGGACCTGGGAGAGAGAGTGCTGAAAGCTTGTAAACTCCATTCTCCACCCCGCCTTCCCAAACCACCTGGCCTGTAGCCTTGTCCCGGAGAGCAACAAAATGCTCATCAAACTCTACCCGTACGCCAGTCTTGCAAACCTGATGCACTAACAACAGATGAAAACCAAGGGACAGAACATACAACACCTGGGAGGAATGCTTCTCTCCTTTGCCATCGAGAACTATCTCCAACCTGCCCTCGCTCTGGGAACTAGGATAGTGGATATATCCCAGTAAGAATGTGACCAGAATACCTGTGGAGATCCTATAAATCTAAACCGGAAGGAGTCATGTGCCTGGAAGCACCACTGTCTAGAATCCACTCCCAAGTATCCGTTACGGAGAGTCCTCCAATCTCCTCCCTGCCTGAAGAAAATGAAACATCTGTGTCCATCACCTCCACGTACACAAAAGCCGGAGTCTTCATGATTGCTGCTGAGGAATCTTCACCTTTCTCGGTCTTCTGCTTGGGACACTGTCTCCAATAGTGGCCTTTCTCGCCACAATCATTACAGGTCCTCTCTGCCTTTAGTTTCTCGCGGTCGGCGTCAGACTTCTTCTCAGAAAACTTCTCCGATGAAGCCTTCCCTTTGCCCGTGTTACGGCCTTTCAACTGTTGGCCAGTTAAGGCCTCCGAACCTCCACCCTGTGGAGGGTTCGTGAATCGTTCCTCTTGGTCCAAGACCATGGGCACAAGCTCCTCCCACGTAATGGTGCTGAGCCTGCCATTGGTAATCAAAGACGAGTAAAATGCTAAGTACTGAGAGGGCAAATGCGACAGCAACGTTATGGCCATGTCCTGTGACGATATCTCCTTCCCAGCCTGGAGAACTTTCTGCTGAAGAGCCTGCAGCTTGTTAGTATGCTCCCGCATCGTTGACGACTTTGCAGGGCTCATAACCCACATCTGTACTTCCAAGAAAATCCTCTTCATGGGCGATACCGGACGATGCACACTATTGTGCCGATCCATAAAGCGGGAGATGTACTAGACCCCGGGAACTACAGGACCATCATGATTGGCCATATATTGGCCAAACTATACGGGGCAGTTTTGGAGGCAGAGCTGAGCACTCATGCAGAGGTTGGGGGATTGAGAGCAGCAAGCTAGGCAGGCTTCCATCGAGCCTTCTCGACCATCGACCACATTTTTACATTGAGGTGCCTGATTGATTAGGCCAAGGCACGGAGGCAACGGCTCTATTATTGCTTTGTGGATTTCTGCAAGGCATTTGATACTGTGCCCAGAGAGCGCCTCTTTCGGCGACTACAGACACTAGGCATACCTTCAGACATGATGTGGGGCATATACAGGCTATATGAGCAGGTCTTTGGGAGAGTCCGATGCCCAGGAGACTTGTCCGACACAGTTGCTAGCACCATTGGTGTGAAGCAGGGGTGCCCGCTCTCCCCCACGCTCTTTGGGCTCTATATTGATGAGGTGGTCGATTACATCACACAGGGAGGAGGCTCTAGGGTTGAGCTATCAGGTATTACTGTCCATGTTATGCTTTATGCTGATGACATCGTCTTGGTATCCGACACGCAGGTTGGGCTTCAAAGACACCTTGTGGCTCTTGATGACTTCTGCGCACAGCAGGGGCTCACAGTGAACCTTGGGAAAACCAAGGTTATGATCTTCCACACTTCACCCGCAGTCAGGAGCCACACTACTCTCACATTAGCAGGAGGGCGGGTCGAGGTGGTGAGCTCTTATGTTTACCTTGGCATCACATTTACTAGCTCAGCTGGACGCTTCTCCATGGCTCAGGCAGTCCGAGACAGAGTGACCCGGGGGTATGCAGCTCTTGCTGGCCTTGAGCGTCAGTGTCATCAGGCACATTTTCAGGAACCCCGCACAAAGGGGTGGCTCTTTGATACATTAGTGACACCAGCCTTGATGTATGCAGCAGTGGTTTGGGCACCAGGGCTTGCAGCCTCCACATGGGTACAGCTGGAGAGACCACAGATCTTGATGCTCTCGAGGATGATACGCAGCAAACCATCCGTCCCGCACGACATTGTTCGAGCTGAGTTTGCTGCACCACCTATGGCAGTGGAGGCATTGTTCTAGACGATCTCCTTTATATACAGGATGAGGGAGATGCCCATGGAGAGATTATCCCGCCGAGCTTTTGAGGCATCCAGACAGCTGGCCGAGGCTGGACACACTAGATCTTGGTATGCATAGATGCTACAGTGGTTCTCACATCATGGTATAGACATTGAGTGGTTGCCACCTTTTCAGTATGATCAGTCTGCTCCACGGGGTTACCTCTCTCTCAATGAGAGGAACAGAGTGATGAGACAGGACATATGGTAGCACTACATACAGGAGACATGGACAGCACCAGAGAGCCCACTACCACCGAAGATGCTGTATTACAGAGACCACTTTATGAGCATCTCAGGGATGGGTGTATACATTGACCGCGGTACATGGATGTATACATGCCACACAGCTCTCGTGTTGCTATTGGACAGCTACGAGTCTCATCACATCAGCTAGAGATAGAGGCTGGGAGAGCGGCACGGGTTCCTAGAGCTGAGCGGATATGCAGATTGTGCCGCGAGGAGGTGGAGACTGAGGATCACTTTGTATGTAGATGTAGAGCCCACCAGGGAGTCAGAGATAGATATGCAGGATTGTTTGAGGAGCACTCTTCACTACATCAGTTGATGGAGGCCTCGGACCAGCGACAGCTTGGCAGACTACTACTAGAGCTTCATAGTTCTCGAGAGAGACTCCTCCAAACACCCGCTCCCACTAGGGGTGGGAGACAGTCCCAGCTCACAGATTTCTTCCAGAGAGCTATGCCAGTGCCAGCTGATGTACCACGTGGGGTGACCGCACAGAGAGCAGAGGAATTGAGAGCCAGGAGGAGACCTAGACAGACTGGACATAGAGCACCCCGACTCCATCACCGAGAGATAGCAGCTATCCGAATGAGACACCAGATGGAGACACAGGAGAGGCTAGCTCGCTTTCATTCAGACTCAGGGTACATGTTCATGCCATTCACAGCCTCAGCATCGGCGATGTATGATATCTTATATCCCTCTTATGGCACTGGATGGAGTTAGACATAGATCTGCATAGCATGCTTGTACTACCCCTTCAGCATATAGAGATGCATCTTGCCCTAGCACTCCATCCACATCCCCACCCCCCTTATATTGTTTGTATATGGGCTCCACCGATCCATGATGATTCACAGTTGTATCCAGACACATGCACACTTTTTCTTTTGTTTCTTTTCTTCCGATGACCGGAAGAACACAGTTGTATTATTTCTTGTCTCATAGGCCTTCGGCCTCTCGTAGACGTTAATATATCTTTCTTTCTTTCTTTCTCTCTCTCTCTCTCTCTCTCTCATTTTCTGTGTGTGAGCTTCTCCATCCTGCACCTAACCCTAATGTGCAGGTTTGTGTGTGTGAGTGTGTGAGTCCAACACCAACAATTGGTATCAGAGCTTCGGTCCAGGGCCTACAGCTGACTCTGGAATTCCGTCGGTAAATTTTCGTCGAAAACTAAGATTCCGTCTGTCGTCTGGTTTTCGCCGCCCAGCCCGCCGCCGCCCCTCCGCCCCCCCTCCCCCCCCCCCCCAGCTCGGCCGGCTTCGTTAGTGGCCAGCTCTCCACCGTCGCCCAGCCCGGCTGGCGTTCTTACTACGCAAACAGCCGCCACCGCCCAGCCCGGCTGGCTGCGATACTGAACATGTCTCCGCCGCCGCCGCGTTCTTGGCGCAGCTGCGCCTGCTAGCGCCGCCTCCGCCTAGCCCGTCGGCTCTGTGCGCCGCCGCCTCTCCCCGTCCGTCGACTCTATGTGCTGCAGCTCCGGCGGCTGCCCTACCGCTCAGACCACCGTTGGCAGTGCACGACGACCTGCACTAGCCTGTCACGACATCTTCACCTGCGCCTGGCTGCTGGTACTCACACGCCGGCCTCTCCACGCCTATGCCACTCTTCTCCACGTTTGTGTACTCCCTGATTGACGCCTGCAATACACGTTTGTACCATCCGTACTGCACTCGCCTGCAGGTACTTTTCATGTGAGTAAAAATATGCATTAAAACATACAAATTTTGCAGACACTTCTGTGCAGGTCAGATTCAAAGAAAAACTGCAGGTGGTAAAGGGTTCAGGTAATTTGGGGGATTTCTCGATTTGAGGCCAAATTGAAAAATTGGACATGTTGCTTTGCTTGCAATTTGGGGGTTTTTCAAATTGAGGTCAAAATCAGCAAATTGAGCCTCTTTTAGTTGCAAAAATTTGCGGCTTTTGTGAAAATTGGCCAATTAAATGCACATTGAAGCGATTGGAGTGCATAAAAATTGGGGCTTTTCAGGTTGGAGCATTACAGCTGTGATTTGTCGCGTATGTATACACATTGTGTGCAATTGGACAATTTGGTGTAGGTTTACACTTGCTTCAGTTTGCAGGCAAACATTTGCACAGGACATTTGGTTGCCTGGCAGTGCACATTGATGCTTGGTTTGCTTGCAGGTATATTTTGTTGACATGGCTCAAAATGCTACAGATGTATTTGGTGTGCTCACCCAGGAGGACAAGTTGGATGGATCTAACTACTCCCTCTGGAGTTTCATGATCCGTAATTTGCTGGTAGCCAAAAGGCTTTGGGGCATCGTGTGTGGTGATGACACACACCCACTTACCATACAGCCAGCCACGCCTCAACAGGAAGGTGCTCAAAGAGCTCCTGATGTAGAACCTGCTCCCACACAAGAGCAGAAGAGATGGGACTCAGAGATGCACAGGCCATGTCATTGATAGCCCTTTCAATGAAAAGGACTATTATTCCGCACATTCGTTCTTGCAAGACATCGAAGCTTGCATGGGACACATTGGAAGCAATGTATCAGGTACGCAACGAGGCAAGAGTTGCCTACTTAAAGAGGCAATTGGATCTTCTTTCTATGGATGAGGGTGACTCCATGGCAGATCATCTCACCAAAGTGAAAGATTTGCAGGAACAATTGCTCAACATTGATGAGGTTATCCCAGACAGACAGATGGTCACCAACACTCTTCATTCTTTACCACCTTCCTACTTGGGCTTTCACACCTCTCTCAACCTCTCAATGAGAGGAGGTGGTGATCCCGTCACTTTTGAAGAGCTGGTGGGTTTACTCTTGCAGGAAGAGCAAACAAGTGCAAACTTATCGAGCAACCGTGGTAGAGACAAGGCATTTACAGCCAAGGATAAGGGTAAAGCAAAGAGCTTTAAGCATGGGGGACAACAGTCTAGCAAGGCTGGTCATGGACAACCCTATTCTGGTGGTGAAAAGTCTGACAAAGGGGATGCAAACAAGCCCAAAAAGAAGGGCAAATGTCACTACTGCCATAAGCCTGGACACTACATCAGTGAATGTAGGAAGCGGAATGCAAAAGAGAAAAGGAAAGAAGCACGCAATGCAGTAGCAGACTCTTCTGATGACAAAGCACAACAATCAGCTAATGTAATCCAAGAAGAGTGGGTCCAATGCGGACACCATCCATAGGGGGGCATCGTTACTTCATCACATTCATTGATGACTACTCGAGGTTTGCTTGGGTTTACCCTTTGAAAGCAAAAGCAGAGGTGTTTACATGCTTTCGACACTTTGTAGCAATGGCTGAAAATATGTGTGGATGTAAAGTCCAAACACTCCGCTCAAATAGAGATGGAGAATACATGTCAAATGCATTCAAGGATTATATGCTTCAAAAGGGCATCAAACACCAATGTACTGTGCCTTATACACCGCAGCAGAATGGTATAGCTGAAAGGAAAAATAGATCTCTCATGGAGATGGCAAGATGCATGGTGAAAGCACAAAAGTTGCCTCACGAATTTTGGATGGAAGCTATAATGTGTGCAACTCATGTGTTGAACAAGTGTCCAACAAAAGCTTTGAAAACCATAACACCATTTGAGGCTTGGTATAGCCGAAAACCAACAGTGGATTATATGCGTACATTTGGGTGTTTGGCATATGCACATGTGCCAAAACAACTCCGAACAAAGCTAGATGACAAAGCAATGAAATGCATTTTTGTGGGCTACAGCAATGAGAGCAAAGGATACCGTCTTTATAATCCAACAACACGAAGGATTTTTGTCAGTAGAGATGTGGTATTTGCTGAAAATTCAGAATAGCCCATGTACAGCTTGTATAAAAGTAATGGTACAGGCATACAGGACATGTTTGATGGACTATTACCCATTGCAATAAGGGGGGATTCAGATCAGCCAGCCCCTACACAAGAAAATCCTCATGTAGAACATGTGGAACAGCCAGCCATTCAGCCCCCTTCTATGGAAGAAGTGGAAGATCTTGTCAGGGAAGAGAAAACAACCATAGACACAGCCAAGTCAGTGCCAAGATGGTTGCTGAAAACTTTGCAAGAAAGCAAACTTGCAGCTCCACTCACAGGTAGAACAAGGGCTAGTTCCAGCCGTGCATTGAATATACATCGTGGAGAGTTTGCATTAGCAATGGGTGGTCTCTTTGATTCAGAAGAGCCTTCTTCTTATGAAGAAGCACATGAGAATGAACATTGGGTGCAAGCTATGCAAGCTGAAATCTCTTCTATCATGAAGAACAATACTTGGGATCTTGTGGAATTGCCTAAAGGCAAGCATGTCATTGGAACAAAGTGGGTGTACAAAGTCAAAAGAAAGTCTGATGGTACTACTGACAGGTACAAAGCAAGACTTGTGGCTAAAGGCTACTCCCAAAAAAAGAGAATAGATTATGAAGAGACTTTTGCTCCTACTTCGAGAATGACCACAATAAGATCAGTGATTGCATTGCCTGCACATAAAGGATAGAAAGTACATCAATTGGACATCAAAACTGCATTCTTGAATGGGGATTTACAAGAGGAAGTATATGTAAATCAGCCCATTGGTTTTGTAGTTCCTGGTGAGGAACATAAAGTATGCAGGTTACACAAAGCATTGTATTGGTTAAAGCAAGCTCCAAGAGCTTGGTATGATAAGATACATGCTCATCTAACCAGCCAAGGTTATGTGAATAGTCCAGCTGAAAGCACATTGTATGTAAAAAAAACCGATGCCGATATTCTCATAGTCATCTTGTATGTAGATGACATGCTCATTACAGGTACTAGCAAAGCACAAATTTCAGATTTTAAAGCTGGTTTGAAAGTTGAATTTGATATGTCAGATTTGGGGCCTTTACACTACTATCTCGGCATACAATTTATGCATACAGATGATGGCATTGTTATGCAGCAAACTAAGTACATAAAAAGTTTGCTAAAAAGGTTTCATATGGATGAATGTAAGCCCATTTCTACTCCAGTAGAACCAGGTGTACGGCTTACTATGCATGATATTGGAGAGCCTTTTGCCGGCATTTATAGCCAGGCAGTGGAATGTCTCATTTACTTGTGTAACACGAGGCCAGACATATCTTTTGGGGTGTCTTTGTTGAGCAAATTCATGCACAGCCCAAGCACAAAGCATTGGCAAGCAATCAAACGCATTTTTCGTTATCTTCAGGGTACCCTGGATCTTGGTTTGTTCTATCCCAGGGAGGGAAGCTTGCAGCTTTATGCATACAGTGATTCAGATTGGGCTGGTGATTATGATACCAGGCAATCCACCAGTGGGAATTGTTTTTTTCTTGGCAGTTCATGCATATCTTGGTTGAGTAAAAAGCAACCCACTGTTGCCACATCTACTTGTTGTGAGGCTGAGTATAGGGCAGTCTTCACAGCTACAGTAGATTGTGTATGGTTGAGGAGACTATTGGTTGATCTTCGTGAGTGTCGGCAGACACCCACCACCATTCTCACTGATAGCCAGAGTGCTATGGCCGTGGCACGAAATCCAATATTTCATGCACGTACCAAGCACATTGAGATTCATTATCACTATGTCAGAGAGAGGCTACATGCAGGGGAGATCAGTTTATCTTACTGTCCTACACAAGATAATTTTGCAGATCTATTCACAAAGGCTTTACCTCGAGAAAAGTTTGAAGCTTTCCGCAAAGCTTTGGGCTTACTCTCATACAGAGAGTGACCTGCTACCTTGTGCAGGTTCACACTTCCACTACAGGGGGGATTTGTAGGCATATGCTCACTTATGGTAGTGCTATGTGTGAACAGGGCTTAACCAAGGGCACTTTTTCCCATGTGGTTTTTCCCCTTGGATATCAAGTGTGAAAGGGCACTTTTTCCCATGTGGTTTTTCCCCTTGGATATCAAGGGTGAAAAGACACTCTACATATAATATTTTGTACTTCTATATTATATGGATGTGACACACATGCAAGGGTTGACTTGCATTTTGTGGCTACCACACTTTTGGCAGATGGTTTTGTGATCAGACCCAGTTACATGGATGTACACTTGTCTCATGCAGTATGATGTGCTATTGGTCAGATTCGCACATCCTCACACCAGCTTGAGATTGAGATTGGCCGATATAGAGGTATACCAGCTGAGGCCAGGATATGCCGAGTATGCCATGGGGAGCCAGAGACAGAGCTGCATTATATATGCCATTGTACTGCATACTATGAGATACGTGGTACTTTCCACTGTTTATTCAGAGAGGGTTTTGGACCACTTTCCAGAGTCATGGGATACCAGGACCAGAGGTGTTTGGGATTGTTCTTGCTTGAGCTGCGGAGACATAGAGATAACCTGCTTAGGCGCACAGAGAGCCAGACTCAGAGGCACATTACAGACTTCTTTAGTCCAGCCATCACTGCGCCAGATGGACCACAGCAGCAGCAGGACATGGATACCGCCCACACCAGAGGTACACTGATTGATCGTGCAATTGAGCTTGGGTGGTCCAGACGCCCACGACTACGGAGGAGGGCATCCCAGCATAGACGGAGGTTGCAGCGGCGGCAGATTCGGATTATTCTTGCGAGGCATGCGAGACACCCAGTCAGGGTGCTGACCACAGAGGATATTGAGGAGATCCGCCAGCGTCCGATGCGGCACATATTATGAGATGGAGGCACCTCCATAGTGTACCCCTCCGTCCCACATGATATTGTATCCCCTCACTATATTCCACTCACCTCCATAGCGTACCCCCCCCCTCACTATATTCACACCCTCTAAGGGTTTCTGTTTACCTTCCATTTCCAGTTTCATTTTCTAGGTGCTAGTAGTATCATCTTTATTTTTCATTTTCTGGGTTTTTTTATCGAGACATTGTATCAGATCCACCATGATGTAACTTTTGGTCTCATAGGTCATTATGGCCTTTTGAAGACGTTAATATAACATTTCATTTCATTTCATTTCTCTCTCTCTCTCTCTCTCTCTCTCTCTCTCTCTCTCTCTCTCTCTTTCATATCTTGGGGTAGTATTCAGTGGGCCAGTGTTTTCGATGAGGAGAGTAGCAGAGACTAGATTGACTAGAGCACATGCAGCCCTGGGTGGTTTGGAGAGGATGTGTTCGCAGGTTCAGTTTCAGGAACCTCGAACAAAACTTTGGCTTTTTGACACTTTAGTGACATCAGCTATGCTTTATGGAGTGCAGATATGGGGACCTTCACTAGGCCATCACAGTGCAGGCGGGTGAAGAGGTATGGAGAGGCCTTTGGTATCTATGATTGCTAGGATTATTAGAGCCAAGGCCGTGGTACCTCATGAGATTATTCGAGTAGAGCTGGCGGCTGCCCCTCTGGTGATTGAGGCTCTTACGAGATCAGTCTCCTACATACATGGCTTGTGGGATCTCCCCTGAGACAGATATGCACGCCTCGCCCTGGAGTCCTCCCGACAGTTAGCTTTACAGGGAGACACGGCTTGTTGGTATGTACAGATGACATCTTGGTTCCAGGCACATGGTTTTAGCATGGACAGATTGCCTCCCTTCCAGTATTCTCTAGAGGCACCCTCTCTCACTCTCACACGGACAGAGATTACCGGACTCATCCGTCACGATTTAGTTCAACTGGACATTAGGAGGACATGGATACAGCCGACTGAGGAGCTGGGCACGAAGATGGCTTTCTACAGAGAGCATTTTCTTCAGCTCACAGCAGATGGTTTTGTGATCAGACCCAGTTACATGGATGTACACTTGTCTCATGCAGTACGATGTGCTATTGGTCAGATTCGCACATCCTCACACCAGCTTGAGATTGAGATTGGCCGATATAGAGGTATACCAGCTGAGGCCAGGATATGCCGAGTATGCCATGGGGAGCCAGAGACAGAGCTGCATTATATATGCCATTGTACTGCAGACTATGAGATACGTGGTCGTTTCCACTGTTTATTCAGAGAGGGTTTTGGACCACTTTCCAGAGTCATGGGGTACCAGGACCAGAGGTGTTTGGGATTGTTCTTGCTTGAGCTGCAGAGACATAGAGATAGCTTGCTTAGGCGCACAGAGAGCCAGACTCAGAGGCACATTACAGACTTCTTTAGTCCAGCCATCACTGCGCCAGATGGACCACAACAGCAGCAGGACATGGATACCGCCCACACCAGAGGTACACTGATTGATCGTGCGATTGAGCTTGGGTGGTCCAGACGCCCACGACTACGGAGGAGGGCATCCCAGCATAGACGGAGGTTGCAGCGGCGGATTCGGATTATTCTTGCGAGGCATGCGAGACACCCAGTCAGGGTGCTGACCACAGAGGATATTGAGGAGATCCGCCAGTGTCCGATGCGGCACATATTATGAGATGGAGGCACCTCCATAGTGTATCCCTCCGTCCCACATGATATTGTATCCCCTCACTATATTCCACTCACCTCCATAGCATACCCCCCCCTCACTATATTCCACTCACCTCCATAGCATACCCCCCCCTCACTATATTCGCACCCTATAAGGGTTTCTGTTTACCTTCCATTTCCAGTTTCATTTTCTAGGTGCCAGTAGTATCATCTTTATTTTTCATTTTCTGGGTTTTTTAATCCAGACATTGTATCAGATCCACCATGATGTAACTTTTGGTCTCATAGGTCATTATGACCTTTTGAAGACGTTAATATAACATTTCATTTCATTTCTCTCTCTCATTTTTTGTGTGTGAGCTTCTCCATCCTGCACCTAACCCTAATGTGCAGGTTTGTGTGTGTGAGTGTGTGAGTCCAACACCAACATGTTTCATTTCTGCACTCTGCGCAAGCGAGAGTGCGTCCTCAAAGGTGGCTGGCCTAAACATACGCACCTCCCATTGGATTTGCGTGTCCAGGCCATACAAAAACTGCCCTTTCTTGTTCGTATCAGATAAGCCTAATTGCAGACATAAAGTCGAAATTCTATTGGCAAACTGAAGGACTAGTTGTGCGTTCTGACGCGCTCCCCTGAACTCGTCTTCGAGTCGCTCAAGGTAGTGGGGCGGTAGAAACCGCTGCTTAAGGTCGCGGACAAACTCGTCCCACACATAAGCTGCCATACCTGCTCTGGTGTGGGCATGAGCCCACTGAGTCCACCAAGGAATGGCCTCACCTTCCAAGTACCAACCGGCTAAGATCACTCTGTCAGTATCTGTTTTCCTAACTGCGGCAAAGTAAGCTTCAAATTGATGTAACCATGAATAAAGAGTTGTGGGATCGAGTTTGCCATTATACTTACTGAAGTTCATTTTCTCGGGAAAATGATTGGAGTGCGCCGTCGGTGTCAATCTGGCGTCCAAGGCTCTAAGGTAACGCTCGTGTTCCACGCGTCGCATGGCTTCATCTTATCGTTGTCGGATCTCCAATGCACGCATCTGCAACTCAAGCAAAGAGCTTGGCTGCGGCTGTGACCCCGCGAGAGGGTCCTTGTGTCGAGGATGTGGTATCTCTGGGATACGGAAGGAGAGGGAGGAGGAGATGGAAAACGTGACGCTGGAGACCGGGTACGCTCCTTCAGAGCCAAGATCCGCGCCTTCTGCTCATCCAACTTGGGGTAGTCCACCGGCGTCTAAAAACCAACCACACGAGAGCGAGAAAAAATTCTGGTTTCTTTGCTGAATCTTTGTACTTGAAGTAGGCTCTGATACCGCTGTAATATGCGGAAGCTTCGGAGAAGAATCGGTAACTTCAATACTCAGAATTCAGCACTCTTTTCGCCACGGAAATTAACGCACAAACTGAAAGGAGAAGTGCAGAAAATAGAGAGAGAGAGAGAGAGAGGGAGAGGTGGAGAGGACACAGTATTGGGTCCCAATTACCCTCTGTAGGGCCCCCACCACGGATGGTGTATTTGCTTTATTAGAATGATGAGAAATCTGAAAGAAAATACAGCAATCTTGGACCTTTTCTTGGCTGGAAAATCCCTGCCCTTGACCTTCAGTTCTCCATCCCTTTGCTTGGCAATTCCCTTGGCTTATCTAGCCCTTGATTTGCTTGAGCTCTAGGTGAATAATGAGATGAATGAATGGGATTATGGCCTCCACTATTTATACTACTTCCCAACGCAGTCGGCCGGTAGATAAACAGGCGGCCAGCACAAATGTCCCACGACTTGTGAAAATTCAGCAATAAATGCTGGAAAAATCACCTAAAATCATTACTCCCTAGATGGCTGGGCATCATGCGCCTGCTTCCAAAGCCCTGGGCACAGCCTTTGCCCACAATCCAAGGGCTGGGCAGCCTGTATGGGCTGCCCCATACTTGCCCTACAGCCATGTAAAGGCTGTAATTTCTTGGAATCTGCCTTATTCTTGCCCTAGGGCTGTCCTACAGCCCGTCCATGGCTGGTGGTTTCAGCCTGGGCCTTGTTCCACACCATTTCCATGCCCACACTAATATCCGGGGTAGCCCTATGGGCTGGCCCCTTGTCCTAACCACTATCTACTCAGTGATCTGGCATCCGGTACCATACCAGATACATAGAACCATTGACATCATTCTAGAGGGAGACTCACAGCGCAGACTGGCACTGTTTCATGTGCAGGACAGTGCACACCTGACCTTGGACTCATGTGCAGGACAATGCACACCTGACCTCGGACGACTGAGATGGATCCCTAGCTAACTCGTCCCGGACTGGGCTCACATGGGACCAGTTCACCATCCCAAGTCCTGCACCTTCTGTACAAAAATGTCTACGTGGCATCCAAGTGCGGGATGCACGTGACACAAAGTCCCACACCGTGGGGTTGAAAGTCGTATGTTGCCTTCTAGTACAAAAACATTGAGAGGTCCCACAGTATGGGGTAGCCAAAAGGTGTAGGTCAATGTCCTTGATGGCTTAGAAAGCTAGTCCCGATTTTCAACAAAGTTGGCCTCATGAGAGACCTCTTTTTCTTGATCCTCTTTAGCTTCTTCTTCTCCTACAATGAGAGCTTGAGTCTTTTTCTTTAGGATGCAATGTTCTTCTAGGTGATGTTATTGGCACAAAATCCACAAGATTTTGTCCTTTTACTTTGAGTTGATGTAGTTCTTGTTGTTGGGGTTCCTGTTGGTGTAGAACTGGTTCTTTGAATAGAATGCCTCTTCATTTTGCTATGGGAGAAGCCACCGTTCTCTTGGACTCTTCAAGTAAGGATGCTTCCATACTGTCATTTGGTATACTTTTCAAGAGTAGTGCTATAGCATCTATCTCATCAATTTGTGCACCTATTGTTGTTAGTTGAGCCATAGGGCTTTTCATGTAGTTCAAGTGCTCTGGGAAAAGTGTCAGTGGGCTTCATTTTTAAGTTCAAAAAGCTAAATCTTTAAGCTAATCTTTGAATGTCTTCCCTTTCCCCCATTGATTCTATCTAATGTGTCCCAAGCCTCAATTGCACTCTTTTTTTTTTTCCAAGAACTTTTAAGTATCAAAAAGGCATACAACAATCACGGCTATAAGCTGGAATAGAATAGAATCACCCCAATATGTAAGGTGATTTCAACCACTGAGGAGCATCATGATGCCATGAGAGACCTGTGGGACTAGAGGAAAAGAAAATGCCATGGTCCTACTCCCGCATAAATAGAGCGCGCTTTGCCTGCACAGAATGAGAGGACCCCGGAATACGAGCCCAAGTAGCCATGAGAGTATGGATGATATCACCCCATATAGTACTAATGCACTGAGACCCAAAGATGTGGACACCCTCAATAGCCTCCGTGCATCTACCTCTCAAGATCTGCCATGGTGTAATACTGGCAACAATCTCCCAACTAGTGTCAATATTCTGTCTGTGGGGATATAATCAGAGTGAGGGACATCCTGCAACAACAAACCATGCTGGGCAATACCTCTACGGATGAAAATAGCAGAGTCTATACCACTGCCCGCGTAAAAAAGCTGCGGACTGGACTAGGAGAGCCAAGCAACCGCCCCCTAAGTTATATGCATGGCGCGGCCACTCAATTTGCCCATAAGTTGGGCTATAGAACCCCAAATCTACTATGCAGTGCTGCATCTCCATAAACAATGTTTCACAGTCTCAACATCTTGGGCAGGTAGGTGCTACACCAAAAACTGATCTCCACTGATTGGTGGGAAGATCAGCATGTAAAAATAACCAAAAGAAATGAGAGATCTGACTCCTTTTGTATGAATGCCGAAGCCTATGCCAATATGTGAGTGGATTGATGCCTTCGATCCATTGAAAAGCCTACCCTTTTTTAGTTTCATGGTCCGGAATCCCAGGCTTCTCCTCACTCGACATATGCATACGATCCCACTAAGAAAATGGTTTTTGGAAAACTTAAGTGTGATTAAATCATTATATTTCTTGATTGTAAAAGCACTACCCTTGTACCTTAGGCCAAGAGATAAGACCTTGCTTCATCATGGAATCAACGACACATTGACAAGTAAGATGGGAATGGGTTTCAACCTTAGCAAACTAATGTAAAATTTGTCTTAATGAAGAAGGGCTATGGACCATTGAAAATGGCAAGAAGAAGAAACCTAACACAAGGGAAAATGAAGGGGCATGGGCTACACTGAGGATTAACACACTCCGAGCGACCGAAACCGAGTAGGAAGCATCTCTGAGCGAGTGCAAAAAAATCTGGCGAACGAATTTGCCAATGATGATATCAAAACATACATTTTTCGTGCTAGCTCTACAACTATTTTCTTCCCATTAGCTACCTCTACATCAATACAAGAAGCCAGCGGAGCTCAACTTTCCCACCAAGAAAGCATCCAAAAATATCTTTGGCTTCATTGTCACCCTTGACCTATGCAAACTAGAAATATATCTCAATCGCAAGTAAAAAATGGAACACTACACCATCAAACAAACAAACATACATCCAAAACTACAATAGAACTCTGTTTAGACTACATCTTTTCATACTAAAAATACGCTACAGATGGTTATGAGTTACCCAGTCCAGGGCACACAACAGATTTACAACTATCCTCTTAATCTCTGATGATACAGTTCGACACCTTACCCTCTTCAACTTAAATCAGTTGATCTTCTAAAATGTCTTCTTAGGTCAGATATGACTCTAAACAACCCTGATCTTCAACCCTATCTCCTCATCTGACCTTCTCTGACAACCTGTTGACCTAAATTGACCCCAGCTGACTCTCAGTACCTGATTCAGCTAACTGCTGCCGACATCTGTCAGATCTTGTCTTCTAGACTCTCAAATTTTCCTCCGGAACCAGCAATGTTCAACCCTCAAATCTGTAGCTCTAGGACTCTACTGAATACGTGAGTTATCCTCTACTGACTCTTATTTGACTGAGGTCTGACTAAACTAATTCAGTTGATTCAGATCTCCTTACCTCTGTGTCCTTTGACACTCACAGACCTTCAAACACTTCAGATCCTACAAAGATTGAACACTACAGTCTCTTACCACACTTTAGCTGACCTTCAACTATCCTCTTAATCTCTCCTGATACAGTTCGACACCTTACCCTCCTCAACTTGAATCAATTGATCCTCTAAAATGTATTCTTAGGTCAAATATGACTCTAGAGTTTGAATAACCCTGATCTTCAACCCTATCTTCTCAGCTGACCTTCTCTGACAACTTGTTGACCTAAACTAAACCCAACTGACTCTCAGCTGACCACTACCTAACTGTAATCTGATTCAGCTAACTGCTCCTGACCTCTGTCAGATTCTTGTCCTCTAGACCCTTAGATTTTTTTCCAAAACCAGCAATCTTCAATCCTCAAATCTCCAGCTTTGTGTCAGTTGTCCTCTACTGACTCTTATTTGACTGAGGTCTGACTCTTATTTGACTGAGGTCTGACTAAACTGATTCAGGTGATTCAGATCTCCTTACCTACTACTGAATATGTCAGTTGTCCTCTACTGACTCTTATTTGACTGAGGTCTGACTAAACTGATTCAGGTGATTCAGATCTCCTTACCTCTGTGTCCTTTGACAATCACACACCTTCAAACACATTTTGGACCCATTGCAAGCTTTTTTTGGCAGCCATGACCAATGACCAATGATGTTGGGAAGCAGCCTGCATCGACGCGGGCTGCTTCCCAACATAAGAATACTATACTTGCAGCCAAGGGACATGGACATAAGAATACTCTGGTAAAGAGCTTAAACCCTACATGCAACTTGATGCTCCAAGTGCAACAGTAGAACAACCATGGCATGTATGTTTTGCACAATGGTGTTGGGAAGCAGCCCACGTCGACGCGGGCTGCTTCCCAACACCATTGTGCAAAACATACACGCCATGGTTGTTCTGTCGTTGCACTTGGAGCATCAATTTGCAACATCTACAATGCACTTGTTTTGTTGAATCCCAACACCATGAAGCACTGAACTCTTTAGAAAGGATGCAACTGCAGGGAAAATATCCTGATGCTGTTACATATGTTTGCAGCTTAAAAGCTTGTGGCACTCTGAAAGCCTTGTGTGAGGGCATAATTATACATGCTGAGATAGTCAAAGATGGATTCAAAAATGGTGCTTTCATTGGCAGTTCTTTGGAATGCTGTCATAGGAGTGTCTCGGAATGCTGTCATGTTTAGCTGCAGTTTGAAAGCTCGTGGTAGCATAGGAGCCTTGAGTAGGGGATGCCAAATACATGTTGAGATTGTCAAAGAGGGATATGAAACAGATCCTGTTGTAGACAATGTGTGAAAATACCTAAATTGGAATTATTTCCAATTTCCTGCCCAGAAAGGTTTTTTATTTAACCATTTTTCAGGTCTTGCTGCTGGCCAACTTCTTCCCCTGGCCAACCAGCAGCCCAAACCTCATAATAAGCGCATCATACATCTGCAAAAGCAACACAACATATACTGTGCTACTGCCGGTGCTTGGTTCATATCAAACCTTTCAGCACAATGTCCTGTTGGCAGCACCCAGATCAACCTCATCTTATAAGACCTTCTGCTGCTGTAGGCATCTGCTCTACTTCAGCGTTTCTACATCAGCTTCAGCATCTTCTCTACTTTAGCATTTTTACATCAGCTTCATCATCTGCTCTACATCAGCATTTTACTTCTGCTCATGGGATAGCAGCCCTCTCTGCTGCACACAGCACACCAGCGTTTTCTTCTGCAGCTCCTGGGACAGCAGCCCTCTCTGCTACAGTAGTACACATCTGTGTTTTCTTCCTCAGCTTATGGGACAGCAGCCCTCTCTGCTACAGTAGAGCTCTTCAGCGTTTTTTCCTCAGCTCATACTACCTCGGGATCGCGGGAGAGCCCCGTTCGAGGTCTTTCATTGGGAGACGACCAACCCATTTACACCTACTCACCCCTACACCCTTGGCATCTCGTCTTTCTTCTCCGAGCTTATCAGACTTCACTTCCAGAGGAGGATACATGCCTACAGCTAGTGTGCCAGTACTAGACCCAGGTATCCAGCCTCATCTGGAGAGCCCTGCTGCTCAGTCTAGCCAACATCCTGGACTTTGGTATGGGATTTTTCCTCAGGAAGGACAGGTACCACCCAGTCGTTCGGAGATCCTTTATCATCAATTCTATTGAAGACCACATCAGGTTCGTATGTACCTTTGATTACTTATGTTCCTAATTCTACTTGGGTGTCTTCTTCTGTAGCACAGGTTCAACATATGGTACCATCAACTACCCTCGATCCCTAGAATTATGTGAACCCGAATAGAGGAGAGTCTAGTAGGAGCACGGTTCGCTCCCAGATTATTGGTGTTCAAGGAGGTAACATTGTTTTCTCTTCTGGTTCACCTTCTGTTCCCGCTCCTGATGTGTTTTGGAATACCGCACAACCTCAAGCACAAAACCCTCCCACCCAACCCATGTCTCTTCCTAGTGGTGTTGGCATGCAGCCATTACCGGCTGCACCTCCATTGGGTCTTGTGTATGGGTTTTACCTAACACAGGGATCTAAGCCATTACCGGCTGCACCTCCATTGGGTCTTGTGTATGGGTTTTACCCAACACAGGGATCTATCAGCACTATGCCTCCTGGCATTGTGTTTCCACCCAGCATTTCGGGGTATCAGGTTGTTTACCAATCCATCTCAAGCACTACTCCTTTTCTTGCTTATGTGCCCACTCAAGAAGTTGTGCCTCAGCCAGGTATTTCACCTATGCCGAGTTTCCAACCTTATATTCCATCTTATGGAGTACCCTCGCTAGGCCCTACACTTGTGCCTAGTATTAGTTGATTTTCTAAAGTTCCTCCTAACTCTTTACACTCTGGATGTGGGTACCAGCCATCCTGGACCCCCCCACCTCCTTCCTTTCACGTCTCTATGTCCAGAAATGCTTTCACAAAAAAGACTCATTTCAATGGGTCTAATAACACCACCTAGGCTAATCTTATGGAACTAGTTTTCACTTCCCAAGGTTCTTGGAACCTGGTGAAGGGACTTGAACCAAAACCCCACCCCTCACTAGCACCTCTTGAAGTTATCCGCTATTGGGAGGCTAGGAATGCCATTGCCATAGTGGAGCTCATGCAAGGCCTTCTGCCAGAGTTTCATTCACAACTCGAATAGTTCCCTATGTCTCTGACAGATGGGCACACCTTGCAGAGAGAGATGCAGCACGTGATCGCAGAAGCATTGATCTCGAGCATCAAATCCAAATTTTCTTTATAAAAGAGGGGATGACCTGTCCATCAAGGTTGCTGAATACCGGCGCCTTAACGCGGAGTACGCCACCACTGGCTCCACCAAGTCTCAAGAAGGCCAGGTTATCACTTTACTGAACAAGTTGCCTCCTAGTTTCTTTACTTTTGTCACACAGACCATTAGTTTAGAACCTATGCCTAACCTATATGAGTGTGAGTGCCAACTCTTGCGCTTCGCTTGGTTGCATGACCAGTTTCATCCCAAGAAATCTTGCTCCTCTACTCAAGAGGGGGCCCTTGTGTCCAATACCACCTCTACTCAAAAAGGGCTGCAAGGGAAGGGGAACAACTCATGTAATCAAGGAAAACCTCAAGGCAACAATATTGATCCCAAAAACCCTGCCCCAACACCCACTCCCCACTGGCAAAATATTCCCAAAAAGAATAGATTCTGCACTCATTGCCAAATGCCTGGACATGTTGAAAAGAGAGGTAACAATCCCACTAACTCGAATCTCGCCAAAACAACCAAGGTGGCAGCAATGCCCTAATTGGCGGTCAAGAGGGGGTAATAATCCAACTCCTACTCTACAGGGTTCCCCACCAAGGAACCAGCAACAAGGCAATGGCCTAGATCCTCTCCGTGGTGACCCACTGGTCAAGTCTCTCTCCCCCCCCCACCCCCCCCACGCAGCAGTCATTTTCCTTTGCCACCTCGGAAGAGATGTCTGATTGGTCATCTCTTACACCACATCCCGGCCCCTCGGCAAATGTCGCTCAGGTCACATTTGAGTTTGATTTTGGTCACTCTTTTAAAAGGAAACAGAAACAATGGCCTAGACGAGGCAGTCAACGTGTGGAAGCGTCAACCCTCATTCAGATATGTCAGGTACCTGATGACCCTCCTGTGCCCATCATCGAAGCCCACCCAACTCTTTCTTGTGGCCATCCGGTCTCTTGGGTAGTTGACAGTAGAGCTAAGGGTGATGTTCAATGTGGCAACAACACACTGATGCCCATCAAGTCTGTTGGCACCGTTTTATTTGACACCAACACATTTCATCTCTCAGTGTCCTGCTAAGGGTGATGTTCAATGTGGCAACAACACACTGATGCCCATCAAGTCTGTTGGCACCGTTTTATTTGACACCAACACAGGTCCCAACCAGGCAACATTAGACAATGTCTATCTTGTTCCTAACTTAGGCCTCAATTTACTTTCTGTATCCCAGCTGACCCAACTCAATCATGGAGTTTACTTCAACAAGCGAGTTGTAGAGGTGATTGATGAGACTACCGGTCTTGTTGTTGCTCGAGGTCAAGCACAAAAGGATGGCTTATACCAGATGCCTACTTTTTTATCTGAGCCATCTTCCGAGGATTTTGAGTTTCATCGGGTTCGTGCCTGTGTCACCAGAGCTCCTTCAAACACAGAAAGGCTATGGCACTATCGCTATGGTCACTTGTCCTACGACACTCTATGAGTTTTCTAGAGACCAATTGGTTGAAGGCATACCCAGCCTCAAACTGACTAAGGATGTCTGCCCACCATGTCAAATGGGTAAGCAGCATCATTCACCGTTCCCACATCATGCTACTCATCGTGCTCACGGTATCCTCAAGTTGATTCACTTCAACTTAAGTGAACAATCCCCAACCCCCTCCTTGAATGGTTCTCTCTACTACATGCGGATTGTAGATGATTATTCGAGGTACATGTGGATGTATTTCTTGAAGCATAAATCCAATGCCTTCCAATATTTTTTCACGTGGGTTCGGTTAGTCACTGACCAAATGGGTGTCTCGATTGAAATTTCTCGTAGTGACAATGTTCATCTCCCATCAATTTACTGAGTTCTTGCAAGAATAGGGCATTCAACGCCAACTCACCTCCACCAACTCCCCCTCACAAAATGGAGTGGTCAAGCGCAAGAACCGAATTGTGATGGACATGGCACACTCCATGCTCTTTGCAGCTGAGCTACCTGAACACCTTTGGTCAGAATTGTTCAACACTGCATTGTACCTTCTGAACCGTTGCTCCACGGTCGTCCCTCACAAGACCCCGTTTGAGGCATTTTATGGCAAAAAACCCACTGTTTCCCATCTCCATGTCTTTGGGTGTCGTGCATAGAGACACACTCCAAATGACATGAGGGGTAAGCTTGAGCCAAGGAGTGATTTACGCATTTTTGTGGGCTACTCTTCTGAATCAAAGGCTTACAAAGTTTTTGATCCATGATCGAACAAAGTCTTCGTTCGTCAAGACATTGTCTTTGATGGGCGGGATTTACTTCACCTTCTGCTGCCCATACCACCCGAACAAGATTCTCCGATTGTGCCACATGAACCCAATCAATCAACTACTACTCCACTCCTTGAGGAGCCTTCCTCCTCTTGATAGCCTCCTTAGGACCCTTTACCCCGCTGGTACCAACAGACCATGTGGGATTCAGGCATGCTTCCCGTGCGATACCCCCTTGGATGGTCCTCGTCCGTCCACCAGGCTCACTCATCGTGCCTCATTTGCCTCTGTTTTTTCCGCAAACTATGTGGTGCATGATGAGCCAACATCATGGAAAGAGGCCATCAAACAGTCAGCCTGGAAACAGGCCATGGAACAAGAACTTGAAAGCATTGACCGTAATGGTACATGGTCCCTTGTGGATCGCCCTTGTCATAAGGAGGTCATTGGCACCAAATGGATTTTTCGCACCAAATTTAAAGCCGATGGTACCTTGGACAAGTACGAAGCCCAACTTGTGGTGCAAGGTTTTCACCAAAAAGAAGGCATTGACTTTGACGAGACCTTCACACCTACCGCTCGAATGACGACAATCTGTCTCTTACTTCATCTGGCTGCTCACCACAAATGGCCAGTCTACCAGATGGATGTCAAGAGTGCCTTCTTAAATGGCATTCTCGAGGAGGAAGTCTATGTTGACCAACCTCTGGGCTTCCCGCTCCCTGGGCATGAGGACAAAGTCTTCCGCCTGCATAAAGCTCTTTATAGGCTTAAGCAAGCCCCCCGAGTGTGGTATCATCGCATCGACAAATTCCTACTCAGCCAAGGTTTTCAACCATTTCATTGTGACCCCAATATCTATATCCACACTGATCAGGGGATTGTTTGCTACCTAGTGCTGTATGTCGATGATCTAATCATCTCTGGCTCACATCAAGACAAAGTGGCTGATATCATGGCACAACTAAGACGAACTTTTGAGATGAGTGATCTCGGTCTTCTCTCATATTTCCTTGGCATGGAGGTGTTCCAACATCCTGATGGTATTTTTGTGTCACAACAAAAGTATTGTCTTCAACTCATTACTTCCTACTTTCTTGATGGTGCTATCCTTGTGGCTACCCCATTGGATCCAACATCAAACTATCAAAGGAAGAGGACTCACCGCCACATGAAGAGCGAGCCTACCGCCAAGTGGTTGGGAAACTCCTATGGCTCACAAACTTTGGACCTGACATTTCTTATTGCACATCCATTTTAAGTCAGTATTTCAATGCTCCTAAGGAGCCACATTGGAGTTCAATGATGAGAGTTGTTCGCTATCTAGTGGGTACCTATATGTTTGGACTTCACTCAGTCATGGGAACACCCTGTGTGGTTACACAGACTCTCCGACATGGACTCCAACTGCCGGTGACACCGATTCCCGCCGGCGTTCTCATGGTGGTTATTTGTACTCACTTGGATCTAGTCCCTTCTCTTGGTCTAGCAAGAAGCAAGATACCGTAGGGCCTTCAGCTAAGACCAAGTATCGGGTCCTCTATGATGCCACCACCGAGGCTATGTATCTCCGTCAGCTTCTTGAGGAGATGCGCATTCCCGTCGACACCGCTTCTACCATCTTTGTGGACAATCAGAGTGCGATTGCCCTCACCGGCAATCCTATTTTTTCTAACCGTACCAAGCATGTTGGTATCCATTTTTATTTTACCAGGGAATAGGTTGAGCTTGGTACCATCAGGCTCCAGTACATTTATGGGCGGACAACCATGCCGACATCCTTGCGAAGTCCGTCAACCGGCCCATCCTCGAGTGGATCAGCATCGGTCATCCACCTTGACCCTCAGCATCTTGAGAGGGGGGCTATCCTCTCCTTTCAATTTTTTTTTCATTGTTGTAACGGGCGCATGAGTCAGTGAAAACCCCACTCATGTGAAAACCCATTGCATAGCATTTACCATCTTGCATACCCTTTGCATAGCATTCTGTTTTTTTGTGTTTGGGGCGCTTGTATCAATGAAAGCCCAAAAATGGGCATTCATGCATGTGAAAACCCCTTGCATTGTTGCATTGATCCAATACCGCTCACACTCACACATATTCTACAACAAACGGAGAGCCCATGATCTACACCCGCAACAACCAACCTCTTTACCATCCTTCTCATCTTCTCTCATGGCCCCCCCTTTTTGGCCTGAGCGGGGGGGTGTGAAAATACCTAAATTGGTATTATTTCCAGCCCAAAAAGGTTTTTTATTTAGCCATTTTTCAGGCCTTGCTGCTGGCCGACTTCTTTCCCTGGCCGACCAGCAGCCCAAACCTCATATAAATAAGCGCATCATACATCTGCAAAAGCAACACAACTCCATCTCATCAGACCACATACTGTGCTGCTGCCGGCGCTTGGTTCATATGAAACCTTCCAGCACAGTGTCCTGTTGGCAGTGCCCAGATCAACCTCATCTTATACGACTTTCTGCTGCTGTTGGCATCTACTCTACTTCAGCATTTCTACATCAGCTTCAGCATCTGCTATACTTCAGCATCTGCTATACTTCAGCGTTTCTACATCAGCTTCATCATCTGCTCTACATCAGCGTTTTACTCTTCTCATGGGATAGCAGCCCTCTCTGCTACACACAGCACACCAGCGTTTTCTTCTGCAGCTCATCGGACAGCAGCCCTCTCTGCTACAGTAGTACACATCTGCGTTTTCTTCCTCAGCTTATGGGACAGCAGCCCTCTCTGCTATAGTAGAGCTCTTCAGCATTTTCTCCTCAGCTCATACTACCTCGGGATCACGGCCCTCTCCGCCCTCATCCACCATCACCGGGACAGCAGCCCTCTCTGCTCCTTTACCTCGACATCAGGACGGCAGCCCTCTCTGCTCATTACTTCGGCTACCCCCGGTACGTGCCGCTTTCCCAATCCTTTGATAGGAGAGCACCCCTTCTCTTGAAGTTACGGGCCCATTTTGACGAGTTCTTCAACATGGTTCTCTCAAGCGCCTTATTGGACAACAGCCTACCATCTGCTTTGCATCGCGGCCTTCTTTGCCCTCATCATCGGCACGGGACAGCAGCCCTCTCTGCTCCTTCAGAGTCTCACACCGAGCTCTTGTACTCGATTTCATCATATATACACTCACTCATTTCATGCTGTGTTGATTTGCTCTAATCTCTTGTACATTTGATCCTTTTGTCCTCTTGCCCTTACAGACAACACTCTAGTGTACACCAAAAGTGGCAGAAGCACAGAAAGTGTTTGATGCCCTTTTGGTTCGAGATGTTGTTTTGTGGAAGTTGGAACTCAACAATTGCAAGGTATGCTGCGCATGGGCTTGCTGAGGATGCAATTGACTGTTTGGAACAGATATGAATGGAGGGCCAATGACGTTTTGCACAATGATGTTGGAAAGCAGCCCACGTTGACGCGGGCTGCTTCCCAACACCATGAACATCATCTACAATGATGTTGAGAGCTTGTGTCAGCTCTACAGCCTCCGCCAACAGAGCTACCGCGCGCCGGCGGAAACGCCCGGCCCGCAGGGACCGTCGCAGACGCCAGCAGGCAGCACAGGCTGGCGGACAGGCGACCCCGGCTGGCGTCCAGGCACCTACCCGCTCTTATGCTCCAGTCAGGGATAGGCGGCCAGCAGGTCCCACCCCGATGGATGAGGATTCAGTCTCAGTGCCCGTTGAGGCCGACGGTGGAGCCCCCCACGTGGAGACCCCGCTCCCGCCTCCCCCCGGGGGGGGGGCCCCGCCCCCTTCATGGAGCAGATTCCTGAGGATCCCGGGCCGCACTCTGCGACCCCCGGCCCCTCTTCCCCTCACTCTAAGAGCACTCCTTCCTCCCCCCCCTCTCCCCCCCCAGCCCCCCCCCCCTCCAGCCTCCCCCGGCGGCCCCCCCTGACTCCTCTCCTCTGGCAGATGCCTCTCCATCCTCTCCTCGCTCTCCCCCCTCCTCTCCGAGAGCCACCATCCCTCCCTCGGCCTCTCCAGGATACTCCTCCAGACCACCCACTGCCCCGGGGCAGCGCAGCTGGGTAGGCTAGAGTTCAGTTCAGCGGCTGTTCCACCGCCACTCCGGGCCGGTGGAGATGGCGATCCTAGCTTCGCCCGCCACAGAGTTCTCTCCAGCCTCCCCTGGGGGGCCCCTGCGAGTGATGGGGCTCCCAGTGGATTACGGTTTTTTCAGGTGTCTCCAGCTGGATGCTGGCCCGTTCGAGACATTGGTCGCGCCCTTGCGAGTTTGCGTGGTGTGCCATCCCTCTCGTTCTCCTTCAGTGGTGAGCAGCATGGTGGCCTTCTCCTTTCCTCTCAGTGTTGCCCCAGACACAGCATGGGATTGCAACTCTGTAGAAGGAAGTTTTGCGTGATCAGATACTGGAGTTTTCTCACCACTTCAGTGACTTGGGGCTCACGGACGTATTGCAGACCCGATTACACTCAGCCCGCATGAGCTTGTTTGGTATAGGAGATTGGCGGACGGATCCGGTCCACACCTCAGTTGAGGCGTGCTACTGATTCTCCTCCACGCCGCCCCGAGGGTGCAGCCTACCTTTAGATACATATATGCAGAGGATTGGTCTCACGCCTATGCCCTGGATAGGGCGAAGGTGGAGTGGGGCTGGACACAGAGACAGGTCACCCTCTTTTTGGAGAGACTCCGCACCCGGACAGACAGTGACTATTCTCCCTCCAAGCCGGCGCCCAAGACTCACAGAGTGGAGGGTAGCTCATCCGGGCCGGCTGAGAGGGGTGAGCCGGTGTGGCGGCTGCTTCACTTGCCATAGCTCATCCATGAGGATCCTCTCATGGAACATCCAGGGTCTTGGTGGACCTCGCTACTACATTGGTCGGGGCAGACTTCGCCAGGAGATCCAGAGGGCTCTCGTTGGAGGACCCATAGATATCCTTTTCATCCAAGAGCACCACCTTTCTGCCGGGCGTACTCGCACCTGCGGGAAGATCTTGCCAGGCAGGAGTCTCACTTTTTGGTCACCGGCATATGGCTCCCAGGGGAACCAGGGTGGAGTATGCATCTCAGTCAGCGAGCAGCTTCTATCCGAGGTTGTGGATTCTAGCACTCTGGTCCAGGGTCGAGTGCAGTGGATCATCCTTCGGGTTGGGGAAGACCGCATTGGCTTCCTCAACTTTTACGTCCCTAATGGGGCAACTGGGAGAGCTGAGTTCTGGAGCACCATTAGGCAGTCCCTCCCCATGGCAGACCATTGGTGCCTAGGGGGGGATTGCAACATGCTGGAGGATGCAGAGGACAGGATGGGGGGCAGCCAAGAGACCATTCATGGGCCGGAGCTCGCTGCCTGGGAGGAACTAGTGCTGCAGGTGAGAGGCCAGGATCCATGGACTCTCTCGGAGTTTGGCAGGTTGCAGGGGAGTTTATCTTTCTTGCGCTCGGATAGACGGGCCACAGGAGTTAACCTTTCCCGCATCGACAGGTTTTACATTGATGAGTGGGCTCACGATAGAGGTGGCAGTGTGGGTATACTTGCAGGCTCCTCGTTTTCAGACCACTTTCCAGTGCTTCTCCAGATCGATGACCCTACGAGAGGAGAGCGAGGCCAGAGCGTCCGGATTCCAGATTGTCTCATAGAGGAGCCTGAGATTGCGACCAGAGTTGAGCAGGCCTGGCAGGAGCTTCAGTTCAGGAGAGGATCGGCAGCCGCGATCTTGACAGGGGTTTGCAGGAGATCAGTAGGATGCTCAGACAGGCTGCCCTGGACCGTCTGGAGGCTTTCAGAGAGCAGGAGAGGAGCCTGTGGAGGAGTCTAGCTTCCCTTCAGAGACTTCAGGAGAGAGAGCCTACGAGCCCTTGGATTTCAGAGCAGATGGAGTCAGCTCGCATAGAGATCAGATCCATCGAGGAGAGGAGGGTGGAGTTCCGATTCCATGCTCGGGCTTCTTTTTGGTGGAGACAGAGTGACTCGAGATTTCTTTGAGGCGACCGGGCCTCGCTTCAGACGAGAGGGTCTCAGGCGTCTTCGGCAGGCTGATGGCCAGGTGGTGGTGGATCCCCCCAGGGTTCGGGCGATCGCCACAGATTTTTACAGGGATCTGCTCTCTGCTGAGCCAGCAGATGACAGGGTGAGAGAGGCTCGGGAGGCAGTCTGGAGCTTCACGAGACCGGTTGTGCCGGCCCATTTGCAGCACTCCCTTCTCTCCCCCTTCTCGGATACGGAACTGGAGGAGGCTCTTCAGGCACTTCCTCGGGGCAAATGCCCTGGTGAGGACGGTCTCTCAGTGGCTTTCTTCCAGAGGTACTGGGGTCTCCTGCATAGGGGTTTCAGATTGGCATTCCAAGAGATCATGGAGTCGGGAGACATGCCGGACAGCATGGCAGAGGGGTTGATTCACTTGATCCCCAAAGAGGGAGGAGACAGACTGGAGATTAGACAGTGGAGACCGATCACCTTGCTAGGCACGGCCTACAAGGTCCTAGCTAAGGCGATCAGCAAGCGGCTTCAGCCTCACCTTCCGGACATCATCCACTCCACGCAGACAAGCTTCATCCAGGATAGGAGCATCCTGGATAACATCTACTCTTTCTGGGAGGCTACGGCTTTGGCTAGATTTCGGCAGGAGGATCTGGCAGTGCTCCTTCTCGACTTCGAGAAGGCATATGATCGGGTGGACTGGGCCTTCTTGGAAGGCACTATGGAGAGGATGGGCTTCCCCCCTCAGTGGATCCGTGGGGTCTCTGCACTCTACACATCGGCTCATAGCCAGGTGCTGATATAGGGCGTGCGCGGAGAGAGGTTCCTCTGCTGACTCCTATCTAATTCATCCTTGACTCAATTGACTTCAAACCTTTTGACTTATGTGTCCTCTAACACAAAACTCAACCATCCACGCAACAGGTTCAAACCCAAGAGGAGGAGTCGTCAGAAGAGGGGAGGACTCAGAGGAGGGGCTAGAGGAGGCCAACGGTTAAAAGGCCGTAACACGGGCAAAGGAAAGGCTTCCTCGGAGAAGTCTTCTGAGAAGAAGTCCGACGCTGACCACGAGAAACTAAAGGCAGAGAGGACCTGTAATGATTGTGGCGAGAAAGGCCACTATTGGAGGCAGTGTCCCAAGCGGAAGACCGAGAAGGGTAAAGATTCCTCAGCAACAATCATGAAAACTCCGGCTTTTGTGCACCTGGAGGTGATGGACACCGATGTTTCATTTTCTTCAAGCAGGGAGGAGATTGGAGGATTCTCCGCAACGGATACTCGGGAGTGGATTCTAGACAGTGGTGCTTCCAGGCACATGACTCCTTCCCGTTCAGATTTACAGGATCTCCACAAGTATTCTGGTCACATTCTTACTGGGGATACATCCACTATCCCAGTTCACAGTGAGGGTAGGTTGGAGATAGTTCCCGATGGCAGAGGGGGGAAGCATTCCTCCCAGGTGTTGTATGTTCCGTCACTTGGTTTTCATCTGTTGTCAGTGCATCAGGTTTGCAAGACTGGCGTACGGGTGGAGTTTGATGAGCAGTCTGGTAATGGCCACTTACGTGTGGATACGCTATAGGTACAGGCTTTCCGAGACCAGATGGTGGATAGCTTGCCAGTAGATGGCAGCAGTTAGTAGGAACTCTCCAGTACTGATGTTGGTAGTTCTTGTGTTCGTCAGTCAGAGGAAACTGAACAGGTCACTTATGCTCTGATGTCTCGTAGTATTCAGGACAAAGAACCTCCTGTAGATGAGGATGTTCTTTCCACGAGGACCTTTCAGAAAGCCAAGCAGGTGGCAGTTGATTACTTGCACAAGGAGGTGCATACCCCAGGCTTTGTTGTTCCAGATTCAGAGGGGGTGGTTGACAGGTTTCAGAAGGTCTTGCATGGTCTTTGGTTTTTCACCGTAACAGGTGTTGATCCTTGTGAGCAGTGTGATGCCTCTTTGACTCAGAAGCAAAATGGTTCATTGATCTTGTTGATAGACACCAGATTGGACATGAGCTTCCTGATGAGGCTGTTGAGCTCATGGTTGCAGATGACTCTTTGCGAGGCAGGATTGCGTATCCTGTGGTTTCTGCGGCATGAGAAGGATCATGGACTCTTGTACATAGGAGGGGATTGATTGATGGAGTCCGACTCCACGATGGGAGTGACTCAGTTTGGGGAGGAGATCCGGACACGAGGAGATCTACTTCAGGCCCCAAGAGCAATTTTATGGAGCAGTAAGAGGCAGTCATCTTTTGCCTTGTCGATGACAGAGGCAGAGTACCGGGCTGCTTGTGATGCTGCTTGTGAGGTGGTGAGGTTGCAGAGGTTGCATTGCAAGATTGGGCTTCCACTGGAGGAACCCAAGGCCATCCACCACAGGCACTTTGTTCGTGAACAGATCGTTGTTGATGACATCTTGCTAGAGTTCTGTTCGACGGAGGACAGTATGGTGGACCTCTTCACGAACTCGCTATCTCACGATTTACTGTTGTGGGTGTGCCCGCCCTGTATAGATGTTTTATCATTTTTCCTCACTCCCCGTATTTTCTTCCTATTTTTCCAGGGTGTGGGAGGTAGTGTAGGACCTGTCGGCTGTACCAGATACTGGCCGACTGGTCACAGGCAGTCCCAGTTGCTCTCCCTGCTGTTCTGCTGACCGACTGCACACGAGTGATGGCCGACTTTGATATGCTGGCTGACTGCTGAATTTTCAAGTCGTGGGCATTTCAGGTCCAGTCCGTTGTCCATCTACTGGCCGACTGCACTCATGGGGCCATATAAATAGGCCCCATTGGCCCACATTGTACTCATTCAGTTTTCCTCACGATCTTGTGTATAGAGAAGAGTTATACGCCTATCTCTCTCCTTCTCTTGTGCTGTCTATTTTCTGCACTCTACTTGCTCTTGTGGTCTCAGATTTGGTTATCATTTCCGCTGCGTATTTTGACAGTCAGAGGAGAAGGGGTTAGATGAGGAGGACTCATAGGAGGGGTCCGAGAAGGAGTTAGAGGAGGAATCAGAGGATTGGAGGACTCAGAGGAGGGGTCAGAGAGGAGGCATAATAGAGGACCCAAAGGAGGGGAGTCAGAGGAGCCAGAGGAGGAGTCAAAGGAGGGGAGGACTCAGAGGAGGGGTCAGAGGAGGAGGGGTTTAGTGGAGGAGGACTCAAAGGAGGGGTCAACACCCCTCTGCTGATTGCCTATACTAATTCCTGTCTGACTTGGCTGACTTCAGACCTTTCCAGTTTTGTGTCCGTTGACACTTACAAACCCTCCAACACCTTAGATCCCACAATGATTCAACACTACGGTCCCTTAACTAACATCAACTGACCTCCAGCTGACCCTGTTTGACATCCTCTAGCTCACAAAACTCTGACTAACTCTGATAGACTTTTGGCTGTCAAATTTAACCCTAAATGGCTTCCTCTCAGACCAAAAGTCTTATTTCTACCGTTCTACACTTTCAGCTGACTTATCCTGACACTCAGCTGACAATAACTGACCACTGTTGACCCTCAGCATACCCTGTCTCTAGTCAGCCAACTCCCAACACTAACGTAGACATCACTCACAATTGATCTTCTTAGCAATCTCAATCAAAACATCATAACCACCATAACCAAAGCACCGTATCTCCAACACAACATTGACATCGAGGTCTAGATCATGTCACCTAGAGCACTATATTGTATTTGCTCGAGTTTGGGGCTTACTCGGTTATGTTCGCTCGGTGACTTGTAACACTCGGCTACACCGAATGAGAAGGCATTTGGGATCATAGGTCTTGCATTGAGTAGCAGTATATCCATCATATCACAAATGCAAAGAGTGTAGTTGAGGCTTGGGACACATTAGATAGAATCAATGGGGCAACCCACTAACACTTTTCCAGAGAACTTGAACTACATGAGGTGCACCAATTGATGAGATAGATGCTATAGCAGTATTTTTGAAAAGTATTCCAAATGACGGTGTGGAAGCATCCTTACTTGAAGAGTCCAAGAGAAAGTAGAAGAACCATGGCTTCTCCCACAGCAATGAAGAGACATTCTACTCAAAGAACTAGTTCTACACCAACACGAACCCCAACAAAAAGAACTACATCAACTCAAAGTAAAAGGACAAAATCTTGTGGATTTCGTGGCAATAACAATCACCTAGAAGAACGTTGCATCCTAAAGAAAACGAGTCGAAGTCTTTTTTAAAGTTTAGCTTAATGTTTGGTTCTAGCTCTTAGTGCTTTAGGTCTAGAGTTTACAGTTCTTTGTTTTGCTATTTTGTTTTTTTTGTTTGTTTGTTTTTGTTTTTTGTTTTTTGTTTTTTTTTTTGTTTATGTCTTAATTAAAAGTCTTCGTTTGATATTATCTTTGATTTCCTCTCCTTAGTAGCTAGGTTTGTTAGTTTATTTATTTTTGGTCTTTCAAATGCTTTGTTTTTGTCTTTGTCCTTCTTCACTATTATTTCTTTCTCAAATCTCTTAATTTGTAAGTTCAGATTTTTCTGACCTTATGAAGGTATATATAAAGAAAACGACTCAAGCTCTCATTGTAGGAGAAGAAGAAGCTAAAGAGGATCAGGAAAAAGAGGTCTCTCATGAGGCGAACTTTGTTGAAAATCGGGACTAGGCTTTCTAAGCCATCAAGGACATTGACCTACACCATTTGGCTAACCCATAGTGTGGGACCTCTCAATGTTTTTGTACTAGAAGGCAACAGACGACTTTCAACCCCATAGTGTGGGTCCCTCGCCTTCATATGTTGAATGGGCCACCATGTGTAAGGTTTAAAGCTTTGTAAAATCAGCTCTAAGAGTAAAGATATAAGAACCTCCCCTTCTGTTCTTATAATTATTTTCCTCTCTGAAATAGGAGAAGGATCTTCTTCCGTGTCTTGTGTTCCTTGCCTTGGGCCTCTTACCTGTGCACTTTCCTGTACCTTGGACCTGTACACCTTCATATGGGACTGAATCAGTGTTTAGCCTTACTGAGCTTGATGCTCTGATACCAATGTTACAAGCGGAAGCTCTGAGAGTCTTCTTTCAGCCCTAAACACCATCTAGAACATGCTGATGCAAAAACGCAGACAGAAGGGAGAGTAGAGAGAGAGATAGCTGGAAATTCAGTATTTCATATGGTACAAAAAGGTACATGAATCCTTGCAGCCATGGGCTGCCTTCTGGAAAAGGTGAAATACCTAAACAATCTCCTAGTTCTATGACCCAGCCAACAAGGGGCTGAATGGCCACAACAATGAGCCTTAGTGCCTTTTATAGGCTTGGGAGAGCACCCATGGACTGGCCGACTGCTGGTCGGCCAGGTCCAAGACATAATATTTATTTAAGCCGCAGCCGACAGAACATCCAGGTCATTCAGCCCTGGCCGACTACTCACAATGTCCTCAAACAGTCCAAATCAGCTACCTAAGCTCCATAGTCTGGTTCTTCTCTTGTCTTTATCTTGTTGCCACTTCAGGACTAGCCTACGCCTGTGCATGTCTTGCACATGACATGATGCACCTATATTGACTCAGCACACAGACTCCTGAGCATTGCACTGGAGTCATCCTGACAACTTAAGAGCATGTACATGATAGAGTGTATGCTAGAGTTACTCGCTGGTTTCTCACACAAGTTTCACATGGACCACTTGCCACCCTTCGAGTATGCACCTCCCGAGTCCCTTCACCTCATTGATCAAAATGTTGATTGGCTTAATCACTCTGATCTCCTTGGCCTGCATACTCACACTACATGGTTCACATCTCAAGAGATACACCCAAAAAATGAAGTTTTACTGAGGTCAGTTCCTACGGCTCACAGTGGATGGATTTATCCAGAGGCCTGAATATCTGCATGGACACAAGTTACATGCCATGCAGTTTGCGAATGGGCAGATTCGAGTCTCATCTCATAGCCTCAGAGAGGAGATGGGTAGAGCAGAGGGCATTGCTTGGGAGGACCGGATCTGCAGACTTTGCTCTATGGAGATCGAGGCAAAGGAACATTGTATCTGTAGATGCCCACTGTATTATTACGAGATCCAGAGGAGATTTCATTGCCTCTTCAGAGAGGAATTTGGCCCACTGTCTAAGATCATTGATTTCTCATATCAGCACTGCCTGGGGCTCTACTCGTAGAGATCCACAAACATAGAGACCTTCTACAAACGAGAGAATCCCCGGTGCAGGACAACTCACAATCATCCATCACAAGCTTCTTCCAAGTGAGCACCAAGTAAGGGCCACTAGAGTCCAAGGACCCTCCAGGAGGACCAGACAACATATAGAGCCAATAGTCGCACCATCCCGTCTCCCAGGAGTCACCCTGGAATATATCATCTCCAGAGGGTCTACATCACCTTTTTTCATGCTTGTACTGGTCATTTTATGAGACCCTGCATTGGCATATTTAGCAGATATTATTTGGGATTTTCTACCATTTTTTAGGCATTTTATAGCATTTTATGCTACTGGATAGTTGTCGGCCTACTACAACTGGCCGACCAGCTCTCTGGAGGGATATATAAGGGTTCTCACCCTTCCCCTCACTTTTCATTTCATTCTTGCATATCTGTTGGAGGTCATTGGCTGTAGCAACAGTCTCTTATGCTTGTAAGCACCTACGGGCTTCCCTTGTGCTCATTTTCAGCAATAATCAACTGTTTCCAGCCTTCTCCAGTTTGTGCTTTGGGCCTACAACTTGTGATGCTCTTTCTTTCATGGTATCAAAGCCAAACGCTGATCTACAGGTATGAAAATGCTGCGTTTTTCTGATTGGAGCAGAGGCTTCATCATTGTGCTGTGTTTTCTACATTTGTAATGCTGAACTATTGTGTTTTTGTTGTTGGAGGCTGAAGCTCTCTTCTAGGTGTTGAGGACAGGGTTCCTAAGAGATTTTCTTTCTCTATTTCTCTTTTCCCACCCACCCTCCCTTTCTTCTTTCTCTCCTCTTGCTGTGTGCACAAGCTTGAGAGGAGGCTATTTGCTGTTTTTTTTACAGCCCTCTTTCTTCAGAGAAGGTTTCTTGTCAGAGGATATGAATTCAGGAAATTTCTCTAGTGCTGCTCCTTCTCCTGTGTTGATACTCCAGCTCCTTCATTGCCTAGATCCCCTGCTCCCGCTCCCCAGGTGATTCCTCTTCCCAATCTTTCTTCTTTGAGTTTCTCTCATCCAGGTATTGCTCCCACCCCTACCCATATCCCATCCTACAATCCTCCCCAAGTTAGTGACTCCATGAAGCTTTCAGCAATCAACTATCATACATGGTCTGGTCTTTCTACAGAGTTATTGTTGGAAGGAGCCGGTGTGTGGATGGCTATCTCCACACCTCACTTGGTGGACCCTGCTTTGAGAAGCATATTGGATGCTCGGGCTCATCTTACAAATCCATCATCATAAATCCACAACTATTCGCAGCCTTTGAGGATAAATTTGCAGCCAATGTACTTCGTGCTTGGGATCACCCTCAGACAGATTGTTCCAGTTGCCTCTTGGAGGAGCAGCTTCGGCAGCCTTTGGTATGAACCCCATAATCAGTTTACCCAGTGGCCACATGCTAGGTGCCCGACCGCATGTATCTTGGGGCACCCTGAGCATGGGACCAGCCAAGTCTCTCACAGATTGGATTGCACAAATACCTTAGGAGGAGAAGGAGAGAGCCTGACAAGAATCCGGGGTAGAGACAAGCTCAACATTGACATTGACTCAACAAATGGGGGGGAGCAAATGGGATAACACACAATGGGATGACTAAGTGGAAGTGGGGGGAATACACTTCGTACATGGAGACGTTGAGTGCTCCTTCTAAGCATTTGGACCAACAAGACACATCCTTTCAAGAAGAAACAATGACACAACCTGTCACCTCTAATGGAAAGAGGGGTGCTGTAGAAACGTCAAATGCATCTAGCATGTGCCAAGCAGAAAAGCATGCCAGGGTAGAGTGGGATGGCAATAGTACACATGTTCTATGAGGACGTGTGGACGTATGTCAGGAGGGGTGGTCTTATGCTAAAAGATTGGGAGAATCTTACGTTTTCTCTCAATCATGAGATTCAAGGAAATTACAACATTGACCCGATTCGAAACAAAGTAGACACTAAAAAAACAATATAAAAGGAGAAGAAACTTGTAGAGAGAACAGGCTCAGTGCCATCTACCTGGCCATTTTATAAGGCCTTAGATGCCATCTTGGGTACTACTCCTAAGATGGCGGAGTTCCTGGAACGAGTGACACTGATTTAGGGCCAACACCTCTGCCTGAGGACATAGACGATGACGTGGTCTTGGAGAGAAACACACAAGACAAGGGAAAGGACAAAGCAAAGGATGACAATGGTCTAAAGGGACACAAAGTGAAGGAGAACAAACAAGCGAAAAAAGAGAACCCAAAAATAGCATTGTTACGTGTTGTAGCAAAGGGGTTCGTTCATGTGCAGCACTATGGAGAAAGTCGAAGAAAAAAGAATCGACTTCGAAGAGAGAGTCTTCAAAATCAAACAGGAAGAGGAGGAGACAAAGAGATTGGAAAACTTGGCAAATGTTCAACTTCGGAGATCATGCATAGACCTCCACCTCATCAATAGTGTGTGCAGGTAATGTGTTCAACATAAAGCAAAGTTGTACAATGTCTTTTTATTGTTTCTTTTATCTACCTAAATGAAGGTGGGTAGAGAGAGGAGAGGTACGGGAGAGAGAGAGAGAGAGAGAGAGGGAGAGAGAGAGAGAGAGAGAGAGATCACTTTATGGCAGAGGTAGTTTATAATGTGCTTGTTTTTTATATAGGATGGAGTGAAGCAATTTTGTTCATTCCAATTGTCCTCGATAAGAGATGAAGAGGATCGGAGGAGTCGAAGACCATAGTACTTTAGAGTATTATTTTTCTTTGCCATGGCGGCAATCTTGGCTATGGATGCAATAGATTCTCCTGACTATGGGCCTCACCTATGGTGGGTATTTCCAAGGCAAGTAACATTGTGGCAACAACTACATTTAGGCTTGTGGCGTGAAGCAATGTTGGAAAACCAACATAGGTACCAAACATTTTACCGCATAGGGTATGATAGTTTTCATTAATTGAAGTCCCAAATAGATCCGTATTTACCGTTAGCTGATACCATCCACTTTGTTAGAAGGCCAATCTCAAGTGATCTAGCACTCGCATGCGTCTTGTGGCACTTTGCACATGGGCACTTTGCACGAGTGATTGTGCTGAAATCTTTGCAATAGGATGCAAAATGATTAGAAAGTACACACAAGCCATAGTGGGAATACTATGCTCCAAACGAATGTTGGTGAAGCATGGCATTACAATTCCATCAAGTTATCGCCTACATGTAATCGTCACTGAATTTGAAGCTTTAACGTCTTTGCCCAATATGTGTGGTGCAATAGATGGGTTACACATCCGATTACATATCGGCTTCCCGATGAAGATGACACCCCAGCTCAGTAGACATGTTTTTCCAAGCGTCTTGCTACAAGGCATAGTTGACTCTAGAAAAACGTTTTGGAGTGTTGTGTGCAATGCTCCTAGTGGCGTTCATGATTCAACACATTTCAAAGAGTGAGCCATGTATGATAAGTTGATTGGAAAAGTGGTCTTGCAAGAGCTTGTTCTCCAAATACAGGGCGAGAACAAAGCTGAAGCCTTTGTATTGAAAGCTTTTAGAGCGAGAGGTGGGTTATGCCATGAAGAGAAATTACTATTTGACTGACATGTTAGCAAGGGTAGACTTGTCATAGAGAATGCATTCGGAATGTTGAAAGGTAGGTGGTGTATTCTTAGGGAGGTCAATGCCCATATATCTTTAGCGCCTTGCATTGCAATAGCTTGTTGTCTGTTGCATAACTTTGTAACAAAGACTGGGGAGATTGATTTAGCTAACTGTGAAGATCCTCATCCAAATGATAGGGAGGCTACATGGGAGGTCTGTGGAAGGCAAATGGATGTAGGAACTCGAATGCGAGGAGCTCTATTCAAAGATTTTACGTACAAAGCATCAGGAGTGGTAGTGAACAATGATGTTATGATTGATGCTGAGGGCGAAGAGGGGAATGGTGATGGAGGCGAAGAAGCACTAGTTGATGGTGATGTTAATTGATCAAGCAATCATTTTTTTCTAATATAGGTTGGAGCTACAATGACATCTTCAGTTGTGTGAGGTGCGTTTTTCAGTTTTAAAAAAAGAGTCGTTTGCCTATGTTGTTTGCCTGCATCCATGTTTTTTGTGTGCCTGTGGTGTGTTTGTTTATCTTTTTTTAAAATTTTATGCTTGGTCATGTGTGTGGTCCTTTGTCATGTGTGTGGCCTACCTAAGTAGTGTGTTTACATGTTTGTATGTTTGTGTGTTAGCATGTTTGCTTGTATGCCTATTTGTAGCTTAGGTAGGCAAGGCCTCATGGTAGACACCTTTGTGTTGGGGTTCGAATCCCCAAAGGTCATTAGACATGCAAACATTGTTAGAGGACATCCAAAGGTTTGTAGGGTGGATCCATTGTGCTTACCTACCGGATTTCTATCTTCACATGTGCCCAAAACTCCGATAGCATCCGACATGAAACTTTAAGGTGGACTCCAATTGGGACTCCAATCGGACCGGCTCATGTGCCTGACCTATCTATAAGTGCATAAGAGATCTCATGCATAGTTCTTTTTTTTAACATAATTACAATTATATTTATAAGTTGAGCAAACCCATACACAAAGGTCCTCTGTCACTCCCATTCTATTTCCAATCACTATTAAGAAGATTACAAATTTGATCCCACCTCTCCTCCCCCCAAACAAAAGATGAGTGTTCCCAAGCGATATGATAACCGAGCTGCATGCTAGCCAGAAGCAAGGACTTAGCATACATCCTTTGGGAGTCTGTTCTTCCATATAATCTCGTGCATAGCTTTTATGAATAAGGGTATGTTAAGCGTAGTTGTAGTATGCAAGTAATTATAGATCTGATAGGTTTTGAGAGCCATAACTTAGGCTTACGAGCAAGAGGATCGGACAACATGAACCAACCATACACATAATACATCTTGAATTAGATTATTGAAACCAACAAGGAGTTGGTGGAGCAAGACATTTCATATGCCTTCTTTCACGAAGGAGAAGCACAAGAGGAAGGAGAGATGGGAAAAGTAGAGGACAAAAGATAACAAGGCTGGCCAAAAAAAAAAAAAACATAGTAGAGTTAGTTCAATAAAATATATTTTGTATGCAACACTATGTAATTATAAGGCTTTTATAAAATAAGAGTTTCTTTAATCTTGTGGATGTATTTAAAATGTCTTGATGCTTTAAGTAACATGGTTGTCTTGTATAGTGCTTCGAAAGGAAGATTGGGAAAACTTTTCCAATCTTCTTCATAAATTTTTTTTTTTCATAACATTGGTATAAGCATCAATAAAATGCAGCACACTAGGCCTTGGCACTTTTTGACATCTCTTTATAATAGTGCCATTATAAGCATAAAAAATAGTCTTGATTGTTATAGTGTTCAAACAAAATACCCACCCATTTAGACACCCTAATAGGCGCATGGATCTTCATGTGAAGTATCCTAGGTAGTCTTCATCCTTAGGTCCACAAACTTTGTATGACACGTGTCCCCCTACTTGCCTTTTAAAGAAAGACCTTAAGTAAACTCAGAAGCCTTTTCCAATGTTTATCTTTGAAGCCCACAAGAGAGGAAGTAGAAGTGTAGATAAGCCAACAATACTAGCTTCAGCTCCTTGAGCTCAATCATTGAGGACCAAAATTACCCTTTATCCTTGTATCTCATCTTGCTTTCTTTTGAATTTTAATGCTTTGAAAAATAACTTGGAGAGGGCTTGAGCCTATTGAAAGAACAACTTCTTGAAAAGTAATTTCCTTGTGTTTGGACTTTTTGATCCTTAATTTCTTTCCATTTAGTCTTACAATCGCCAAAATCTTTGAAATTCGTGAGAGCAAAGTTTTTACTTTGTCTATATAGCAGCAAATAATCTCACCTTCTTGAAGACCTTACTACTCTTATTTTTTCTCTATTGCCTTGGCCCTCCTAATTACCTTTTGCATTGGGCCACAAACTTAACTTGCACCTTATCAATCACCATTCTAAAATCATCTCCCAAAACTTTGATGGCATCCCTTGTTTTTGCAAAAAAAAATATCATCCTTGTGCAATGAGTTATTGACAAATGAGTTTTGTTTTGAAAAAGGGAGCCCTGCCTTCTCCCCACCACCTAGGGGCTTCCCAAAGTCCACCCTAAGCCTTACCAAATGCAATATCTGGATGCTTGCATCCCCAAACCACATTATTAAAATACAACTATCAAACCTATAAGAGCTACCATCATTTTGTTGATTGAAATAAGTGTGCCTTGGAGAAGAAGAACAATCTCCTAGGTCCCAACCATCCACCAAGATATTATGAAGTACAAGCCCTTTCCGTTTCTTTCTTTCAAAACCTATTAGCATGTGTCTTGGCCCCATAATGTTTGTATGCCTTTCCAACATATTGATGTCCCTCGATAAAATACAAGGTCTTTAGTTATCTATTTGCATCAACCAATCCCACATTTCTCCCATTAGTTTAGTTGTCAGGGATCTAAATACATTATGCCTTTCCAACAGATTGATGTTCCTCAATAAAATGCAATGTCTTTAGTTATCTATTTGCATTAACCAATCCCACATTTCTCCCATTAGCTTAATTGTGAGGGCTCTAAATACGTTAGCCTTGGTTGTGAGGGCTCTAAATACATTAGCTTACTTGTGAGGTCTCATAATTACATTAACTTAGTTGAGGGCTCTAAATACATTTATTAGCTTAATTGTGAGGGCTCGAAATACATTTATTAGGCTTAATTGTGAGGGCTCGAAATACATTTATTATATTAATTGTGAGGGCTCTAAATACATTTATAAGACAAAAATATTTATACATTAATTGTGAGGGCTCTAAATACATTTATTATATTAATTGTGAGGGCTCTAAATACATTTATAAGCCAAAAATATTCACTATCCATTATCATTCTAGTAGGATGATGGCAACCATGATTGGGTTTTGGCTTGATTAAACACACCACTAAAGCCTTTCTCCAGCCCACCATATTTTTTAATCTAAGCGCATGTATCTATGCACTCTTAATCTTAGTTTACTTTTTTTTTATAAAGATTGGCCTCTTCCACCATAATCAGATTAGTCGGCATGCTAGTTGGGATGGGTGTCTGCTCTTGATCATTGTGTTAGTCGATGCCGCCATTTCTTCTCATACCTCTTCCTCTTTCTCATCGTTAGAGCTCGCCAAAGTGAGAGAAGTCAAGATATTTCCTCCCCATAAGATGTAAATCATCCACTAGGGTGTGGGTTGCTCTTACAAGATGCCTTGGAGCACTATTAACCATCCACACAAGACCAATGTGGGCTGCTCTTACAAGTGTTCGCTAGAGCACCATAAACCATCCACACAAAAGGACAATGGAAAAGGTTTCATCCCTCTTCCATCTAGGGTGCGGGCACAAGTGCTCTCTTAAAAAGGCCACAAATGCCGACAATGCCTTTCCTTTTTGCAAGTACTATTTCACACAGATGTCCTCCAGATGGGAGAGGAGAGATAGGCCTTATACTTGAAGCCCATTTTGGGCCTCATGGTCGTAAGCTTGGCTACCTATACACCATGGTCGTAAGCTTGGCTACCTATATATGAACACACCATGCTTGCCATACATATCCACAAAAGGAGCTTTTGAAGCAATTACTTTTCTTTGAAGAAAGCATACCAAACTTGGCATACATGTACATCTGGCATTCCAACCCAATGTAGTGGTGGCAATCTTAATACACGTGGTATTGAGAAAACCAATCCACAACATGAATTTAAAAAATGAAGGTTACAAATAGTGTCATATTACTTGCCTTCTCAATCTCATTATGAGTACATGATAGGATAACACAAAAGGTAGAGTCTAGCCCAGAAACCAATACAAAGCCAGTAAATCCTCTACCATCCACACATAAAAATGTCAAAAAGAGTGACCCAAAAATGTAGACTAATGCCCCATGCAAAACCATCATCATTGACCTGCAAATTGGCTCGTAAGTTAACAAGAACCACACAATTTACTTCGCTTTACACCGCTAAGAGAATTGATGTGGAAATCCATTTAAAAAATCTTTGAGCAACCGGATTATCTCTCCTTGGGAGCCTATACTCCTCGCCTCCATTTGTCCAAAAAATGTATATAAGATAATAGCATTAGCTATTGAAAGAAATATTTTTTTTTAGAAAATAAAAGATATCAAGAAAAAATCTTACAAAACTCATTCGATGGATCAATTCTTGAGAAGAATGGCAGTCTACACACATTACATGTACATGAAACTGATCATAGTCTACAAACATGTACATGAAACTGATCAGCAATCATTCACAATCTTAGATTGTAAATTCCAAGAAGCCCAAAGCTCTCACTGTAAGTATCTGGACCATACAAACCTAGCAATAATCTAGGTTCAAAAAAATAAAAAAAATCTTATTTCAAAAAAATATATCAATAAAAATTTATATTTACAATTAAACGCGATAACTACATAAAAAGTAAGTTTTAATACCCTAGTACACTTGTGCACTCTAATAGTTCGATCATTAGGGATGCGGCTGCTTATCCTTTCTAAGACGGGGATCTACAATTGAGCCATGAAGATTCAATAGATTGTGGTAAACAATGATGACTATATTATAAAAAAGATCGAGACAAATACCTTTGATATCTTGTCCATTGCGATAAATAAATGAAAATGATCTCCTTGCCATATCCATCCTAATAAGCAATATTACCTGTCAATATAGAATGACAAACACCAACATCAACACACCTTCTTTGCAAGCCATGAAAAAAATCATCTAAAGGTTTAGTAGAGAATTTATTCCAAAGTTGTCTAGGAGATATAGGCTCACAAAACACAAGAATAAGGACAAAAAACTAACACAATTGGAATCTTGCATTCTGAAATGCTGCTTCTTGAAGACACATATACCACTCCTCATCACTCTTTAGCATTCATCTGGCTTCACATGCAGCCTTAAAATAGGGATACAAATATCCATTCACTGTCCGTACATCCTCAAAAGATTTGGAACCTTTACACACTATGACTAACATGTGTAAGTAGTATTGCTCACATGCACTCGGGCTAACATTATACATCTAACGCAGTTGGAATCTTGTTTTCTGAAATGCAGCTTCTTGAAGACACATATACCACTCCTCATCACTCTTCAGCATTCCTCTGGCCTCACATGTAGCCTTGAAATAGGAATACAAATGTCCATTCACTGTTTGTACATCCTCAAAATATTTACAGCCTTTACACACTATGAGTAACATGTGTAAGTAGTATTGCTCACCTGCACTCAGGCTAACATTATACATATGTCCAATAATATTTTTCCATTTTCTTTTAGTCCATGATAGAGAAGTTGTATTCCACACCCACTTGCAAGGAAAATCAACATATAGTAGGCTATTTGCATCTACATGCAAATTGATTAGCTCTGAACCATTTAGAGAGTAGTTCTTTGATTTCTATTCACGAGTAATTGCATCACAAAAATCATCATGGTTATTAAATATAACATGATTTTGCATCGGAAGATGAACATGCAACCTTTGTACATATGGCTTTTTATCACATAAATCATATTGGTATAAGTGCCAACTTGCCTTTGACACTGCACACACGTACCGTGTATCCAGATTATTGACTAACCTCATCAATAACCCATGTGTATCTTACAACTCTATAGTAGCTCTATCATGTCCTTTGTATACATATACAAATATTTCATAGATGTAATAGTAGAGCATACTTCTATGTTAATATGGACTTTGTATTTCATATAGAGAAAAGGGTTATTTGGAACAACCCATCGACTGTCCACCCTATGATCCTTTACTTGTATGAAACTACTATTGTCTCGTCGGCATGTAAGTTGGATACCCATTGTCATCAATGATAGTAGTGTGAGAAAACTTTTGAGGATAACGATGTTTGCAACTCCCATTAACCATGCAAGGAGAGCGCATATTTAGTTCCCCACATGGTCCATGGACATTACAATGACTGATTATGTTATGCAACTCAGGAAACATCACCTTATCTCTCGAAGTTCACAACATTCTTGAATCCTGACCTAGGTACTAGCTCTTAAGAGTGTCCATCATCCCGACCAACACAAGCTCATGGAAGATTGTTTCTCTTAGAGAAGTAATCTCGTGAACACCCCAAAACACTAGAATCTCATCCATCCATCCACAAGTGGAGCAAAAAATAATCCATATTTAGTCTGAGAGGGATCAAGGTCTTAAAGAAACACCTTCGCATGAAGTCCCTAGTTTTGCTGAACCACACGGAACAAATCTGACTTCTGAGGTACTGTCAAAAACCACCAATGTACCATATGAAAATATATTTCACTAAACATTCTTTTGAAAACACTGAAAGCACCACATACCTAGAATTTGATTCTATAGGCATATAAAGAATTATGGTCTTGACAATATCCTTTATCCTTTTGGACTAATTTTTTTTGACACATTCCTCTTGGCATAAATTTCCATCATAACTTATATGGCTTAATCTCATAGTTACTTTACATATTTATCTATTGGGTCACATGAGTTTTGTCCCACAAATTGTTCAATGATCCTTGTCGTTATCCCATAAAATGAAAAGGAACATAAACTTCTCTAAATTTAATCACTAACTTCTAATTTGAAAGGCCACTAAGTAAAAAGTCACTTAAATCTTAAAAATTCTTGGAAAAGGTAAATAACTATGCTTTAGGCATTACCCTAATATTGACCTTAAATAAAGTATAATTTAACCCCTATTAGTTCACTTAATTTCAATCATCTCTTCTTTAATTTTCATATAATAAGGGTAAAAAATATGAATCTAAGCACATGTATCTATGCACTCTTAATCTTAGCTTACTTTTTTTTTCTAGATTGGCCTCTTCCATAAGCTGATCCATCGGCATGCTAGTTGTTGGGATGGGTGTACTCCTCTCTTGATCATTGTGATAGTTGATGCTGCCATTTCTTCTCATACCTCTTGCTCTTTCTTATCGTCAGAGCTCGCCAAAGTGAGAGAAGTCATCCCACTAGGGTGTGGGCTGCTCTTATAAGATATCTTGGAGCACTGTTAACCATCCACACAAGACCAATGTGGGCTTCTCTTTTTACAGGTGTTTGCTAGAGCACCGTAAACCATCTACACAAAAGGACAATGGTGAAGGTTTCATCCCTTTACCATCTAGGGTGCCCAAAAATGCTCTCTTAAAAAAAGCCGCAAATGTTGGTAGTTTTCAAGTATGGCCACTGCTTCACGACATACATAATAAACCAGCAAGGTAAGAGATAATGTTCATCAAGAGAATGGAAACAAGAGCTTTGCAGATCCATCATCATCACTACAATACTCCAAAATCGGTCTTCTTTTAAAGATTATAAAAGTATTCTGTGTTCTCTATTTCATTGGATATAAAGTTCCTGATTTTGTGAAGGCTCATCAAGTTTCTTCTAGTGGGGGAGGCAGTCGAAAAAGCGAGCAAAGAAAACCGAGCGAGCCATATTCCAAGGTAGAACCATATACGAACGTGACAACCATATGTTATCATTGATCGACATCATGATTAGTTCATTTACATTCCCAAGCTCCTCTCCCAACACACAATACACTACCCTTTGTTGCACTTATCGACAAAACATTATAATATTGACTATCCATATATTCAACAATAGCTAACACATCTCACAAAAAAACACCACATGAGGTCAGGCCTCTGAGAATTATCATCCACAAAGAAGGACATCATGTCTACCTAACAACAATAGGTAGCTCAACTCACAACAAAACATAACAATATCAGGCCTCAGAGCATTTATCGTCCATGTAGAAGCAAGGCACAAGTTTCTTTTGTCTTGCATCACCATCAAATCACTCTCTTTGAGCCATCTCTTGTGCCATGTCCTCAACATAGCATGGTAGGACGCTACAAAAAACATGATAAAAACGAGGGGAAGCCAACCTTGAGTCAATCCCAACAATATAATAGCATCACTCAATGAAGCTCACTCAATGAAGCTATAACTATTCAACAAACCTAACCTTACATAATAGCACAAAATATGTAAGTGCCTAAAAAAGAAAGTGAATAATAACAAAGTTAATCCATGCAAAAACAAAATCTATCCATGGTAGCAGAAAGCAAGAAACGAAAACATGGCAATGTATGTTCAGAAGAGTAGTGCTGAGTGTGGATCATCACAAATCATCAAATGGATTATCTACATGGAGACCTTGTAGGCATCACCCATGTCCTCCTCCGCATCATGAAACTCCAAGCGCGCCTTCTTAGCACTAGCAATCTGTACCAAAAGTCGTACCACACCATTGACTATGCCATCATTCTCATCGAAAGAGAAGCACGGTCGTGCAGAGGCGTGACAAACACGCATCATGGGAACTGTGCCACACCCCATCTCCAACACAAGAACACTCTAGGGACATAGAAGGTGTAGAATGCAAGAAACAAAACTTGTGGATCGCTCTACAGCACCACGCCAAGTATTGGTCGATGATGGCCTGACCATCTTACGTGCATCTAGGAGGTACTGTGTCCAACAATCACTACCTTATTGAAGCTACAACCTCCTGAAGAAAGACATGCTCTCCTCTAGATACACTAGAGGCTAGCAAACTGACTCGCCGTGCAAACACCCTCATCTGCATGAAAGAGGTTTAGAAATCACGTCACAACGATCAAATTAACTTCATTGGAGCAATGCAAAGAATCTTACCACCAGTTCGATTCCGACTTGGAAATCATATCCATGTGGCAATTTGTCGTGGTCGAAGATGTGATGCCCAACCTCAAGTCCCTAGACATGCAGGTAGCACTCCAACCAAGTTACAGCTTATCCTAAGCAGCATAACAAATAGTTTAGTAGATTAGTCAAATAATTTTTTATAAGGGAAACAAAACAAGAAGCTCAGTGAGATGGAACACCTACTAGTGGTACCCATAACACCAACCATCCACTATCCGCTAAGGATGCTGCTCCCACTGTGATGCCGTGCTAAATGTGCCCCTCGCTTAGCATGTTTTAAGGGTGCATACCACCTCCCACCTCCAACTTGTACCCTATAGGAAAGTCAACGAAGACCAAGTCTGTGGCCCACTTGACTACCTTTCTCATCCTCATATATATGTGGTCCTCCCTTGCTACTTTGGTGAAGAAATCATGTACGAGTTTGTATGAGGAATTCTTCTTGTTGCCAACCAACAAAATCAAGCCCCATGGACACGTAATCACCTACCATGCATTCATAGGGCACCACATGGCCAGAGAGATGCAACAAATCAAGAGGGAATGGTCGAACAAAATTGAATGTCACCATCTCTTTTGCAGCAACTTTGTCCTCTGCATGTTGTGCCAAACATGAATACTAGATTGAATAAAACCCTATCAACATAACCAAGAGAGTGATGAGATGATGTTGGTCAACTTCAATGTCCTAACTCACATCCACATGGCCACTATCCTCATTACGGGGCGGGCTTTCATCAACAACCTCTTGAACTACAACACAAATTCTTGCTTGAAGAACATACCAAATGACGTAATTAGAATTATTGTTTAATCCAATGATATTGTGGCACTTACTTTTTTGGGCCTGTGAAGATTTAGTGGAACATGAAGAACGACCACCATGCACGTCCACATTTGACCCACCACCCTTCTTTAAATGGATCTTGTACATCTCCCTCTCTCTTACAAGTACATGCCCGTCACCAAAATATGAGAAATGGGCTTGCTCTTTCGATACATGCATGCATCCTCATTACCAAGATCCAACCAGCCTTTACATTACATTTCTCTAAAGCTGGGAGAGGCTTACTTTTGAGCCTGCGATGATGGTGAACGTAAGAGAGCCCAGAGAAATGGGAACAATGTTGGAGCTCTCCAACGTGGATCAGCTCTACAATTACTACAACTCAGTCGCTCTCTTCTACAGAACACCTCCGCAGGGAAAGAGCTCATGGAACGTGGGCGGCGTGCTAAGAAGTGCGTTGCAGGAGCTGCTAGAGCATTACCCATGGGCGGCGGCCAGAATGCGTGTGAACCAGTGCGATGAGAAGCTGATGGTGGAGTGAGGGGAGGGGGTGTACTTTGTCGCCGCCCATGTGGACATGGATTTCTCAGAGCTCGGCGACATATCGTCGCTCAATCCTTCTTTGGATCTCTTGTTCCCTAGCTTGCTTCTTCTTGCGCCGAGAAGGGGACAAAGACCCTCCTATCGTGGCTATTCAGGTAGCATAATATATTGTACCTACTCCACATGCACTGCCATTATACACAGCTTGCATGCATTATATATAATTTCTGAAGATGATCAGATCTGTTCTGCTGCGGGTTACCAGGTTTAAGTGTGGGGGCTTCAATCTCTCTTTGGCGAACAACCATGTGCTCATGGACGGCTGTGCGTATCAATACGTATGCCTTATACCATAGAGACACATTGTGCCTATTGCACCGCATATCAATACGTGGTGCTCTCTTTCCTTCTCTACTTGTTCGCATTACCAAGCTCTTATGGACAACATGGGCCAAGAGCATGCTTTTGGGAGGTCATCAGCTCCCACCTGACCATGAGTTGCACCTCAGGATACCCGTGAAGAACGTTAGGGAGCGAATCATTCCCACGATCACCTAGGGCTAGATGGGCAACACGATGTGCCATGCCTGTGTGAGAGCCACTGTGCAGGAGTTGATCGAGAGCCCTTTGTTGGTTCACATGCACAAGATCAAATCGGCCATCGTGAATGTCATGTAGCATCGTGTATTGATACGCGGTGCTCTCCACTTTGAGTCTGCATCTGCCATCATCATCAACATCTTGGATGGGCTCTCTTGAGTTACCAACACATCACAAGTCAACTGGTTAACGCAGATTGCTATCTTGCAACAGTTTTACCCATACTTCTGGACTTTGTGCTGCTCCTTTGCCAAACCACTATTTCACACTAAATGTAATCAATCTTTTGCAAGGTCATGATAATTCTATAGCTTGTGCAATGGTTCTTCTAGGCCATTCACCAAGGGCTAAAATACCTACCAAATTACCACACCGAGAACTTCGCAACTGCCCAAAATGTAGATGACAATCCATTTAAGGTACTTGTAATATCACAGCCTCGAGGTGAAATAAGACTGTGGAGATAAGAGTATCAAAACCATGACAAAATGGGCACAAAGGTGAACACACACTATGCCGAAAAGAATAACTACAGTGCTGACAGCCAGACATGGCAGGAGTAAAATTTTACCTTGCAAGAAGCAAATGGCATGCTAGACCATTCCTTTATGGCCTAACCATTTGGCAATCACCAATGACCTCAATGCTCATTGTAGATCTGGTTCCCCCATAGAATGAAAACAGCCATCGTCGGCATACAGCCAGAACCTTTAATTAGATTTAAATAAATCTTCAACCTAAATAGGGTTGTTCTAAGACAAGTTTCCAATCCCTCCGGTTTTTAACCATACCCCCTTCAATCCTAGCTTCGGCAATGTCCTAGAGACACACAACACCATGTATTGATACATAGTGCTCTCCACTACCTCATACACCATGCATGTTGCTATGCGTATTGATACACCACACATGTTACTCCACCGTCACACAGCAGCATGTTGCCTATACGCATGTTGCTCTGTCATCACACAGCACTGCATATGGATACACGGTGCTGTCCACTGCGCGTATGGATACACAGTGCTCTCCACTGCGCGTATCAATACGCCTTGTGCCATAGAGACACATTGCGCCTCGCATTGCGTATGAATACATGGTGCTCTCCTGCCTCCCTGTGCATAGCCAAGAAAATGAGAGGTTCAGTAGAAGAGCATACCTGGTCGAGGAGGTTGCAAAGATGAAGTCGCACGAGGCTTCCTGCTTGGAAACAAAAGACAATAAAACAAGAAATTAGTTATTAGAATAGTTAGCGTAGGGTAGTGAATATTACATTAATCATGCACATGACACGAAACATCTATAACCCTTTATTCCTATGTTATTTCATTATTGACCATGACTAATTATTATTATTATTATTAAATCGTAATGTTTATCTTTTTTGACATCTTCATCAAATTATTCAACAAAAGATAATAGAAAATCAAAGACTAGAATCTATTCCATGAGTGGTGTATCCAGCTCTGCATCATCTGTGCTCTTTGCCGGCTTCATATTCTCATCTTTCAACAACTAAGTAGTTAGGTCAGAAATATTCACCATGCCTTCTTCCACAGTGCACATCCAAGATAGCTTCAACAAGACTCTCTCCATAAGATTTGACACAACACTATGTGAAATTAGCTTGCAAGATATAAAGGAGCATTTTGGGATTTCTAATGCCAATGCACTTGAGTTGCAACAAGTGACAAGTCAATGCGATTTTACTGTGACTAAGCCTCTAGTGGTGTTAGAAGATGGGGTGATGGGATATAAGCTTAATGGAAAAAATAATAATGTATATTGTATCTCTGTATTGAATGAAACAACTAATGTTAATGAAGTGGAGAACAAACAAGGTAGTGTGTTGCCTCTTATTGAAGGTCTTCTAATATCTAGTTCTGTGCATGTGGCCTACACAACTTCCACAAGTGTTCATGAGGTAAGTGAGCTCCCCATGAACTATAATGGTTATGTGGTCTATGAATTTCCACCTGCACCACTGGCAATAGCATGCAGGGAACGGACCAGAAGAATAATGGCCATGTATGTACAGTACAAGATCGCATGATATCTTCCTTGGAACTGTGAGGATGAGCAGGTGTTGTGGGATACCTTAGCTGTTATAATGTGGATTATCCTTTTGTAGAAAGAACTAGCTTGGTTAATGATTCCCAAATGAAAAGGAAAATGAAGGAAACCACCCTCAATAGGAACATTATATGTAGAGCATGGTACTTTGAAATGCAAACATTGTGGGTAGCCACTTGAGTGTATGTAGGGTTGTGATGCATACATATACTATTGTATACCACATGAGAGATAGTACACCACTAGGTGTGTGATTCATGTGGGTGACCATGAACGCCCATTTGGTGCTGGTTTGTCAAGGTTCATGCAAAAATAGGTTCATGACATGGTCAAACCTTAGAGCTCAATTGAATCCTTATGCATCTTGTAAGAACATTGAAGTAGCTGTGGGATAGGATCTAGTAATGGAAATGTTGTTGTCCAAGGAATGGCATGACTATAAGGAGTTTGACGAAACAAAGCTCTAGGAGGTCTTAGATAAGCTTATCCCTTTGTCTCAAAGGAGAAGCAGAAACAGAGAAATGTAAATAATCTCTTTTGTCATTCTAGACTCCTGAACATATAAAGGATGAAGAACTTCCAAGACTACTTGCATGGTTTAATTGGTGGGATGTTTGGGTTTCTCAATGGGGAGTTGTGCTCCTTGAAAGCAGCATGAGTATATGGGATTTGTTTTGTCTATGAACTTGTCTGAAACAAAACATTCAAGCATGAGGGCTGCACATGGGTACTCCAAGTACATATCACTTTATGAGGTGTGTAGTGCGGATCTAGAAATGGCATTCCTTCAAAGTGCACACTACAAGGCATTCATGTCTGGCAAACATCTTGGTACTGGACCATCATTGGAGAAGCTAAAGGAAAGATTCATGTCGGGGAAGGGTGGAAGTACTTCTAATAAGAAGTTGGTCGACTTGACACATTCAGTGATATTTGAGGGAGGGATGCATTCACCAGAGATGTATAAGCCTCATGTGGAAGAGAGAAGTGTTAGGAGGTAGAGAGGTGGTGCGGATCCTAGAGTAATACTTCCAACAGATAGTCATAGACCAGAATACTCAACAGTCATGGTAAAAAGGGTGGTTGGGGGACAAAGAAAACCAAGACAAGTGCAAGATGAGCATCTAAAAATATGCAAGGAGAGTATTGCCCACAAAACAAACTTGGCTATCTATAGGACAGAACCAAGGAGTGAGGTCACATGTTTTGGTTGCCTGCAATCAACCGATAGTAGATGTGGTAAATTGATAAATAAGCTTGGAGTGCAACTGCTGGCATGCATGCACCATGTTTTAAAGGAAGCAAGCAGCATCCCAATGGTACAACATGGCAATACATTTGGTTTTGTAATGATAATGTCACGCACACTTTGACCTTGCATGATTTCGTCGTTACTTTTGTTGGAACTACACTAAGAATTTGGCTAATTGTCAAGGGTGCAATGGTGACAGAGGAGAGAAGAGAGAACTTAAAAGACACAGGATTTGTTTTGGCAATACATTTGGTTTTGCAATGATAATGTCACGCATACTTTGACCTTACATGATTTCGACGTTACTTTTGTTAGAACTACACCAAGAATTTGGCTAATTGTCGAGGGTGCAGCAATGGTGACATAGGAGGAGAGAAGAGAGAACTTAAAAGACACAGGATTTGTTTTGGCAATACATTTGGTTTTGCAATGATAATGTCACGCATACTTTGACCTTACATGATTTCGATGTTACTTTTGTTAGAACTACACCAAGAATTTGGCTAATTGTCGAGGGTGCAGCAATGGTGACATAGGAGGAGAGAGATAACTTGAAAAACACATGATTTGTTTTGGAGGGTGATGGAGAGCTTGTTGTGCAGGGAGAAATTGGTAGGGAAATGCCTCCTCCAAGTCAAGAGAGACGAGCAAGAAGGGACAACAAGCGTGTGCAATGGAGATCGAATTGAGCAAGCAGTTCTATGAGAGAATCAATCGAGCAAAAATGATGGTAACTGAAGTAGTGAAGGAAAATGTAGTTGTTGTGAGGGAATGCCATGTGTTTTTCCTTAAGATACAAGGATCTACATCAAAAGAGTTGACATATTCAGTCACCATATCTGAATATCCACGATGCTCATGTGAGGATTTCACGCAAAGGGAGGCTGGGAAGAAACTGTATATGCCATGTAAATGCCTGTACTATGTGTTCATCAAGGTGTTGGGACTTCATGAGGTGATGCATCAATTCATCCACCAAGCAGCTTTGTCCAAACTGGAATTGTCTATTGCATTGCATGACTAAAATTCCTAGAATGGATGTGCAATGCATGACTAAAATTCCTAGAATGGATGTGGATAGTACCCGGCCATTTCATGCATATTTTATGTGTTGTTCTGCACTTGTATCATTTTTCCATTCCGTTATTGAATATATTAGGCTCCCATGCACTCAAATTGAATATATTAGGCTCCCATTCCGTTATTGAATATATTAGGCTCCCATGCACTCAAATTGTGGGGTGTTTTCTCATTTTATTTGCTCGCTTTATCAACCTCACTTGGTTTTCTTCGCTCGATTTTTGGTAATCCTCCTAGTGTCTACTTTTAGCAGTGGTTGTTTCCCCTCTCTTACTCCAGTCAAGATTCATGATGATAATTTTAATCCATCTAACGTGGGGTTAATGGTGTTTGATTTGTTAGAGTAATGTAGATCGTGATGACAATTTCTTTCTTAGAAATTGTCATATTTTATGTTTGTTAATTTAATACTTTCTTACGATTTAATTTTTTTGAATTTATATCATGGCTTTATCGAATGAGAAATCTTAAGTGTGCCTTGCCACATGTAGTACAAGTTTTATTGTTTTCCATGCTCCAATATTTATAATGGACACTCCCAAGGGTGCATTGTTTTGTAATTGAGAGTTTTTATGGCAAAAATTTATGGAGATTTCTCATAGGCTTAGCTTGATTAGTAGAAATGTAATTTATAGTAACAAAAATCACAAGTGATGCCATTTGTAGAATTTGCAACTTGCGTTATTTAAGCTTGATCTCCTTTAGCACATGTAGGAAAAAAATGAGAGTATTAAATACACACGATGATCTTCATCTCCTTTCAAGCCTGTAAACTACCTTGTGGAAGGGAGTAGGGTCAGTACATTCCAGCCCCAATGTTGTGCCACCTATGCAAATCTATTTTCAACTTTACATGGATGTGTTTTAAGGTTGTGGCCACCTTAAAAGTGTTTTAAGGTTGTGGCCATCTTAAAAGTGTTTAATTATATTGATAGCTTAAGTGTGCAAGCCCCTTAAAAGTGTTTAATTATATTGATAGCTTAAGTGTGCAAGCCCCTTGTTTCTGTTACAACTTCTTTTCAGATAAACATAAAAACGTAATAACAAAGTCACCACATTGGCATGAGAGATGTTCACAAGATCACCATGTCCATTGTCATGAGGATTCTTCTTGATGTTGTAGACATCTTTTTGACTACAATCCAGAGAGGCATTTCAAGAGCAACCATCGCCATGATTATAGTCTCGAGAGGCATCTTCACCATACTCTACATTAAATATTTACCAGTTAAAATTTTAGAGAGAAATTTACCTAAGAGAGAGAAAACCATATTTTTAAAAACTACTGGAAAGTTTTCTTTTTCCCTAGGATCCCAAATGTCCAAAAGGATCATGGAAAAACCCTCAAAGAAGTAGATTTTTGTTGGCGCACGGAAAGCCAAGGTGTAATGTTATTCATGTTAATGTGTTACAAACAAAGAACATAAATGAATAACAATACAAACAAAATTACACAAAAGACAAGTAATCAACAAACCATCAGTATCTGCTTATAGTGCTTCTTCTTCTCTCAACTATACATATGCTCGCGCTTTTCCCCATATGATGTTAACAGTTATAATACAAAGCGACACACACTTCGAGTATGCCGGTTGAATAATAATTAAGGATAAATGCATAACTTTTCGGAGTGGATAACTATAACTAAGGGTAACTACGGGTTAACACCTGGCACAACCTGTGGGTAGTTTGCTCGAATGAAAGACAAATCCACTTGATGACGAGGATAGTTAAAAATATAACCGGATTCTATAACTTCTTGAACAAAATTCTCTAGAAATCATAATCCAGTTGTATCTAATGGGTTTCTAAAATCTACATCTATAATATGGGCAGACAGATGAGCTTGCCAATAAGACTAAAATTGAGAATGTAAATTATCCAAAAAAGAATTCCAAATCATCGACTTTTGGAGATCTTCAGTCTTCTCCACGACCTTCGGCTGGTTACTCTGACCATATAGTTAGGTAACGGCACCTTGTCTCTATGCTCAAGTCGAACCCTTTGAAGATTGGCATTTGTGTGTAGGTTCTTTGTGTTTGCTTGGGTGCTCTGCACCTTGTCGTCAATCCGAAGTAGCTTGTTGTGATGATCCTTCAGAGGTTGTTGGTTCAGGGGTGGCACATCGCTGCTGAAGTGTGCCACGATGTTCTGCACAATGCGCGAGTTGGAGGGGAGGGGCAAATTGTGGGAGCGCAATGTCTCCACTACTTCCATTATACAAACTGCACATTGCTCCATCTCGCTCTCCAGAACTTGCACTAGTTTTATAAGTTGGCCTGTCTTTCCTTCACTTTATTTGACATATTCTTTATTATCATTTTGCAAGTGTTGAAGTTCTTCTTCATATGCTTCCAACTTCTTCATTGTATCTTTGAGCTTTGTAGAGGCAGTAGCTTTTTCCTTCACTTTATTTATTCTTGCCAAATCATGTACTTTCTTATCTTCCAGCTGAGTGTTATGTGCTTCCAGATGTAAATTCTATTATGGTGGATCATGGTGTGATTTCCTTGGTATGATTCGACCATCCATGAGTTGTTGATGCAATTGTGCTAAGATCCTATTTGGCATGGTTTTATGGTGATGATATTTCACCATGTGCTTCATCAACTTAAAAGATATTGGCTTTGTAGCTCAACATTTGTGTATTTTTGTTGTAGATCTCTGATTTTATGTTGCTTCTACACTTTATCTTGCTTTACCTGTGATAACTCCTTGGCTTGGAGCTCAATTATATTTCTGAAATGTACCTATTCCACCTTTAGAGTTGGACCTTTTGTTAAACTATGGAGAGGTTTTGTAGATCTTATTTGGCTTTATATAGCTCCTCCTTCATTGATTCCATTCCATGCTGAAGGGCTATTGTATTTTCTACACACTGTGATATGTACCTACATGTAGCTTGCATCATTTTTGATAGGTACATGTGCCGAAGGGCTACTGTCTTTTCTACACACTGCAATATGTACCTACATGTAGCTTGCATCATTTTTGATAGGTACATGTGCCGAAGGGCTACTGTCTTTTCTACACACTGCAATATGTACCCACAGGCAGCTTGCATCATTTTCGAATTGATTTCTTGCACAATATTCAAAAAACAAATTGAGGTGAAGCTCCTCTATGTTGCAGCTGGATCCAGAAGGGCAGTTCCTTCTCTAGATTCTTTCCTTGGTTGTTCCTCTTAAGTGCCTTCTGCAGCAATGTCTTCTTGCACTTGATTCTTCTTATTCTTTGTCTTTATGCATAAATCTAAAGGTACTCGCAGAGCAGCTCTATGAGGACTCTATATGCTTTGCAGAACTTCCTGATATGTATAAATCCAAAGGTACCCATAGAGCAGCTCTATGAGGCTCTGCATGCTTTGCATAACTTCCTGATGCATGAATTGAATACAAATCTTGGTCTTTGAATTTGTCCCAATACTCTTGAGCTCTGCCTTCAGTTGTTGCTGATATAAGATTCTTGCCCAAGCAATTGGTTTTCCTGTGACGCATACAGATATAGGCCCATGGCCCTTCTTGACATGTATGTGACTTTGTGTGTTAAGATAATCATTTCGATTAAGAACCTAAAATGTAATCTGTTCTGCACCTCTTTGTGATTGTTTAGATTATATTCCTTTGCTGCACCCAGGGATTTCATTAACGTCTTCACAATTTCGTGATCACGTTAACAAAACCTATTGTTAACATATTAAAACTTGTGATCACATTGTATATTCACATGACCTGAGCAATGACCTGCCGGAACCCACTAGTCTCGTAACACCTCCGGGCTTTTATCTTTCCCGGCGGGCCCGCCGCTTTTATCTTTCCCGGCGGGCCCGCCGGGAAAGATAAAAGCCCGACAGGCCCGCCGGGAAAATAAAGAACACCGGCGGGGTACTATTTTGTATATAAACACTGCCCGACACCCATCGTACAACTTTTGGGGAGATAGTCCTTGTTTTGGGAGCGTGATATCTCTCCTCAAAGTACTTGTAGAGCTCTCGAGTTGCTAGAAGTGTCCTCTTGGGAAGAACGTCCTTATCTTAGGGGCTGTCGTCTTTCCTTGTAGGCACTCCTAAGGCTATTGAGCCACTCGTCCTTAGTTCTTTGAACTGGGGGCAGGGTGTGGTTCGTAGCTAATACTTGCGGAGATTTAGGGACAAATTTGGAGTCATTCAGCTTTGCATTTGAGCCACGTACGTAATCTACCTCATTTTGCTTTATGAATGGTTTGATGGAGCCAAGAGTCCTGCTTAGGGGCTTGTATTGGTTCTTGATACTTGATATAGTTTAGAGTAGACAAGGGTCTTGTTAAAACCCTAAGATCTCTCTAGATAATTGTTATGCATAAAACATGCATAAATCAGGCATAAACTCAACCACCCAACCATCCCCGAGCCCAAGGGATGCACACATGAATAATGAATGAAATACATCATACCTCTACCTTGATGTCCCATACCATCAAGAGGTATAACACAATCCAATAGCATATAGCTATAGTGTGAAATGGTAGGTGAATAGATATGAACCTCTACAAAGAGAGCATAACATAGCCTTGGCCTCATGGAGCCCAAACCTCCAAGCCTCCAAGCTCCTTTGAGTGTGCCCCATGCCCCTATTATATAGGAGGGCCCTCAAGTGACTCTTGACTTTCCATTTCTCATGTGTGACCCTTGGATGCCTGACCCTAACCTTAACCCTTAAGGTTAGTCCTAACCCATGCTCCACTAGACCTTGTTCCCATGCTCCCATGCTCACAAGTCTAATGTGGGTTAGCCTCCTAGTATATGCACACATAATGTGTATATAACATAGCACACATAATGTACATATAACATACTTCCCCTCTCTCAAAACATTGCACTCTTGCAATGAAAAGAAGGAGAACTGCGCTGAACAATCTCAACCAACTCCCAAGTCGAATTCTCAATTTCCCTATCTTTTTAACCTCAGGGATTAGTCAACTACAAAGTTTCCTTTCCCTGAATTCAAGTACCTTATCAGGTTCATGTGGAACATAGGATAATTCATCGACTTCAACAAGTTCTTGAGGAGTAACTGTGTCATCCTCACCTCCCAGTTTTCCTTTCAATCTATCGATATGAAAGACTGGATGAACTCTAACAATTGGAGGTAGTTTTAGTTTATACGCAACCGTGCCAATCCGATATATAACTCGAAATGGACCACAATATCTAGGAGATAAATTCGAGCATTTTCCCATTGACAAAGTCTGAGAATCTTTAGGAACATTAAAATAAACCAACGCTCCTGGTTCAAAAGACCGAGATGAGCGTCCCCTATCAGCATAAAACCGTGCCCTATCATGAGCACTCCTGATAGAATCCCGAGCTTCGGTCAGCATTTCCTGCATATCTCGCAAGAAATCCCTCGATGCATCAAGCTCGATGTCCTTAAGAGACCGACATCAATAGGTGCCCTGGGTTAATACCCATACATAAGTATGCACGGACTAAAATAATAGCCGTAAAATTAGAACTGTTATAGGCAAATTCCATCATCGGAAGATATTTCCTAATATGATGATTTTCTAGAGACATATGCACAAAGCATATACACTATAATCTGATTCATACACTCTGTTTGCCCATCAGACTACTGCGGATGATCAGAACAATTCACATTCAAAGTAACTTTTTCGTTGTAAACCTTTCGGAATAAAGTAGGAAAGCATGGCATTATAACAGCAGAAACCAGGGATTCATCGGCGCCCCGACATACCCACATCTGCATATGGAATAATCGACGTCTCGAGTTACCCATATCAACATAGAGTCATCAACGTCTCGATGAGTCACATATGTCCATCCGTAAACCTATCAGGTTGATTGTGTAAATCACCTAAAGTACGGAACTAGAGAAAGAAATGCCAACAAAGGAAGAATCCAAATTTCCTTATCCGAACACAACAAAATAAACTTGTTTGAACTCTAAAGAAAGAGATTTCAACAAGTGAAAATGCCGATGAGATTACCCTCATCAAAACATGTAGGCTATAGATAAAAGAAATTTATCTAGAGAATGCCCACAGTATAACTTCTAGTGAATTTAGAAAATAAGATTGTCTTTGAATGTTGAGGTCAACATGCTAAGTGATGTAAGCAAAGCAACAATCTTGAGCCCAAATTATCCCATAAGATAATATATGTGAGGGATCACTAGCGTCCCATACCACCATGATACCACCCATACATACCTTAACAATTTGAAACTCCCTAGTATGCCGTCTAGGAAAATATGAATAAAATCCTGTGTAAAAGGAATAAGATGGCCTTATCCAGACTTTCACATACTAAACCTGTCTCTATATACTTGAGACTACATCAAGGAATAAATCCTTCTGAGTACATCATTAGAAAAGAAATTGTATTATTGGCGCCTTTCTAATGATAACTACCCAAAACACAATAAAGTTAGGGTAGAAAAATAACTCACCTAGATATATAAGCAACTAGGTATCCGAGTTGGAATATGTACAAGAGTAAAAAATATACTCCAAAATTACGTGCAAAAAACGAAGGCAAATGCTACCTTCAAAGCACATTTAATTATTCAAAAGATCAAAAGATCCTTATAAAACCATGGATAAAAGCATAGAAGCTTCTTAAATCCATAAAAACCATAGTTGATCATAAAAATCAATGCATACCATCTAATGGACATAAATCATGCCAAAAGAAGCATTAAAATTGGTGGCCAACTCATCAATCCAGAGTATATGAACATTGTGTTGTTCAAATAAAACTCCAAAGTAAGAAAGTGAAACACATGTGTGTAGCACTCAATAATAAACCCCCAGACACAAGTGATCTAGGTAGAACCTGATGAGTCCATATGAAACTTGGAAAACATCCAATAGAAGTCCACCAAAATAAACCGATCAACTAACCCATGATAGAGGCTTAAGAAATTAAGCACAAGCCACACTTAAATAAGTGCAAAATAAATTATCATGGAAAAGTGTCAAAGGTGAAACACACTTTGAACGTAAATTATAGCCATCAAAAGAAATTAAGGAACATCTCCAAAAAGAATGGCTAAACAATGGTAAAAAATCATGAATATATCGTTTAGAATTAATCCAAACATAAATATCCATTAATACGAGATATAATCGTATTAATAATGTGGGAATAACCCACATCTATCTAATGTCAGCACGAGGAAACGTACTTCAACATTAAATAACCCTCGAAAATATTAAATTCTCGAGAAAAAGAATTATCATGATTTTTTTCTAATTTTTCCAAATTTTACAGGGCCTCAAAATATAATAATTTTGAATTCCACCAAACCTATCTCATGGCATTCCAAACCTATATTTTTCCAGAAAATTTTTAGCAATTTAATTTGCCAAAATACCATTGATATTTTAAAAATACCAATTTTTAGGATTTCTAAAAATAATTTCTAGAAATTTCCTAATTTTCCCTGAGAATCCCATCGTTCACGAAATTTCCAATTCCGCCCGACAATTCTCAAATCCAATGAAAATTTTTAATTTTAATGGATTTTTCTAATTTTCTGGGTCAAAAAATATAATTTTAAAGGAATTTGAATGGTCACGGGCGCCCGAACGGACACACCACATGCCAAACACCAACCTCACATTTTTCCAAAATTTAAAATAACCTTTGTCTAATTTTCCACTAATTTTCAGGAATTTTTTGAAATTTTTAATCAACCCCGAACGCATTTAGAATACGAACGGTCAAAAAATTTCAGAATTCCAATGGTTTTTCCGGAATACGGAAAGCCAAAAGTTTTGGGAAAATGAAAAGACAAAAAAAAATCGGAATGTGAAAGGTCAAAGGTTTCCGGAATACGGAAGGTCAAAAGTTTTTCCGGAATTTGGAAAGCCAAAAGGTTTCGGGAAAACGGAAAGCCAAAGGTTTTCCGGAAGATGAAAAGCCAAAATTTTTTCAATAAGAAAATTCCAGGAATTTTTCAGAGATTTTTTTTACCTCAAATTCCAAATTTTCTGAATTTTTCAGGCTTTTTTTTCAAGCTTTTTTCCTTGAAAAATATCAAAAAACTCTTTTTTTTAAAATAAAAAACTCATTTTTTAAAAAAAATGAAAAAAATGAAAAAAATAAGCTTTTTAAGCTTATTAGCCCATTTTGATTTTTTAGGGGGGGGGGGCGTTTTTCCGCCGGCGGCTGCTGCGCAGCCCCCCCCCCCTCCCGTCGCCTGCGCATGGAGAGAATGAGAGAGTGAGAGACTCTCTCTTCTCCCCTCTCTCCTCTCCTTCCTCTCCAAATCAAACTCTCCTCCAATCTCTTCTCTCTCTCTCTCTTAAACAGAGAGATTAGCTTAATCTTCAATTAAGCTTTTTAATTAAACTTTCTTTTAATCATAATTATAATTAATTATGATGCTTGAAAATCATTTTAAAGAGATTTTTCACCCGGAAAAGAGAAAGAAAAATCAGATTTGAGAGGCGGAGAGAGTCCCACGCACACGGGAGAGCAATTTATGCATCAACACGCTGTCCCCTACTGAATTTCAGTAGCAAATTGACAGAAATTTGATCGCATTCCCGCGGAAAAAACCCGCAAAAAATGTATAAAAATACATTTTTAATCATAAAAATGCTCAAAAAATTCCTAAAAAATTAGGAAAAAATTTCTAAAAATTCTAGAAATTCAGGGAATCCATTCTCTCAAAAATATCCACCATAAACTTTATGGTATTTTTGAAAAAAAATTCCATTAATGCTCGATTTTAACCATAAAAAATAAGGAAAAATAGCATTAACTCACGGTATTCCCCCGCAACGTCGATTTGTCCATTGAATTGTAGTTACACACGTTCCAATCACCATATCGATGATCCACGTGCAATCCATCAACACAAATCAACAAAAAATAACATTTTATTAGTAAATATTAAAATTTACTAAAAAAAAATCAACAATTAAATAGAGATTGCTCTGATACCACTGTTAAAACCCTAAGATCTCTCTAGATAATTGTTATGCATAAAACATGCATAAATCAGGCATAAACTCAACCACCCAACCATCCCCGAGCCCAAGGGATGCACACATGAATAATGAATGAAATACATCATACCTCTACCTTGATGTCCCATACCATCAAGAGGTATAACACAATCCAATAGCATATAGCTATAGTGTGAAATGGTAGGTGAATAGATATGAACCTCTACAAAGAGAGCATAACATAGCCTTGGCCTCATGGAGCCCAAACCTCCAAGCCTCCAAGCTCCTTTGAGTGTGCCCCATGCCCCTATTATATAGGAGGGCCCTCAAGTGACTCTTGACTTTCCATTCCTCATGTGTGACCCTTGGATGCCTGACCCTAACCTTAACCCTTAAGGTTAGTCCTAACCCATGCTCCACTAGACCTTGTTCCCATGCTCCCATGCTCACAAGTCTAATGTGGGTTAGCCTCCTAGTATATGCACACATAATGTGTATATAACATAGCACACATAATGTACATATAACAGGTCTATTGTCCTATACTAGAGTATTGGGCAAGCATAGATCTTTGATTTTCTTTGTGAATGTTAGAGAAGGTCTATTGTCCTATACTAGAGTATTGGGCAAGCATAGATCTTTGATTGTGTAAAGTATCCTTAATTGGGTACAAAAGGCATCCTTCATTGGGGGTGCAATGTGCATGATAGTTTCGAAGTAGTTTTGTAGTAAGACCTTGCAAGATAGTTTGAAGTAGTTTTGTGTTATGTGATGATGTTTTGTATTTGTCAAGATAGTTTCGAAGTACTTTGTCTGCTAATGTATGTTTTGTTATACGTGAGTGATTTGTTGTTTTTTCATTTGTGTATTCATTGTTATATGCTTGGTTGAATAGGTTATTTGTTGAGATGGAGGACAATGTTGGATCCAGTGATACCTCCAATAGAGTCCAAATTTCAAATAGCAGGAAAAAAAAGGCATCTGGGATAAAGTGGCAATATGCAATTAGCATTGGTGATCGATTCATAGATTGGGAGTGTAAGCTATGCCATGCAGTAAAATCAGGTGGGGCGCCTCGACTAAGAGAACACTTTTTAGGCGGACCGAAGAAAAAGTCATGTACCTACCCCTCTGTACCTATAGTGGCCAAACGCATAAGAGAAGAAATTCAAAAGAAAGATTCAAGAAAACATGACACTCCTACCGTTAATGTATCAAGGCAGCAAGAACACTGTTGTTCTAATCATCAAACTCCCGCTACATCGCCTACTTGTACCCCGAACGGCAATGTGCAACCAGAAAGTAATCTACCCAGTGCATCTTCTTGCAAGCGAAACTTGGACGTAGGAAATATACCCATGCGTCAAACTTCATTGCAAGAAAGCCTACGTCAAGGTCAACTCGATGATGCACAACTCGTCCTTGCTAAAGCGATTTACTTTTCTGGGAGTGCTATGATGATGGTGGACAGTGAGCATTGGAAGAGAGCATGGAAGAAAATTGGTGAGTTTGGACCAGGGTTTTCACCGCCTACGTACCATGCTATGCGAAATGATCTATTAGAGAAATGTTATGCGCAAGTAAAAGAACGTGTACAAAGAATAATTCTTAGCAATATAGAGCTTTCTGGATGTAGTATAGTAAGTGATGGATGGTCTAATGTGCAAAGAAAACCATTAATTAATATAATGGTTATTTCACCTAGAGGTGAGACTTTCATCCGTGCCGTGGATTCAGCTGGTTCAATCAAAACTGGGGCTTACATTGCTCAAGTCATTAGCTCTGTGATAGAGGAAGTGGGTGCCAAAAATGTAGTCCAAGTCGTCATGGACAATGCAAAAAATTGTAAAAATGCATCCAAAATCCTACAGCGACAATATCCACATATTTTTCCGGTAGGCTGTAATACTCATAGTTGGAATCTTGTATTAAAAGATTGGTATAAATCTGATGATACCAAATGGTTTACCTCAATCGTCGACACTGCTCGCCAGCTTGTGAAATTCATGCTCAAGAGACAGAGAGTTTTAGATATGTTTCGACCTCGCATGTCAGTTATGTTAAAGCTTCCAGCGGAGACTAGGTTTTGCACTCACTTTTACACTTTTGAGTCTCTTCTTAGAAATAAAGATGCAGTTTGCGAAACATTTACATGCATGGCATTTCATGACTGGGAGAATACTCAACTTGAAAAAGTGAAAGAGAAAATCAAAGTCTTGAAGGGAGCGCTTACGAGAAGAAGTTGGTGGAACAGTGTGATGGATGCATACCATGTAATGATGCCTGTTATGTATGCTGTACGAAGTCTTGATCAAAGAGCGCCTAATCTCGGAAAAGCATGGATGCAATGGTGGACTGTCCAGCGGAGTTTGGAGTGTCCTAAGAAATTAGAGCATTCAGTGGTGGAAAAGCAATGGCGTGTACCATTCTCCAGTAAACAAAGAAAAGTTCTGTTGAAGTACTTTCATGCTAGATGGATTGGAGCGCATTCACCACTACACAGTGCTGCTTACATGTTAGATCCTGAATATTGGAATATGGATTTGATGTCCAACGTTGAGGTGGTGCAAGATTTTTATAAAGTGGTAAACACTTTCTATAATAATGATGATGATCGTGTACAGTGCATAAAGGAGATGACCTCATTTCGATTGAAAGAGGGTTTATTTTCCAACTCCCTTGTTCAACAAATGGCTAAAGAGCAACCTGCATGGAAGTGGTGGATGATGAATGATGGTGGTGAGCATTATGCTTTATTGCGTAGCCTTGCGATGAAGGTTCTAAGTCAGTGCTCTTCAAACTCAGGCTCAGAAAGAAACTGGAGCATGTACAAATATATTCACAGTACTATTCGCAATCGACTTCTTGCAGATCGAGCAGATAAACTTGTTTACATGTACTGCAATGAAAAGATCTTGCGAGACATTGAAAGCGAAGAGTATGAAGAAGATATGCCCAGATGGATGTACAATTGTGATGATGTAGTAGACGAGAACTTTGATGTTGGACGCACGTTGTGCACCACCCTTGAGATAGAAGACAATTTAGACATTGACTTAGATGAGCTTAAACGAGAGAGTAAACAGTGAAAGAATTTTGGAGCAAGATACTGACATAGAGGAAGAAGTCACTTCATTAATTTAATAAAAAGTACTTGTACAAATGATCATATTTGGAGAAATTATCAATACAAAAGTAGGATTTGTTTTTCTTAGCTCTCATCTTGAAATAAATTACGAATTGCACTAGGAGTTGCATCTAAAGGTCCTGGTGGTTTATATTCGCTAGCCATGCCGAACACTGTATAAATACCTTGATTTATTGGGACATTGCACAATGCACATGTGGAAGTATTTTGCATTTGCCTCACTAAACATATTAAGTGGTAGTAGTGTCCACATGGTAGTAGTGTCCACATGGTAGTATATACTGGCCGCTCCACCCATCGAATACTTTGTAACATACAGGACATTGGGGGGTGGAGGAACTAGTAGCCTCAGCAGAAACTCCCACAAGATCAGGATGTATCAAAAAATGAGAGATGTGGTTTCCTTGGCGCACAGGAGCAATACGTGAAGAGATGCTCTGCACATCTTGGCTGATCTTTGTTAGTTGCTCTTGAATTCCTCTATTGGCCGGGGGAGGAGTTGACGCTTGAGTTAATCGGTCAGCTTCTTTCTCCTTCTCTGCTAGCTGTGCCCCTAAGCTTTCTTTGACCTTGTTTAACTCCAATCCAGCGCCCCCCTCCACCATGAGAGCAAGTTCTTCCCTTGTAAATGTCACTGTCTCTTCACGTATGTCGTGGATGTTGACAGTGGCCTCTCTGGAGGCGAAGTCCACTGGAGTTTCCAGGATAAATTGAGCATATAGCATCTTAGCAAAATAGAGTGGAGCGTCGGCATTATGGAGAGGACGACCGTACACCTCCAAGAAAATGCGCTATCATTGTGAGTGCATCGTGAAATCTTCCATCTTCCCTTCTTAATCTCGCCATCTGGACATGGCCATATTTCCTTTATCATCTCTGTGGTTACGCGTTTGTTTATGTCTTTCCATTGGGCATAAGTTGGATTTGTCCATTTCGACAACCTGCATGCTGTTCTTGTAGCTTCGCGGGCTGTCAGGCCATGTGCAAGGACCTTCATTCGCTCATATGCCTTCTTGGCTAACTCCTGATGCTCACAAGTTCGCTTGCGCCTCTGCCATATCTGCATGAACGTAAATGACTTTAGGATTTTAATGAACTGTAAAGATCAACGTAAGATAAATTGACCATTACTCTCAAAATCTTAAAGTTAAACACCACGAGAGGAGATATGTATTGCAAAGACTCGATGAGAAATATCCACTTGACTCCAAAAATACTTCAAACAATGCGCGCACATCAAATTTTGAAGAGAAAACATAAACTTAACACCACAAGAGGAGAGAGATATTGCAAAGACTCAATGAGATAATATTTCAAACATTGGACACATCAAATTTTGAAGAGAGAAACAAAATGCCATTCCTGAAACTTAATCTCTTGATACTGTATCATTACAAAGTTGGGGTGAATGACACCGATAGCTCTACAAGAGGACGTTGTGCCCTCGTTGGGTCAGTATTTAGTGATCTAAAAAATTCAACTACTTGCAAAATTGATTTTCGCTCATCGCGATTAGGCAGAAACATCCAATTTTTGACTCTATGAATAATAGTATCCATGGTAACTTTGTCATGGGAACTATTATCCATCCACAACTCTTGCACTTTCTGCCAAAAGTCATATAAAGTTTGTAATAAATATCCCAAGGCAAAAACATCAGATGCAGGAGTATATGCATCTGCCAAAAATGGATCATAAAGCTCTTGGGCTATTCACGGCCGTTTATTTCGCGCTCTGTCTGCGTAGGAGATTGCCTGTGCCACCTTCTCAGGGTTCTTGTCTGCTTCAAATACAAAATTGAGAGACACCCATTTTTTGGGCGCTCTCAGCAGTAACCCCCAATCGATAATACCTATGCGTGGCTTTAGCTCTTTTGTAAAATCCAACACTACATTGAATGGATGTAGGTCGGTATGTACAATTCCTGCCATATGTGCTACCGCCGCTAGGCCTTCCACCAGGGCATGCATAATATGTGGCATGCTTATTACTATTTGTTTTATTTTGGAAAGTTCTAGATAACTTAAAGGAATATTATCAGGCGGGGGTTGTCTCCATCCTCGATCCAAACGGAAAATTACTCTGGTGAACTCACTGAATCTGAAGGGAACCTTCAGAAGAGTATCACCAAGAGCGCCGCCGTTATAGTACGGGAAAATAGTGATCCAAGGAGCCTCTTTTGTAAAGGCAATGCACCGGACAATCGATGGATGTAGCACTTGCATACCCTGCTCTGCCTGGAAGCTCTCGAACTTGGCGCTGCCTTCTCCTTTGTAGTGCTTTCCACAAAAAGTAATGTGCTCCAGTAAAAATGATATACCTTTAACTATATACTCTTTTACTGTGCTAAAAACACCGGAGCCTATTGTTCGCCCTTCGAACAGAGCCTCGTGCGGGATGCCAATGAGATGTGTGCACATAGAATTGTAGATGGTACGATTAATGACACCTGTACCACTTGCATCTGCCTGGCTGGACGTTGCAGCGACGTCCTGGGCAATGCGCACTCTTTTGGGGAGGGACTCTGCATCCAACGCCTTCATGCGCTTGCTCTTGGCTCTTTGCTCGCTCCATACAACGTCCCATAACTATAGACGTTGCATATTGGCTTCAGGCGGGGCAGCATCTCTAAGATCACTGCATGCTACACGCATGCTCCCCAAAATGGTTCGTGTTATGTGTTGATGGTTGAAATCTGCTATCTTCTGTCTATCAAGCAACTTAGCGTTGCTTCCGCTTCGAAGCCGACGCTGTGCATTTTCCCATATTTGGTCTATTAGATCTCACATAAGTATCTCAGACTCATTGATCTTTTGGACGACATCATCAGCACATTGTGACACTGTGATGATTGCTTCAATGCGAATTGCTCGCAGAACGATTTTACGCTCTTCGGGGGAAAGCATGTTGATCGTCTTCGTAAATCTAGCAAATATCACTAAACACAAAAAAACAGAATATCAAACATTACTGAAATCAACATCAAGCAAACGTGAGAGAACAGCAACAAGTATATCATTACTTATCAATGTTCAAACAAAAACGGAATATCAAATAATTTTAATGAACTCAACATCATCCAATACATCATCAAACGTGAAAGAACAGCAACAAGTGTATCATTACTTATCAATGATCAAACAAAAACAGAATATATCAAACAATATTACTGAACTCAACATCATGCAATACATTATCGAACGTGAGACAACCGCAACAAGTACATTATTACTTACGAAGTGTATACATTATCGAATGAGAGAGAGAGAGAGGGGGGGAGGAAGAGAGAGAGGTGTGACAGATAGAGAGAGAAAAAATTAAATGACATTTTTTATAGTTTTGTGAGTTCCTAAAGAGAGAAAAATAATGTTTTGTAATCCTAAAGCACTCCTCATCTACACACCTATCGTGATAGAGAGAGAGATGTGAAGTGTATCATGAGAGAGAGAGAGAGAGAGAGAGAGAGAGTTGTGAAGTGTATCATTGCGAGAGAGAGAGAGAGAATTGTGAAGTGTATCATGAGAGAGAGAGAGAGAGAGAGAGAGAGAGAGGAGGAAGAGAGAGTTGTGTGACAGATAGAGAGAAGAAACATTAGATGACATTTTTAATGTTTTTGTGAGTTTCTAAAGAGGAAAATAATGTACTGTTTTAATTTTTAAGTAAATAGAGGGAGAAAAAAGAAATTATTAGGAATTATGTATATTTTAAGAGAAATAAAAAAAATCATTATCTACACATCTACCGTGTTGTGAAGTGAATCATGAGAGAGATAGAGAAAGAGTTGTGAAGTGTATCATAAGAGAGAGAGGGGGGGGGGTAAGAAGAGAGAAATATTCATATTTTTCGAGTTACGAATCACGATATTATAAAATAAAATGTTTAGACAATATGATGTAAACTTTGATCCATGAAATACTCATGCCGCGTTAGCAACCAAGTATCGCATGGATCAAACACAATAAAAACAATACAAGTTAAATCAAACAAATTTACGACATTTATTCGATCGCGTTAACGATCATATGCCGTAATATGCAAGCAAATTTACGACACTTTTTCGACCGCGTTAACGATCAAATGCCGCAATATGCAAAAAACAATTTATGCACTAGCGGACGACACCAACTTGCCGCATTAACGACAAAATGCCGCCCGATTCTATGGGAATACGAATAGGATACGAACATACACTGGTCGCGTTACCAACCATATGTCCGCATTTGACAAAGGGAAGGGAAGGGAAGGTGACATCGCCATAACGATACTATGCTTGCCGCGTTACCGACTAGTACTGCTACGGCGTGCCATACTTACCATAGGACACAGACTAGCCGTGTTACCGACTAAGTGCCCCAGGGTAAGCACCATTCCGAAGAATGGCCTTACACACACACCAGTCGTGTGGCGGGCCACCCACATCCTGCCGTGCATTGCGACAATGGGCGGCTGCCCGCACGAACACACCCACACACACATCCCTCGTGTGGTGGACCACCCACATCCTGCCGCGCATTGCAACAGTGGGCGGCTGCCCGCACGAACACACCCACATACACACACACACACCCGCGCATTGCAACAGTGGGCGGCTGCCCGCACGAACACACCCACATACACACACACACACACACACACACACACAAGTTTCATTACCTATGTATGTTGTCAGCAATGAACTCCCAAAGGGCCCCCCGGGCCCATATATATAGGAAATTGTACCCCGCCGGGGCGGGCTAGATGACGACCCCGTCGGGACTCGTCGGGTTTTGCTTTATCCCGGCGGGACCGCCGGGTATAGCAAAAGCTCGGCGGGATTTTATCCGGTTACCAGGTCGCTTGCCCCACCGGCTTTTTTGAGAACATGTTAACATGTGAACATGTTAACACATGTTATTAACAAAAAAATTTTTGAGATCATGTGAATATAAAATCAGAGGCTGCACGCACCCTTGGAGCCAAAGTGGAACTTCATATCTTCATCAGAGAAACTAACGGGACTTCCATTACCTCTTTCAAAGGCAACCCAAATATTTGAGAGACATACTCTACTGCTGTAAATGTTATGTTACCCTGTGTTGTTTTGATGAAATTGTTCTTTTACACTTCCAGCATATTCTCAAAAAGTCTGGGCCAAGTGCCTGAGGATTCCATGGCAGCGACGCAGGCTATAGAAGACCCACCTTCTCCAGCTAAACTCTGTTGAGCTTTAGATTGACATCAAGAATCGCAATGTGTTTCTTGAACTCAACCATGGCTATTACTAATGAACTTTGCGGCGTGATGAAAGTAGTGAAAGCGAAGAAAGTAGTGAGAGACAAGAAAGTGAGAGTAGCAAAACAAATGATGGAAAAAAATAGGTGATGAGAACGTTAAATGGCCAAAATATCTACACACGATTTCATGATGATGACAATAATGAATATGCACAATATTCGAAAGAATAGGGCAATGATGTGAGTGACGGGAAGTTAAAAGAGAGGCCACCCCACATTATGGTAATAATAGTCCAATTCAAAAATACACGATCCAATGCATGATTGCAATGCGGATTGGGACACGTAGTAGACTTATGCATGATAGAAATAGTGTACATTAGAACAAACGTCAGTTCTGGTACCATCCAAAATAAAGCTTTAATCAAAAACCATTCACGAGCTTTGACAGTTTCACATGATCTAGTGTCACTAATTCAAATGTGCCAGTGCCAAATTTGAAAAATATCTGGTATGGGCCTATCCACCACAACTTAAGTTTACCCGAATGTGGACCCATTTTGGAATTAAACAATAAAACCAGATCATAAACATCAAAAAATTATATTTTTATATCTCAATCAATCCACAGCTTCCTCCAACGCTGGATGACATTAGATGTCCATATGCACTACAACTGCTTCTCCTCTAGAGCCAATAACTATTCCAGTTGGTTTGCTTTTTGGACTCTTCGGAAGATAATCGAGTAGTCACTGTCACTCTTAAATTGGGTACAACAAATTCCATTAGAACCACTGCTTCTAGTCCATAAACCATGGAAAATGGTGTTTGCCCTATTGCTGACTTACAAGTAGTCCGGAATGCCCATAATGTGGAATACAGCTTTTGGCCCCAATCTATCCGATTCTTATTGACCACTTTCTTCAAAATTCTCTGTAAACTTTTATTGGATTATTCGGCCTGACAATTGGCCTATGGATAATATATTATAGATTTCTTATGAATGTTCATATGCTATTGAGTTAATCTCTTAATTACTTCATTCAAAAAATGTCCACCCTGATCTCACTGACTAATTTAATTGGACACCCAAATCTGGTCATGATCATTTCATAAAGAAACTTTGCTCTGCTTTATTATCTCTTAATGCCTTGGCTTCCACCCATTTGGTATAATAATTTGTGGCTACCAGAATATATTCCATTGGAACCATCGCTTCCAGTCTATAAACCATGGAAAATGGTGTTTACCTTGTTTGATGCCTTGTAAGCAGTTTGGAATGCCCATAATGTGGAATACAGCTTTTGGTCCCAATCTATCCGATTCTCATTGACCACTTTCTTCAAAATTTTGTATAAAATTTTATTGGAGGATTCGTCCTGACCATTGGCGTATGGATAATATACTGTAGATTTCTTATGAATGATCATATGTTGTTGAGTTAATCTCTTAATTACCTCATTCAAAAAATGTCCACCCTGACTAATTCAATTGGACACCCAAATCTAGTCATTATCATTTCATAAAAAACTTTGCTACTGAATTGGATTTATTCTCTGTTAATGCCTTGGCTTCCACCTATTTGGTATAATAATCTATGGCTACTAGAAAATATTTATTGCTTGTTTGTTGAGGTGGAGGCTTAAATGGTCTGACAAAATCCAGACCCCATTTCTAAAAAGGAAGCTAGATTATGGTGGCCTACAGTGATCAAAGATGCATGGAAATTTGCTTGGGAGTGTGATGTTTGTCAGTGGCTTGGCCAGTCGAGTACAGTGGATCTGATGTGATTGCAGTGGCTTCCGATCCACTGCACTTGACTGGCCATTGACAAACATCACACTCCCAAGCAAATTTCCATGCATCTTTGTGATCACTGTAGGCCACCATAATCTAGCTTGAAATATTTTATGGCCTATTACTTCTCCAGAAAAATGGCCACCACTTACACCTTGATGAGCTTCCATTAATACATTTTGTTGCTCATGTGACTGTACACACCGATGAATTATTTGTTCAATGCCCATTTTGTAGAATTGGCCCACAATTACCAAAAAAGTTTTATTGCAGAGAGCTAAATGTGTTTGATGATCTTTGGTCATCTCTTCTCGAAAATTTCCTTCTAACAACAAGAACATGAGCATTTCATCATACCAATCAGAGCCATTGTAATTCAGAACAAATCCGCAGGTGGCAACTAATCTGCTACACCTTCTGCAACTTCTCTAGTGTTAATCCGAGACTGAAAATCAGCCCACTACATGTTGATTTCTAGGTGTATGACAAACAATGAATTCAAACTCTTGTAATATCAGCATCCACTTGGCTAATTTACCTGATAAATTAGGTTTATTGACCAAAAAAACTAGAGCCTGATGATCCATATAAAAAGTAAACTTATTGCCCAAAAGATAATGTCAGAACTTCTTGACTAAATAAATCAATCCAAGTGCTTCCCGCTATGTAGTAGTAGAATATTTCTTTTTTTGGCTCTGGACATCATCCGATTGGCATAATAAACTGGTCAAAACCATTCATCATCAAATTCTTGCATAAGCACTCTTCTAATTACCATATCTGAAGACATGGAATGGTCTGGCCCAATCTGGTGGTTGAACAATTGGAGCGACTACCAACATTAATTGTAAATATTAAAAATCTTTCTAGCATCCGACCATTCATACGGAACATCCTTCTTTGTGAGAGAAGACACATCGGATAAGCCACATCCTCCAGATACTGTAAGAATATAATATGCCATTTAATCTAACCCAGAAATCTTCCTAAATCCTTGATATTGCGAGGTGCCATTAAAGCTTTGATTACTGTACCAGACTCAGTTGCCCAATGTGTCGGTACACTAAAGTTCGCTAGGGTCCTCTCTAGGGTAGTATATGTTATGTGCACATTATATGTGCATATACTAGGAGGCTAACCCACCCTAGGCATGTGAGCATGGGAGCATGGGAGCATGCTCTAGTGGAGCAAGGGTTAGGTCTAACCTTGGGTTGAGGTTAGGGTTAGGCAACTAAGGGTCACACATGGAAATGGAGAGTCAAGAGTCACTTGAGGGCCCTCCTATGTGATAGGGGCATGGGGCACTCTCAAGGGATGTTCTCTATGTAAAGCATTGTATTTACTCTCTTGTAATTTCATGCTAGACCCATGTGCCGCTGGAGTGAAGTCGTATCTCTTAGTTGTATGGGACACCAAGGGTAAGGTATGTGGTACTTCATTGTATTTGTGTGTGCACCCTTGGGCTCGGGGGTGGTCGGGTGGATGAGTATATGCCTAGTTTATGCATGTTTATGCATAGTGATTAGCTTAGTAGAGAGATCTTTAGGGTTTTAACAGTGGTATCAGAGCGGTCTCCAGTTAATTTTTGATGTTTTTCTCCTCTTAATTTTCTCTCATTATTCTAAAATTTTAGCATTTTTAAGTAAAATTTAAAATTTCTAAGCAAAAAATATTATTTTTTTATTTTTTTAAGTGGTCTATGCATTGGGAACGTCAATATGGCAGTTGAAATGCGGTGCTTCTCAACTTGGATGGACGTATCAACGTTGCGCGAAAATTTCGTGAGTGGAAATGCTATTTTTCTCTATTTAAGCATTTTACAAATTTTTTAACCAAAATACCGCACATGCTACTATGGCTATTTTTGGTAGAAAGGATTCCCCAAATTTCTAAAAATTTTAGGAGTTTTTCGTAATTATTTAGGAATTTTTAAGAGCATTTTTATGGTAATCTAATTTGATTAATACTAATCATAAGTAAAGAATGATTAATGTATAATAAAAATTATGCATTAATCTCTCTGTTAAACAGAGAAGAGATGAGAGAGATGGTGGACAAGGGAGTTGAGATGGAGAAAGGGGAAGTGAGGAAGGGAAGCTCAGGCTCCCCCCACTCCCACTCATAATCGTGCAAGAGGGGGAGGGGATTTTTTTTGCTGGCCGCCGTCGGCGCACAACGCCCCCCTCCCATGTTTTCTTTTAAAAAAACAATATTAAGCTTTCTAAAGATTTGTTGAAGCTTTATTAGCCTTTGATTAAAGCTTTAAAAAAAGAGAAAAAGCAATTCTTCAAATTCATGATTTTCTTTTAAAAAAAATTCATGTTGAGCCCTTTGGCCTTTGGGATCCAAATTTTTTTTGACCTTTCAAATTCCGGAGTTTTTCGTCTCTTCATTTTCTGCAACCCTTGGCTCTTCGCATTCCGAGGCGACCATTCGGGTTCCAAAATTTTTTGACCATTCGTATTCTAATGCGCTCGAGGTATAATAAAAATTTCAAAAAAATTATGAAAAATTAGACAAATGTTATTTCTAATTTTTGGAATGTCCGGGTTTGTCGATCGGCATGTGGCATGTCCGTTTGGGCGCCCGTTGACTGTTCGAATTCCTTAAAAAATATATTTTTTACCCATAAAATTAGTAATTCCATTAAAATTAGAGATTTTAATTGGATTTGAGAATTGTCCAGCGGAATTGAAAAAATTCATGATTAATGGGATTCTCAGGGTAAATTTTTTAAATAATTACCAAATTTAGAAAAATTCTAGAAATTATTTTAAGAAATCCTAGAAAATGGTATTTTTGAAATATCAATTATATTTTGGCAAATTTACAACTATTTTTTTGAAAAAAAAATATATTTGGAGTGCCATAAGATAGAATTTGATGGATATCAAAATTACTAATTTTTGAGGCCCTAGAAAAATAGAAAAAAATCATGATAATTCTTTTTTCTCGAGAATTTAATATTTTCATGGGTTATTTAGTGTTGAAATACATTTTTTACGTGCTAACATTAGATAGATGCAGGTTATTCACATATAATTAATGCAAGTGTATCGTATTTATAGTTCTTTTCGTTTGGATTAATTCTAGACGGTGTTTTCATGATTTTTTACTGTTGTTTAGCCACCAAATGCTAATTAAAGCATTTTTTCTTATGTGAAGTCAATTCTAGCAAATTGATTTACTAGATCATTTTGGTCAAGAGTGGGAAAGTGAAGTTGGTTCGAGTAAATCGTGATTTTCGAAGAACTTTATTACCATGGCTCATGTTGACTTCTAAGTCAATGATAATGTCGATGAGTAATCATCCCAACTCAGGTAGGGAAGACTTTAAAAATTAAGTTTAAAATTTTTGAGAGGAGACTGATGGAAAGAGTAAATTTTTGGAAGTGACAGAGCATCTAGAGGTAACTACTGTCAAATGCCATGACGAGATAGAGTCACTGAAGATGTAGATCTTGACTTTGCAAAAAGCTCTTTTGGCGGCACCTCTTGGTCCTACCAAAGCAGTTGCTTCCTCGTTTGCACCAAAAGTGTATGGCAGTGAGAAAAAAAAGAAGACTTAGGAATGTGTAGATTCCTGGCTCAATAGGTGGATTACACACTTTGTCTTTCATCCATTCATTGATGCACAAAATCTGTTGATGGCGCAGGGGTTATTGAAAGGAAAGGCATTAACTTGGTGGAAGGATCTCAAAGAAGATTTCATTCCTACTAAAGTTTCGAGAAAGCTTTCAAAAAAAGAGTTTTTTCAACTAGACGATGACTTTGAAATAATTGCCAAGCTTGTTTAAAATAGCATAGGAAAACATTCTTTTAACAATTATATGTAGAAGTTTAGACAATTGGCTACCAAAGCCAAGCCTGATGATCATACCTTGTGTAGGATTTTTATCAATGGTCTAGCTCGTGAGACTATCAGTACGAGGTTTTAAAAAATGCATGGTTAAAACGGCTGAGGATGCTATTCAAGCAACTCAGGTTTTTCATAAGACTATGATTGGCGCCAACACTTCAAAACCATCGTCTGATGAAAAGAAATCCACATTCACTTTTTTAAATAGTGGACAAAAAATAAAGTTGGTTTTCACACCAAAACCAAAAAATTCTGACAACGCCAGCTAGAAGTAGAAATTTGTGAGCAAGGATAATATCACAAGTTTCAAATATAAGGAAAAGGGACACACGAAGAAATTCTCTCCTTTGAATGGAGCTAAGTACCTTCGGCCCCTAGACAAAAGGCAGCACTGAAGAAGTTTATACCAAAGAAATCTGTGCATATTACATAACTTCAAGGTAAATTTTCTAAAGTCAATATTATGCATCTTGAAGAAAGCCAATGTTCATCTTGTACTTTCAGTAAAGACGTTTTTGGTCCAAACGAATGATTTTGTGTTTATGGATCAATAAATGGACATCAGGTTCATATTTTATTTGATCCTGGTAGTACTCACAATTTTATTGACAACATTGTGGTACAGAGGATGAAGCTAGAAAACACACAGAACATGCACAAGGTCAGGATGGCTGGAGGACAAGTCCAATTCTGGGATAAGAAGGTGTCAAAACTACCGTTAGACATCCAATTGTACTCATATAGACTTGATTTTCATGTCATGAGCTTGGGTCATGTAGACATCATTTTAGGGATGGAATGGTTTCATTAAAAAAAATAAGGATTTTTCTATTGATTGGGTCAAACATTTGATGTCTTTCCATCACAATGGAAACCTTGTTACTCTTAAGGGAAACATTGTTGTACCCAAGGAAACTTTTATTAATGAGCTTGAGTTAATGGAAAAACTTTTTAACTATAAACTTTTCTAATTGGGTTATGGATCCAGTGTCTTCATGTGCTCATTTTGATGATGTAAACATTGTTTCTTTGGATGTTTGGAAAAGTAAAGTGTTAAATTCCATTAAGAGAGAATTTCAGGATGTATTTCCTAATGAGTTACCTCATGGATTACCTCCTAAACGAGAGGTGGACCATAAAATTGGGCTAGTGTCGAGTGCAGAACCTCTTAGTACTCCTCCATATCGGCTTAGCCAAATTAAGGAAGACGAGGTAGCAAAACAACTAGCTGAATACTTGAGGATGGGTCAAATTAGACCAAGTAAGTCTCCTTAGGGTGCACTAGTTCTCCTAGTTAAGAAAAAAGATCAAGGTACGTAGCAGGTGTGTATAGATCAAGGTACCTAGCGGGTGTGTATAGATTACAAACATCTTAACAAAGTTACAATTAAGAACAAATACCCATTGCCTAGATCAGATGATCTTATTGATAGGTTTGCAAGGAGCTAAGTATTTCACAAAGCTTAATTTGCGAACCAGTTGTCCACCATCAGATCCGTATTGTAGAAGATGTTACTAAAACTGCTTTTAGGACACGTTATGGCCATTATGAATTTTTAGTATTACCCTTTGGTCTCACTAATACACCAGCAACTTTCCAATAGACGATGAATGATATATTTCGGGATTCGTTAATGCGTGGTGGTTTTCTTAGATGATATTTTAATATACAGTAAAACTTTAGCTAAGCATGAGGATCATCTTAAAGAGGTTCTAGGAAGGCTCAGGAAGGAGAAACTGTATTGTAAGTTATCTAAGTGCAATTTCTTCAAGAAGGAATTATAAATTTTAGGTTATAAGATCTCTCGAGATGGCTTAAGTATAGATTTGGATTGGATTCAAAAGGTTTTGGAATGGCCAATTCTACGTATGGTCAAGCAGTTAAGATCTTTCTTAGGTTTCGTGGTATTTCTTTGCAAATTTGTCAAGGATTATTTGAAGTTGACAGTGCCTTTTACCAACCTTCTGAAGGGTAAAAATATTCAGTCTAATTCTCTGATTCAGTTGAATGAGAAGCTACAAGAAACTTTTGATACTTTGAGAAACGATCACATTGGCAAGCTTGATGTATATTTCAAAGGGCAATAGCTCATGGAGGTGGAATACATGATGCTAATCCAATGAGACAATTGCTCAAATGGTGGTATAGGAGGATAGAGATAAGGTATAAGGAGAAGATGTTAAAGTCCATACCTAATGACTCAGAAGCGATCTATAGAGTGAGATGTCTAATCAAAAAAGCACACCATGCAAAATGATTGAGGTCTCAAGAAAGGATTGGTAGTCAATGGAAATGTATAGAACAATCTAATGATGGTAGTCTTTAGAAAATGCAGAACTGTGTTGGTGCAACAATTGAATAAAAATTAATAATGCTAATGTTAGTAGTCCTATTAAATTGTGAGAATGATACTTTATTTTTTATATATTTGTGTGTGTGTGTGTGTGTGTGTGTGTGTGTGTATGTATATATACACACACACACACACACACATATACATATGTATATTGTCTTTAGTATCTCTTATCAAACTTGTCAATATAAAGTGTAAAAAATAAAGTCATCTCACGTCACTTCACTTCACTGCACTTCACCCTCCAGAAGTAGTATGGCATGCACGAAGAAGTCTGCTCCTAAAACCCCAATTAAAGTATGACCACAACTGCCTTCTAATCCTAACAACAAAATTGATAGTGAACGTACACTATCCGACAATGGTGCTACTGCCCCACCACCATCAGGTTCTACAAATGCAAGAGCTCCCTCTAGCTCCAGCTCCAATGGGTCCTCCACCACGACTACCTCACAGAAAGCGAAGATGGAGATCAGGCATCGTTGCCCTCCGAGAGATAAGGAAGTATCAAAAGGAAACGGACTTGCTTATACCAAAGGCCCCTTTTGCAAGGTTGGTCAGGGAAGTGATGCAAGATCTTCAAAAGACATCTACAAGGAGGTATAGGCACAATATTATAGTAACTCCGTTGTTCGATGGGTCAGCCCAAGCATTGATTGTAATTCAAACAACAAGCTGAACATTATCTAGTTAATTTATTACATGACGGACAATTGGCAACTATCCATGTCAAGCGTATCATCATCAACGATAAGGATTTACGGTTGGGTCATAGGATCTGCAACAATAGTGATGCCTTCAATCTCAACCTTAACATGATGTGAGGACCTATGAGGAACATTATGTATACTAAATCAAGCTTTGTACTCCTTACTTTTTTAGCACTTTTTGGTATTTAGTTTGTCCCTCATACCTTGTACTCAGATTTCAACTAAGTACTTTGTTCGATGAAATTTGTACCTTGTACTTCATGGAAATTTTAACTTTTCTCATGGACATGATTTTTGTGTGATAGTAATTATTTTTTATATTGAGCATATCAAGATATTTGGATAACACTTAAGTGCAGTTAAGTTGTGTATAGTACAGATAACATTTCAATGCAAATATCGATATTATTGTCACATTTCATCATGATATTGGTTTTTTTTTTAAATTTGACACAATATTTTTTTGATATTATCAAAATATGACACACATGATTTCTATAATATATTTATACAAAAATCACACTTCCATAGCCAAAGTTGCTCTGTCAGCATATTTTGCAAAATCAGGCCTCTAAACGCCAACCTTTGGCACCTTCAACTGGGGGCCTTACAGGCCTCTGATCATCCCCAAAAAATTTTGGGGTTTCCCTTGGGCCTAGATCTATTCACACATCCAGTTTCATTCAATTCAAAAAACTTAAAAAATTTTAATAAATTAAAAAATTTGATAAAATCACTTTTTATTTTCTAAAAATGACTATATTAGCAAAAGTTTCCCTTATTTTGTTCATTTCTTATTTATCTTCTTTTTCACTCATGGCTCACACAAAGCAAACCCTATGCATGGTGTGGCCCGCAAAAGATAGCATGACTATGCCATTGTTGCAAGACTCCGAGACATAGAAGCCAGAACCTCATCTCACCAAGCCTAGCCTAATCCTTTATACCTCATTCAAGCCCCACACCAACTGGAGGATGAGGTGCGACCCAGCCTGAGCCCCAACGTCAACCTTAGCCCCACCCACATCCCCAGCCTCAACCTTAGCCCCAGCCACCATAGTCCCAGCCTCTACCTCAACCTCAGCCCCAACCCCGACCACAGCCAAGACACCACAAACGGAGATGGAAACCATGTACTGTGGCCTTGCAAGAAATCAAGCACTATCAAAAAGATAGTGCACAACTTAATTCCTAAGGCAACATTCGCAAGAGCCATGCGAGAAATTCATAAAGACTTAAGGTTGAGGGGAAACCATAGATTTTGGGCTCGACAAGCAGATTGCCAGCTGCCATATCGAGATCGATAACACAAGCAATGGATGCTTTTTAGGTGGCAGCAGATGCTTACCTAGTTGATTTATTTGGTGATACCTTGATAGTACCTATACATAGAAAGAGGGTCACCACCATCACCAAAAAGGACATGTGGCTAGTTCATCACTTGCGGAGATGGAGGGATACACCTAGAGATGATAGTTGTTTGTAAATATACCAATCTTTTGTAATCGTATAACTATAAAACCATCAATATGTAATTTAATGACTTTGATGAATATCAAGACCTTTTCCCTACTCCTTGTGTTGTGCTTTTGTTCATTTTCTATCTTGTTAATTTTATGTCTTGTTGTAAGTTTATTAAAATTATTATTATTTAATTATGTGCAATTGATTTTACTATGTCAACCACAAACTATCTACCATATCAAGTTTAATTTTTAAACACTTAGATATAGAATCAAACAATGAAAATTTGATAACATCAAATGAGCAAACGATGCAAACTATCTACCATATCAAGTTTCATTTTTAAACACTTAGATATAGAATCAAACAATGAAAATTTGATAACATCAAATGAGCAAACGATGCAAAGATAAAAAAGAGACCCGATTTGTATTACTATAAAGAGTACAAGAAATCTATGATTGTATTACAAAATAGAGGCTATATTCTCTTCCTCTTGCTACTTAAATCACCAGAAGATGAAGGAGGGGCTGTGATAGCTGGGAGAAAAACTGCCTCCCCCGCAAGCTCCCTTTGGATTGCCAAGGGATCATGTATCCTTGCAATGTGGCCAGTTGCCACAAGGGCTTGTAGTGCACCCCCCCACTGCTCTGAGTACAGAAAAATCAACTTGGATAATTGTAGGAGCATGACTTTCTCCAACAAGCTAGCCATTGTAGGGATAGTTTTGCAAGCAACTTTAGTAAATGCTTTTAACTTCAAAAAATTATTTAAGTGATCCGGGGAGCATGTATTGTGGAAGATGATGATGTTGTCCACCATCCAGCCAATATATTCTTTCAAGGCTGAGCTTGGACTCTTCCTTGCCTTCCGGATCTGTTGGTGTGCCTCAATGAGAACTCATCAATGTGCAAGACATACTGTAAATCAAGTGAAAAATTATGTCAGTACAAGTGCATACATATGCTAGAATAGCGTTCACTCTACCAACCAAGTCATAAACTAAACTAGCAAGAGACTAAACTTGATTTTTAACTTTTTTTCAAAGTCCCAAGCAGTCTCCAAAAACCAACCAAACTCAAAGGTTCAAAACATATGCAAAGAGAAAAGAGACAAATTTCAATATATTACATTATCAAGATCACCAATAAAATAAAAAATCAAAACTTACCATTTAAAGATTAGCAAAATTTGAATACAAAGAGAAAGAAAATTGCTTATTACCTTTTCCTTTCCCAAACTTAAAAAACTATAGACCAACACCAAAGCTTCAAAAACTCGACACTAAAGATTTTGAATTAGCCTCCATAACACAAGAACAACATACAAGAGAGGATGCAACCCGTAAATTTTTTCCCAAAAAAAACAAGAGAAGAAGGACTAACTTAAATGAATACCATGATAAATTAGCATGATCTCATTGAGCTTCTATTTAAAGGAGAAAACATTTTACTAGAACACTAAAGAGAAACCTATTTGTAAATTTTTTCCTTAAAGAATAGAGAAGAAAGACTACCTTCAACAATGCAATAAGAAATCAGCAATATCTCAAAGAGATTATGTCCAAATGAGATAAAGTTTACCATAAGATAGACATATAAGAGAGGATGCTTACAATAAATTTTTATGAGAGAAAAAGCAAGGAAGCGTGAAATATTATTATTACCTTTTTGCCAGAGTCTGAAGCAGTCTTGAAACCAACAAAACTCAGAGGTTCAAAACCTCCAAAGAGCAAAGAGACAAATTTCAATATATTACATTATCAAGATTACCAATAAAATGGAAAATAAAAAACTAACCATTTAAAGATTAGCAAAATTTGAATAAAAAGAGAAAGAATTTCTTATTATCTTTTCTTTTCCCAAACTTAAAAAACTGTAGACCAACACCAAAGCTTCAAAAACTACACACTAAAGATTTTGAATTAGTCTCCATAGCACAAGAACAACATACGAGAGAGGATGCAACCTGTAAATTTTTGCCCAAAAAAACAAGAGAAGAAGGACTAACTTAAATGAATAACATGATGCATTAGCATGATCTCATTGAGCTTCTATTTAAAGGAGAAAACATTTTACCATAACATGAACATACTAAAGAGAAACCTATATGTAAATTTTTTCCTTAAAGAACAGAGAAGAAAGACTACCTTCAAGAACGCAATGAGAAATCGCAATATCTCAAAGAGATTATGTCCAAATGAGATAAAAGTTTACCATAAGGCATACATATTAGAGAGGATGCGTACAATAATTTTTTATTAGAAACAAAGGAAGGAAGTGTGAAATATGATAAAATCGAATCCACAGAGAAGAAAAGGAGGGAAAGTGAAAAGGGGGGGAAATCAAAGCATGAAAAGTGGAAGAGGGAAAGGCATTCATGATTGAGAAGGAACATTCACTACTCTAACACTATACTATTTTATTATGAGAAAAGGCACATCTGACATTTCTTTAGTTTTTTAATATTTGGTCCCAATCTTATATTCCACTAGCTTGATCTTGTAAGATTTGGTGGGCAAAAGATTCAAAAAGATCCATGTTACATGGATATGGAATCCCATCTCTCTCATGGGCTAGCCTATTCTTTTTTTAATATTTTCTTAGAGGACCCTTTTGTGAGTCCATATTTTTTCTAATGGTACCTTCAACTTTGGGACATAAGATTGACTCCCATGTGCTTGTGATGATCTTGTAGGACTTCTTACAGCCTTGCACCCACCTGTTGGCTGAGAACCCACATTCCAAATGACACAATCACATTGACATGCTTTGCCATGTAATCCAAAAGTAGGTCCTCTAATTGGTTCAAGGCACCCACCTGTTGTAGGACTTCTTACAGCCTTGCACCCACCTGTTGGCTGAGAACCCACATTCCAAATGACACAATCACATTGACATGCTTTGCCATGTAATCCAAAAGTAGGTCCTCTAATTGGTTCAAGGCATCTTTTAAGAATGACATCTGAACATGTGTTATGTAGCAACAAGTGTATCGATCCTTAAGCTTGCACACAAAGTATAGCTTTAATTTCTTGAAAGCTCGTTGATGTACTCGTGCCTGTGGATGCATCTCCTTAAACAACAAATATAGTTCAACCTACAATACAAAACCATTGTAGCAAGTTAAACATTTGGTTTGAAACTGGTTTATAGTTCTAGGTTCCTAAGTGTATGCAGCTAGTTCACCAACCGGTATCTTATTGGTTTAACAACCGGTATCATATTATTTCAAAACTGGTGTTGTGTCTAAAGCAAAGCTGATCTTTACCTTATATCTAATGCATGTTGTATAGAGCTAATAATCTAAACGGTATCATACCGGTACAAAACACTGGTATCATATGGCCACCCCGAAGTTCTCCTTCTGGTCTTTACCCGGTATCATACCAGTGTTCAACCTCGATATAATACCAGGGTTAGAAAATTTGCTAAATACATAGTACATTAGAGGAGACCATGCTCTTAAGGCGATATGATAGCAGTGTTTAACCAATTGTTGGTCTTCTCCCTGTCAGTAGTGTTAGTTGTATACGGCTATCATTCCACAACTGTATCATTTGGTTTGTGACCGATATGATACTGGTGAAAATCCTATCAAGCTTGTTTTTTCTATAGCCTAAGTGTATACAACTTGTTTTCCATCAAGTATCTTACTAGTTTAACACCAATCTCTTACTGATTTAACACTGGTTTTCTTGGTTTTTTTCATTGTCGTCTCAAGTTGAAAACCGTTTAGAACCATGCCCTGCCTTGTGTGAGGGAGGATGGTTTCTTTTTATGTGCTAGATTTTCTAGTCCTAAACTTCCCCAAGTAGTCCAAGAGCTATAGGTTGATTGACTGAAAATTTGACAGTCAAACATAATACACATAGACACATGATAAAAGAAGGAAACAACGGATAGACAAGGATGATAGAATCATAAAAGAGTAAAGAATTTGGCATTTGTTTGTATACCAGTTGGAAACATCTAATCTACTATTTGGCATCATCACAAAGCATTTGAATCTATACTGAAGGAATATGTAATGTATAAAAGCACCAAATCAACACAGGTGTTGGAGCACAAGTTGTTATTATTACCTGAGATTGATCAAGAAGGTGTGTCGGATGCTTAACATAAGATTTTCTAGCAAGGCGCTTGTAACATACATCCTTTTTATTAGGTGAAACACGAGTATGGCTTAACCAAAAATTTAAAACAAGCTCTTTCACCTCATCACTGATTATGCCTACTGCACGGGGCTTGCCGATGGCATGAAGATAATGACAAAATACCATCAGAGGTTTGCAAATGCTCTCTAGCTGCATAGAAATTATGTATGTGTATGTTCAACTGCCTTGAAGTATCTACACTGTTAAGAGAGGATGTATTTGTGCCAGCGCCATTCATAAGAATTATTAGAATAGACCTTTTAAGAAATAGCTCCTCAAAGTTTCTAGGCACTTTCATTGCTTCAAGTGTATTTCATATGCCCTCTATTAGACTTGTCTGGTTCCATAGTGGAAAACTCATGGAAATTTCCTTCATGGAACGATGTTGGAGAACCTCAGATAATATATCAAACCTCATCTTCTCGTCTAGACCCTTGCTCTGCTAATTAAAGTATTGAAAAACGTCGTTGCATATTTTTTGACGCTTCTACTCACTTGCACCATGACTTGCATTGTGCTCATGTTTTTCTCGTAGCTTACACTTCATCCTTGCACGTTGTTCTTACTTCCTCTGCACATGATAATCCTTGATTACATTGGCAGAAAACTTTACACATGACTTGCAACCGTCTACAAAACCTAAAATTCTACATCTGCCTCTAATGCTTGGAAATCTATGATGGGTGAAAGGTCCATGCGTGTGTGTGTGTGGTTGAAACAACAGTAAGGAGCCTGTAAAATAGGCGCACACACACACACACACACATACACACACACACACACACACAGAGGGGAGGGAGGGGTAAATAACAAGGCGACATTGATGCAGGTTTAGGGTACAGAGGAGATGGGAAGAAACAAAGTGGGTAAGAGAAAGAGAGATAGCTTGAGAGAGAGAGAGAGAGAGAGAGAGAGAGAGAGAGAGAGAGAGAGAGAGAGAGAGAGAGAGAGAGAGAGGTGGCCAAATGAGTGCACCACGAGCTGCTTGTAGCTGTTTTTTTTATTTTCAAGTGTTTCAAACGCACAAAATGTGGGAGAAAATGAGGGAAAATGACTTTTTCAAATGTCTAAAAACTAGTTTAAAAGTCATGTCTAGGACATAGGTTTCGAGTCCACCATACCATGCATCCACCCACGTACTCTTGTCTTTATGTTATGGTTGGGAACATGTTAAAAGCACATTTGGGAAACATTACTTTTACATGCAGTCGTGTCACTTCTTTTTTTTGGAAAAATATTTATATTATAACTGAAAGCTCCTATTTACAGCACAAAGTTTTCTTACAAAGCTTCCACCAAAAGTACTTGGATCCCAAAGCTACTCTAATTCATACTTATTACAATTCAATAAATTACAGAGCAAATTCCATCTTTCATCCTCCCAAACAAAAGAAGATTGGCTCCAGGATATATCATAACCTAACTGCATACAAGCTATCATCATGGGCTCACTGTTGTGAAGCCCTTAGGTAGGAGCTTTTCCAACACATATTTGCATGACCAAACCTTAATTACAGGTCTAGTTCCCAAGGGATTCTCCACAAATGCTACAAATGTATAGACTAGATGTTTTTCCTTTAGGTGCCATCTTTTGGTCTTGGGCCCAAACTTGGGCAACTTGATCTTCATCTCCTTAGTTAGGCAAACCTACATATAATCTTATGTTAGGAATTCCTAGTATGTACTAATGTTTGCTGCACTCCAGATCATCTGATTCTATCTTAAAGGGATTGAATTGCCCGGAGAGTGTTAGCATCATTCAACTTGTTAATATAATATATAGATATGCATAAATGAACACATTTATACATTATTTCAGTGACATTCAAACCACTTTCCCCGTGTATTGTTTGTAATTATTCCATGTGCTTAATGATTGGTTATTGATTATGGGATCTAGGTGAGCTTGTGAGGTGTGTATTGTTGGCTAAGATGGAATTTATATATACATAGCCTAGGTATAATCTTAACTAGCTTTTGGGCCCCTGGACACTTGTAAATGCCAAGCTTGTGGTGAGGTGTGTATTGTTGGCTAAGATGGAATTTATATATACATAGCCTAGGTATAATCTTAACTAGCTTTTGGGCCCCTGAACACTTGTAAATGCCAAGCCATGTATATAAGACATTTTCAATAATGAGAAAAGGGGTTATCTGTAAGATTCCTCCCCCAACCCCTTTTGATGTCTAGTATCTTCCCCTGTAATTAATCCCTCTTCAGAAATATAAAGACCTTGTTTCTAACTGTTTTAACCTAGAGAGAGAAAATTATTCTAGAGAGAGAATATTCAGATTTTGAATATTTTTGGATAGAAAAATATCTCATATAATTAAGATGAATTTCCCTAAAATAGAAATTCAAAAAGAATTTTCCAATGTGCAATTGGAATTAATTAGAAATAGGTATAAAGAACCTTAGTCTAAGGGTCTAGATTTTCATAAATCTTTGGATTATGGTCCAATTAAGGTTCCTATGGGCCAATAGCATCAATCCATGTGTAGGGAGGAGATAAATCCAAATTGTAAAAAAGAAGATACCCAAAAATGAGTAAATGCTCACATAAGATGAAGAGTTGAAAATGTACAAGGTTTATTAGTAAAAAACTATGAGCAATATTAAAAATATGAGATATTTTGGGAATAATGATTTTATTATGACACATATGTAAGGAAGGGGAGTCCCTTAAATGCTCACATAAGATGAAGAGTTGAAAATGTACAAGGTTTATTAGTAAAAAAACTATGAGCAATATTAAAAATATGAGATATTTTGTGATAAATGCTCAAATAAGATAAAGAGTTGAAAATGTACAAGGTTTATTAGTAAAAAAAACTATGAGCAATATTAAAATGATTCCATTATGACACATATGTAAGGAAGGGGAGTTCTTTAAAGGAGGTGTATATTTCACATAAGATGAAGAGTTGAAAATGTACAAGGTTTATTAATAAAAAAACTATGAGCAATATTAAAATGATTCCATTATGACACATATGTAAGGAAGGGGAGTTCTTTAAAGGAGGTGCTTGAATAAGTTTTAAACTCATAAAAATTGAGATATTTTATCTCTCCTCTCTCCTCATTCAAGTCTAGTTCCAAAAAGTTAGCTTAACTGACCTAAAAATGGTCAAAAAGTGACCAAACTTACTTGGAAAATTCTAGAATCGGTTTGTTTGTTTAGGAGCTCAAATTTTCCTATAAATAGAAGCCTTCCCTTGTTGAAAAAAATATAGTGTCTTATGCATTGTTACTCTACTCCACCTAAGCCAAGAACTATGAATTCTTTATGTAGATATAGTGTCTTATGCATTGTTACTCTACTCCACCTAAGCCAAGAACTATGCATTCTTTATGTAGATATAGTGTCTTATGCATTGTTACTCTACTCCACCTAAGCCAAGAACTGTGAATTCACTAGTTTTTGATACTTCTCTCTTTCTTCAATCCCCATTGGTGGCTCCATCAATTGATTGGTTGGGGGCCTCTACCGTGAACAAAGAATCAAGCAAATTATAAGATAAGTATAGTGAATTATGATCTTTTCTATAATTTCTCAATGATTCTCTCTTCTCAACCCCTCTCAAGCTTGAGAAGCTTAATTGGTATGGTTTTTGAAATACTATTGAAGTTAATTAATTAATGATAGTAAAGAATTACATAAAATTCTATTTATATTTAATTATAATGGTTTTTCTCTCTCTCACTTAAGAAATGGTCATACTCATGACCCTTTTCAATCAAAATGAAGCTTTTCATAAGGCTTTTCCTTAATCCAAGATTAAGCTATGCTTGAGGCCAAATTAATGGCTTTTTTCTATGCTTTTAGTTTATGTATAATGATGATTCAATCCATTATGGATTGATGATCCAATTAGAGACCATTCTAATTATTTCCTTAATGATAAGCTTTATCCCTTAGAAAAAAATTGAGATTTATCAGTCATAGTAGCGGAGCTATGGCAAAATTTTTATAGAAATTACGCATAAAATAAATTCATTCAAAGCATAAAAAGAGGACTTCCTACCATATTCTAGGAACTATCATCCTAGTTTAATTAAAAGAATTTTATTATGCATGGAGATGTGGATGTTTGCATGTAGATGTAGATGTATGGATGTGAGTATGAATGTGGAGGTGGATGTATGCATGGAGATGTGGATGTATGCATGTAGAAGTAGATGTATAGATGAGGATGTAAATAGAGATGTGGATGGATGCATGTAGATGTAGATGTATAGATGTGGATGTGAATGGAGATGTAGATGTATGCATGTAGATGTAGATGTATAGATGTGGATGTGGAATCTGGATGTATGCATGTAGATGTAGATGTATTGATGTGGATGTGGATGTGGATGTGGAGGTGGATGTATGCATGTAGATGTAGATGTGGATGTGGATGTGGAGGTGGATGTATGCATGTAGATGTAGATGTATAGATGTGGATGTGAATGTGGAGGTGGATGTATGCATGTAGATGTAGATGTATGAGGAGAATGTGAATGTGGATGTGGATGTATGCATAGAGATGTGGATGTATGCATGTAGATGAGAATGTATGCATATAGATGTGGATGTATGGATGTGAATGTGCATGTAGATGTGAATGTATGGATGTGGATGCATGAATGTGCATGTAGATGTGGATGTGAAAATAGATGTATGGATGTAGATGTGGATGTATGGATGTGAATGTGGATGTGGATGTGGATATATGTATGGATGTGAATATATGATATGTGATGTGAAGGAATATGAAGTGTTGAGATGGAAAATGATGTGATGGAATGAGTATACATATAAATGGAATATGGAATAAGTAATGTGGATTGATGAGGGATAATGTGGAAAAATGAAAGTAAAAATAGAAACTGTATTGTAAACTGTTTGTAAATGCTGTTTGTAAATGACTGTTTGTAAACTGTTTGTAAATGCTGTTTGTAAATGACTGTTTTATGTCAAGATTGCTGGGGGAGCATTGTGACCATCTTGTGATTAAGGTCGTGGAGACCTAACTGATAATGTTGCAACTGCTGACGGAGAGTCAATGAAGGACGTCTCGCGTAGCAAGGTCGTCGGCCGAGGTCTTGACCAGCCTCGGTGCAATTAAAATGGTGAGCTTCCGGTACGGTGGATGAGGGGCCAAGGAAGCGGCCTATGAGTGAAGCGCTAGGTCACCTGCGAAGGATCCTAGAGGGTGCTGACCATACGGTGCTCGGGCTCTGGGTCGCCTAGGATACCCATGCGTGCGTCGAGGAAGATATTGGAACAGAGTTGGAGTTGTTTTCTGAAATCGGGCATGGATCTGGTTGATTGACCTTGCTGGTCTTCAATGGATGAGTCCATGGCTCTTTATATGGATCTGTTGGTTGATCTTGCTGATCTTCAACGAGAGTCCATCTCGATAAGTGATTATATTGCCGAGTATTATGGGCTAGGGATTAGGAAACGGCCCCTGTGGACAGGTGGTGAGCGTCCTAGTTGCCAATGATGCCATAGATACTCTGATGAAGGAATGATGGGAAAATTGAGAATCAACTGGATAAATTGGAAGATGGTGATCAGTGATACTATGGTTTTTTTTAAAGGATGGTTTTAAACTGGTTGAATCTGTGAAAAGGCAATTTCATATTGGGTGTGTGAGTGGTGTGACTAGTTTTATTTTTGCATGAACATCCGGCTAGGGGGCCTTGGGACTCTTTCTTTGGTACCCGGGACAAAACCTAACCAAATTCTTAATTAGAAAAAATAAATCCCGGACAGTAACTGTTCTATGGATAGGAATCAACGGCTGTGCCTCTTGAATGGGGAAAAAAGCGTTGATCCCAATGATCCAAGTGCAAGTTTCTTCCTTGAACAGACTAAGTATCTTATAGATGTAATTGGATCATCTCGATCAGAAATGATCTTGACTACGTTAGAGTAAAAAGTTATCCTGGTGGAATCGCCCGTGCTTCCGGTAAAGGAAGTTTTTCCGGGTTCGGTTTTGGAACAACCGACGGATTAGTCTCTTATCCGGATATCCGTGGTGGGCGAGGCCCGGAGTGTGGGACCCCTGTCCTGCGCGAGAAGCGCTACTTCCGCTGCCAGTAACCCGAATCCGTTGCTCGGTGGGAACAGGGATCTTACATTATCCCATTAATCACAATTGAGTCTATGTTATCCCACCCGATATTTATATATATATATGTATATATATATATGTATATATATGTATATATATATATGTATATATATGTATATATATATATGTATATATATGTATATATATATATGTATATATATGTATATATATATATATATATATACTATTTATTCGTTTTTTTGTATAGTCAAGCACATAACTCCCTAGGACATGCTTTTTTTAGGTCCACTTTAGCATGCTTCAATCCTATAGTGAAATGAATTCAAGAGGTGATGAATTTCTTCAAAATATTGTATGGATGAGCCCAACTAAAACTAATTGCATGTGTTTCCTATTCGAACAATTAAGAATATGGGGGGGAACACAGAGACACACTTACTTCTTGAAGCTTGGTCTTTATCCATTAGAACAATTAAGAACATGGGGAGGAACAGAGACACCCTTATTTAGTCTTTATCCATTGCGGAATCTTCTTCTTTGGTAAAAGAGTGGGTGCTCATATTAGCCCAATAATCTACCAAAAATCATCTTAAGAAGCAAGCGTGCTGATGAATAATTCTTTAGCATCCGTGGTAAGATGAAAGCGTTGTAAATAATTCTTGAGCATCCTTGGTTTGTAAAGTATGTTCACATACGTCCTTAGCCCATGTGCTGCTTCAGTATCGGCAGGCGCCGTCCTCATCCGCAAACAAATTGCACGGTGCATGGACAGGAGCGTTTGTGTGTGACTAGCTTGAGTACTGGCTAGCAACAAGGAGTGCATGCATGCACATCTCAATTATCAGTACGCATTTGCATGACCCAGTCTAGAAAAGTGTAGTGTTCAGAGAAATTTAGTGGTTAAATAGAATTCTAACGTCATGGATGAAGTCTTAAACAAATCTAATTAATTAGTTTCCATTGATGGAAAAAAAAATTAACGATAAGCTAATTCGTGCTAGACGTGTATAGTTATGCCAAATGAGACCAAATTAGAATGTAAAGAATATTATGCTAAACTCAGACAATTCGGAAATACAAGAGAAAGGGTAAACACTGATTAATTAATTCAAACGAAATATACAAGAAGAACATGTTAGGGATGTCCCACAGATTATGTAATTTAAAGGTACATGATTGGGGATGTCCACAGAACGTGTCCAGTTACCCGTACAGAGATTACGAGTAGAGGCAAGATATATGCCTTTCCGCAATTAAGGCACAAACAAGACCCAAGTTTAGAGCTCCCTTTGTCTGTCTACTCTAATTATTAGATTTGGTAGTAGTTACCAAGGCCTAATTAAGCACATTAAGCCAACGAACAATTAGTTCGGCTGCAAATTAAAGATGGAGCATGGATCTAGTTACTCCATGGGGTGTAATGAAGCCCAAGCTCATTAATATTACTCTCCGCTTGCAGTGTAAGATTTGCTTCTTGCAAGAAGCAACTTCCAATGTGGTAGAAATCTAGCAGCTCGCGGAGCTCCGGGCCACTCTCGAGATGATCTAGGTGCTTGTTATCCACCATCCAAAGTAAGTGCTCAAAGAAGACGACCTCGCAGGCTATGGTGAGCCCCCCTTTTTGATAGAACCCAAACTCTTGTTCGGTTTTCTCGAGGAGGCCACGGAAGAGTGGGTGGTTGATGTGCTCCGTTCTGATGAGAAACCTTCTGCGCTCTCTGCCAACGTACACTGCGAGGTAGCCCTCCGGAGGAAGGGAGGGCTGCTCTTGCAGTTGATCATCATGGTCGTGCTCACAACCAGATCTACGCTTCCTTGGGGAAAGGGCCGCTAGTGTTCGATCTATGGTGGCCATGCTTCTCCACTTCTGCAGCATCTGCCTGAGGCGCACTATCTGATGAACCTTACTAATCTTCACAGGGCCGGAGTCACCGCAACTCATGTTGAGTGTGTGTGTGTGTGTGTGTGTGTGTGAGAGAGAGAGAGAGAGGGAGAGGGAGAGAGGGAGGGAGAGCTCGCCAAGTTTGAGGAAAGTAGTCAGGTGAGAGACCCGGCAGCGTGACTTTTTAAATTGCTCTCGACGGCTTAGAATGTATGCATGTACATTCTATTGCAACATGCATGCATGCATGCACGCCGCATAATGTCGACATAATCACAAGATAAAACCCATTTCTTTCCGTATCTCACAATGCATGCATTTTAGTCTCTCACATGTGACTTCAACGAACATTCCGATGTAGCCTTCGCATTTGTAGTTTCCTAGTGCGCGCCTTCCTACCCTCGACACTTTATGAATGCCTTGCAAGGAACCAACTTAGAGCCCCATCCCACGGCTTGTTTACACCATCAGTAGCACATACATAATTTCTAAAAAAATAAGAAAAATGTTTTTTTATGAATTGCTCCTAGGTTTTCGATGCTCTGCTAATACTTGCGAAAACTTTAGTATTATGCTAAATTTGTGGTAGCCAAGCTTCCACCTTGATTTCAGCTCGCCCCAATATTCTGAGTACTCTTCTAGAAATGGCAAATTGAAATAATTTTTCTAAATATTTATTTCAAATATAGATTGAAAGGAAAAATTGCTTATATGCATGGGATGATCCCCTCTTCCTTAATGCTACTAATGCTGAGGGTTGGCGTTAGACAGGGCTCTTATAGCTAGGTTAACACGATCTCTAATAATTCATTGATCCACCAAACAACTTTTTCTCTTTTTTCATGAAATGAAATCAAGTATACATAAACAAGAACTCCAAGATAGATAGGCTAGCTCTCCAAGAACTCGACTTTTTGGTCATGGCTTCAATTTAAACATATTTTGAGCTAAACTAAAGCACCCAATTTGATAACTTAAAGGAAATCACTAATGGCTCAAGGGGGTTGATTACTCACTAATGGCTCCACTAATGGCTCAAGGGGGTTGATTACTCCCAACATAACTCATGGTATTTGTGTGGATGATGTTGTGCATTAAACAAAACAGAACCATGTGTTATGTGTTAGGGATGATAATCATTACTCCTTGGTTGCTCAATATTCTATCTTTAAACTAGGATAATCTTATTGATAAAACTGCCAAATTTGACGTTGGAATTGTCCTTTTTTATCTTCCTACAAAGAGTCTCCCTTGTAGTTGATTTAAGCTTTCTTTAAGGTGATTATCAATGTTGTTTTAAGAAGCTCTTGATTTTGTATATATTGAGATGAATTGGGTTAACGTTTTAGTAGCATCAACATGCATGTCAAGAGTCAAAATCCCGTCAAGCTAACCATAGTATAGATCGACTTCATGAAAAGCTTATGTGAAATAATTATTGATACCTCAACCTGACTATAAATTTTGTGTGTGTGTGTGTGTGTGTGTGCGTGCGCGTGAAATAGTTATTGATAGCTCGCCTTAGCTACTATAAATTGTGTGTGTGTGTGTGCGCACACGGACACATATGCATCTGTGTGCATATTTGTGTGCATACATGCACAAGCGTGTGTGTGTGTGCGCGTGCATGCGTGTGTGTGTGTGTGTGTGCACGTGCGTGTGCTAGAGAGAGAGAGAGAGAGAGAGAGAGAGAGAGAGAGAGAGAGAGAGAGCCTAGAAACTTACCAAATAGAAAGAACAAAGGAGGGAAATGATAGTGAGATATAAAGAGCATCACGCAAGATGCACATGCAAGATATAAAGTCTTAGAGCATTCATGCAAGATGCACATTAGCTCTACATCAAAGATTAAGAGCCAAAAATCACATGTTCAATATTGTACCCATGTTGCAAGCATAGCTCTAGATCCAATTAAAGGCTAAAAAGTTGTTTTGAATTTATAACTCTAATTAACATGATATTTTGGAAAACACAAAAATAGATGTGTTTAACATGATATTTATAATATTTATAACTATAATTAAGATGATAACACCAAATTAGATGTGTTTAAACTTCACAATTGCACCTATGGAATGAAGGGATGTAATGCATGAAAATATGAGTAATCACCATGTAAACATGATGCCTAAGTGTGTTTAGTCTCTCACACCAAGAGAATGGAAATAGCCTTCCACAAGCCAAGAGAGAAGCCATGAGCTCCAAGAAACATGAGTTTCAATTTCTAAAAATGATCATCAAAAGTTACAACCATGGTCCAAGTCCCCTCTTTTATACATGGACTTGTCCCATTATTAACCCTATTGAATAAAGTTCCTACTTTATTACAAACCATCCCTTCCCAAAGATTTTGTCCTCAAAATCAATAACATGTACAATCTCAAAGTATGAGACTCTAATGTAATCGATGGGAAGTGGTTAAGAGTTCTCAAGTACATCCAAAGCACATATACAATGAAAATTTGGATGCGTACAAGTCCACAAAGCTTCAAGCCCAAAGTGTATGAGTGGGACTGTTATGACAGCCCTTCTAGTCGATGAAGACCCTTGAAAATCCTTCATTTAGACTCCATATATTGGGCTGAAAATGATATGTACACTCAGCCATATGTAGCCCACATCATAATCCTTCATTAGGATACGCCATGAAGCTTGTTGGAGTAGAAAAATAGGCCCAATAGTAGACCTTCCCAAAGCTGTCCAGAAATTACAGCATGTATACTTCTCCTCATATTACCCAATTTGCTCAAGTAAACCATACCACTTGGTCACGGAAAGTCATCCACAAGTAAGCCATGTTGTTGGACATACTCCAATGATTGCCAAGTAGCCTCATCCATGGGTAATTGCTTCCATTTGACAAGGTATTCATCAATATTTCGATTCCTCAACTCTCTTGTCCTCTTACCAATAACCCTCTCCGGCTCATAAATGATCTCACCTTCTTCATTCATGGGTGGAAGCTCTTCCATCTCTTGAGGCAAAGATCCCATAAACCTCTTAAGGTTAGATACATGAAACACATTATGGATCCTTGTCGAAGAAGGCAAATCTAACTTGTAGGCCAAATCACCAACCCTCTTGATAATCAAGTATGGTCCATAATACCTATGAGCCAATTTTGAGTTGGTTACACCTTTGAGAGTGTTATGCCGACTCTTGGGAAGCTTCAATAGCACATAATCACCCTCTTCAAACTCCACATCCCTTCTATGAACATCCGCCTTAGCCTTCATGACATCTTGAGCCTTCTTCATATTGTCCTTGCAAAGTTGAAGAAGCTGTCTCATTCTTTCCAACTCTTCTTTTGCCAATGGATTGACCGCTTTGTCTTCACGGAAGGCTATCGATGGCACATGTACTTGATATCCATAGAGAGCCTCAAATGGTGACATGCCAATACTCAAATGCTTGCTTGAATTATGGCAAAATTCAACAAGATAAAGCCACTCATCCCAAGATGTTTGCATGTCATGACAATAGTGCCTCAAGTACACCTCAAGCCATTTGTTTGTGCACTCCGTTTGCCCATCCGTTTGAGGGTGATAGGCTGTAGATGGAGTGATTTGAGTACCCAAGCTCTCATATAATGACCTCCAAAAAGTCCCCATGAACTTGGTATCTCGATCACAAACTATGTTAAGTGGCAAGCCATGTATCTTGAATACATGTTCCAAAAATTGCTTGGCAATATGAGATGCTCCATAAGTGGTCTTTGAAGCAATGAAATGGGCTGATTTTGTAAGCCTATCAATCACCACAAATATTTGATCCCATCCATGCTTTGTCTTTGGTAGACCCGTGATGAAGTCCATAGAAATGTGAGTCCATTTACCATCCGGAATAGGTAATGGATGAAGTAAACCACTTGGGAGTTGATGGCTATCCTTATTCTTTTGACAAGAAGCACATTCCATCACAAACTTCTTCACATCTCCCCATATACCTTTCCAATAAAAACTCTTGCTCACTTTATCATAGGTTTTGAGTACACCAAGATGGCCCGAAAGTGGTGAAGAATGCATCTCATGAAGCACCTTTGGTACGTAGAATGAGGTAGGAACCAAATACACCTTATCCTTGTACCACAAGAGACCATTGTGAAGCTTGTAATGAGGAAACTCTCCACCATCACCTTGCTGTAATTTGGTATAAATATGAGTAGCACCTTCATTGATGAGGTATTCCTCTTGAATCCCCTTGATCCATTCACTATATACCTCCATGATTGAAGTTGTAGCGCATGCCCACATTCTAGACAATGCATCCGCCACTACATTGTCCTTCCCGGGTGTGTAGGATATCTCAAAATCATATCCTTGAAGTGTGGCCAGCCATCTCTTTTGCTTTGGAGAAAGATTTGGTTGGGAGAGGAAAAATTTCAGCACCCTATGATCACTTCTCACCTTGAAATGAGCACCATAAAGATAGTGATGCCACTTCTTGATGGCATGAAGTATGGCTAGCATCTCCTGCTCATAAACATGAAGTCCCATCTCCTTTTCGGTAAGCTTCCTACTTTCAAATGCAATGACTCCATGCTCTTGATACAAAACTGCCCCAATTCCTCTACCACTTGCATCCGCCCTCACATAAAATGTCTTTGCAAAATCCGGACATACAAGTATAGGGGCTGAAGTGAGCAACTCCTTGAGCTCATTGAAGCTCTTGTTGGCAATGGAATCCCAAAAGAAAGCCTCCCTCTTGAGCAAGTCGGTAAGAGGTGCCGCAATGGATGCATAATGTTGCATGAATCTTCTATAGAAAGAAGATAATCCCAAAAATCCTCTCAATTGAGTTGTATGGCTTGGTGTTGGCCACTCTTTGACACATGCCACTTTCTTAGGATCAGCCCTTATGCCATTCTCACCCACCAAGTGTCCAAGATATTCCACTTCATTGACCATGAATGTGCATTTGCTCTCCTTTGCATAAAGCTTGTGCTTCCTCAACACTTCAAACACTTGCTTCACATGACATAAATGTTCCCCTTTGCTCTTGCTATAGATCAAGATGTCATCGAAGAACACTAGCACAAACTTGAAAAGAAGGGGAGCCAATATCCAATTCATCAATGCTTGAAAAGTGGCCGGAGCATTTGTAAGACCAAAGGGCATCACCATGAAGTGAAACAATCCCCTTTCCGTCCTAAATGCTGTCTTCTCTTCATCACCTTCCTTCATCCTTATTTGATGATATCCCGATCTCAAATCAATCTTGGTGAAGAACTTTGCCCCTTTGAGCTCATCAAGAAGATCATCAATGCGAGGTATGGGATACCTATTCTTGATTGTGACCTTGTTCAAGTCACGATAATCAATGCACATGCGAAAGGATCCATCCTTCTTCTTCACCAAGAGAACGGGAGATGCAAATGGAGATTGTGAAGGTTGAATAAGACCCATAGCAAGCAAATCTTGCACTTGCTTAGCCACTTCCTCTCTTTCTACCTTAGACAAACGGTAAGGAGGCTTGTTGACAACCTTTGCATTTGGTTCAAGTACTATGGCATGGTCAATCTCCCTCTTAGGTGGTAGACTCTTTGGCACTTGTAAAATATCTTCATACTCCTTAAGAAGAGTTGCCATTTCCTCATCTATGTGCTGTCCACTGCCTTCCATCCCCTCTTGGGTAACATGTAACACATAGATAGTGCCAAAAGCCTTAATCTCTTTCTTGAGTCGCCTTGGAGTGATCAAAGAGAGCTTCTTAGGTGCATTTGCAGCAAGTACCACTTGTTGCCCATGATGTAGAAAGCTCATGAAACCTTGTTGAAGGTTCATGTGAATGTCACCAAGTGAAGCCAACCAATCACACCCCATGATAATGTCGATGGGACCCATATCCAAAACCACCAAATCACCTTCCCAAGTGTATGAAGAGGATAAAACCACTTTTGTAGAAGGGCAAACCAAGCTAGTCTTCTCACTTTCCCCATTTGCCACTTGCACTTGGAACGTTGTAGGTGTCTTCTTTGTGTTGAGTTTGAGAGAGTTGATGGATTTAGAGTTGATGAAGCTATGAGTGCTCCCGGAATCCACAAGAATATGTGCAACCCTCCCATTAATGGTCCCCACCAACCTTAGTGTGCTTGGGTTCTTGCAACCCGCCAACAACTCTTGCGAGATAGAGCATATGCAAGCTGAAATTTCTGCATTTGTAGGCATGTCTCCATCCACAAGGCTTTCCTTAACTCTACCTCCCGGATCAAACGGAAACTCACCATCCTCCGTGATGAAAGAATGGTCTTCAAGTGACTCCTCATGTGCTTCTTCATTGCAATCCTTCCACTCTTCAATGTCATGAGAGTCATCCTTGTTCTCTTCCTCATCCATGAGGATCATAGTGGCCACAATCTTCTTTGATTTGCACACATGCCCGGGTGACCACCTCTCTTTGCACTTGAAACATAGCCCTTTGCTTCTCAACTCCTCAATCTTTGGATCATCCATTCTTTGAGTCTTCTTGAAGGGTTGAAAGGGCTTCTTCTTCATGAAGTCACTACTCCTTTTGGCATCAAATTGATGTATCCCATTCTTTGGCTGTCCACCCCCAAATGATGTAGGAGTTCTTGGATTAGAGGATGGTAATGTAGAGGTAGGACCTTTCCCAAAATTGTAAGAAGTAGTGGTTGGTTTGAGTGTGTCTTTGGTGAAGGTCATGGGCTGAGATCTCTTGTACTTTGGCTCATAGAGTTCGGCTAACCTCATAGCTTCTTTGAGAGAGCTAGGCCTTTGAGCTGACACATCCGCCTTGATGAAGTGTTCAAGCCCATGCACAAACTTTTTCATCTTCATGTCTTCACTCAAGCCTTCCACGTACATTGAAAGCTTCAAAAATTTCTTGATATAATCTCTCACCATCATCCCCTTTTGAGAAAGTTCATACCATTCTTCATGGTAACGGTCAAGCACTAGAAGGCCAAGTTCATCTCCCGCTTCAATCCTTCCCAAGTTGATGGCGTGTTCCCTTGTTTGACCAAGTGCCTCCACCATTGATGTGCATAATCTTCAAGGTGTAAGGAAGCAAATTGTACCATATCACGCTCACTTTTTGGGTAAAGTTGGAAATAAGTGTCAAGCTTAGTAGCCCACTCCTCCAACTCTTGCGGAGATGATCCATCACCTTTGAACTTTGATAGTGAGACTTTGTCTTTGACATCCTTAGAAGCTGTGTAGGATGGGTTGTCATGTTGGGTAGAGGGTTTGAACCTTTGCATCTTCATATACGATTCCATGAATTGCGCAAAGTCTTTGTAGTCCCTCTTGATGTCATTTGGTAACTCCATCCACTTCTCATGAGCATCCCTTTGTCTTTGGGCAAAGGACAATTGGTTCCAATGGAGTACCACCTCTTCATCAATCATGTGCATATTGGAATTAGATGGACCCGAGTGAAAAGAAGAATGAAACATGTCCTTGACAAGGGGCCTCCGTGCATCCGCCATGAATCCAAAAGTAGCATTCTTGGTGGCATGCTCATGCATTACTTTGGGAGAAACCTCTTGTGCCATAGGTAGCTTGCCTTCCCTACGGCCTTCAAAAGCTGTCCCATATTGCTTGCCTGCATGTGAAACACCATGACCACTATCAAATGAAGGTTGGCTCATTGGCCGAGCCACCCTCTCTTCCAAGACTTCCATCCTTGTGGCCATAGTATCAAGTCTATCATTGACCTCCACCCTTGTAGCCATCGTGTCCATCTTCGCATTCATTTGCATCAGCATTTGCATGATCGAATCGATGGGGATGGTATGTGACGCTTGTGGGGTGGGCTTGTGGGCACTTCCAACATTCACTTCTTCATGCACTTCCCTTGAAGTATGCCCACAAGTATCTTCCGGAGCATCTAAGATTCCTTGCTCCATAATTGCTTCTTCTCCCTCTACCTCGTCGGGAGTCAAGGTGTTATGCTTTGGTCGCCCTCTTGTCCTCGTTCCCATGGAAAGTATCGGTTTCAAAGATTTGGCTCTAACTTGAGGTAGGGATGTCCGATTGAAGTGGTCTAGAGCTTGTTGGAGAGCTAATGAGGTGTACTAGACCACTATACAAAGACCCTTAAGAGGTGAGAAGTGCTACTATTCTCTGTTTTAGGGTTTACAGGGTTATAGGCTGAAATAGTATTTTGAGCATAACTTGAGCTAGAAATATCCGAATGCAAAACTTCTTAGCTCAAATCGAAGCCCTCGATGAGTACTACGAGCCTATGTGATTAGATCTTGAAGACCTTAAAACCCCTATGACTGAATTAGGGTTTACTGTTTCTGCAAAAACCCTAATTTCTACCCCAAAGAGATATCGAAACGGAAAGGTTAAGGGCTCGTTGGGTAGCTCTAAGGAAGCACTAAGAGCTCGTATGATCACCTTTAATTCAGTCCAAAAGGTTTGGGACTGAATTAGGGTTTTGTAAATCTGCAATTTTCTTGCCCAAGTGACCCTTTTGTGCCCCCAATGATCCTTGCTTGTTCCCGCACCTTTGTTAGCACCTTTTGCACTTCCTTTGCATCCCAAGGTCTGCAATTAATGTTTCACCAACCTCAATTGCCATGCATAGTCAAGATTTTGGAAGAATTTCGCCATAGTCTCCTTTGTAAATGGAGCCAAATCTCAACTGAAAATGCAATTTCTGAAATCAAAATACAATGCTCTTTGCATCCCACAATGCCATGAAAGCTCTTATGCAATCTTTGTCCATCAAGGCATTAGCAACATCCACACAATATGATGGAATAGGGGGCCCCATTGCCCAAATGCATCCATAAAGTCGATGTGAGGATTGTTGAGGACGCGCGTTGAAGCTTGCCGATCTCCCGGCCAAGCCCTTCTCACCCCTTCACCAAGTTTTCCTCCAAGGTGAAGGTTGAGGCCATGTCTTCACCACCATGTACCTAATCCTCCACCGTATCGCTTTCCCAAAGCAATCACGACACGGTAGATTCAAAACATGCTCCCCTTGGCCTCTCCAACCAACGCCAAGGTACCCTCACACATTGCTAGATTCACTAGGAAATGAAAGTGAATGCAATGGTGAGTGTATGTGTTTGGAATTTACAAATGGGATGAAGGTAAAATCACTTACATGTGTGTGGCATGACTCATGCCATTTACAATATTCTCATGAATCATTATGCATGAATTCATGCTCATTCTCATAACTCCATTCATCAAAACAATCCAACATCAACCATCAAATCACAATGCCCTCACCATGGCATTTGGCATTTGCATAAGCATTTGTAAGACCAAAGTCAAGGCATATGTAATTGCATTCCTAGTGTCCATATGGCATCAAAATGAGCATGTTTCCATGGCATGGTATGAGCTTGTCAAATGGCAATCCATAGCATGGATATGGCATATGAATGGTGTATATGATATGTGAATGATGCTTCAATTCCAACCAATGCTACATAGATTTGCCATTAAATGCTTCATTTCTGAAATTTAGGGTTTCTCAATGTAATGAACCCCAATCAACTCCCAAAGCCCCAATGAATGCTTCAAAATTGCTAGAAATTGATGAAGGCACTCACCAATGGCATCCCTTAAGCTTCAATGACTGAAATTTGTTGAAGGAGGCTTCATATTGATGAAAAACGTGGCCACTTTAGCACTGACTTGCAGCCATGTAGAAGGTAACCAATGCTCATGAAAATGGCATGAAAAGTCTACCAAAACATGAGATAAAACTTGCATATGATCCATGGTAGGCATAGCAAGCAAAGAAGCTCCATTTCCACCATGAAAACGGCGCCGTTTCGCCGTCAGGCTGCCGCTGCAAATCGCGAAAACGCCTTGCCTTTGAAGCACCAAAGCTCCCATACAATACTCATACCTTGCTTATGATTGTTTCCCCCATGTTTGCTTGCCATTTGGTGAAGGTTTGGTTGAGGAAAACCATGGCTAGGGTTGCAGGAAACTCCACAGAAGCAAAAACGTTTTTGGATTAAGTTTCCTAATCACGATTAACCATTTCCCCCAAATTTGGTCCAAACTTTTCAAAAAATTTGGTCCATACCCCCAGATTTGGTCCAGAAAGGGCAAAAATGGCCAAAATCACTCAAAATCTAAGCAATCTACATGAAATGCTCACCATCCCCATGAGATTAATCAAGATTAGAGAAGATTTGTCAAGAATCACTCAAGGATTACAAGAAAATGAGAAAAAAAATTAAAAGAAACTCAAATTTTCAAGCAAATTTTCCCAACAACCCATGCATGCCCATGATCAAAATCAAGAGCTCTGATACCAATTGGAATGAAGGGATGTAATGCATGAAAATATGAGTAATCACCATGTAAACATGATGCCTAAGTGTGTTTAGTCTCTCACACCAAGAGAATGGAAATAGCCTTCCACAAGCCAAGAGAGAAGCCATGAGCTCCAAGAAACATGAGTTTCAATTTCTAAAAATGATCATCAAAAGTTACAACCATGGTCCAAGTCCCCTCTTTTATACATGGACTTGTCCCATTATTAACCCTATTGAATAAAGTTCCTACTTTATTACAACCTAATAGTACCTTAGAGACATGCAATTCCTTCTTGAATAAACATGGGATTGAATGTTATGAAACAAACCCATAATTATTGGCTCTAACCAAATATAATGGATTTAAACAAGACCATAATGTTGAAATTATGTACATTCATGCTCAAATTTGTAATTACAAAAAAACGATTATCTAGTTGGAAGTTTGTAAAGGGAGTCAATGATAAATTATGTCTTGCATAAGGGAAAAAGGCCAAGTTGGCAAGGAGGTTACAATGATTAAAAGATGTAACATCTTTGAAACAGTTTGGCACCATGGAGTCCAAATATGTATTGTGTTGCAAAATATATTTGAAACGTGTGTTATGAAGACTCGAAGTGGAAACTTATAAATGCACAAAACATGTCAATATTTAGATTTGGAATATGAAAACTTTAAGGACCATGCCATTTGGTCTTAGGTAAGGATGACCATTATGTAGCTCACATGAGGTCAATGAAAACAAAATGAGGGCGCTGAGGGGGTTAATGGGTTAGAGTGGTCGAGGGTATGTTTTAGATATTGACGCTTAATTAGAAGGATATTTGAAATGAAACACACATATGCATAAACAGAAAAAAGGGGATAAATTTAACTTTAAAAATTTTAATTAATAAGGGTACATTTAACTCTTTCAAGGATTGGGGAGAATAAACCTTGTCTACTCTTATCTTAATGTGGGTATGGAGATAATCCATGATTGGATATTAAAGCTAGTTCCCATCACATAAGAGGTTAAGCAATACCTAATCCTCTTCTTGAATGTAGTGAAATTGATTATAAGTTTTGTGAGGTCATTTTCTTAAAGAGCTCCATATTGCGACACAATATATTGCGACATAATATATTAGATTGTACCTACCCATTGCTTGGCCCATAACCTTATATACATTAGTGTGCACATGTAAGCTATAGTTCCATTTATGTGGTGACACAACCGTTGTGTTTCTTTTGCTCTCACATTCTTTAAAAGATATAAATTGATGAAGTATGCAAAAGGTTGGAATAAGATGTTTATTGCATTACAAAAAAGAAGGTGTTTATTTTGATGTAGCTATTGAGGCACGATTTAGCTACAAAAAAGAAGGTGTTTATTATTGCGTTACAAAAAAGGTGTTTATTGTGATGTAGCTATTGAGGCACGATGTCTTGCATCACTAGACCACCCTTGGGATTGGCTTTTGTTCTTCATTCAAAAAAAAAAAAAGAGAGAGATTACACAAATTTCAAATCAGCTCATTAGTGCTTCCTCATGAAGGGTAGATTGAGACTAGGGACCACGACAAAAAATAAGAGCCTATTGTGTGTGTGTGTGTGTGTGTGTGTGTGTACATACAAATTGGCTAAAAGCTTATATGTAAATGAAAGTTTAGAAGCTTGGGTGAATCTTTGAAAATTTATATCTTGTGTACTAACATGTATATTTTTTGGCGATTTTACATTTAAAATTAGTAATTTTGAGCCATTTAATCTTTTTGGCCAAAATTTTTCCTTTAAAAATAGTTTGTTACTTCTTGGCGGAGCCATTAGGCTAAAAATACCTACCCCCTCTCCCTTTTTCCTCCCTTTTTCTAGACTTTACACATTAGCAAATGGTTGGGAGTTTGGAGTGATCCCCCCCCTTGATGTGTGATGTGTTGTGTTATGCTGTGTGTGTGTGTGTGTGTGTGTGTGTGTGTTTAGGGGTGTGGATGATGTTATCTGACCCATAAGTACATAAAGCTCCTTAGGCTAGTTATCATGCTCTTCATTACGAACCCATCAAGGCTACCTTGTGACGTTGGAAGGACAATGAATCTTGCACGCCCCATGCGAAGGGGGTGTTATACAAGAAACCGTATAGCCTTTACACACTGCACACTTTTGTCGACTTTTAGATGACAAAAAGAATGTCTGCTATCCATCTTCAATGTCTTTGTGAGTCATCCTCCATTGTCCATCTATACAGGCTCTATATAGGTCGTCCTTTTGAAAAAAATTCATTGCAGAACAATGTGTAAAGGGCCATAGTTTATGAAGAAATGTGGAGCATGTCATGGCCCATTGCCAAATTGATAAGGCTCTCTCGGGCCTTTTCACACTCGACAAAAATGCTAAAATCATGTTGAAAAGGTGTTGGAATCCTGAGTATTTAGGGAGATCTCCTCTGCCCATGCTCTTGGAGTGGGCGGCCTCCCCCATCCATTCTCGGCTTGCCCTAAAAACTAACTGGAATCTTTGAAATTTGCACGCCCTGTGTGTAAGGGCCTTATTACATGAGTCTACTAATTGTCCGACTCGAATGGCTTGGCCAAGTGCTTGGCAGCTTTGAATTTTGCACGCCTTGTGTGTGAAGGCCACGAGTGTTCTGACTGTCTCATTGAGAGAGGCCTTGACCGAGAGGGCCCAAGTGCCCTGCCCTAAAACTAGTTGGCAGCTTTGAAATTTGCACGCCGTGTGTAAGGGCCCTTATTACATGAGTGTGCTGCCAAGAGGTGAGGGATTCTTGGGCGCTCACATGTGAAAAGGGCAACAGGGAAGTACAGGTTACCATTGATTGGCGCGCTGGGTAGAGATGCTCACTTTCTTAATCAACGACTGTTTGCACACGAGCTCGTGTCGCCTTAACCACGCATTTCCATTCAACACACCACTTTCTTCGTGGAATTTTCTAGGCAGCAACCTCGGTTGTAGCCATAAAACCGATTTACGTATGCATTTTTAAAGCAAAAAAACGGCTGATTCTTTGGGTGGGAAAAAAGGAGGAGAGTATTTCTGACACTACAACTGAAGCTGATGGCTCATCTCAACATCCAGCTACAGCAGCCATGCGCATATTGTGTGTGATTCGTGAGGAGAGAGAGAGAGAATCCAGAGATCTACGGAGCGCTGTTTAAAACTCGAAAGCTTCCACGACTCATGTGGAATGCCTTGCTTTTTTTCACTTCATGTGCTGCTTTTTTGGCGCTGATTATTATCCAAGCACCTTATCAGTTGCTCGTTGGTCTATCCCATCCCACCCACGCACCCACGCACCCACCCACCCACTGATCCGCGACTTTTGAGGCTTTCAGTGCGCCTCCCGTTTTTGCTCTCTCTCTCTCTCTCTCTCAAAACCACCACTTTCATCGCGCCGCCCAAGGGCCAAAGCCTTAGAAAGCCACTGATGTCACCTCAAATTACCCATATGTCACCTCTCCTCCCCCTCTCTCTCTCTCTCTCTCTCTCTCTCTCTCTCTCTCTCTCTCTCTCTATATATATATATATATATATATATACCTTTTTTCAATCTTAGCCTTAAAAAATTTACACTAACAAATATGGGGACCTTGAAGTTGAATTTTGAATGAGTCTCGAATCTCATTCAAGATTGCTTTTCAAAATTCAAGCTCCAAGGTCTACACGAGAACCTTGACTTAAGATTTGCTTGAGCCGGTCGCCTTTTGAAACCCAATTTTTCAAGTGCCCTTCTCTTCTTTAGAGTTCAAAGCTATGATGCCTTGACTTCCTTCAATATGTAACACTGAAATTTATAAGGACCACCAAGGTCATTGCCTATCTTCTCCACCTTACTAAAGTAGTGATAAAGATGAAGATACAAATTCATCACTCAGCTTTTGATATAAAGCTAGTGCTCGGGAAACTATTTTCACTAAATTAAATTACATGAATCCTTTTCAACATAGGTCGAAGAGGAACTAGTAATTCTAACCAATTCTTTTTAGTACACGCATTAGAATATAACTTAAAAGAATTTTGAGATTTCTTCTCCCACCATTTTGAAAAGGATATAACTTAAACTTTAGAATTTTGAGATTTCTTCTCCCACCATTTTGAGAAGGACATTTCAAAATTTTAAATTGGCTCAAGGTTGAAGTAAACCTAAATTTTCTTGAACTTTGTATAAAGTGTTTGACAAACTTACGACCAATGAGCATTTATCAGTTTCTTGATGGAGCATCATGAAAATAGAATGGTTTTCCATTTTTTCTACTTAGAGTGCTACTAGAACCTTCAAAAGAAAGACGTATTTTCAAGGAAAACTGTGAACACATGGAGGCCACTTTCAAATTGATCATTTTACTTTACCATAGAGAAGGCTATTTTCTTGAAGGCAAGGTTTTATTTTAAAGAAAAGTTTGGAAATTTCTACTATGGTTGAAAGCAATATCTCTCTCAATTTAGCTCATAGTGTTGGTCTAATTTGACCCGGGGTTGGAGATGGCTTCCATATTAGAGCACAAGTAATATCACATGGGCTTTGACATAGAATGTGCTATTTTTTTAGTGCAAATTCAAAGAAAAATATCTACATGGAGGGTTTGTTTATAAGATTTTAGAAAGAAGGTTATAAGTTCATTAAAAAAGAACCTAGTTTTTCTAGCTAAGATTCACAAGTAAGGGATTTTATAAAAATCCTTAAAATGCACATATGATATATATGTTTTTTGAATAGTGATGAACCCCTCAATATTTTCCTTATAGGCCCCTCTTACAATTGTTGGAGTGGAACTTGAGTCCTAATATTGCCTTGCCTTTTTGTTCAAAAAGATTAGAGGAGGGAAAGAGGTTCTACAACCTTAGATATATGAATATATATATATATATATATATATATATATATATATGAGTATATGCATGAAAGGGTGATACACTGTTAATGTTATTAAGCAGTCTTACACAAGTGTCTTACACAAGTGTTAATGTTATTAAGCAGTCTTACACTTGTGTCTTACACAAGTGTCTTACAAGTAGAAATTGCAAGTTATAAAGAAAGTATAAGGTTTTTTTTCCAGGAGAAAAAGGCATTCGTTTAAAGTTGTATTGTTTTAAATTTAGTAATGGCCACAAAGTTTTTTTTCCCAGTTTTGAATCTCCTCATTACACAACTACTTCCCTTGAAACCAACTTCAAATATTGAAATTGTTTATTCCTTACGTTATGTGTGCTTGAGCCAGACTATCCACATGAACCTACACTCATCCTTCTTACGTGTTTTCATTTCTACTACATGCACTTTTCGCTTGCCCTTCCCTAGCTACATGCACTCACTGTTATCAATGAGCACCAACGCTTCTCTAGACGTAAGCAAGCAATGTGCAGAGCTCTCAAGTTGGCCTCCATTTTAATTAGGTATGTTATTTCTCTATCATTGTAAGCAAAACGTGTGTGTGTGTGTGTGTGTGCATGCGTGCGTGCGTGTGTGCGTGCATGTGTGCATGCGTGTGTATGTGCGTGCGTGTGTGTGTGTATGTATGTGTGTGTGTGCGTGTGCGTGCGTGTGTGTGCGCGTGTGTACGTGTGCGTGTGCGTGCGTGTGCATGCGCGTGTGTACGTGTGTATGTGTGCGTGCGTGTGCATGTGCGTGCGTGCGTGTGTGTGTGTGTGTGAGAGAGAGAGAGAGAGAGAGAGAGAGGCCCCATGTGTGTGTTTGCATGTGCATGTGGATTATAATTTTTATTTTCTCTATTCTAGTTTAAGTTTTCATCCCACAGCTACCACCATGTCAATTTTTCTAACACCTAAAGTTGAACTAAGTGAACTAAAATGTTTTTGCCAAACTGCTGGATGCGGAGTATGGCCTAATAGGTGTGAACCCTTGTCACCTCATATCAGTTGATATACCTAATAATTTACGGCTCTCAATCTTCACGAAGCATAGATGACTAAAAGAAAATGTGAAGGTTTACACACACAAGTCTCAGTTCCACTAGGACTTAATTACACTCTATAGGAAAGCAAAAAGTTGAAATCACAAACCAGGAGTTGTGCCTTGAGTTTTCCAGGGGCTTCTCTTATTAATATGGCGCACGAACATTGGTGCCAACAATGGGTGCAAGAGATGTGCATGGGCACATTATGTTGCATGTGAGGAACCCTATCCCCCTATATCCTATACAATATGTCTTCCGGAAGCATGGTAATGATGTACACATGTATCATGTAGAGAGTCCCACCTGGGGTGTCATAGTAGAGAGTCCCACCTGGGGTGTCATACACACACTGACCTAGTGTTTGGCTACCTAGCAACATATGTCCCATAAATAAAACCTTATACTAGGAAATGCATATCAATCCTTCTATGGGGTCCCTTTAAGATTCTCGACATTGGTAGCTTCGTACAATGCATACATCTTCTCGATCATGAAGAAAACGACCTCTATACCTTTGGACTGGCTCTATCGTTTCCTAGAGTCTAATTTCCCAATTTTTTCCATTTTTCTAAGTTTTTTTAACTAGAATTTTGTTTCGTTTGGAAAGCACTCGTTTATTTGGGTCCATCCTACCACTCTCTTTCCAGTGGTGTATCTAATTTCTACCTCGACCAGATCCATGGGCACAATCTAGACCCTATCCAATCCCCTAGGTCTAGCCTAGTGCCCTGCCAAGCTAGACGGCCTATGGAGCCGGTGTGAACTCACATGCCAATCCCCCTAGGTCTGGTCTAGCACCCTACCACTAGGCCTATGGATCTGGCATGAAATCACATACCCATGATTGATATTCTTGATTCCTTATTCACACACCCTATTGAAGTAACGACAAAATAGTTCACACACACACACACCCCCCACGGCATATAAGTCTTTTAAAAGCTGACATTGCACTTAAACCTTTATACATCAAAAGTATAAAAAAACATACATACTAGGAATCATATTGAAAACTCTAAAATATTATCCAACTAACAATTTAAAAAAATATCACATGTATCTAGAAGTATCTCCTTGCACCACGCCTCTGGCCCTTAAACCAGGAAGATATGCACCACTAAGCGGCCCGAACACTCCAACTTGTGCTACCATCCTGACGGCAAGGAGCCCACAAGTCTCACATCCTAGATTGGCATGAGCAGCTTTGGATGGCTATATCCTTCCCACGGCATGAACACTCTAGAGGTTACGTTCGCACTAGAGTTTTGTGATTGATGTGTGCACCCAACCCTGCCTAGCATAGTACACTCTAGAGCCGCCTCTATCCTCACACCAAGCATGTTAGGAGCACACCCATGTCTATCGAGATGGGTCAAGCTCTCGGACAACCATCTTCATAATAGGACTCATCGCTTGGATGACATCTTCTCGACATCACATCGACTTCTCCTGATAGTAACCAATATTTCAACAACAATATCAAACATGATCAAGAAACCATGCATCACAAAATGGGGTAAACCATCGTAAGCTTCGATGAGCCAATCTCAGTCCTCCATCAAATCTCTGAATGTGTTTCCTGATCTAATAGCCCAGGTCCAAACCTTCACAGTGCTTGAGCAATAATTGAATCCATCCTTTGAGCCATAAGGTCTCTAAGGTCATATCTACTAGGATCTTTTCCTTTTGGCCCTTCCATTGTTTTCTTTAAGCCATTAGATCTAAGCATTTTCATGGATGTTACTAATACTTTAAGTTGAGCTCCTTGTTCTCTCTTATCCTAAGGTTTAATTCAAGGTCTTGATCTATGAGATGAATTTCTTAATTCAGGGTAAAAGCTAGGGATATTTAATAGTTGATTGGATAATTTCGGCTACTTATTCTTCTTTCTTAATTCAGGGTAAAAGCTAGGGATATTTAATAGTTGATTGGATAATTTCGGCTACTTATTCTTCTTTGTAATGTACTTTTAAAGTGTTCTATCTTGATCCTTTTCTAGCTTTTAAGAGATAATTCCAATTAATGAAATCTTTCCTTCTTCTTAATAAGGGAAAATTCTCTCTCCCCTCCCAAGGGTCTTCTCTATCTTGATCCTTTTCTAGCTTTTAAGAGATAATTCCAATTAATGAAATCTTTCCTTCTTCTTAATAAGGGAAAATTCTCTCTCCCCTCCCAAGGGTCTTCTCTATTCAAAAGATAACATTTGATTTTATCTATACTCATTGATTCATCTATCAAAGTTAGACTTGTAGTTTTTTCTTTGAAAACGTGGCTAATTTATTCCCTAACACATTTCTACCTATTCATACACTCTCTCTCTAAAAAAAGGAACAATCGTTGAAATACAAGCATCCGTCTTAAAGTTTCTATCCTTGGACCTTGTTCATTTATTGAACAATTTTACTTTCTTACATCAGTAAGGTGATAATTGGAGCAAAGAATGCATATGTCCTAATCTTCTCCTTAGTTTTTCTAGGGAGGGGATTTGTTATAAATGTTATTGTAAGCAAGGATACTTTTTGAGGTAAGGCATATGCAGCTCAATTTTCTTTTCCATATTTGTACTTAATTTTCATAAATGTTAGTTTCTCTAGGGAGGGGATTTGTTATAAATGTTATTGTAAGCAAGGATACTTTCTGAGGTAAGGCATATGCGGCTACATTTTCTTTTCCATATTTGTACTTAATTTCAAAATCAAACTCTTGCAATATCTACATCCATCTTCTTTGATGCATGTTGAGATCACTCTACATAAATGTCCATTTCAAACTTTTCTGGTCTGTTACCAAAGTAAATCTTTGTCCAAGAAGATTATGCCTCCACATGTTTAATGCATGAGTTACTATTAAAAGTTCTAAGTCATGGACTGCATAATTTTACATAATGGGGCCTGAGATTTTGTGACTCATAGGCTATTGTGGCCTTCCTTCTTGCATAAGAATTTCGCTAACTGCAAAGCCACTTGCATCAACGAGACGATCACCTCAGAAGGCTTGGCAAATTATTTTAATTTCAACACGGGATTGGTCACCAAGGCTGTTTTGAGTTTATCGAATGCACTTTGACACATTGACGTCCAACCCTAGGCAAGACTCTATATGTAGGTAGCTTTGTGCCTTCTTCACAATGGCACTTGGTGTCGCTTCATGGGAGTGATTGACTCAACTTCCCTATTGCTCCACATATGCCTTAGACCGGCCTCTCTTTTGTTGCACGTTGGGTTCTTAGCTATGGTGTGGCATAGGACTCTACGTGCTGGTACCTAGCTATGAGCTAGGAGGGCCTTCTTTTTTCCCATGGATATAGTGCCTTGACCATGGTCCTTCTTCAAAAGAACACATCTTCTTCTTCCTTACTTCATTTGACCCATGAATAATCTACTCTTAAATAGCTCTCTTAATAGGTTTCTATCCAGCAAGGTATTAGGTTGTTACACTATTTAAGGGTTAATTATATAAGAATTTTCATTTATTCATTCATCAATATATATAACTCGTTTATAGTCCTTGGGTCACTAATTCCTGCTAACTTACTCTCTTCATATATTAACCTTAAGCTATTTTACAAAGTAACTACTATTAATTAAAACCCATTACACTTCATATTTCACACACTTATGCTTCTAAATAATATTCACTTTTTTTTCCTTTGACTATTGTTGAATTCCTTTTACTTATGGATTTATTAACCCACCAATATTGTAGCATTTAAGCTCATTTTATAAAGCAACTACTATTAATTTTCATTTCTAACAAAATCCTTAAACATAGTAAAACCTCATATAAAATAAATTATATTCTCTTTTGAAACCATCCTCGGACTCCTTCTATAAGTAGTTATTAATTTTCTAAGACATAGCATAAAAATTAAGCAAATTCATTATTATTTCTTAAAGACTCGTTTTCTTCACTTCAACCACTTATCATTGATAACTCATAATAGAGAAACATCCTTATAATTTTTCATAAATATTTTCATTCATTTACTCTTTATTTTTATTAATTTATTATATTTTTACTCTTTAAAATTACCACAAAAATATTCATTTAATATAGTAAACATTCATTTATCATTCTCTAAATTTTTTAATTAAAATTTCATTTTTGAAGGGTGGCTTTATGGGGACGGTTTTAATGCTTGTATATAGGGGATACGAGTTATAAAAGCTAGATACACCTCTTATATCCTCCTTTAAACTAAAATACTTTTCTAAGTAGGTTTCTTGAAAAAATTGCTTAAAAATAGTATATTTTAATAATTCATCTTTAATTAGAATTATGGTTCCAAAATTTTTCAATAAATCAAGTTAAGTTTTTTATTAAGTTAATTCTCTATTTTGAATGAAATTATGAAAATCATTAACAAATTAAATACTTCCTTAAGTTTTGTATCATAATTAAGAAAAATGCTTAATTATCACATGCATAATTAAGCATCATAATTAAGAAGGATTCTTAATTAAAAATCATAATCAAGAAATATGTTTAATTAAGAATCATAATTAAGAAAGATGCTAATTAATCCTTTAATCACATTGAATTATACATCTAAAATACAGATTCAATCAAACATCATGTACAAAGATGAAAATAATGCTCACCTAATTAGAGACTAACACTAATCTATCCATACCTAAGCATTACCCCAACAAGTGTCTACGGTGACCTGAGTCTCGAGCACAACCCTCTAGGTAAATTAGTCTTAAAGCTTATAATCTAATCCCAAAACTAAGAATGTTTATCTAATGAGATTTTTTTCTTTCAAAAATAGACTTTTCCACACTTCTTCTTTTTATATTTTTTAACCAAAAATTCTTTTACTTCCTTTTTTTTCACACAAGGTCCTACCCCGTGAAAACCAAGGTATCGGTCTTGGTTTGATTATGAAAACCAAAGAACATACTAGGATCTTGCATGCGATAATTATCTTCTTACGAGTTTTTCTTTATTTCCACCTCACACAAACAGGGTTCCATCCCATGAAAACCAAAGCATCGTCTCCCAAGGAAATAACTTCCCAGAAACCTACCAAGTATCCTCATGTGGCGATGGTTTTCTTCTTAAAATGCTTATTTTTTATTTTTTATTTTTTATTTTTTATTTTTTATTTTTCTTCTTCTTCTTCTTTTTGTCTTCTATCTTTTCCCTTGTTTAAAAAAAGCACAAATTACTAACCTAGTGTTTACTTTAAAACCTAGTTTCAACATTAGAACACAAGCTATGAACCATTCACTAGAAAGATGGCCTGAGTATCTCAGTATGTACTCCTTAGACACACCTCAAAGTGAGCCTAAGTATAGCTAGGACTAAATAAAGAAAGGTCTAGCATTAATAGTCATCTAACTAGCAAACTCTCATAGAATGTACACTAGTTAGGGCTTTCCTTTCCACATTTACTTTTTTCTCACACATTTTCATTAACCAATCATATTAATAACATTTAAAAATAACATATTAATTCAAAATTTACAACAATAAATAAAAGTTTTGGATACACCTAACATTGCATATTATTAAAAAACTTCACTTCTTCATCTACACTTCCTCTTTGTCCACATCTATAGGTCCTCTTGTACTACAACATTCTTGACACTCCCAACTTGAAACCTATTTTCCCAGCACCACAAATACTAAATAAATTGAAAAATGACATCCCACATCATTTCCAACCTCTATATGCAAAATAATAACAAGAATATGCATGAAAAGAGAGAATAGAAAAATCTCCCTGATGATGTATTGCTATGTTGTCCTCATCCAAAATCAGTACGCTCGTGTCACTCCATGTAAAATCCATAAAATCATATCTATCCCCATCATCTTCCCAAAAACAAATAATATAATAAGTGAAATAGCCTACCTATACCAGAGACACCCTATCCCTTTCTACCATACCCTAGCTATCTCCATTCCTATGCTACATAATGCTTCACTCTTAAATAATTAAATGGTTCATCCTCTTATTGTACATCCTATATACTCAGAGAACCATTATCGAACACTTCTAAAACATTGAAAGGTCCTAATCATCTAATCCATAATTTAACAGGAAAATTATAATAATGGCTATCATAAACTAGCACTAGATCTCCTTTCTTAAACTCCCTTATTTTGATATTGTGATTGTGCCACTCTTTCTTATGCTTCTGCATAGATTCTAAACTCTAAAAAGCCACCAATATTTCTTCATCATATAATTTCACTAACTCCATCATCCAATCATTTAAGGATTCATGGCCCCCCATGGTCCCCTAACCACATTGCTAATGCTACCCTCAATGTTGAGATTTATTGTTCAATAGGAAATATACCCTTAATGTTGAGATTGCTTGTTCAATAGGAAATATAGCTTCCATTCCATACCATAAATTAAAGTGTATTATGTGTTGTAACCTTATAGGTTGTACGATAAGCCCATAATGCTTTATATAATTGTTCATCCTAATCATCTCTTATTCTTTGCTACTATTTTAGTTAATATCCCATGTAAAATTTTGTTAATGACGGATAATATGGCATATGTTTAATTTTGTATAACTGTATTAATTCATTGATCATCTCATTTAAGAAATAATAACCTCGATCACTTACTAGATCTAAAGGACATCCAAAATGAGTAATTATGTTTTCATACAAAAACTTTCCTACATCACGCTCTATCTTCAAAGGTTTTGCCTCTACCTAATTTGTCACATAGTCCATACACACTAAGATATATTGATTAGACCGATATCTTGATGGAGGATCTATCGACCCTACAAAATTAATTCCCCATTTCTCAAAAGGCTTCAAAATTAGAATTGGTGTTAATGCCATAGCAAACCGTTTAGATGGCCTGCCAAATATTTGGCATTTATCGCATTTACGACAATAAAACTAACAGTCTTAAAATAATATTGGCCACTAGCCATAAGAACATTAGGAGCTGTAAGCATCGTTGCAAAGTTTCCACCACATGGGTCATCATGTAAAGCTTTTAGTATAATAGAAACCTCATCTTCTTGCACATAATGATAATAAATTCCTTCCCAAGGAAAGTGTTAAAACCCTAAAGATCTCTCTAGATAATAACCATGCATGAATCAGGCATATACTCATCAACCCAACCACCCCCAAGCCCAAGGGTACACACATAAATACAATGAAGTATCACATATCTTATCTTAGTGTCCCATACCACCAAGAGATATGACTTCACTCCATCAGCACCTTAGAATAGGAACGGCCAAAAAAAATTCGAAACCCAAAAGGTCATCCCAGAATATGGAAAGTCAAGGGTCGCGGAAAAATGAAAAGACAAATAACTCTGGAATACGGAAGGTCAAAAAAAATTGGACCCCAAAGATCAACGGACTCAACATGAATTTTGAATATGAAGTTTTTTTCTCTCTTTTTAAAGTTTTGATCTAATTTTAATTAAGCTTTAATTAAAAACTAATAAAGCTTTTAACTAAACTTTTTTTAAAGCTTAATTGAATTTTTTTTGAAGGAAACGGGAGGGGACTGTGTACCGGTGGCCTGTAGAACCCCCCCCCCCCCCCCCCCCCCCCGCGGTAGTAGTGCGCGAATGAGAGGGAAAGGGGAGAGGAGCATAGAGCTCACTCCCCCACTCATCCTTCATCTCCACTCTGTCTTCCTTCAATCTTTCTTTTCTACTCTATGTGATTAAAGTCTTAATCCTAATTTTTTTACTAATCATGATTAATATTAATCAAATTTATCCCACCTAAGAGGTGTTCACATGAGGGAGAAAAACATGAAGGAAAACTTGGATTTGAGAGATGGAAAAAATGCCACGCACACGGGAGAGAACCCGATGCACCGACATGCTGCCCTCAATTGCATTTTAGTAGAAAATTGACAGAAATTTGATAGCATGCCTGCAGGAAACCAGTAAAAAATGCATGAAAATGCTTTTTTACCATAAAATTTAGGAAAATTTCCTATATTTATTTGAGATGTAGGGAAATCCCTTTTTAGCAAAATATCCACATTATCATGTGCAATATCATGTGAGATGTAGGGAAATCCCTTTTTAGCAAAATATCCACATTATCATGTGTAATATTTTGGTTTAAAAAATCTTTAAATGCTTATTTTAACCATAAAAATAAAGAAAAATAGCATTTTCACTCACAGAATTTCACCGCAACGTCGATACGTCATCCAAGTCGAGAAGCACTACGTTCCAACCGCCATATTGATGTTCCCAACACATAGACCACCAAAACAAACCAAAAAAATAACATTTTTTTGTTTAGCAAATGTTAAATTTTACTTTAAAAATGCTTAAAATTTTAGAATAATGAGAGAAAACTAAGAGGAGAAAAACATCAAAAATTAACTAGAGACCACTCTAATACCACTGTTAAAACCCTAAAGATCTCTGTAGATAATAACCATGCATGAACCAGGCATATACTCATCCACCCAACCACCCCCAAGCCCAAGGGTGCACACATAAATACAATGAAGTATCACATATCTTACCTTAGTGTCCTATACCACCAAGAGATATGACTTCACTCCAGCAACACTTAGCTCTAGCTTGAAATGGCAAGAGAGTAGACACAATACTCTACACAAGAGAACATCCCTTGAGTGTGCCCCATGCCCCTATTATATAGGAGGGCCCTTAAGTGACTCTTAACTCTCTATTTCCATGTATAACCCTTGGTTGCCTGACCCTAACCTCAACCCAAGGTTAGACCTAACCCTTGCCCCACTAGAGCATGCTCCCATGCTCCCATGTTCACATGCTTAGGGTAGGTTAGCCTCCTAGTATATGCACATATAATGTGCACATAACATAAAGTATTTATAAAGATATCCACCCCAATGAACTAAAAGACCTCGATTGTAAATCTTCTTCTTTTTCCTTCTATCTGATGTAGGTGGATGTTGAGCTATACTCAAGAAATTAGCAAAGTCCACATACCAGTTAAACTTGTGTTTCCACTAAGAACAATTGAGAATTAGGAAGATTATCTCTACCCCAATTTCTTGATCATCTATTAATAATCTAGATAAATGATCCCCAACCACCAATGCAATTTTTTTGCTTTAGTCACCACTTGAAAATCAAATTCTTGGAATAAGAGCATCCATCTAATAGCATGCCTAGCCAACTCTAGCTTGGTACTTCAGAGCCTCATGATCTACATAAAATATAGATTTGTTTTGTAAAAGATAGTGATGGAACTTCTCAAAACTAAGAATACTATTGAAAGGCATTCCTTTTCCATTGTTGTATAGTTACATTCTACATTATTTAGATTTCTAATTACTTAATATATAGGGTGGTCCACCTTATTATCATCAAATTGGCATAACATTGCATCAACTACCACCTTTGAGGCACCCACATGGATGTGAAATTCCTTGGTCGAATTTGGAGGTATTAAGATTGGGTCTTCCACTAATCTCTACTTAAGAAGATCAAAAGCCTCTTGACATACCCATGTCTAGATAAAAGGATTGTCCTTTCATATAACAACATGATCAAAGGCAAAGTAATGACCAACTACAAAGTTTGTGATAAAAAGATGATAATAGTTCACATGACCTAAAACCCCACACAAATTTTTTTGAGATTTTTAAGAGGCAGTAATTCACCAATCTTCATGATCTTTGCTTTATCCATAGTAACATCGTTCTTGGATACAATATAAGCTAAGAGAGTGCCACTTTCCATGCCAAAAACACACTTCTCTAGATTCAAGGATATACCCACCTCAATCTTCCTATTAAATACATGTTCTAACTTATTTTTTAGGAATATCCCAAAGAGTACCAAAAATGTAGAAATCATCTAGGAAGACCTCCATCCATTGCCTTAAAAAGTCTTGAAAGGCTACTATCATTACATGTTAAAATGTAGTAGGAGTATTACGCAACCCAAAAGGCATAACCCTATATGCAGATGTTGGCATGCACCTAGCTCTAGGTCAATATAGTGTTGGCATGCACCTAGCTCTAGGTCAATATAGTGTTGGCATAACTCCAGCTTAAGTCTTTATAATTCCATGTAAACATAGCTAGGTTTTTAACTAAGACACTTGGGAGACTCTCCAAATGAGATCCCACTAATGAAGACCCAATCACCAAAGACTTCCCTTCGATGCTTAAAATTTTGTCAATTCTTTAACTTAACTATCTCTTTATCTTTGTCTTTCATGAGAATGGTCATGAAAGACATATGGCACAATATCTTGACACTCATGAACTTACTCCTCTTTTGTCTCTATTAACTAAACCATTAAGTAGCTAAGTGCTATTTCCTTTTTCAAACTGGCCTGACACATCACCATAGCATTTCCTTTCACTCAAATCTTTCCCTCTTATCTCTGGACTCATTCGATTGGGATAATCTGTATTTCTTTGTCTGCTTACTTTAACAAGCCTAGCTCCGATATGTCCCCTTTTTCGTTTATAGATCTCCACTTCCTTCCTTAATATTTAAATGTAACCCTCATTTATGTTAAAATATACAAGTGAATAGGGTGTGCGCGAGAACAAGCCCTTGGTTAGAGGCTATAAAAGAGAATGTGTAAATGTGAAAGAACCTGTGAAAAGGTGAGAAGAATCTATTGGGAGAGAATAAAGGGTAGTATGAGAAGATTTCGGAAGTGTGGAGATATTCTGGGAAAAGTGAAGAGGTGGAGAGAATCAAGCAAAAGAGGTGGAGATATTCTGGGAGAGGTGGAGTGAATCAAGGAGAAATCAGTGGGATTTGATGCTTGGATTTGATGCTTGGATGTAAACACTATAAATTGAGGCATTGGCCTAATGAGAATTTGCTGGTTTTTGATTATCCATGCCTACATTAAGCTATTTGTTGATTACTCACTAATCACGTCTTAATTATTTGCTAATCACTTTGTTAATGATGTTGATTCTAGTATATTTGATCCACCATAGCTCATCACATTGCTCTAATTTCAACAATTCAGGGCTGCTCTCTTGAAAGCACCTACAAACACTTGTTTTTCTCTCTCAAACTGTCATGCTTTACGTGTGTTCCTTATCCCTAAGTTAGCATATAAGTGATTCTCGTGTGACTACGTGTATTCCTTATAATCCCTAAGTTGGCATATAAGTAATTCACATTCTTCTATAATCAAAGTTTTCTCCTCTAATGCAGCATATAAGTGATTCTCGTGTGACTACGTGTATTCCTTATAATCCCTAAGTTGGCATATAAGTAATTCACATTCTTCTATAATCAAAGTTTTCTCTTCTAATGCAGCCTCCAATAATGTCATTTTCACTCTGTGTGGTAAACATCCAACTTTTGTGTTAGTTTCTTACTATTGGTGTGCTTCCAACAAAGCTTGACCCTTATCTATTTCTAAATGTGAGATTACTACTCTTGCTTTCATTAGTGTATTTGCAAACTTTTCTTGCTCAAGTTGCCTATAAAACTCTCTTAACTTGCTCACACTATAACTATCCATTTTTTGTTCCATCTACAACATCCCTTATTCCTTCTATGACTTCCACTCATTGATTATGCTCACTTGTGTACCCTATTATTGTAAGGCTTCCACTATAAACTTTTTGCACTATGCACTCATCTCTCTTGTTAACTAAAGGTTGGACCATCCACATGCATCAACAATGCACACTTACATCTACAAAAGTCTTAGTGGAAGTGTGCAAGTGGAGATGAGCTATCTACAACAAGCCACAAGGAGCATGCACAAGCAGTGAAGTCACCAAAGGATGTGCACACATAATGGGCACTGCCTAAAAGATCTTTTTCCACCCTCACTTATGTGTTATCCACCTATGAATAACTTGTTCCAATCATTGTATTTCCTGCATATCTATGCTTAATGATGTACTCAAGGGATGATTGAGCTAAGTAAAAGATTCAACATCCACTCAATGTGTGCTTAGACTCCTTGGACACACCAAATGAGTTATGGGGTGTGGATGCCCAAAATTATAACTCCCTTTTATATAAGTGAATTTCTCTAATGATAAAGGGACATTCCTTTGAGTGTTGACTGAGAGTGTGCTCTTGCTCCTTGTGCTCTAGCTCTCTATTCTATCCTCTTATTCTCTTGGTAGTGCTTATGTGAGAGAGTGTGTGTGAGAGTTCTACCCTCTTGCTCTCTTGGTCTTGCCATGTCTTTCTAGTGAGGGAGAGTGAGAGTGAGCTATTGTCTTTGTGCGATGGAGCACAGTCTTGCCATGTCTTACTAGTGAGAGAATGACAATGAGCTATTGTCTTTGTGCGGTGGAGCACATGTGGTCTTGCCATGTCTTACTAGTGAGAGAATGAGAGTGAGCTATGTGTGAGAGTAAGAGTGAGCTATGTGGTCTTGCCATGTCTTACTAGTGAGAGAGTAAGAGTGAGCTATGTGTGAGAGTAAGAGTGAGCTATGTGGTCTTGCCATGTCTTACTAGTGAGAGAATGAGAGTGAGCTATGTGTGAGAGTGAGAGTGTGTGAGAATTCTACCCTCTTGCCCTCTTGGTCTTGCCATGTCTTGCTAGTGAGAGAGTGAGAGTGATCTATTGTCTTTGTATGGTGGAGCACAGTCTTGCATACAATAGGAAGTGCCAAGCTCTAACTAGACAACTCTCGTGATGACAATGGGAGGTGGGTCTTCTCAAATGCTATCTTGCATTTGTGCAATTGCCTCTTCCATAAGATGGCAGGGTAAGCTACCAAGCTCCCTCTACTAAGACACATGAAGTTAGCTTTATGTTAGTAAGTGTGGTGTTTTTAGCACCACTGTCGAGAGCATGGTTGATTTCCTTAGTGTTTGTTTAGACTCTTTTGTAGGGTTTATTTTCTTTTTTGCCATTCGGTGAAAGATCCAGTGTTGATGGTAGCACTCGGTGTGTGGAAGATCCGGTGAGTGGTTTGATTTCATTAAAAGGAAGCATCTTTTGGTTTTGATTTGTAGTTAAACAAATAGATCAAGTAGTTTGGAGTATATTTGGGTGCATTTGTTTCATTTTTGGTTGATTTGCAAACAAGATAAGGTCATGGGTGATTTTTTGTTACTTGTTGGTGTTCTTTGCTAGGGATTCTAATCTTTCTTCATCATTTGTTATTGTTTTTAAGTTTAGGGTTAGTGTTAATAATTAGTGTTAAGTGTAAGATTAATTTTAGTGTTAGTACTTAGGGATTAATTTTAGTGTTAGTACCGAGGTTTAGTACTTAGTATTAGTTTTATTGTTAGAATTTAGTATTAATTCTTAGGGTTAACGCTTTTATTATTAATATTAATTTGTGTTAGTACTGAGTTGGTGCTAAGAGTTAGTTAGTGTTAATCATTAGGTTAGCCTAACTTAATTAGGTTAGGGAAGTTGGATAAGTGTGGTTAAAAAATAAAATTCTTGTGAGACAATATATCTTTGTGAGAAGGTCAACCGTATGCATTTGCAATCAAGAAAAGTGGTGGTGTCACTGCTAACCCTTTGTATGAGTGAGGTTGCCTCACATGCTCCCACAACAATCTTGAAGCAGGACTAGAATTAAGCAGTTCCTAACCCCACATCTCCTTAAAAACCCTTGCTTTAACCTTGATAGTTTATCATCACGTGAGGATTTCATAGCACCTCCAATGGCTACTAGCCTATGGATGAATTCTACTTAGCCAGCAGCAGCAGTGGTCTAGACTTACTCCATGCTTCTAGAGGAACAGCTCTACTCTCAAGTGGAAAAATGGTGACCTTTAACATAGATATTCTCCCTCCTACTTGATTGGAGGAATCTCACGGATCCTAGCATGTTTAAACAAATGATCAATCCAATCATGCATGAAGTGGAATATGTTGATGGCCACCATCATATCTATGAGACCGTGCAAGCTAAAGGGGTAAACCAAGAAAATTTAGTTGAACCTTTGAGCCCTAAGGTTTTGAGATTCACAAACAAGGAAGGCTCTAGAGTGTACACCGACACTTTTGGTATAAACCAAGAAAATGTAGTTGAGCCTTTAAGCCCTAAGTTTCGGAGATTCACAAACAAGGAAGGGTGTAGAGTGTACGTAGACACTTTTGGGAACATCTACTACCTCAAACGCTCGCTTAGAAAGAGGGTCCCCTTTGGTGTCAATAGGCATGTTGCCAGAGCCATAGACCCTTTTGAGAAAACTCTATTGGAAAATATTGATCCTATTTCCTCAAGCTATCCACCCTTGGTTGACTATTACACTTGTCTAGAAGTGCTAGCTATTCACACCACATTACCATAACAAACAACCATTACATCTAGTTTGGTACTGCCTCATATGTCCCAACAACTGCATAATGAGCCTTTGGACTTCATGAGAAACCTAGCAAAGGCTCCATCACATTAGGATCCCATTCGGAAGGAACAAACCTCTGAGAGTATTATTGGGCACTCACCCTTAGGTTGGACTCAAGAGAGACCTATAATACTGTCATTTATGCCAAGAAGTGTCATGACTTTCCCTTCACAAAGGACAGTTGTCATACCTCAACCAAGACCACCACTTGGTATGCCATTCATACCTATGGTAGTATCAACATCTCTAGTTCCACAAAGACCTTTAATGGCTCCTCTTGAGCTAGTGGTGGAGATATCTCCGGAGGAGATACCGGCCTTTGTCAAAGCTATGGGAAGAGGGTTACGGGCAAGAATAACACATGTTATTCCTAGAGAACCTTGTGAACAATTTCAATCCAAATCTCAACAAGTTCAAAGACTCATGAACAATTACAATAGCAAGAATGATAGTACATAGAATGCTTTAGATCATTTAGAGGTCTTTGAGCAAATGTGCAAGGGAGTAGGTGTCAATGAGACAAGCCTGCTCAGATCTTAGCTTTTGGACTAACTCTAGATGGATAGCAGGACAATGGTTCCAAACCTTAGAGCCTCCTTATAAGGCCACTTATGTTGCCTTGAAGAATGCTTTTAGGGTAGACTCGATCCAAATGCAGTCATGTACACTAGCTAAACAATGTCAAGCAACAAGAGAGTGAGTCAGTATTGTGGGAATACATTCAATGCATAAGATATTATCATTTCTACTGCTCAATTAATGAGAAATCGAGTCAACCAAGATTAATTTCATTATTTCTTGAAGGCTTAAAAGATCAAAACTTTCACAATTACCTTTATTTTCAAAGGCAGACAAACTTTAATGAGTGCTGCATAGATGCTCTGAACTTTGATGATAAGATGTCAGGAATGAAGGGGTTTGACAATACCTTAGCTCCCATTTACAAAATGTCAACCTTTGGCACTTATGGTCATGGGAAACCAATGGGTTATAAGGCATGAGAAATGAACTCTACAAACCTTGGACAACCTTTAGCCTCTGCTATACATATGAAGGCATGCACCTCAAAGGGAGTGCCCCTACTGAGTCTATAGAAGCTGCCAAAAGCATCCCAACACTGTCATGATAGTGTCTAAGTTGCAGGCATAACTCACATCATTCAAGACTACCCCAACAAACCTCCCCCTAGAATTGATCAACTGCCCACAACCCAATTGAGCATGTTGAGTGACCCAAGAGAAAAAATCTCTTTAGTGATCATTGATGCACTAGCCCTCACATGAGCCCAAGCCAAGACAAAAAGGGAGTAGAACGCTCTGGGGACAAAGAAGGAACTGATACACACATCTTCTAAAATATCCAAGGTATAGAAAAAGAGAGAAAGGAGATAGCGTAAAAAATCAAATTCATCAACCAAATCGTCAATCAAAGTGAAAAAGGAGGGTAGTGTAATCATACAAAGTGATGATGGAGAAACTAAGTCTTCTACTTCATCCGAGGGAGCACCTAGAGATGAAATTTTGGACATGGCTCAAAGACCTATAGCTAGAAGAACTCAATGAAATGGACCCCAAGATCTTCCAAATAAACTGACACAATATCCCAACCCCATTGAGGAAAGAACTAGGTTCACAGCTATAAAAAAGTAGAATTTGTGATCAGGCCCATGGATGTTGGAATTAGCACGAATGTGGAAACTAAGACAATGAAGGAAGAAGGCTAGGCAAGATGATAAAAAGATACAATAGGAATGAGTGTCGTAATGTTTGTTCCCATCATACTCACATTAGGTGAATTCTTGTCAAGAGACCCATGCCTTTATCAAGATATACGAGAGTGGATGAATGCGAAATTTGAATAGAACTCTATAAATGGGTCAAACATGGAGTCTGAAGAAAGTATTCCGCGGATAATCCCAATATCACCTATCTATAAAATCATACCTCAACAAGTTTGGCAAGTAATTTGAGAGTAAGGAGCTTAATGCCACCTTGCCTTTCTCTCTTATGTGCAAGGTAACATGTTATCCTTAACATCTTTGGCACCGTTGCCGGGGAATGCATTTACCTTAGGGTCTTCCACACTATTCATTTACTAGTGCCTTTGATTAGCCCGGTTGGAGGGCAAATCCACTGGTTGGTTATTTAATCTTGTTTTGTTTTTTTTTGACGACGGTGATTACCTAGAGCATTGAACTGTTCAATTCTTCACCCGAGAGTGGGAGAAGTAGGTGAGTGATCTCACATTGCCCTTAACATTCATGCAAAACCTTAATTTTCTATGTTTTTTTTACTTCTTCAAGTTTTCATTCTAGCTTAATCAACTAATTAATCTCAATTTGTTAATTTTAGTCATGCATTGTAGGTACCAATAGATAGCTAAAGATTAGCTCTAGTTCCCTATTAAAACAAAAACATAAAAAAACAGTGGGAAAACACCTGAATCAGCAGGAGATTGAGGAAAAAACCAGGTGAAACTGCATTCTGTTGGGCTGTCCTGCGAAGCAAACAATCATTCGCTTAACAGGCCACGATCGTGGCACATCTGCCATGCCCATTCCCTTCTCTTGTTGACCAAATCTAACAAGATTTCCTACCTAAATGTGGTAGATGCATTAAAATAGGAATAATTGCATTAAATTGAGCATAAATTGTATTTAATTGCATTCAATCTAGGGTGTGTAACTATACTATCAAAGAATATTCAGGGAGTCTTTCAGACTTACACCCATAAATCCCTAAAAAAATCTTTAAAAAATCCTAGGTCTGACTATGCCATGGCCATTCCTGAAGTGCCACGACCGTTCCGAACATGCCACGCCCATTCCCTTCTCATCTTCAAGAGCGAACGCCCGTTTGAAAACTCAATTGCAATTGCCACGCCTGTGCCTTCCCTTTCGTCTTCAGATTTTGAAAGCAAACGCCCATACCTTTCTTTCTCTAAGAGCAAACGTCCATTCCATTTAGCTTTGGAAGCAAACGCCCATTCCCTTCTCATATCGAAGCGAACGCCCATTTCACTCTAGACTTAAATTGGTACGCCCATTCCCTTCTACTCCTAAGCGAATGCCCGTTCCTTTTTGAGATTTGAAGTGCACACCCATGCCCATCCTAAAGCAAACGTATGTTCCTTCTCTCCCTGAGAAGCGTATGCCCATTCCTTTTCTCATTTTGAAAGTGTACGCCCATTCCTTTTCTCATTTTGAAAGTGTACGCCCATTCGTTTCAAAGCGTACGGCTGTTCCATTTTCAAAAAAAAGAATTTTCACCGAGGGGTTTCGCACAATAGTTCCATATTTATATGCACCTATGATTGGGTAGATTGGTGCAAAATGACCCTCTTTTCGACAAAGCAAACTCTCAGGAGAAATCTCCTTCTCTTATGAGGTCAGACCCAATACCGAGTGGAGTCAAACGGTGCTTGTCTTTGACAGTACCAGTGAAAGTGAAGAACACTCAAGCACGGGACGAGGGACTCCAGACCTCGCAAGAGGAGAGCTAGAACCTCAATGCATGGACAGACCGTACGTCCAAGAGCAAGCTCCTACCTCTCCCACACATTCACAGAGAAGCCTTGCAGACTCCATAATTTTATCCTGGTGGGAAATACATAGTCAGAAGAACCGCAACCCAGGGTGAGAGGCATGGACCAATCCCAACGAAGCGATCCCACTCCCTCTCTAGATCCTAGAGCGGAAGTAGGGCTAAGTGAAAGTCAACATACCCAAATAGAACCACCAGTCTAGAGAGTCATGTCTGTTTCAGGTATAACTGATCAGTATAGTGCCCAAGGACCAATGCAAAACCCAAGGCCAGGTCCATCATCTTAAGGACCTGATACATCGCACCAAAGGGAAAGGGTCCACCGAGGCCCTTCACATCAGCTCAGTCCGCCTGTATATCAGTAGTACCCACCACAAGGAGTCTACCTAGGGAATGGGACCACAAGGGGCACATTTAAATCCACTTATCAGACAAGGGCCTCATGGTATATTATCCTCTCAGCCCCGCTCCTCCACTAACCCTTCCTCAAAATATTCATGTTTCAGCCATGGTAGGGCTAACACTAGAAATGTTGAGATTGGCCATGGAAATAGGGAGGGGATGGCTGTAGGTGTATCACACCTCCAGCTTGCACCAGTGCAGCTTGCACCTGCACCAACATTAGAGCAGAATAAACCCTCTAACATCTCGAAACTTATCATGAAATTTGATGGGATTGGAGATCCGATCCCACACTTAGATATGTTTAATCAAATCTACGATGCCTTCGGCCATGTAGGAGATCAAGTCAAGGTGAAAGCCTTCAGCCTTGATGGCAAATCAAGCCAATGGTTCAGGTCCTTGAAGGTTGAGGATAAAACCACCTTTGAAGCTTTGAAAGAGGCTTTCAAGGTTGGGTATTCTCACCAAGGTACTAGATGGAGCCCAGTTGAGCAACTATATAATGTAAGGCAGAAGGAAGGAGAAACCATCAGAGATTACATCAATAGAGTTAGATATCTCCACTCACGCTGCAGTACCAGAGATAAGTTCTCTGATAAAAGGTTAATAGGGAGATTTCTAGAGGGTCATTTGATAATGTGCCTTTACACAACTCATTATATGCGGTGGGCCATACCTCCTTTGAGAAATGCTGTAGGAGTGCTATGGATTTTGAGGACAATTTCAAGGGATTATGTTCCTAAGAACTCCATAAAGGCACATCAAAAGCTTCTTTCAAGACTACTAGCATAAAGCCTGATGGGAAAAGCAAGAAGTTCGTGTCTGGACAAAATGTAGAGAAATTGGCCGCTACATTAATGCAGCAAATGACCCAACAATGGAAAACCGGCCAAGGTTGGGATCGGGGAGACCAACCCCATCTTTATCCAAAGAGGGATCTTGTATGGTGCCCTGTCTGTCGAGCTAACCATACCGGGACAGAGTGCCCACATCTGAGACCCTGTCCTAGCCTCTGCTGTACATATTATGTGAAATGGGGTAATGATGAAGTCTCCAATTGCTATCATCAAAAAGCTACCTTAGCGCGAGCTCTACCTCAAGCATTGCCTGCCAGCACCTGCGAGATTCATAACGCACCTCAACCTGGCCAAGAAGTGGTCCACAGAGGAATCCTCAGGGTACCTAAAATTCTCTTACCACCCCCGATTCTTCTAACTTAGCCCCTGCCCAAGAGTTGCACCAATTCATGAGCTAACCCTAACAGAAATCTTTGAAGACAGGAATGAGGGGGAAATTTTGAAAGTCCTTATCTATGAAACCCAAGAGCTTACAAGCCCACCCTCACAAACCTTTAGTCACTATGTTATGGAGGGAGATCAAATGTACCCTGTGTACTTAGCATCCCCAACACCATGGGCCAGAGACATGAATCGGATGACAAAGCGACCACCCATACGATGCTATGATTGTGCGGAACCTCACCGAGTGGCTAAGTGTCCCAATAGGAAGGGAATGGTGAGTACCTCTCTAGCTACTCTCACCATGACCCTCCCATTGTGCGTAGGGTGTCATATTCATCACATGTATAAGGATTGTTCGCTAAGACTAGGAATGACAGGAAAGGCTCATGAAGGTAATCCCAGCACTAGCCTTAACCTAATGAGTGTTGGAGATGGTATCATCCGAGCAGTCCCTCTCAACATTGTAACAAGACTACAAAATTGACAAAGGGCCACAACACATGGTGCTGATGAGGCATCAGCTTTGCAAGCTCAGGGTCAAGCAAAAGCCCCTGGACAAGCACGAGCGACTAGGCGCTCAAGAAAGAAAGCCACAAAGATCGGCAAGGGTGAGAGCCAAGTGGTTATCGAAAGTGGTTCCAGAAGACGGCATTACAACTCACGCATCGACTTCTTCGTCTGAAGAGGAATATTTGCTATGCGTTGCCACCTAAGCCAGAGAACCTATTGACATGCATCAACTACCTAAAAATCTCACTGATGAGTATCCTAACCCCATTGAGGAAAAGGAGAGACTTTTGCCAGCCCAAGAGTTGGTCAGGGAGTGCCAAGCACAAATAGAAGATGACTCTCATACTGCCTACCTTGAGCCATGCCCACCGGTCTCAAACCTAAGACCCACTGATGAAGCTCAGGTATATCTTGGATAGCTTCCAGACCAACCAACCCCACAAAGACTAACAAAAACAGCAGCAACTACCCCCCAGCAGGGAAGCAGGGTAGCCAAATACCTTAGAAACCTGGGAGATGACCATCTTAGGGGAACGAGCACAGAAATCCATGTTCCCATCCCTTACACTCAAAATAGCTTAAGACTAAAACCAACCTTCCTCCTCACGAAACAGCCATCGTTCGAAGAGACATTACAGGTCTCTCTTCCTTCCTCTCTTCTAAGGTCCAAATCCCTATCGTCGCTTTACTCTAAAGTAGCCCAAGTCTATGAAATGATCTAAAGGATTGGATGGAAGGACGCCTCAAGGTAGGCATGCACAAAACTATGGAGCCAGATAGATCTAATGAATGTAAGGAAGAAGAATACCCCATAAGGTTATTGGGACACCCCTACGGTTCGAGTGAATAAGCTTAGACAGTACTTCGAAGGTGATGAACTCAATGCAGCCTTGCCACAATAACCTTCAATGTTCTCCAAGTTATAGCAATCTTGGATGGAGGAGCAGGTGTGAGCATTATTATACAAAACAATGCTGGGAAAAATGGGGAGAACCAACCTTGGATAACACCATTTCGTTGGTTAAACTTGCTGATGGAGCCACAACTAGACCCATTAGTCTACTAAGGGATCTTAAGATTAAGATCCTAGAAAATGCCTACCGCCACACCTTTGTGGTGATGAATTTCGGACGTTAGCTAGTCTCTTATGATTGCATCCTTTGTAGACCATTCATGAGAGACTCAAAAATGATTCATGATTGGGATACCGACTACATATACATTCGGCAAAAATGATTCATGATTGGGATACCGACTACATATACATTCGACAAAAATATCTGACATTCAAGATCAATCTACGCACGTGGAAGGTACACCCCATGAGCGGCAGACCATTTGCAAGAGGACTCTATCACAATGATGCCATCCACTGCAGTCCATTTATGCCAGACATGCCATAAGACACTTGAAGATGAAAAGGAGAGTTAGGGGTGTTCACCTCTTCTAGAGCGCTTGAAGATTCTGCGAACTGGATGCATATCCTTGCTACCCTGAAAATTTTGCCTAGACGCACTAGTACAAGGTTTGCTATCCTTGCTACCCTGGAAATTTTGCCTAGATGCACTAGTACAAGGTTTGCTATGATAAACAGGCAAGAGATTACATCTCTATATATGGTCAGTTTAGCATACATTCCCAATGTCACCACCCAAGAACTTGAACAGGCTGTTACATCTCTATATATGGTCAGTTTAGCATACATTCCCAATGTCACCACCCAAGAACTTGAACAGGCAAGAGATTACATCTCTATATATGGTCAGTTTAGCATACATTCCCAATGTCACCACCCAAGAACTTGAGCAAATCCATCTAGGCATACACGCTTCCATAAAATGCACAAGCCCAAGGGATTCCTTGGGCTAGAACGATATGTCTTCCCAGACGATTTAGACACCCGTATGTTGAAGTATGTGGGAGCTGTGGAAGTGCATGACCACTTCAATGAAATGTGGCAAAAGGAGTTTGCAACAACTCTCTTTTGGTCCACTCTACCATTCCACAACCAGTAGAACCCACCAAAACCCAAACCAAACTCAGAAAAGCTTTTTTGCTCAGCGCTCAAGGCATGCAACAAGAAGCTACCACAAGCTAAAAAGGAAGCCAAAAGGCTAGTGGATGAAGAAAGTGTTAAAGCTAAAGAGACCAGATAGGTGCCTAAACATTTCAAGATCTTCTAGATGGCCGATCAATTTTTCCAATATGATTCGGCTCAAAGGTCCGATAGTCGGCAACCTGGGACCTCTTATAATGGTCCAGCTAAGGTCAAGGTGATAAACCTAGCAGGCTCGAGCAAAGACCCGAGGCTGGTGTATATTGGAGAAGACCTCTCTACATAAGAAGAGACTGAACTTATCACTCTACTTACTGAATTCCAGGACTGCTTCACTTGGAAGTAAACGGACATGAAAGATGTACCTCTAGAAGTGGTCCAGCATACCATTCCAATGGTTGATGGAGCCAGTCCCGTCAAACAACGGGTGTATCCGATGAACCCTAAATACTCCAAGATGGTCCGTGAAGAGATCGAGAGACTTATTGATGCTGGTTTCATCTATGAAATTGAACATATGGAGTGGGTATCACCTATCGTGAGATAGTGCCCAAGAAGAACAGAAAAGTCAGGGTGGTGTGCGTAGACCTAAAAAAGGTCAATACCGCCACCATCAAGGACCACTATCCCTTGCCTTTCACAGAACATGTACTAGAACAAGAAGCAGGAAAGGAAGCCTACAACTTCCTTGACGGATTCTCTGGATACAATCAGGTGCTGATCGATCCCAAGGACCAACACAAAACAACCTTTGCCACACCGAATGGGGTACATATACCTATCAAGTCATGCCCTTCGGGCTGACCAATGCCCCCACTTCCAATGTCTCATGTGTACGAATTATAAGTAATATCTTCAAAAATTCCTTGAGGTCTTCATGGATGACCTTTGTGTCAATTCTTTCTGGAAGGAGCACCTTGCATGTTTGCGCAAAAAGTACTAGAAAAGTGCAGGCTATACCGTATCACATTGAACCCCCTCAAATGCCAATTTTGGGTACAACATGGAGTAATCATGGGACATATTGTCTCCAGGCAGGGAATCTCTACCGATGAGAGCAAAGTGTGGCTCATCCTAGATTTGCCACCACCTACTAACTTCAAAGGAGTCGAGTTGTTAGATCACCGTAACACCACTACGGGTGCTACCATAGGAAGGGATGGCCTCTGGCTCACCACCCAGCCTACAGAGGAAGAATGAGGATTGCCCCTCATTCCCCAAGCTATATAGTGTGTGGCCTGTCGTCCACACTAGCCTGGCCGCCCATGACTTCGCATGGGCATCCTCTCCCACTGACCCCGGCGGATGGCCACATCCTCGGCGCTCCCCCATCTGGCCATCCGGCCTAGCCGCCCATGACTTCGCATGGGCATCCTCTCCCACTGAACCCCAGATGGCCACGTCCTCGGCGCTCCAGCCGAGACGTTGATGCTAAAGCCCCCATCTGGCCATCCGGTCTGCCGGCCGTCGGTCCTCACAGGGCGTTACAGCCTACGTGATATTACTCCCCCCTTAAGAAGAGTTTTCGTCCTCTTGAAAATTGCACTACGACGCTCCCAAGTAGCTGCCTCCTCATCCCTGTCTGTCCATTTAACAAGTACCTCCTGGTACACTTTATGTCGAGTTTGTTTGTCACGATACCCTAGAATCTTTTCAGGTTCATGTGGTATCTTTGGTGGCTCTATCAAGTCCACCAAAGTCTCTAGAGAAACTGCGTTCTCTAACCCGTGAGAACTGATTTCTTCAATTTACTGACATGGAAGACAGGATGGACTTGAGAACTCTCTGGTAACTCAAGTTTATATGCTACGTCCCCAATCTTCTTAAGGAATTTAAAAGGACCACAATATCTCGGAGAAAGTTTATCACACTTTCCTGTTTTCATGGTTTCTGACTGCGCAGAAACCTTGAGGAATACAAAGTCACCTTCTACAAAGGTCACCTTTCTACGTCCTTTATCCGCATAAGTTTTAGCGCGATCCTGAGCGCTACGAATGCTCTCACGTGCGGCTCTGAGCATATCATTCATATCTTCAAGGAAATCCTTGACAGATTGAGTCTTCTCCTTTTCTAGGCCTATAGCCATCGGAGATCTCGGCTGGAATCCATACATTAACATGAATGGTGTAAATCCAATCGCTGAGTGTTTGGAGCTGTTATAGGCAAACTCCAATAAGAGCAAGTACTCTTCCCAATTAGATTGCTTCTTACTAACATAAGAACGCAACATATCCTCTAGAATTTGGTTAACTCTTTCAATTTGACCATCAAACTCTGGATGATCTGCCGTACTCATACTCAGAGTAGTATCCAACTTTTTGAAGACTTCCCTCCAAAAATGACTGTTGAAATTTCTATCTCTATCCAACACTATATCTACGGCGGCGGGCAGAGGCCATATAGCTTGTAGAGATGTTCAATAAAGAGTTTTGCCAACTCTGGCATTTTAACAGTTTTCTTCGTGGTGATTAACTTTGCCATTTTAGTTAACCTGTCCACTACCACCCACACCGAGTCATTCCCTCGACTCGTCTTGGGTAAACCGGTAATGAAATCCATGGAAATGCTTTCCCATTTTCCCTGAGGAATCTCCAACAGATGGAGTAGTCCTCCATCCTTAAGACGTTCGTGTTTATTGACCTGGCATTTACTGCATTTCAGCACATAAGTCTGGATGTCCTTAAACAAACTAGGCCAATAAAACTATCTTTTTACTAGTGCATAGGTCTTCTGAATCTCGAGATGACTCGCACCTGGGCTATCATGACTTTCTTTAAGAATTTAGGCCCGAAAGTCACCAATAGTTGTTGGTACACATACTCTGCCCTTGTAGAGTAAGTACTCGTCTCATGGAGTAATTAGCATATTTCTCCCCCCGACAAAGTTTATCACCCCCCTTTGAAGCCGTGATAGTCAAAGGTGATGAAGGGCCTACGTCAGAGCTCTCTGGCTCCAAACTATACTCTCTGGCTCCAAACTATACCCGGAAGACACAGCTAGTCTCTCCGGACTAACTCTCACTTCCCTTTTCATTGCACATTCGGCCAGTCTCTCCAGACTAGCAATCCGTGCCAAGGAGGGAGGTGGTTGCATCTGTGAAGAAGTGCGTACACGTACAGCGCGCCAAACCTCTATAAATGATGGATCGTGCTCACATAAACCACGTAGTGACTCTAAGAAATCATTCTTGAAGACTGTGAAACTAAGTTCATTAATCTGTGGCATGTGACTAAGTGCATCTGCCACCACATTATACTTACCTTTTTGGTAACGTATCTGTAGGTCAAACTCCTATAGAATCTTCACCCATCGAGCTTTTCTACCCTAGTTCATTTTGACTTGAAAGCCATTTCAAACTTTCATGGTCTGTCCATACCTCAAAAGAAGCACCATATAAATAGTGTCTCCACTTTTTCAATGCATGAACTATCGCTAGTAACTCTCGCTCGTAAGCCGAGTAGTTATGCTACGCACGATCTAACTTTTTACTCTCAAATGCAATTGGGCGTCCCCTTTGCATAAGTACGACCCCGATGGCCTCATTACTAGCGTCTGTTTTCAAGACAAACAGCTCATTTGGATCGACAATAGTCAAGACAAACAGCTCATTTGGATCGACAATAGTCAAAACAAGTGCAGCTGCTACGGTCACCTTGAGCTTATCAAAGCTCTTCTGTTGGGCTTCCCCCCAACTAATGTTTTTAGTTTTTAATCGTAACTGGTCAGTCATCAACGAGACTGCAATCTTCACGTAGTCCTTCACATACTGTCGGTAGAACCCCGACATGCCAAGAAAAATCTGCAGTTCCTCGAGATTCTTCGGCGCTGGCCATTAAAGAATAGCCTCTACTTTTTCTGGCTCCATCTGCGTACCATCGGCGGATATAATATGGCCAAGGTAGTGAATTTCTGTTTCAAAAAATTCACATTTGCTCTTCTTCGCAAATAGTTTGTGCTCTCGCAACATACTAGACGCAAATGTTCTATGTGTTCTTTCTGTGTCTGTACACAAGAATATCATCTAGAAAAACTACTACAAATTTTCCCAGATATGGACGTAAAATGATGTCCATCAGCATCATAAATGTCACTGGAGTATTGGTTAGCCCAAAAGGCATAACCAAAAACTCAAAATGCCCGAAACGGGTCCTAAATGCTGTCTTCGCAACATCTTCTACTTTAATTCTAACCTGATGATACCCTGATCTCAGGTCTACTTTTGTAAAGTATCTCGATCCATAGAGTTGATCAAACAACTCATCCATGCATGGCATCTGATACTTGTTCTTAATCATTATCTGATTTAAAAGCCCTATAGTCTATGCACATCCGCATAGATCCTTCTTTCTTCTTTACCAGAAGAATAGGCGATGCCCACGGACTTGAATTAAGCCGAATGAAGCCTTTGTTCAAATATTCCGTCAATTGTTTTTCCACCTCTTGTGCCTCGGAGTGGCTTTAAAAGCCCTATAGTCTATGCACATCCGCATAGATCCTTCTTTCTTCTTTACCAGAAGAATAGGCGATGCCCACGGACTTGAATTAAGCCGAATGAAGCCTTTGTTCAAATATTCCGTCAATTGTTTTTCCACCTCTTGTGCCTCGGAGTGGCTTAATCTATAAGTAATTCATCGAATATCTATGCATACTTAATTGCCTCTGCTAGGTCTTTAGGCTGTAAGGGATCTACATACTCAAGGTAATCATCTTTGAGGCCTCTTTTAAAGCCTTGCAATGTCTAGAATTCATCGATCCCCTTTATCTTGAGTACTATCTCCCTATAATCTGAGATGTACTGAGTCAGGGATTTGTTCTCCACCATCGAGCACTTGTCCCATAGTTGTCAAACTCATCCACCACTTGTACACTTTGCTAGTTAATGAGAGGCTAGCATCTACGGGCTGCACCCGGCTAGGCTGCTGTCGTAGTGCGTGTAAGTCTGACCACTTCGCTAGAAACATGTTGATTGAGTCCTTGTTTCTCTCCTTCTCTTCGCCACCAAAACTAGGCAGCTTCAAGTCTTTTAATAACGACAAAGCTGTCTCTACGGACGGCCTTGCAGGCGCATCGGGGCCTGTCCTCCTGCAAACCACTAGCGAGGCTATGCTCACCCGTGCCGCAGGAGCTCGTCTATCACGAGGAGTCGGAGTACTAGCTGAGGCAGTTGTCAGTGCATCTAACCATGTGGAGATGCTCTGTAGCATCGTGACTAAGTCAGCCTGGACTTTACCCATATTGTTCAGTTTTGCATTAAGATATTAAAAAAGTCCACTAGAGAGCTTCGTCTTTGTCAGGATGTTGACAGGGTCCAATAGGTCATAATCGTCGTCGTCATATTCCAAGAGGTTCTCCTCGGTCCCCTCGGCGACATCGGTGTTCATGTCATCTGGCTCATCGGCCAAAAAGGGGTCATCTAGCTTTGATACCAATGTTAGATCATCATAACACCACTACGGGCACTACCACAGGAGGGGATGGCCTCTGGCTCACCACCCAGCCATAGAGGAAGAATGAGGATTGCCCCTCATCCCCCAAGCTATATAGTGTGTGTGTGGCCTACCGTCCACACTAGCCTGGCCGCCCATGACTCCGCATGGGCGTCCTCTCCCACACTGAAGCCCGGCAGATGGCCACGTCCTCGGTGCTCCGACCGAGGCGTTGATGCTAAAGTCCCCATCTGGCCATCCGGTCTACCATCGGTCATCACAGGCGTTAGAGCAGCCTACGTGACACGAGTGCTTTATGGGACATGTCAGCTACTATCGGCGATTCATTTTTATGTACGCTGATATCACTCAACCTCTTTATGGACTCCTCATTGTCTTCGAGTGACTAATGAATGCCAACAATGGGCCTACACTATGCTCAAAAAATCCTTGGCAAGTGCTCCAATTCTCACATCCCCCAATTGGGACATCATCTTCCATGTCCACATTAATGCCTCAGCCCCATTGCTAAAGGATGCGTGCTGGCCCACCAACCAGAGGAACACAAGATGGATTTTCCCATCAATTTTTCTAGTCGCCAACTTAACGAAGCTGAGCAAAACTACACTAAGATCGAGAGAGAGGGATTAGCTATGGTCTACACCGTCAAGAAGTTTCGCTATTACCTTATGGCAACTAAGTTTGTTTTCTTTGTAGATCACCAAGCCCTTTTGTACCTAGTAAACAAGCCCTGTATGACAGGCAGAATCACCTGATGAATGCTTATATTACTCCAGTTTGACTCCACCGTTACACTGAAGAAAGGATCTCAACATGTCCTCATAGACCACATGTCAAGGATTCCTATGATGAACAGCCGATGAGAGTAGATGATGATTCACCAGACGCCACCATATTCCAACTATGTTTGATTCCTGAATGAGGCAAGGAAGTGGCTCACTTCTTAGCCAATGGCTTGCCTATAGATCCCCTCCTCAACAAAGGCCGTGCCCATCACCGCTTAATCAAACAAGCGATTGATAAGCAGGGGAAAGATAAAGTCCTACGACGTTGTGTCTGGGAAGACGAGTATGTCTTCCTCCTTGAACAGGCTCACTCTACCGGTGCTGGTGGGGGGCGCTTTGCAGCAGATATCACTGCTCGTACGGTCCTCACAACTGGGTTTTATGGTGGCCCACTCTAATGGCTGACATGGAACATCAAACGGTGTGATGATTGCCAGTGCGTATAGAAATTCCTCGCTTCAAGGACCACATGCCCCTAAACCCCATCGTGTCCTTACAATCATTTGAGAAATGGGGCATAGATTTCATCGGACCCATCAGTCTAGTAGCCAAATACACTCAAGCTCAATACATAATAGCTTCTACGGACTATTGCACCAAGCAGGTAGAAGCTCGTGCAACCAGTAAGGCCGATGCTAGATCGACTCCTAAATTTCTCTATGAATCAGTCTTATCACCCGCTTCGACTGCCCCCTCGAGCTTGTCAGCGACAATGGGACACATTTCATTAATGAGGTAATCCAATTCCTCGTGCAAGAGTTCCTTGTCACCCACAGAAAGTCCTCCCCATATTACCCACAAGCAAATGGCCAAGCAAAAAGCATGAACAAAATCTTGTGTGCCATTCTAACTAAAACTGTGGAGGCCAGTGGTAATGATTGGGAACAAACATTGTTGGAACTTCTCACAAGGCAGCAAGACCAATGCTACCCCTTTCAGTTTAACCTATGGTGGAGTTCTTAGTCCCTAGCTTACGTGTCGTAGTGCAAGAAAAGCTCACTGGAAACATCTTAGGCTGTCGCCTTTTTGAGCTCAAAAAGCTCGATGAAACATGCCTTTTAGCAGTATACAGCATGATTGTTGAGGAGCTAAGGTGCAAAAAATGGTTTGACAACCAACTTAAGGATAAACAAATGAATGAGGACGATATGGTCCTCTTACCAAGACACACAAAAAGAAGCTCAAGCTCAAAGGCTTAGGATCTTTCCTAGTCACTGAAATAACACCACAAGGTGTAGTGCGCATCGAAACACTAGATGGTGTGGAAATGGCTGGTTACTTCAATGGTAGCAAACTTAAACGCTACTATGGCCCTCTCACGGAGGCCACCTTGAAAGCCAACCACAATAAAAAATAGCAAAAGAAAGACCATGAGGATATGAAACAAGCTACACAAGAAGAAGCCAAAGCAAGGCAAGCTACACAAGAAGAAGCCAAAGCAAGGCAAGCTAAGCTTAGGTAGAGACATATCATGGTGAATATGGCTCAAGTGGTTGACCTTGAAGAAGAAGACTAGAAGGTGAAGCCTGCTTGGTTGTTGTTAGGAATGACCACCCTCATAAGATTTGTCCAAAAATTACCTCTCATTGATATAGGGGCTAGTTACAACTTGATGTCCTATGAACTTGGCATTCCCTTGGGGAACCCTCACTCAAAGAGACCCCTGCCATTACAATAGTGGCTTCACAACATGTTCATTACGTAGGCACGGTCATGCTTTTGTTCCACATAGGAAATAATCCCTTGGAAGGGACGTCCCTTGGAAGGGATGTTCTACGTCATGCTTGTAGGAACCATGCGTGAAGAGATACTCCTTGGAAGGGTTTGGATGGGACATAACCAGTGCAACATTGATTGGGATGCATGGATGGTGACCCTATAGCTAGCTTCTGGCCAAGTTATTGTCCTCATGACGGATGAAGAGCCCATACCGCAACTTCCCCATGCCAAGCACTTCCCATTTCACCACCCACCATTACATCACCTCACCCCTATTAATCCATCCCCCAAAAAAAGAGGCTGCTTCTGATTCTAACCACATCAATGCCTCTCACACCCCCCCCACCACCACGCTCGGTAATGGCCCACTCTCACATGGTCACCTCACCAGCTACTGCCCCACCAAACCAAACTAACCAAACTAACACAGCTAACACTACTAACAAACTCCATAGGGCTTACCAGCTCGCCTGTGGGTACCTAAAAATCTTCTCCTAGCACAAGGTTATTATGAAGGTGAATCTAAATTATAGATCCCCCCAAAAGATCCAACCATCCCCTTCATCCACAAGCAACTAAAGCTCCTCGTCCCCCCCCATGTCGACAACACATTCGCCAGCCCCACAAGCCTATAGGGTACAGGACAAACACATGCCCAAGCGCTCCCCACAGAGTTCCAACCCTCAATCGAACCCTCAGTTGTACCCAAAACACTAGATCCCCAAACCTCTCCTATGAGCCCAACACTTCTACGAGGGCAATCATCATATTTAGATCCCCAAATCTCCCCAACTTCAACTTCCACCCCGTGTCACTCAGTAGTCCCCTACCCTTCAATGGAAACCCATTATAATGACTTCCTAGGAAAAAGGAAAGCAGAAGCTTCACAATGACACTACAACATCCATGCTGCCACTAACAGAGTTAATTACTGATATACCTTCAACGTTAGTAACCCCCCCACCTATCATTGTGAGGCGGCAACAACAGAGTACCACAATGCCATCATCAGCTCAGGGCCTTTCTGTCTCAGGTACTTCCGAGAATCCCTCAAGGAAGTGATACCCACTACCTCACCATCACCTAATCGGAATTGACTCCTTATTTTGGCAAATTGGGCATGCGGTCAGTACAAAATCCATAATGGGGTGCTGGTAGTATAGCCTCTGGGTACAAAACCTGCTTTAGGATGCCCAAAAAAAAAAAAGCCACGGTCGTACTCTTTACAGGTTTTGAAGTGCCACGGCATTCCAAGTTTGCCTTAGCCATTCCAACCTGCCCAGAGGAATGCCTCGGATGTTTCTTTCTCAGTTCAACGCCCGTTTGAAGTTTCCCACGACCGTTCCAAATCTTACTCCTCAAAGCCCATGCCCATTCAAAGTATGCCACGGCTATTCCTTTCTGATTGCATGAGTGAACGCCTATTCCCTTCTCCAATTTGGAAGCCCTCGCTCATTCGTTCTTGATTTTCTAGTGTTGCGATCGTTTGTTGGCCTTGTCGCAACAGCTGTTCCTTTATGATTGCATGAGCAAACGCCCATTCCCTTCTCCAATTTAGAAGCCCCCGCCCATTCGTTCTTGATTTTTTGGTGCCACGGTTGTTCGCTGGCCTTGCCGCGGCCGTTTCTTTCTAATTGCATGAGCAAACGTGTGTTTCCTTTTCCAATTTGGAAGCTCGCGCCCATTCGCTCTCCTGATTTGCTAAGCCTACACCCATTTGCTGGCCTTACCATGCCTATTTGCTTCCACTGACCATTTACCAACCATGGCCGTTCATTCCAACTGCCACGTCCATTCCCTGCCAATACCAGGGTTGTTCCTTGGATTTGCCACGACCGTACCCTTCTACCAAACCTATAAATAAGGGTCTCACCCCCTCATTTCCTCACTTTCAGCTCCTACCCTAGCCAAACTCTTGCTAATTTTTCTCTTTAGCTCTCACACCCATCCACCACAGCCTGCACCATGTCTAACACTTCTGACTCTTTCGTGAAGGTTCTCCATCATACCTCCATCAGGAGAAAGTGACCTGTAGTAGGTGGCTGCTTTGAGGAGTACGCCAAGCACCCCACTCAGCTTTCTCATCTAGGAGAGGTTTTCATGAAGCAGGTCAATCAATGGCCATACGGTCCATTCCCTCATGAAGAACAACCACAAGGTGGAGCACAAGCTCCTGTATTTCACCGGGCCGTGTCACAGGGCCACAACCTCAGATCCTGCTTTCAGAAGCTGGAGCAGGTTGGCTTAGCAGACTGCAAACTTTAAAGCCATGGGGAGCTGACCTATATAACAGCTTGTACTTCACAAAAACTTATGACACTAATCAGCATACTGGTGAAGTCTTGGATAACGAGAGCCAGAGACACTAGGTTCAACTCAGCCCATCGAATTGATCAGAGATGCTTTAGCCCTCCCCCACATGGACCAGATGTATGTCAGTCTTACCAATGCACCCAAGCTGACCAGGGGCTTATACAGGGTAGCCCCAACAAGGATGGCATAGAATGGGCCAATATTACTCAAAAGGATCTTATCATGCCGGCCAGAGCTCTGCAATTCTTACTCACCACCAGGTGTACTAACCACTTTAGTAGATGTAGCATGACCACCTTGGCTCGGGTGCACCAACGTCAAATGGTCAACTAGGCAGATTATCTTTTTAGGGAGCTACATGCAGTCTTCTCCAACCCACAAGGGAAGCTAGCAGTTTTGCTAGTTTGCTAACCTGAGTACTTTATTACACCACCGGGTGGGAAGAGTTGCCCCGCGTGATCCAGCTTAGCGGCCAAATGTAGTAGTCACTTCTCTGCCCTCTCCAGCAACTTCTCCAAATCCCCCACCAACAAAGAGGCAACACCAAGAGCCTGCCATCATCTAAACATGCCCCTCAGCCACCCAGCCCAACACAAGAAGAGTTGATAGTTGCTGTGCATAGAAGCAACCAGGAAGGCCACTGAAGAGGAGAAAGAGCACCAAAAGCAAAAAAAATCCAATATGAATATATTTGAGACACCACTGTTAAGGAATAACACACTACCTTGCACACAAGAGAGAAAGAAGAAGAGAAGGATGCATGCAAGAGTCGAATCCACAGAATAGCACTTGGCCAACCCTATGAGGGTTAACTCCTTGATGTGAAGCCGCTAGGGGCTCACTCCACACTCTCCTTGTGTTACCCGCCGAGAAGAGATGCAATGCTACGTAGAGAGCAAGAGGGAAGGAACATGGAGAGCTCAACCTCTATCGCATGCACTAGTATCTAAATGGGACATGGTAGGTAGCAAGGAGAGGGTAGACGAGAAGAGAAGGGAGAGCATTACCATTCCTACTCACATACACCAACAATCTAAGCATACAAGCAAACAAGCATGCAACCATAAGCTCAAATGAGAGAGAGAGAGAGAGAGAGAGAGAGAGAGAGAGAAGGCAAACTCAAGTGAGACAAATGGGATTGTCCCTTTTCATATTTCATAAAAATGTCTTATATACATGAGCTCATATTTACAATGTTCGGCCGCCCATTTACAAGTGGGGGCCAAAACTAGTCTTCCTAGTTTCACTAGCTCTATGTACATCTATTTCTCATGATTGACTGATGTTACACAAGCCGTAAGCTTGGTCATCCATGTCTCATATACAATCAGTGCATTGCACAGTTACAAAAAGATAGGTTACAAAAGGGGCGTAGTAGCCGTGCGAAAGGTAATGTTAACCGGAGTGGTTAACATACCCCGCTCCCTAAGGTAGGTCTGTCCTTTGAACTATCCAAATCTATCGGTAATAGATGGAGTAGGTGCAGCTGCATATTTCAGATTCATCTGATACGATTTTTGCCTAGATGGTCTCGATCCCCATCCATGATTGGAATAGTGTGTTGAACCACCTCCGGTGTGGTACACCCTTGATTTTCGTGTATTTCCAAGCAAAACAATCTTTAAATTCTTTTAAGAGAGCAATGAGCTCTTCTTCTTCACAGCAGTTAAGTCTTTAACAATGTAGACACGTTTGGTATCCTCTCCTAGCTCTACAATGTCTACCTCCTTAACTTTCGTTGGTCCATCTTCGTAAGACGTGGATTGGCCATTTTCCTTTACTCTTTTAGCCGTCAATTGGACCACCTTTCGTTCATCAATGGTGTATGTTTTGAAATGATCCGGCAATGAGAGCAGGCGTGGCTTATCATCCTCCTAATCTTTTGTCCGAGCCATCGCCTTCTTTGCCTCATGCTCGGCTTCAGCCAGAGCCTTATTTCATTTTTTACATTCTACCTTAGAGAGTTTTAATGTTTCCAGCTCTTGTTGTTTAGACTTCTCCTCTCGTTTTCCTTTGAGGGTTATCTTACTTGAAAAGATGCAGGGGAGAAGAGAGCTTGAGCTCTTGCAAGCACACACACACTCACAAAACCCTAAAAGAGAACACACAAGATGAGAGGCTGAAAATCTTCTTCTTCTTCACACAACACTCAACACACCATATACAAAGATAAGAGTACACACAATATGAAAGGTACTCAACCAAATACATACTAGGGTTCTCTATAGCGTGAACCCAACTAAATGAGCTGGCGCTATAACTATGTCAATTTCTAGAATGGCTGTCACATAGCCTGTCATCCCACTAGCCGCATATCACCCATGATCTCACCAACCATGCCAGTGGTGTAAGTGTGGGGCCTATCTCCCAGGCACGGGTCATTAGTCTCCACCGCCTCACTAGATGAGCTCGATATCTCAACACTCTCCCTCGAGCTCAACTCCATCTCATGTACATCAAGCGAAGCCCTGAATATGCGGAGGTTCTCTGTGCCCAATGCTTTGGTGAAGATGTCACTGACCTGATCCTGTGTGCTGACATAAACAAGGTCAACGTCTCCTGCCAAAACCTTCTCCTTGACAAAATGGTAGTGGACCTCTATATGCTTCATGCGAGCATGAAAAACTGGGTTCCTGGCCAACTGTATACTGCTAATGTTAATGTTGTCACAAAAAATGACAACTTGTCTATCCCCACTGATAGACCCAAATTTGCAAGTAGCTTTCTCAACCAAGCTACCTCACATGCTGCCATAGTAGCACCTCTGTACTCGGCCTCTGTACTCCATAGAGCAACCGTAGGCTGCTACTTGCTACTCCAAGTCACAACAGCACTCCCCAAAGAAAACATGAAGCCACTAGTAGATCTTCTATCTGAGATACTACCAACCCAATCAGCATCTGTGTACCCATGTACACATATCTCTATCCTAGTTTCATAAAATAGTCCACAATGCAAAGTAGACCTCACATACCTCAGTATGCATCTCAATGCATCCAAATACGGCTTCCGAGGAACCTGCATAAACTGACTCACCAACCCAACAGCATAGCTCAAATCTGGCCTGGTGATCGTCATCAAGCTTCTTGCTATGCACCTATACATAGTAGGATCCTCCAAAATCTCTCCTGAATCTGCACTCAACTTGACATTCTGATCCAATGGCACTGAGATAGCTTACAGCCTGTCGTCGTCATACCATACTTGGACAACATGTCCAAGCCATACTGTCTTTGCAGTAATCCAATACCATGTGGTGACCTAATCATCTCAATGCCCAAGAAATATCTGAGCTCCCCCAGATCCTTCATCTCAAACTTCTGTCTAAGCAAGATGTTTACATCAAAGATCTCTGCATCATGGTCCCCCCCCCGTAATGATCAGGTCATCTACATAGATGACAACAAGCACAACCTCTCTATCACTCTTGTCTCACATACAGTGAGAAATCTGCATTGGCTACATGAAAGCCAATAGTGAGAAGATATTCAGAAATCTTATCAGACCATGCTCTTGGTACTTGTTTTAAGCCATACAAGGCTTTCTTCAACCTACAAACATGCTTGGGGTGACTCAAATCCTCATAACCAGGTGGCTGCAACATATATCACAACTCTCACTGTTACCATCTTGGCAACTGGGCTGAAAGTTTCCTCATAATCAATGCCATATGTCTGCGCATATCCTTTGGCTAACAATCTAGCCTTGTACCTGCTTATACTTCCATCACTGTTATGTTTTACTTTGTACACCCACTTGCATCCAATGGCTTTCTTGCCTTCAGGCAAGAAATTGCACTAAATCCCAAGTCTCATTTCCATATAGTGCATCCATCTCCTCATCCATAGCTTTCTCCCAACACACATTTCCAGCAACCTCATCAATGCATGTGGGCTCTACAACCTGCACAACTTTTGCCATGTATGCATAGTGATGTGCCACATAACCATCATAGGTAAACCTCTACACAGGATTCTTCATTCTTCCAGATCTTCGCAGCTTTGCATTCATGGCTTCCATAGCCTTCTTTACACCAGGTGTTCTCATAGCTGGTATCCCAAGGTCCTCATCAAGGCTCATCTCTGAGCCACTAAACTCTCCATCAACATGAGAATGCCCTGCAGAAATGTCATGCAAACTAAGGGGCTCAATCACTTTCTCTTTGCCTTTATAACATTTGCGGGACTGGTATTATGACATAGCCTACCACTCCATGGTCTATTAATTGAACCACTAGATGAGGACTCTCCTGGTCCACTCAAAGACTGTGATTGCTGACTTGCTTTCTGTGCATCCACATTTCCACTCACATCAGTACCAACAGCTTCTTTTTCAGTAGCATACCAGCTGCTCATCTCATCAAAAACAACATCCCTGCTTACCCTCAACTCACGTGTAGCAGGGTTATAACACATGTATCCCTTTTGCTCAAGGGAATACCCAATAAATACACATTTTTCAGCTTTTGGATCCAGCTTAGTTCTTAGCTCATCTAGCACATGCACATATGCAATGCATCCAAAGACTTTCAGATGAGACAAATCAGGTTTTCTACCAGTAAACCTCTCCTCTGGAGTTACATCATGTATGGCTACAGTTGGAGTCATGTTCATGATGTAAACTGCTATAGAAACAGCCTCAGCCCAATAGCTATGCGGCATATTCTTCTCTCCCATCAATGATCGCGGCAATGTGCCTATTTTTTTGCTCAGCAACTCCATTTTGCTACGGAGTGTATCTGCATGTAAACTATCTCTGAATACCATTCTTCTTCAAAAATTCAAAGAACTCATTGGAGAAGTAATCTCCTCCTCCATCTGACCTTAGGCACTTTACATGTTTCCTTGTTTGCTTTTCAACCATAACTCTGAAATTTTAAAAATGAGTAAACACCTCACCCTTCTCCTTCATGAAGTATACCCACACTTTCCTTGTGTGGTCATCAATAAATGTCACATAATACCTATAGCCTCCCATAGACATGGTCTTCGTAGGACCCCATATATCTGAATACACAACATCTAGTGCATTTCTGCTCACATTTCTATCACGTGGAAATACATGCTTTGTTTGCTTTCCAAATTGGCATGCTTTACATATTTTCTACATACCTTCAACTTTAAACTTTGGCAGCCCTGTCATAATTCCTTTAGTCTACATAGACTTTAACTTTAAACTTTGGCAGCCCTATATAATTCCTTTAGTCTTCAACTTTAAACTTTGGCAGCCTTGTCACAATTCCTTTAGTCTGCATAGACTTCATTCTCTGCACATTCACATGTCCAATTCTTTTATGCCAAATGTCTGTGTCTGCAACAATTCCTGAACCATTTGCAAACATCGCAGCACTCACTTTAGGCATGTTTACATTCAATGTAAACATTATGCCCACTCTATTGCCTTTTACTACCAACCTGCACTTGTCTTTAAAGTCTTCAACATAATAACCATCAGGGTTAAACCGAACCTGCAAACCTTGCTCAATCATCTAGCCAACTGAAACCAGATTCTTTACTATGTTTGGAACATGAAGTACATCTGCAAGGTACTTCACTTTGCCATCCTGCATAGACAATGGCACATCTCCAACATGGGCAATTGGATGAGGAGTGTTATCCCCTATTTCCACAAAACCTGGTCTTTCAAGGTTTTTCATCTTCTTCAACTACTCCCCATGACTTGTCATGTGGTTCGAAGCACCTGAATCAACATACCATACATCATCTTTATGTGGTGCTGCTTCAATATTTTCAGACATGGCATTAACGACATGTTGCATAACAACAAACAAACCTTTCATTATCCTCATTGTTTCTGCTCGAGGATGCATAGTTATTTTACTACAATTTTTCATTTTGCATGTCAGCATGCTTCTTATAACAATCTGCATGCACATGTCAGCATGCTTCTTATAACAATCTGCATGCACATGTCCAAGCTTATCACAATAAAAGCATCCACGTGTATCATTATATTGCCTTTGCCAATTTCCACGACCTCTTTGACTCCCCCTGTCTCTGAATTGGCCTCTTTCACCTGTGTGTTGTTGTTGTTGTGAATTTTGAGATTGTTGTTGCTGCTGCTGGCCATAATTTTGATTACCTGTTCGGCCATCTCCTTGGCCGCGTCAACGACCTCCTCTACCTTGTCCTCTTCCTGAACTTGTGTAGAAAGCCTGTTGCTCTGAACTGTTTTTGTTTTGTGAAGACTGTTGGTCTTTACCCAAGCTCTTCTCTTCTATAATCAACATAGACACCAAATCTATGAAATTGGGAATGTTTTTCCGAGTCTGAATAGACGTCTTGAATGCCTTGTATTGTGGCCTGAGACCACGTAGACAGGCTTCCACCTTATCGTCATCATCTACTGAAACACCAATAGATGCAAGGGATTCCACAATACCCTTGATCTTCAATGCATAGTCATTCACAGATATACTCTTTTTCTCCACAGTATGAAGTTCATTCTTCAACTCTATCTTTCGTGCCTTGGTATTCATTTCATAGAGTTTTACCAAGGTGTCCCACGCCTCCTTGGGAAACTTGGCATCTTGTATGTGCCCAATCCTGGTGTCCTATATACTGATAGAGAGCCAATACATAACTTTTCTGGCTCTTTGGTTCCAATCCTTGAACTCTTTCACATGTGCAGCAGTCGGCTTGATCTCCGGTATCTCCGATGCCTCTTCATGCTCACCTTCTATGTAGTCCTAGCAGTAAACCTTTCCCATCAGAAAATTTGTCAACCTAAACCTCCAAGCATGGAAGTTGTTCTTGTCAAGCTTCTCAGCAACAATCTGGTTTATGCCATCATTTGACATCTTGCCAGACACACAAATTTACCAGAAACAACACTCTGGTTTGTTGTCCTGCACAAACTGCTATATTTTTGCAGCGGTACTGTACTACACTCAAATGTCACAACCAGTGACCTCAATGTGCATACATACACCCAATGGCAACTGTTTGACCTCCTTGCGGCATACACAATGTCTACACAACCAATCTGTCTTCCTGCAGTTCTTAAACAAAGTTCTGCATAGAATCGATGACTTACCCGCACAGTGCTCAAAATCGCCTACTTTCTGAAAAACGGAGGTCCTAACGCGCCCGAAACGCGTTTTCGGCCCGAAAAATATCGTCCAATAAGATAGTATAGTTGCCCTATAGCTTTACTCCCGCGAAGAAAGCTCCTCAATCAAAGATCGTTTGCTAGTGCCTCCCGTAGAGCTCCCGACAAGGGTGTAGTCTCGCCAACACAAATAGGGAAGAGTAGATTAAGCTCTTACCCTCGTACCGCTTCCTGTGCTTCTCTTGCTTGTAGCTCAGCCCCTTAGCATGAACCACACTCTGATCCCATGAAAAGATGCAGGGAAGAAGAGAGTTTGAGCTCTTGCAAGCACACACACACTTACAAAACCCTAAAAGAGCACACACAAGGTGAGGCTGAAAATCTTCTTCTTCTTCACACAACACTCAACACACCATATGCAAATATAAGAGTACACACAATATGAAAGGTAAACCAAATACATACTAGGGTTCTCTATAGTGTGAACCCAACTAAATGAGCTGGCGCTATAACTATGCCAGTCTCTAGAATGGCTGTCACACAGCTTGTCATCCCACTGGCCGCATATCACCCATAATCTCACCAACCATGCCAATGGTGTAAGTGTGGGGCCTATTCCCCAGGCGGGTCATCAGTGTCCACCGCCTCACTAGATGAGCTCGATATCTCAACATTACTCAACTCCTCACCCTAGTTCTTAGAAAACTCTTCGTGCACCTTATTAACCTCGAGATATCTTAGCGACTGGGCATCCATGGGTTTACTTCATAATAGGGCATTTTGTCGAGTGATATGCCTCTTTTGTTTACGCCATCTCCTAAGGCGTTGGGTGCTGTAGCCTTGCAATCTAGACCCTTCTGCGCTGGAGGCTTCATCCTCTGTTTCCTCTTCTCTTGGTTGCACATCTACCATGCGCACTGAGGTGGTAGAAATATTTCTCGATTCAAGGTACTAGATTCCTCTAGGGGGCAACACATATATAGTGGCACGTGCATCCAATTTTCACTAAAATCTGGAGGTGGAAGTGACGCATACATTTCGGCCTCTTCCTCTTCCCGTGAATTCTCCTCAACTGGTTAAAATTCTCCTCAACTCGTTAAAATACTTGTAAGGATGTTGTTCTTTCTATGGTGACCAAATCATTTCCAAACAATTTCTCTTCCATGGGGTGTGCATTCCACGTATGTAGATCAATTTTTAGAATCTGCAAATCCTTTCAAACACACACTCGATCTAATGCCCAATCATGCACCAATTTTGCTTCCCTCACATGAAGAGTCTGCCTAATATAATGTTATATGAATCTGGCTGGTGTTTTTCAATAGCCCCATTGGTCTTGAGGATGTTCCATCTACCATCTTGATGATCAGATCTACTCTTTCCAATTCTGGTTTTCCCCAGTTTTCCCAACATCGTTTGGTAATAATTCTCACACATGCACCTCCGCCAGTGCTGGGTACCCATTATGGTGGATTGGAATTGTGGCATTCATATCATCACTCTTACAATACCAGTCCAATTGGTTCACAAGTATTTTGACAAATCTAGGTGTTCCTTCTTCCTCATGCACTTGGTTTTTCTCTACCAGAGGTGACTGGCTCTCCTCTGTAGTGGACGTTGGATTCAATCTTCCCTCTACCCAGTCCTTGACATCTGCCCACAATGTTGGCGTGTTGCTTAGCAATGGTTCTAGCGGCATTTTGACATTTGTGGATAGTATGGCTGCGAGACTACCTATGTCTCTAGGTTCCCTGATAACTAAGGGCTCCTTACATATCACATATTCAATCCTAAGAAATGAATGGATTAAAAAATCTTGATCTGCTTCCTTAAACATTATTGCCATGAGGTCACTTTGAGTCCCTTCCTCAGACTTTTCTAGAATTGGAGTAGGCACGTCCAATTTCCTTTCCTTTAACAGCTCATTTCTTGGATACAGTGTATCCCTAGTCTGGTTAGCCCTCTTTGGCTTCGTGATTATGTTGACACTCCTCAACTAGGGCCTTAACTTCTTCAAGCTTCCTTATTTCTTCATTATTTGGATATTCTCCAATCCCCTTAGGGGTTGCTGGTCTCTCCCTTGTAGTTTCTTGGGCATGCCTATCCTATTTTGGTACTTGGTCACCTTCTTCCTTTGATTGGGTGGATCCGGTGTCAATGGTACCTTCTTCGGATCCATTCTTCAATCCCCTTAGGGGTTGCTGGTCTCTCCCTTGTAGTTTCTTGGGCATGCCCATCCTATTTTGGCACTTGGTCACCTTCTTCCTTTGATTGGGTGGATCCGGTGTCAATGGTATCTTCTTCGGATCCATGCTAAATTATGAACATGGTATCACCCTTGCCCACTTTTTTCACGCTTCTGCTTCTCCCAGTCTTGGAGGTTGCAACACGGTATCTCCCTTGCCCACTTTTTTCACTCTTCTGCTTCTCCCAGTCTTGGAGGTTGCAACACCTCCTGGGTTTTCCCTTTGTCCACTTGTTTCGCTTACACGCGTGTCAGGACATTCAGTGGCGTGATATTTCCAGGCTGCACACTTATAGTCCTGATAGTGGCATGGTTAGAAGTAGAAGCAGAACAACTGGCATGATATGGGTAGTCTTTGATCAAATGATCGATACCACACTTCACACATGAAAGTGTTGGCATGGCGTTGGTCTATGCTGCCCCATTGGCTGAGCTTGGCTAGCATTAGCCACACTCTTAAGAGGACACTCCACCACTCAATGAGGTCCATTACAATGAAAACACTGTATGGGTCTCCTTCTCATAGTTGATTTTATGTGTTTTCCTTTCCATTGTATCGTGGTTTGAAACATTGGTACTTGCGTGCTGTTCTGTAAGATATAATACTCTAGTGTGATCTCCAGGGCCCCTCATAGTAGCTGTTATTAACTTCTACTTTATGCATGATTTCTCCCTCATCCAAGGGCTCCTCAATCAACACCTAGTTGATTTTGGCCTGTGGTGGCTGTGTGGTGGTAGAACAAGTGGTGGCAAAGGTGGCATGTCCTACATTCGAAACATCTCTCTTTGTAGGTAGGTATTTGGCTGCCCTACTGTTGCATTGGTTTGCACTGGTGGTACTGGTAAGGCTAGCGACACTTTGGGTGTTGGCAATTGTGCTAAGGGCTGGTCTCTTGAATATCTACACATAGCAGTGTCATGATTCCCCAATCTCTGACAGTGAGCACAATAGAGTAATTGCCTTGGTCTTAAGTGAGAGCATTCAATGCTCCTATGATTTTGTCTACAAATTGAGCACCAAATCAATTCTCTCTAAGGGTAGAGATGAGCATTCCCTAATGCTTCTATCCCATCCTTGACCTTTAATTTCTCCAAGATGGCATTACTAAGTTCTTCCATTATCATATTGCCAACTTGGTTGCTCTTGGTTCCTGTGTCCTGTGATGACTGGAGACTCGCGATGTTGCCACTACTAAAGCTACCCTTGCATCTTTCGGTTACGGCAACTCAAGCATATTGTCCTCATATTCAATTGCTAGCTTACAACAAGTATCTAGAGTAGCCAGTGGGGCTACATTTCCCTCAACTTGCATCTTGAATTCAAGTGCTTGAGCCAAGAAACATAATCCTGCATGGACTCATTTTCCTTTTGCTTGATATTGTGGAGCTAAGCCATAGGACTCCAATTGTCACCACTTGGATTGAAGCTCGGTATGAAGACATTTTAAGCCGAGTGAAGTTGACTTTATCCTCTGGCTTTATGGTTTGATACCATTGGTGAGCCTTCCCTTCTAGGGTCAGAGAAAAAGCAAGTATCATGGTTACATTGCTCACTAGCCCAAAAGTTTCATAGGTAGACTCAAATACCTCAAAATGTTGGATTGTGTCCCCATCTCTTGAGAAAAAGCATGTATCATGGTTACATCGCTCACTGGCCCACAAGTTTCACAAGTAGACTCAAAGACCTCTATATGTTGGATCGGGTCTCTAGCTCCTGAGACTTTTTGCACAAGCTTTGAAATGATATGTGGCTTCATATAGGATGGTCTGGATTCCAGGGCAATGCCTAGTTCCCTAATAACCATACCTCAGCCCATTTTCACGGCCATATTGAGCAGATCCACCCTTGTGACCGCATTTAGATCTGCATTGGGATCTACGATTGGCCTCTAAGGAGCTACCCCCCTTACCTAGACCACATCTTCTTCCTAGATAGGTTTTTCTATTCAATTTGGATCTATGGATGGGTTCGGGTTCCTCATTGCATGTCTCATTGTTGTTAGCGACCTCAGCCCCGCCGCCTTTGTTAGATTATGAGTTTCATGCTCTACAAGAACGTGGGTTCATTGATCATTGCTTGTATATCTTCTCTTGTATAGAGACGATCCTCACCTCCTCCAGGTGCCCTAGGTAGATTGTCCTCCTCTTCTCGTGTTTCAAAGCTTTTGTTAGCCTTTGGTTCCTCATTGATGGGTTCTAGAGTTGGTATCCCTCCTTCTGTTATTCCCATCCACATGCTATTAGTGGCATTTCTAAATGTTTTTGGTTCTTTACCATTAGTCGAAACGGACTCAAATTATCCATTTTCCTCTGTTCCGCCCTCATTCTTCACGTATCGAGCTCTTGTTTTCTTAAGGTCAATAGCCACAATTGTCACTCTGCCTCAGCCCTCTTTAAGTCCGTTTCCATTTCCTCCAGTGTGGGGAAGAAGACCACCTATCCTGGCGGCACTTTCCTTATCCCTTCTAACCCTAGGGGGTCATCCCAAAATCCTCATTGTGTTAGCATTCCTAGGGCCAAAAGGTTGGGTTGGTAAATCCAATCTTAGACCGTGTTGAAGTGACAAGTGTGAGGCCACGTGATCCACTTTCTAACAAGTGTCAGGCCACTTGTCTCACTTTGGTCCACTTTCTTCTTATTGATAGGCCCATGCTCGCAACTTGCACTTCATCTTCCATGTTGTGCTATAGACTAAAAACTCCCTTGGCCATATCAAAGATTCCACTGGATCTTGCAAGAGAACAGGGTTTTTCTTCCTCTTCAAACTCATATAATCTTAGCCCTTCTTCCATGGATTCTTCGCTACTTGTTTCTATGGTGGTCAGATTCCTCCAAGCGGAAACACTCAATTGAGTGCTCGCTGAGCAACCTGAGCCAACACTTTTTTGGTAGGAAGAACCTGGGTGATTTGATGCACTGTCATTGAGGGTAAGATCGTCCTTTATTAATGATGTTGATTCTAGCATTTGATCCACCATAGCTCATCACATTGCTGTAATTTTAACATGGTATCAGAGCCAAGCCTAGAATCCATCAAGTTTATGAGCCCATTATCTAGTTAATTAAGATTAATAGATAATTAAAAAATAATCAATTTTTTAAGATTATTTTCAAGAAGCTTTCTGTACCCCTAGCCAGTGGAGGAGCTCTCTCTCTTTGTAGGCTCAACCATTGCCCAAGCCTTTTTAGGTACTCATACTAGACTCAAGGACCTACACACAGCCCAAAGCATTTGAAGAATCTCAGCGCAGAACGCCGGCGGCAGCACGATTTGTAGGCACCATTTTTTTGGAGAAAATCCGAGTTTTCTACTTCATGAAATCAAATTGGCCTAATTCCTCATAGCTCTAGGGATTTTCAAGCATGCTCTACAAGTTGGTGAAGTCAAAATTTGATTTGATCAAGTCTACAGTGAGATCCAAGCTCTTCATCAAATCTGCAGGTGACTTTGATAAAACAGAGATTAAGCATTCAATGTTTGGTCAAATCTTGTGTTTCTTGGCTTAATCCTCTACTAGACTAATTGTTATTGGTGGCCTTGAAAGCACTTGAGCTCATTTGAACTCTAAGGCCTCAGATCTGGGCTCCCCGCATACTCTGTTTTCTGTACACAAAACAGAGGATTAATTTACTTATTAATGATTAATCAATACTAATCACTATATTTTGATACAATTGAGGGTTCAAATTAACCATTAGGTATCTGATACAGATTGCTATAACTTCATATTGCAACTCGGACTTGGTTTGATACTCCAATCATTCCGTACAAATTGGTTACCCTTGATTTAGTGTAATTTCTAGTAAAATTATGCTGATAAATTTATGATAATCATTATTTTGTATTTAATCCTTGATTAATGCCTACAAATCACACTCAAATTCAAGATTATTCACAGCCAGAGTTACATTTGGGAATGTGCATAAGAATGAATGCTATATGCATTATGTATTGGACATATTACATCAGTGTAAAAATGGAATCAAATACTGTCCTTGTCCAGAATAAGGCAAGAGGTAAGACCTCCCGCATAGATTTGGGTTTGCATTGCATAATGGTACAAGATAAACATCAAAAGCCCAAAAGAACTGTCAACAAAACATTTAAACATGTTGCTCACATGGAGCAAGAAGAACTGACAAACAAGCTCATGGCCCCAGCCATGAAAGAAGAAGAACATCTCTTTCCAAGAGGAAGATCCACACCAAGAAGAAAAGCTAAAGGAAGCATTGAAGGAAGACATGGACACGAGAAGAGAAGCTGCCACAACAAGAAGACTGAAAGAAGAGGAAGATATGGACGCGTGGAGAGAAGTTGCCACACGACAAGAAGACTGAAGACAAGAGAAGATGTGAGGCTCCAAAGAGTGAGGAGCCATGTGAAAATCTTTGAGAGAGAGAGAGAGAGAGAGAGACCCCACAACCCAATGTAACCTGTCCCAACAAAGTAAAACCACCTCTGAGCCACCGATGATGTAGGCCACGTGGTAGATGTATGTGTGAGCACTTTAGTCAAGGTCGCGGGCACTTGTAGTAGCCTTGGACACATAGAGAGAGAGTGTCAAGGACTACGAGTTTAGGGACTTGAGGCACTGGTCGCGGACTATCAAGTAAGAGAGAAACTTGGTACAGGGTCCAGGTGTGCTAAGTTCACTTGACGGGAGGTGTGCTAGGCACTGGTCGTGGACTATCAAGTAAGAGGAAAACTTGGTATAGGATCAAGTGTACTAGGAGTATTCACTTGAGGGGAGGTATTGAAATATACAAGTGAATAGGGTGTGTGCGGGAACAAGCCCTTGGCAAGAGGTTGTAAAAGAGAATGTGTAAATATGAAAGAACTTGTGAAAAGGTGAGAAGAATCTACTGGGAGAGAATAAAGGGTAACATGAGAAGATTTAGGAAGTGTGGAGATATTCTGGGAGAGATGGAGAGAATCAAGCAAAAGAGGTGAAGTGAATCAAGGAGAAATCAGTGGGATTTGATGCTTGGATGTAAACACTATAAATTGAGGCATTGGCCTTATGAGAATTTGCTGGTTTTTGATTATCCATACCTACATTAAGCTATTTGTTAATTACTCACTAATCACTAATCACGTCTTAATTATTTACTAATCACTTTGTTAATGATGTTGATTCTAGCATTTGATCCACTATAGCTCATCACATTACTGTAATTTTAACAATTAGCTTAGGTACTATACGCACGTGAATGACCTTAGAGATATTTTAAAAAAAAAACGTATGCTAGGAACTTCCCAGCAGATAGAAGATGAGGTCCTAAAACCTATTTTCCATCACCGTCTCGAGACGAAAAACAAATTCGAGAATTTTTTTCCTATTTCGTAACACGTTTTTTAGGGTGTTCCAAAAGGAAATTTGAAAACCCCAAACTTTTTACTACATGGTAGTAGTGAGTTTTGTTTAATTTTTGACTTTTGATTTTTTTATTTTTATCTTTTTACTTTTGCGGTTACTTGATCCACAAGAACTAGGCATCGACGAATGAGTCCTTTATAGTGATAGGACTATTACAAAGGAGATTTTCTCACAAAGCCATAATTTTTTTCAATACCACTAATTTAAGAATACCTCACGTGAATATTTGCGAGAGCTTGGTGTCAACTGATCATCAACAAGTTGGTGTAGCCATGTTGAGTCCCCTCCACACGTAAAACTGGTGTTTCACGCCAAGCTTCACGAAAAATTAAATTTGATTTTTCTCCCCCCGCATGAACTGTTGTTTCACGTCGTGAAACGATTTTTACGCGTGAACTGGACTTTACGTGAAAATTTTTTTTTCCCTTGCGTGTGAGCCGTTGTTTCACACCGTGAAGGAGTTTTCACGCGTAAACCGGACTTCACGTGAAAATTAAATCGATTTATTTTTATTTATTTTTTTTCACTTGAACTGTTGTTTCACGCCGTGAAACGATTTTCACGCGTGAACCAGATTTTACATGAAAATTAAATTTCGATTTGCATCAACAATTATATAAATTAATTTAAATTAAGAGATTAATTAGACTCTTGATTATAATCTCCTCTTTAAGGTAAAATTAAGCAAAGAGTCAAATATTTTCAATTGATCAAAAGATTGATGTAATTAGGTGTTTTGATGCATCTAGATGCTCTCAAAACACTCAAAAACTCTAATTTCGAACTACTCATATGATCGATTTAGATCCTAATTAACATATTTTTTAATTTTTTGACCTCTTAAATAAAATTAATCAAATTCAAAGATTTTTTGATGGTTTTAATTTTATTTTTGAAAGATTAAGCTACTCCTAATGCTTGTTAACACTCTAATCCAAACAATTTCAACAAACAACATAATTAAACTAAAATTAATGATCTTAAATCTATGTTTAAACTAAAGAGAGCTAACATTCACTAAAAATTACATTCTATTGCATTGTTTGATGCAATGGATGCAAACTAAGCCTTAAGAATATGAAAAATAACAAACTATGTGTAAGTCCTAAGAATATGAAAAATAACAAAAATAACATATTAATCTAAAAATTAAGCAAAAAGCACTTTTCAAAAACAAAAAAGAGAGCTATTCTACATCAAATCTTACACAAATCACCATCAAATCCACATCTTTTTCATGGAAAACCACTAATCAAGATAATAGACAATAGGTTATACGTAGATTAGAGACAGAAACGATGGAAAAAGCCAAGGAATGGCTTCCCGACAGCGGCGCCAAAAATGTTATGGCTCATCCTAGCCCTCCTTGAAACACATCCAAAAAGAGATTACCTGGTGAACCGCAACTGTCATGAGGATCTTTCCAATGGCCGAGCTCGTAACCTCTTTGAGGTCTCCAAGCTCTACAACTCCCTGAGAAGCAATTCCACCGCGTCTCCCGCGAGCGTCGTCACACCACCGCGTTACACTACGGGTCCTCGTCCCTCCTCTCATCTCACTTCACTCACACACACACACACTCACTAGCATGCATTAGGGAGAGAGATTAGCAAGAGCAAGACTTAATTACACAATGAGAGAAATTGATGTATTATGAGAAAAATTCACTTATATACATGGCCATAAGTGTTCACACTTAAACTATGGCCGACCGAGCACTTAGGCTCATAAGAGGCCTAATGCTATTACAATGACTACTCTCATAATATATCCATGAAGTACATCACTTAGGACTTCATCCTAACTAACTACCACATGCTCTTGAAGCGAACATCGCTATAAATACTCTGGCACACCATTTACGGGCGCTCGCCCAAGTTGTAGCTTTAAACACTATTGCTTCATATCTTGAATGTATGACCCTTTGGTGTATCTACCATGACTCCTTGATGCAAGATAATGGTGATAGCTCTTATTAATCCTAGAATTAGATTAACAAAGATTTAAAGCCTTTGAAAATATAAACACAATTCAAGCCCTAATTTATCCATGGCATGAACACAATCTCTTGACCCTTGAACTATGGATATTCTTAGGTCAACTTGCACTACAAGCTCATCCTAGTAAATTTCTTTCACGCGTGATATGAATTTACCATGTGGGATACTTTGAACATACAATCTACATGCAAACTAAACTTCTTTACTGTAAGTTCTTTATGGTTGAGTTTTTGTTGGGACACAGACTTAGTTCTAGGATGAGAATGGATTATTGCTACCATTGCAAAACCATGCTTAGGCTAACAACGGACTTAGTTTACAGACTTAGTTCTAGGATGGGAATGGATTATTGCTACCAAAGCAAAGACATGCTTAAATCAATAACTTTGAGATGGTTATGATAGAGAGAATCTGACACTAGAGGTTTTGTATGATGGTGCAGGTAACATGCTAGAAGGCTCCTCCCAAAAACCTGCTCAACTTGGAAACCTACCTCCTCCATCAAAGGCCCTTTTTGATAAAACCTCTATTCCTTCTACTCCATCCTCACCATAAAAAATAAGCTTCTATCACAACCTCACAGTCGATAGAGGTCACTCTGAATTCTTGTACCATTGGATCTTACTTTGGCAAGTGCAACCCTCTACAACCTGCAATATTAATAGACCATTTGTCCGAGTAAATAGCCTCTCCAATGAACTGCCACCAATAATAAATACCTACCATGTATATCGGTCGTACCTTCTACTACAAGAGCCCCCTCTTCAGCCTTTCTCGTCAAAGGAGTCAAAGGCTTTTTGTCACAAAAACTTCTATTATTGATGGTGACAGCCCCTCTTTGACCCTCGTTGCCAAAGGAGTCAAAGGCTTCTATCACAAAAACTTCTTCGTTGACAATCCCTCTTGACAAAGGTCATCAACAATAGCATGGTTTTGTATTGGTAGCAATAATCCATTCCCGCCCTAGAACTAAGTCAATGTCCAACACCAAAGGTCATCCTGCATAGCTAACAAAGGTCATCCTGCATAGCTAACAAAGCAATCATAAAATATCAATGGTGATAACACCAAAGGTCATCACTATAGTAGCTGACAAAGATAAATCCATCTAAAGTGATCTCACCATCGGCAATCGCTCACTTGAAGACCCAAGCATCATCATCAATGCTGCCAAAACCAAAAAATATAACTATCCCTTTGCATGCTAATGCTAAGAAAGGTACCAAACCTTCAGTTCCACAAAAGAAGGTACACCGTAGGCCTATATGAGCACAGGACCGAGCTTGTGCGTGAGTCTTCTCCTATGTGCAACGCTGGTCTCTGGGTTTCTTTCTCTCAGATGATGTTCCTGCACACCTCTTCTCACACCTTGTAGTCTCTTCTACATTCGTTTTGTATTTGACTGAGTTGTGCATCGTCTCTCTCTCTCTCTCTTCACTGTGACCATTGCTGAGTGTGCATTTTACAGTGGGCTTGTATCAATGTTCTCATAGTAGTGCAAGTGTCTTGCTCCTCTTTGTGGTCTTGCCTTGTTGTGTTGTGTTTTCTTCTGTCTATCTTTTGTATCTGTCATGAGCAATGAGGATTCCGGACATACTTTCCACAGAGAGAGCCCATCACTTAGTGTACCGTGCAACCAACCTTGCTACAGGTACATTAAAATTTGGCATGTCGGATGGGACTCTCAAAACTTGGAGTTCTCATTAGCTCAACCGTATTTTGTGTTCTCTTTGTATGCTTAGCTCACCCTCATTTTCTGTGCAATCTCTATATACCCAATACACGCTCCCGAGGTAGTCCTATCAACCCATCTAAGAGTTCCTTCTCCATACGCAGTCATAGTTGACAGAAGTTCAGGTGCATACCACCAAGGGCACTCCTTCCACCTCTTTCAATGGTAGCCAATCTTGGTAACCCCACCCTCTGCAATAATATTGGAGGCCAAGCCAACCCTCCTGCTCCAATCATTCCTCTTGGTGTAGAACCCCTTCCCATAATGCTGGGTTGGGTCAATGTTAGGCTTCCCACATTCAAAGGAGCATCAACTAAGGATGTGGATGGGTTCATTTCCATCTACAAGAGCTGAGGCCTTGAGTGAGAGGATACCTTCTTGGTATACTTTCCGTCCACTCTACAAGGCTATGTGGATAAATGGTTCAACCAATTTCCAACTGACCACTTTGAAGGACACTTTTCTCCGCACCTTTCGACCTAGCAACTACGAGGATGTCATCCTCCAAGAGTTGGGTGTTGAGATTAGAGGTGACATAAGAGGTAGAGAGAATGAGAATTATCCCACATGCAATAGAAAAACTAAATTGTACACTTCTCGTATAAAAGGGGGACATTTTAAACAATGCAAATATATCGCTTACACTTATCTCAAGTCTCTTTATGTATCCAAGCTGGTGTCTAATTGTACTTGAGTGCATCTTAATTAGCACATACATTATGAGTTTTCTTCATCTCTATCCATCTTAGATTAGTGTTATGATCAATGTAGGATTAGTTTATCATTAGATAGATGTTTTATCATTAGGACAACTTAATCCATGATTCTCAACATGGTATCAGAGCAACTAGATGATTTTTTTATTTTTAACTTAGTATTCTATCTTTTAGGGTTAGCATATGTGCCTTTGAGAGAGAGAGAGAGAGGGGGATTTTTGAAGTCATAGAGAGAAATAAAGCTTTAAGTAGCACAGCCATTTGACTGTTTCAGTGCTCGAATCCACATTAGTAGAAAGCTCCTCACAACAAGAGAAGGGAAAGCACTTGAAAACATACCTTTGCTACTGTCAGCGACTATAAGAAAAATCACAAGCAAACATGTTGGGAACAGAGACAAAAGAAGGAAGAAATTTTCACAACAACAAGCAAAGAGTGAGTAGAGATTAGCATAAGCAAAGGCCGCCACGATACTCTGCTGCTTGAAAACAAACATCACAAAAAAGCATGCCAATGGCCCCGTAGTCAAAAAGAGACTAAGCCTCCACGTGTTCCCCCTTCAGATAGGTGGCCTCCAGTACCTGCAACAAGCCTCGCACCTGAACCAAGCGGCCTGTAGTAGCACCAAGTGGCTACCTCCTCTCCTGCCAAACTTCTCTCACCGTATGCTCTTGTCAGCCAAAAGTAGCCTTTCTTCCACACACTCACATGTGCTCAAGAATGTGCTGTATAGTCGGCAAAAACAACCAAAGAAGAGCTTCCTCTGCCTACAGCCACACCCTCATGTGCGACTGTGTGTCCATCATCAAAGTAACGAGGATGTGTTCTCAGCTGCCATGGCCAGCATTTCCCAAACGTCCGTAAAATGATCTCCACACAAATGCCACATTAGAGGATAACATTTTTCTATTTTAAAACAAATCAATCTTATGAAGGCTTCACACTTGTACCCTGATAAGAGAATCTTCGCATGCATTAAAGATCAAATTCACCTCTTGCATTGCATCATTGCATCAAAGCTTTCATTATGAGGCAAAGAGAGCCATATTTTGTAAGGGAAGTAGACACTGCTATTAAAGCTAAAAGCTCAATTGGTAAGACCCTTCTCAGCATGACAAAAGCAATGCAGGAATAAGTATATTCATTAGAAAATCATCACACATTTTGGAAAGCATAATTTGCCTATTCACATGGGTACTATCACCATCAATATGTATGACGACATAAGCATCACCAATGCAATCTTCATTGATTAAAAAACAAATCCACCAAGAATATGTAACTCTTGCATGTGGCCAAATGAGCACACTAACATGTGTTTGTGTGAAAGAGAAGAAAATAACTCTTGTAAAAACGTCACAACCAAATGACTATACGGGCATATGTGTGTATAATCAAAGCAAAGGTGCATACACATCTAGCATAAGCATGCCTCTAGCTCCAAAACTATCCTCTTAAAACATTGTATGCCCTACCTCTACCACCGATGATGTAGCCAAGGTAGAAGAAATATCCAAAATTTGTAACCCTACTCTTAGAAGAGACCTATAGACTTCAAAGATAGGTCAAGTCGCTATCAAGGGGGGACCTCACTCTTAGTGATGACCACTAGGCCTCAAAGATAGGTCACGTCACCATCAAGGAGGGGTTTTGAGATTTGAGAACTTTATGATGCATCACTGGGTGACATAGGCCTTACCAAGGTCCACCCAACAGAAGATCTAAGACAGTCGGTCCACTCCAACCACACTGTTGGAATTTCAGGAGCCCGCTTATCAACTTGAGAATGCGCGACTTATGTTTGAGGATGATGTCAACTCTATCCATCCAACAGTGACGCAATTGGACGACGTGGTGTCTTAACTGAAGCGAGAGCTGGAGGCTCTCAAGGTGAGCCAAAAACCCCTGAGTGAGGAAAGTGCACTACTTCAGCTCATGAGGGAGATTGAAGAACTGAAGAGTCAACAAGAGGCAAGAAGGGCCTGTGGTGTGCTCTATGTTAGTCCCTTGGACATGTACTACTTCTGTTAGAAGGGAGGCCATGATGACAAATACTGCTACTACCTCAAAGGGTTCCGTCAGCTACATCAACAAACGCCTCATTCTGCCTCGACAGCCCCCAACCTTGCCCAATATGCTTTAGCTGCTCCCTAAACCTTCCACGCTACTACCCCTCCGGCTTGCCACCCTACCCCTCAAGTGACCTACCTCCCACCCCTCATCCCTAATCCTCCTGCACAAAGCTACTATGGCAGCAGCCCCCATGACCCTCCTCATCCTCCTCATCCTCCCCAACCCTGCAATCACCCTATCCTCTACTATAGATGTGGGGAATATTGTCATTACCAAAGCCGTTGTTGCACCCTTCCTGAAGGTGCTCTATCCTGCACACATTGCCCTGATTCCAAAGATCATTATACTCGGCACTGCCCACAGCAAAGGGCCTCCACTTCTTCCGAATTCAACTTTCCAGTTTCGACTACCCACTTGGTCTCTGTCAAACACCCTCCATCCGTTTGCCCTCTTCCTTCTCCCACCCTTGGTGTGTTGCCATCGTGGTCACCCGATCACAATGGAAGGCCATGCCTTAAGAACAACAAGGGAACGAGCTTGATGATAACCCTCTTCCACTTCCCTGCTCAATCATCAGTCAGTCCTCCTTGGAAGATTTCCAGGATCTCCATAACTTCATTTTGTTTCAGACCAACCACCTACTCCTTCCATTCCACATCCCAAAACACCACTTCCACAGAAAAGTGTGATTTGGTCGGCAAACAATTGTGAAGGGTGCCTCTGTGCAAGACATTACAGACACCAACATGACTTAACTGGAAAATTATGAGGATGAATAGAAGGAAGCCAGATTGGTGTTTGGAAGGATATTTGTGTGGTCAGCAGGCGCAACCAGGAGTGAATGACATGGAGGTGCTAAAGGTTGATGGCTGGTGGAAGAGGAGGATGGTATTGGTGAGTGGAACAAGGAGAGGTGGCAAGTGAGGACCGAGATCTCAAAGCTAAAGATGGCACAGAATGTGAATCAGACTGTGTGAAAGGGTGGGTGTCGAAGAAGACTGGCTGTCGGAAGAGAGGGTGGGCAAAGGAGATCTGTATCTGATGAAATGTTAAGGAGTGGAAGGATAGGGACGAAAATCAGGGGAAAATAGTTTATGAGCAAAGGAAGGAGATTGTTGCAAATGGAAGGAAACCGAAAACCCCTTTGTTCTTTTTATTAAAAAAATAAGGATCGGAAGGGGGAAGCTATGAGAAAGTGGATTTGATAGGGGCAGCCTCTAGATGATAAGCCTTGATCTTGGATTCATTAAACACTGGAAGCAGTAGGCCATCTGGAGTGCGGAGTTGTACGGTGCCGTGTGGAAGGATTTGCTAGATGAGGAATGGACCTTCCCAAGTAGGGACAAGCTTCTTGGCCAGTTTCAGATAGCAAGCTTGGTACACCAGGACAAGCTGTCCATCCTAGAAGCGGGGCTTTCCTCAAATGTCAATCATGCCAGGCTTTCCGTTTGTTTTGTTCCACCTGCAAAGGCTGATTTGCCAGCGCCTTGGTTTTGTCCAATATGGTCAGACGGAGTACTGAAGCACTGTGGTAAGGGTCTTCTTGACGGGCAGTTCCGACACGGAAGGACCCTTGGTTGAATTTGAAGGGTAGAACAGCCCCTTTACCGTGGATCAGCTGGAAAGGATTGTGGTGTGTTGTGGCGTACGATACGCCCACAAAGTGCCAAGGAGAGCTGCTGACCAATGACTGGGGTGTTGATGACACATCTTGTGGAGTAAGCAGCAGAGAACTTTGTTAGTGCTTGTCGCCTATCCATTGGCCTGAGGGTAGTAAGCACATAGTTTGCGGAGGAAGATCTTACAGCTGCCTGCTGCTGTAAGTAAGGTGGTGATGACTTCATTCATGAAATGGGAGCCTCTGTCCACTAGTGATTTCTAAGGGGCAGCCAAAGGGGATAAGGATGTGGTCGTAGAGGAACCGGGCCACCGTGTTTGTGGTGCAGTCTTTGGTGGCCTGGGCTTCCGCCCACTTGGTCGCATAATCAATGGCGACTAGAATGTATCTGTATTAGCTCGGTGTGCCACTGGGTCAATGGGCCCCACGAAATCAAGACCCCATTTCTCAAATGGTGACCAAGCAAGGGAGATTTGGAGGGGTCGTTGATTCTGACGGGTGGGTTTGGGTCTACATCGTTGGCAGGTATCACAGGATTTGGCAAACTAAATGGAACCTTTGAGCATAGTGGGCCACCACAAGTCATGTTGAAACAGAATAGTGCCCAAGATGTGGCCAGGATAGTGACTACCACCAAGACCTAAGTGAGCATCTTCGACGAGGTCGGGCACTTCATGCGGACTAACGCACTGACATAAGACACCGCCACGACCAGCCTTGTACAGTTGGCTAGCGATGAGTTGGAACGGTCGGCTCTTAATTAGAAGCCCACGCTTGTCCTTGGACTTGCAACTATCTTGTGGAAAGCAAGTCAAGAATATTCCCATACCAGTCTGGGGCAAAATCAACTTTGAAAAGGACACCATTAGGAAGGTCATCATCAGTACCTGTTGGCAAGTTCCCCGATGTCGATTCTCGAGAGGTGGTCCACCATGACATGTTGTTTGCCCAGCTAGAGGAGGATCTCAAAGCCAAACTCTTGGAAGAGCAGTAACCACTGCCAGACACGACCACCCACCTGTGGTTTATTGAGAATATACTTGAGAGCATGGTGGTCCGAGATAATGAAGTGGGAGCCCAAGAGATAGTGTCGGAACTTTTTGCAGGCATAGATGATAGCCAAGCCTTCCTGCTCAGTTGTGGAATAGTTTTGTTCAGTAGATGTGAGGAGGCAGTTGGCATAATAGGTGGGTCTGTCCATCTTATATTTTGCACTGGGCTAAGTCAGAACTGCGCCCACCTTAGTAAGGCTAGCTCGGCATGGACATGGAAGATGATCGACTAGTCAGGGGGAATGAGGATGGGGGCTTCGGTGAGGCGCTTTTTGAGGTAGGAGAAAGCAGATGAGGCTGTCAGACCACTGGAAGATGGGGGAAGGCTTAACGAAGCAGGTCAGTGGAAGGGCCACATCGGCATACATGTTAATAAAATGACGATGATAGCCGGTGTGTCTGAAAAAAACTTGAGTTCCCTTGGGGTTGATTGGAGGAGGAAGGCAGAGGATTACGACGATCTTATCAGGGTCGGGAGCCAATCCATCGGAAGAAATGATGTGACCTAGGAGGGTGCCTTGGACGACTAAGAAATGACACTTGAAAGGATTCAGGCGTAGCTTAGAAGAGCGACATTTGACAAAAACCAGAGCTAATTGAAAGAGATGTTCGGAAAAGACCTCTATCCTAGAGACAAGGTGGGTCATTGTGAAAGTAGAAAAGTCATCAATGAAAGTGTGGAGGAAGCTGAGGTGGTACTCCCAAAAGATGTTAGTGACGAGCCGTCGGAAGGTGGCCAGGGCGTTACACAGTCCAAAGGGCATCTGATTGTAGACATAGGTACCCCATTGGGTGACGAATGCTGTCTTGGCACGGTCAGCCAGATGGATGGCGACGTGGTTGTATCTGCCGAATCCGTCCATAAAACTGTACAAGACATGCTTGGCTACATCCTCTAAAACCCGATCCATGAAGGGAAGGGAAATACATCTTTGATGGTTGCTTTGTTGAGAGACCTGAAGTCCACACAGACGCAGATCTTGTTGGTCTTCTTCTTGGGCAAGATGACCATGGGGGAAAGCCAGTCAGGGTTCCACAGGGGAGATGATTTTGGCTTCCTCCATCCTTTCCAGCTCTACCTTGGCAGCTTCCACATACTTGGGTTGAGCTTATAAGCCCTTCCTCGGATAGGTCGGGTGCCCTCTTGGAGGGGTATGGTGCGGACATCGATGTCATCTAGAACACCTTCTAAGTCTTTATACATCCAGGCAAAGACATCCTTATAAGATTTGAAAAAGATAGCAGCTTTCTCAAGGAGGATGGGGTGATCCCACAGCCAAGAGGCTAATAGGATTTGGACGAGGCTCGTTTCTGAAGTACCGAGATTGAATTCCTATACTGGATCGTGGCAAGACGGAAGGTTAAGTGGGACGTCTGATTCAGCTGCTTTGGAGAGAAGGGTGGGGTTGTGGGCCGGCGGGTGGTAAATGGGGAAGGTGCCGTAAGGGTCCTCAGTCCAAGATTTAGGGCACTCCCCTCTGGAAAGGTTGCCGGCTTCAGACACATGGGGTTGTACTTGTTGCTGAGTCAGCAGGGTAGTAGTCAGAATGGCCATTGGAGGCTGGTCAGCCTTGTGGGAGAGAGATATGGTCATTTTGTGTCCTCTGTGGTAACCCTTGACTGGTTCTCCGAGCCTGCAGCCTCGTAGTGCTCAGAGGAAGGGTTGGCAGAGCCAATTGGTTCCTCTGTGATATCCACCATGTAAGGTGATAGACCTTTCACTGCTTAAAGCCAATCGAGGAGTTTCGACTCATCGGTGTGAGAGATGATACCTTCCTCATGGTTGAGCCAGGATGTCAGCGGGTGAAGAGATCACGGAAGATGTGGCGGATATCATGGCACCACGGATTCCTTGATCCAAACCTTCCTCCAGTTTGAGTTCTTGTGGACCATGCTCTTGAGGAATCCATAGTCGATCGGAACCCCAATTGTGCAGAACACTTGCATTTGGGAGCCAGGGATGACCAATGTGTAGTGAGTAAGCCCCTCTGACTGCAGGAAGCCGAATCACCACAAAGTCAAGGAGGAACACAATCCCCTAGAGAACGGCAGTAACATTTTCCACCCGGCTGATGGGGGTCACCTCCTGTTGGTCTGCCATCTGAACACAGAAGTTGGTGGGTTGTGTCACCTTGAGACCGAAAGCATGGAGTGGCTGATGGGGGTCACCTCCTGTTGGTCTGCCATCTAAACACAGAAGTTGGTGGGTCGTGTCACCTTGAGACCGAAAGCATGGAGTGAATTTTGGAATGAGGTTCACCCCGGTATCAGGCGCACCAGTCCGTCCCTTATTGACTATCGGAGCCCCACACTCTCTTTGGAGATTCAGGGTACCCCACTTTCCGAGGCAATAGTCGACGGTGGCTGTGGGCATGCAGCCAGGAAACACCTGCAGGAAGTGGGAACCCCCTAGACTACCCACCACTATGATTTGTTGGCATATCATGGAGCTGCTCTAGCAATGTATTGAGACACTGTCGAATTCTAGGGCTAAGTTGAAGAAGATCACGGAGGTTCACTGATAGTGTATCGGCCTTCAAGAGAGTCTCCAAGCATTGACTGATAGTGTATCGGCCTTCAAGAGAGTCTCCAAGCATTGACTTTGATGAGACCTTCGCACCTACAGCTCGAATGACGACCCGTCTCTTAGTTTGGCCACACACCACAAATGGCCAATCTACCAGATGGATGTCAAGAGTGCCTTCCTGAATGGCATTCTCAAGGAGGGAGTCTATGTTGACCACGGCTTGTCGCTCCCCAGGCATGAGAACAAAGTCTTCCGCTTGCATAAAGCTCCTGACGAGCTTAAGCAAGCTCCCCGAGCATGGTATCATCGCATCGACAAATTTCTATGTAGCCAAGGTTTTCAACCATCCCACTGTGATCCCAATATCTATATCCACGTAGATCAGGGGATGGTGTTCTACCTAGTGTTGTATGTCGATGATCTTATCATCTCTGGTTCAAATCAAGCCAAAGTGGCTGATATCATGGCACAGCTAAGACGAATGTTTTAGATGATTGATCTTGGTCTTCTCTCAGATTTCCTTGGCATGGAAGTGATCCAGCATCCTAATCTTGGCTGATATCATGGCACAGCTAAGACGAATGTTTTAGATGATTGATCTTGGTCTTCTCTCAGATTTCCTTGGCATGGAAGTGGTCCAACATCCTGATGGTATCTTTGTGTCACAACAAAAGTACTATCTTCAACTTATGACTTCCTATTTTCGTGATTGTGTTATCCATGTGGCCACCCCACTGGATCCAAACATCAAACTTACAAAGGAAGAGGATTTACCGCCACATGGAGAGCGAGCCTACAGAGTGGTTGGGAAACTTATATGGCTCACTAACTCTAGACCTAACATTTCCTATTGCACATCCATTTTAAGTCAATATTTCAATGCTCCGAAGGAGCCACATTGGTGAGGGTTGTTTGCTATCTAGTGGGTACCTATATGTTTGGACTTCAACTGTTGGTTCACCCTGCGTGGTTACACGAACTCCGATTGGGCCAGTGATGTCAATTCTTAGCATTCTCATGGTGGTTATTTGTGCTCACTTGCATCTGGCTTTATCTCTTGGTCTAGCAAGAAGCAGGACAACGTTGCAAGTTCTTCCGCTAAGGCTAAGTACTGGGCCCTCTATGGTGCCACCACTGAGGCTTTGTATCTCCGTCAGCTCCTTCCTATGGACATAGCTATTGCAATTGCCCTCACCGGAAATCCTATTTTTTCTAACCGTTCCAAGCATGTTGGTGTCCATTTTCATTTTACTAGGGAACACGTTGAGCTTAGTACCATTAGGCTCCAGTACATTCCTAGAGCGGACAACCATGCTAATATTCTTACAAAGCCCGTCAACCAGCCCATCCTCGAGCGTCTTTGCGAGCGGATTGGCATCAATCCTCCACCATCACATTGCATCTTGAGAGAGGGGACCATCCTCACCATTTGGATTATTTATCATTGTTGTAAAGGGTGCATGAGTCAATGAAAACCCCATGAGGGCACTGCTCATGTGAAAACCCGCTGCATGGCATTTACCATCTTGCATACCCTTTGATCTTCGTCATCATTCTACCTCCAGTGCTGCATACTAGCTCCTGGATATCAACGCTAGGCTTCCAGCACATCATTTGACAGTAGCATCCGCCTGAGCCTTCATCATCAACTCATCCAAGAGTGTTTTCTGCCCACACCATCCAGCAGGTGCTCTACCCCCTACGTCTACAGTAGCCCGACAACCAATACTAATACATCATCTTCATCGTCGGCTCTACCCCCTGCTCACAACAGCTCAACTTTACACGGAGTGCCACCACTGTCCTTAATGCGAGCCTTCGTCTCATCAACCGAGCCTCTTGCTTCGACTTTGTCTTTGTTTCTTCACCGGTCTACACTACTCAAGAGTCACCTCACATCAGAGGGCCTCTTGTACTATATTACTTCATCGTTATACATACATTCATTCATCCATTTCATGTTGTGTTGATTTTGCTTTGAACTCTCGCACATATGGTCCTTTCGTCCTTCTGCCCTCACGATGCACAATTCCTCAGGATCTAGTCACTTGTACTGGAGAGACAAGCATAAGGGTTCAGCTGAGTCGCCTCTGCAGGATGCAATAGGCATAAGAGTTAAGTCCGAATGAGTCAAGAACAGCAACAGAGCTAAACCTTTAAAATACACAAAGGGATCAGACATGAACCTCACCTCATAGACCCCACCCCCACTGCGTGTTCTTACATAGCATGTTTCATGCATCTAGGGGTGTTCACAGTAAGAACATATACATCTAGACACTAATCAACTCTTGGGACCCTTGCACTAAGAAGCACTTGGGAAAACCCAAAAAAAAATACACTTTAAAAAAAAGATTTGATCATCGATCGAAAGGTCGATCCGACTCTCGAATTGGGGCTGATCCTACTCTTAAATCGACGATTCTACTCCTCCAATCTCCAAAATGGATCGCATGTCCTTCAATTGTCAGCACAGCCTGATTGTCGACAAGACCAATTACATTGATCAGTGGCCACTTAAATCATTGAACCTTCAATCGGCCGATCCTTGTCTGTAAGTGTCTCAAGTGTGATCGTCTGATCCAACATACAATCGTGTAATCTCTTGTCAAGACGAGTGATCCAAGGGTCCAATCGGCTTATTATCTTTTAATCATCATTGTACGATAACTTATGCTACAGCATCAACCGAGTATAAATACCCTAACCCTTGATTCCATAACCGTTTTTGCAATCAAAATGATTAGAGCGTGCAGAGCATCGATCTTCCCAATCGACTGTCTCTCGACCTTCACCTGGCCTGTCGAAATGACAGGCCAGGTATTTTTTGGCCTGTCGAAATGACAGGCCAGGTATTTTTTGATTCCGTATCCATCGGATCGTCTCGTGATTGAATCAGTCTCCGAATTTTTTGATTCCGTATCCATCGGATCGTCTCGTGATTGAATCAGTCTCCAGACTGTGTGCTGTGTCAAAACACGGGGGCAATTAGGTACAGATTCCTTTGCAGGTATTGTTTGCTCAGGGTGTGTACTACACTCTGATTGAGGGATTGGATAGTTCAGTTGTTGCTGCCAGAGTGAGGGGAGAAGTTTTTCATCGTTTTTTGTTGGCAATACAATTTTCTAGGTTATTGTGTAGAGTGTAGTAAAGGAATTGTGAAAAGTAAATACAATTATCAGAGAGGAAGGGGAATTGTGATAAGTAAATACAAATATGTCAGAGAGAAAGGGGAATATATTGCATCACTGTCAAAATTTTACATTGCATTGCAGGTGGCATGCCTTGGCATATTATCAGTAATGAACTCGCAGGTGAATCAAACAAGATTACATTGTATTGATTGAGGATTGCAAATCCCACACAAGGGCCTTAGGATCCACCCTACACCCCATGGGGAAAAAGGTCCACACCATTAGGGACCTCAGTGAAACCAAAGAGATCTACATAGGCAAACAGAGCTTACAAGTAGGTTGCTAGCATCCTCAAATTCCACTTCGAGGATCCCCTCACCTAGCTCAACTATGTATGTTGTTTGCCTGCACTAGAGTGTAGGAACATGCACTTGAGAACCAGCAAACAAGGCAAACTTTGAATTGCAACCTATCTTAGAGTTGCCATCATGGGACATGGACCTCCCAAGGTGCTGCAAGGCCATTTCCACCTACAACTAGAAGACAGTGTGTGTGGCCATAAGCTCTTTTGAATATGAAGCAAAAAAACACCTTATCAAGATCACACCAAACCTAATCGAGCATGCGCTGAATCTGCCAACAGTGAAACAAGATTGGGACAAAAAGATTAGCACCCCGGCCAAGAAAAGTGAGTGCTTCAAGACCACTTAGCAAAAGCCCTACTGGAACGAGATTATCTTGCCACAACTGGTGATGCCCTGCAGGTTATATTATGTAGATTTGTCAGTCTACAAACCATATAAAACCACGCAAGCAGATGTAAGCATATTGACTAGATTCAACAAGGCTTTGAAATGCCAAAGCCCCAACAGGCAAAGGAAAACTTTGCGGGGCTCAATCATTATGAGGTAGTGAGGATATACAAATTAAAGAACCCCAAGGAGGTAGTGAGGATATACAAATGCCAAAGCCCCAATAGGCAAAGGAAAACTTTGTGGGGCTCATTCATTATGAGGTAGTCAGGATATACAAATTAAAGAACCCCAA